>NC_026000.2:84836861-85503333 GCF_000442705.2 Elaeis guineensis
ATGGGACGACACCGGTCAAGGGGACAGAGCTGTCGTCACAAGCCGTGGTGGGATCCTTGATGTCGTCGGGGCCGAGGGACCAGAAGCGGTCGGCACCGACGGTGGGGCAGTAAAACTTGTTGCGGGGACGGTGGAAGTAGCGCATGCCGACCTTGCCGGAAACTTAGGACGGCGGTTGTCATGGAGCATTCGGTGATGGCGCATATCTCCGGTGCCATCGCCGCCTCCGGGGTAACTCCGGTTCTTCTTGAAACAGGTCGTCGTCGCGCTGTCGTTGCCTTTGCCGCCCCCTGAATTCTATCCCATCCTTTTCCCCATAGGGTTGGGATTTCGGAGATGGAGCGGGACGAGGTGGGGGGAGAGAGCCGAGAGGTTTATCACACGCACTGGAAAAATACGGCTGGGAAGGACAGAAACGGAAGAGAAGTTTACAGCTTGAAGTGACCTCCGGTGTATCCCTTCCGAGCCGTGTTTTCGAGCCTTGTATAATGTATTCTTTTCTGGCCCTCCGGGTCTTGTAACGTACATCTTCTTAGTCGAAAAATGAGAAGGTGATTTTGTTACCTCGTCCGTACTTTGCGTCGAATTATTGTTTGCCGAACTTTTTCCTTTACCGTTGTTATTGTTGTATTCCCTTCTCTTTTTTTTTTTTTTTTGACGTCGTCCGTAGGTTACCGGTGGTTGTAACGCCGGCTCGCCTCTTTTACTCATGTGTTGAATTGTCATTTGCCGAGCTTCTTTTCGACCTTTGTGTCGTTCGGAGGTACCCGATTGTCAATGTATCGACCCATCTTTTTCGCCCGTGGCCGCAGATTCGTCTGGGGCCGCTCGGGTTTGGTGTCCCCATCAGGGCTCGAGCACGGAGGTCTGAGCTTTCGTCACCTTGAGGAAGTCATCTCATCTTGGGCTTGCGTTGAAAGCTTCCGTGAAGGCCGGGGTTCTCTGCATCCTAGACGCTGTTTGTTTTTCATTCGTCGCTGGCGTAGTTCCATCGCTTTTCCTTTTAACTTCTCTCTCCTTTTTCTTTTTCGAGTGGATTTTTTCCTCCGCTCTTGGTGGGGCTGTGAGAGTTCGGCTCCCGTAGGTGAAGTCGGGGCGAGGTCTGGCTCCCGTGGGAGTTCGAACGGAGTCTACCTGCAATTGAAGTCAGACGAAATTTGGCTCCCGTAGGAGTCCGGCGGAGCTTACTAGCATTCAAAGTCGAGGACGAAGCTCGGCTCCCGTAGGAGTCCGGACGGAGTTTGCCTACAGCCGAAGTTGGAGGAGTCCGGCTCCCGTAAGAGCCCGGACGGAGCTTGCCTGCAGTTGAGTCGGAGATGGAGTCCGGTTCCCGTAGGAGTCCGGACGGAGTCTTCTTATGATCAGAGTCGAGGGCGAAGTCCGGCTCCCGTAGGAGTCCGGACGGAGTTTTATCACGAAGGGGCGCTGGGGAAGGTCCCCCTTTTTCTCATCTGTCTTGAATGACCAGACCTTAATTGATGTCGGGGCGAGGTTCTTTCCCTATTTCTGTCGTAATAAGTTTCAGCTCTGGTTAGGGCGAGGTTCGCCTCTTGTCCCTAACACGGCTGTAGGGGCACACATGGGCGTCGCTGGGCCCCTCCCCCCATCCGGTCTAAAGAGAACCGGACCTTCGACTTTGCTCAAGTTAGGGCGAGGTTCTCCTCCTGTCCCTAACAGGGCTGTGGGGGCGCATATGGGCGTTGCAGGGCCTCTCCCCCCATCCGGTCTAAAGGGAACCGGGCCTTCGACTTTGCTCAAGTTAGGGCGAGGTCTCCTCCTGTCCCTAACAGGGCTGTGGGGGCGCATATGGGCGTTGCAGGGCCTCTCCCCCCATCCGGTCTAAAGAGAACCGGGCCTTCGACTTTGCTCAAGTTAGGCGAGGTTCTCCTCCTGTCCCTAACAGGGCTGTGGGGGCGCATATGGCGTTGCAGGGCCTCTCCCCCATCCGATCTAAAGGGAACCGGACCTTCGACTTTGCTCAAGTTAGGGCGAGGTTCTCCTCCTGTCCCTAACAGGACTGTGGGGGCGCATATGGGCGTTGTAGGGCCTCTCCTCCCATCCGGTCTAAAGGGAACGGGCCTTCGACTTTGCTCAAGTTAGGGCGAGGTTCTCCTCCTGTCCCTAACAGGGCTGTGGGGCGCATATGGGCGTTGCAGGGCCTCTCCCCCCATCCGATCTAAAGGAACCGGGCCTTCGACCTTGTCGAGACGAGGTTCCCCTCTTGCTTCTGATACAATTTGTTTGGATTGTCCTGTAGATGTAGGATAGTGCCAAAGACATGTAGATATACAACTTTTAATTAAAATAAAGTTATTGGTAGTACATCGTAAGTTTTTCGAGCTCCATGGTCGCGGGAGGTCGGCTCCTCCGAGCTCCTTAAGATAATAAGTTCCAGGCCGGACTACTTTGACCTCATACGGGCCTTCCAGTTTGGGGCGAGTTTCCTCGATCCTGAGGTTGCGAGACAGCGGCTCATCGAAGCACTAGATCTCCTGCTCTAAAGACTTTGTTCTTGACCCGGGAGTTGTAATAGCGAGCGACTTTCTGTCTGTAGGCTGCCATTCGAACCTGAGCTATCTCCCGCCTTTCTTCCAGCAGGTCGAGGTTGGCTTTAAGACCTTGCGAATTTTGATGTTCGTCGAATGCCACGACTCGTGCCGACGGGAGTTTAAGCTCAATTGGGATGACGGCCTCCGTACCGAAGGCTAAAGCAAAGGGGGTCTCCCCTGTGGGCAGCCTTTGGGTAGTTCGATACGCCCATAACACATGATAAAGTTCGTCCGCCCAAATTTCCTTCGCCTTTTCGAGCCTTGTCTTAATCCCCTGCAGAAGGATTCTGTTAGTCACCTCAGCTTCGCCGTTCGCTTGAGGATGGGCTACTGATGTGAAGTTGTGGGAGATGTTTAGATCTTCACAGAATTCGGCAAATTTCGCTCCCGGAATTGCCGCCCATTATCAGTGATTAGGGTCCTAGGCAGACCGAACCTGCACACGATCGACTTCCAGACGAAATCTTGCACTTTTGCTCTGTGATTTTTGCTAGTGGTTCGGCTTCAACCCATTTGGTGAAGTAGTCGATCGCTACAAGGAGGAACTTCCTCTGCCCAGACGCCATGGGAAAGGGGCCAAGGATGTCCATCCCCCACTGCGCAAAAGGCCATGGGGCACTCAAGGGTGTGAGCTCGGTGGCGGGCTGTCTTGGATGTTGGCATATCTCTGGCATCGATCACACTTTCTGACATATTCAATCGAATCATGATGCATTGTCGGCCAGTAATATCCTTGGCGGAGCAACTTGTGGGATAAAGATCTAGCCCCCAAATGGTTTCCGCAGATTCCTTCATGTACCTCCCACAAGGCGTAGTCAGCTTCTGAAGGCCGGAGACATTTCAAAAGGGGCAAAGAGTATGATCTCTTGTACAACTTGCCCTCATAAAGGATGTATCGGGAGGCTTGATTTCTGAGCTTCCGAGCCTCTTTCGCGTCCTGGGGGAGAACCCATCTCTGAGATAGTTGTCAGTGGGTCGACCCAGCTGGGCTCGTGGTCAATTTCCATCACGGGCCGGATTCTTCTGTGCTCGGATTTTAGAACTTCAAAAAGAACGCCTTGGGCAATTCGGCCGGAGCCACGTTGCCAGCTTGGAGAGAAGGTCGCCCTGGTATTTTCCGACCTCGAAATCTGCTGATGTAAAGCTGCGAAGGCGGGGACGAGCTCCTTTACCTTTCAAGGTATTTAGTCATGCTGTCCTCCCGCGCTCGTATTTTCGTTGACTTGTCCCACTATTAGTTGAGAGTCGCGTGGACCCGGAGCCGATCTATTCCCAGCTCTTTGGCGATCCTCAGTCCTGCGATCAGAGCTTCATATTCCGCTCTGTTGTTCGTTGCGGGGAACTCAAAGCGCAGAGCGTACTCCACGATATTCCCTCCGGACTGATCAAGATCAGGCCCGCACCGCACCTGACATGTTGGAAGACCGTCCACGTAGAGGGCCCAAAAGCAATCAGAGGGATCTGCTTTTTCTTTGGGGGAGTTCGGCCGGGGTTCAGGCAGTCAATTTCGCCTTGTTCAGGTTCGGCCTCCTCTGGGATAGTACACTCCACTATGAAATCGCCAATATCTGGACCTTCACTGCCGGCCGGGTCGATAGTTGATGTCGAATTCTGTGAGCTCGATCATCCATTTTGTCATTCTCCTGGAGACATCCACCCGGGTAGAATCGCCTTGATCGGTTGGTCAATGAGCAGTGTTATGGTGTGCCCTTGAAAGTAAGGTCGGAGCTTCCGACTGCAATCAACAGGACGTAAGTCAGTTTTTCTAATTTAGTATACCTGGTCTCGGCGTCTCTTAGCACGCGACTGACGTAGTAAATTGGCCGTTGGACTTTTGCTTCTTCTTTGACAAGGACCGCCGCGAGGGCCATAGGAGAGACCGCCAGGTATAAAAACAGTTCCTCCCCAAGCTCCGGCTTGCCAGCAGCGGGGGTGAGCCGAGGTAGCTCCTCAGTTCTTCGAACGCCTGTTGGCACTCAGAGGTCCAACAGAAGTTCTTCGGCTGCTTGAGGATTTGAAAGAAGGGTAAGCACCGTTCGGCCAACCTTGCGACAAAGTAATTCAGGGCTGCTACCCTCCCTGTAAAGCGCTGAACCTCCTTTATCGACTTCGGGGCGGCCATCTCCTGGATGGCGCGAATTTTTTCTGGATTGGCTTCAATCCCGCGCCCCGACACCATGAAGTCCAGGAACTTTCCCGAGGCTACTCCAAAAGCGCATTTAGTCGGGTTCAACTTCATTCTATATTTTCGGAGAGCGTCGAAGGTCTCTTCGAGGTCGGCGACGGATCCATGGAAGATTTGCTTTTTACGAGCATATCGTCCACGTAGACCTCCATGTTGCGGCAGATCTCCTCCTTGAAGATTTTGTTCACCAACCGTTGGTAGGTTGCACCTGCATTTTTGAGGCCGAAAGGCATGACCCTGTAACAGTAAAGGCCACGGTTAGTAATGAAAGCGATCTTTTCTTCATCTTCCGACGCCATCCTGATTTGGTTATAGCCGGATAATGCATCCATAAAGGTAAGGAGCTCATGGCCCGAGGTTGCATCCACCAGTTGATCGATTCTGGGAAGGGGTAGCTGTCCTTCGGGCAGGCCTTATTCAGCTTTTTGAAGTCTATGCACATCCTCCACTTGCCGTTTGCCTTTTTGACTAGGACAACGTTGGAAATCCAATTAGGATAATTGACTTCCCTAATGAATCTGGCCTTAAGGAGTTTGTCTACTTCTTCGGCTATCGCCTTCTGCCTCTCTGGTGCATGACCTCAGATTTTCTCTTTCATCAGTCGATGCTTTGGATCGACGGCCAGATGGTGCTCCATGACTTCCATGTCAATCCCCGGCATATCTGCTGGAACCCAAGCGAAAACGTCCGCATTCTTTCGTAGAAAATCGATGAGATGTGTCCGCACCTCCTCCCCCAGGTTGGAGCCGATCATCACCACATGCTCCGCGTTCCCATCGTTCAGAGGGATCGGCACCAGATCTTCGATTGGACCGCCCCTCTCTTCAGTGAGGTCGTCGCGGGCATCTAACCCGTCAACCGGACAGGGGTCGGACTGGTCACTTCTTTGTAAGGCTATGTTGTAGCAGTGTCTGGCCAGGGCTTGGTCTCCTCGGACCTCTCCGATCCCTTGGCTGGTGGGGAATTTCAACTTCAAATGGTAGGTTGATACAATGGCTCGAAGAGCATTGAGGCCGGATCGACTGAGGATTGCGTTGTAGGCTGACAGCGCCTTCACCACCAGAAAATTCACCAGAGCCCTGGATTGCCTTGGATATCGACCTGCGGCCACAGCCAAAGTTATTATTTCCTCCATCGAAACAGCGTCACCAGTAAACCCTACCAGAGGTGAGCCAATCGACCTCAAATGGCCGTCAAAGATGGACATTCTTGAAAAAGCGTCGTAGAACAAAATGTCGGCCGAACTTCCATTGTCGACAAGGACGCGGCAGACGTCGTAATTTGCTATATTCAAGGAAACTACAACCGCGTCGTTGTGAGGGAATTGAACTCCCTGAGCGTCTTCTTCAGTAAAGGTTATGGGCTCCTCAATCTTTTGTCGCTTAGGGGGTACGGCCAGTGCGTCGGTTGCTTCTTGTCGGGATCCTCCTAGGATGGTGTTGGCGAAATCCGTCGGAGGCTGATCGTCCGACCGCTCCATGCCGGCGACCATTGCCGGAGGATGTGGGGCCTGGGAAACCAGAGGCGAGGCCGGGGCCCGAGACATGGCTGCGGGGGCCGTGGGTCGCCGTGTGGATGCTTCGCGAGAAGACATCGGATGTGGATCCAGTGGGGGAAGGAGGAGCGGATGTCGGAGAAGATAACCAGAGGCGGTTCCGTTGAGCACTCCTTTAAGAATAAGGGTACTGCGAAGGTTCAAGCCCTTCCTCTAGCGTCAATCCTGTTGGTGCAAAAATCTGCTTACGCGGAGAAGCTGGAGTCACGGTCGCCGTCGGGACCTGCAAAAGAAGTCTAAACCGGAGGTGGGGTTGCTCCGGCAAGACCCTCCGACGCTCAAGTCAGTTCTCTGCCTCAACAAGAATGGAGTGCTCGAACAGAAATTTTAACAGAGTTTCTAGGTAAAAATGAGAGCTTAGAGAATAACGTATCTGGGGTCCCCTTTTTATAGGCGGAGGGTGCAACAGACTGATAGCGACGTTTGTAACCGTCTGGTAGTGGGCTGCCCATAGTCAGGAGGAATTTATTGCAAAGGGTAGTGGAGCAGAATCGTGGCTATCACCGTAGCTCACCATGTGGAATCAGTTGCAGGGAGTGGAGTGGCGTCCGTTGTCGTGACTCGTCAGGGAGTGGTGGAATCGCACCGGATCCGCTGCAGGGGGTGGAGCAGAATCGTGGCCGTTAGTACGGCCTGCCAGGGAGTAATGGAGCTGCGTAGGGTCCGCCGCAGGGAGTGGAGCAGTGTTGTCTGTTACTGTAGCCTGCCAGGGGGTCCAGACTTGTCGGTCGAAGTTCAGTTGGAGTCGGAAGCGATGTCCGACACCTGTAGGAGCTCGGATGAGGCCTTCCCGCAGTCGGGGTAGAAGGCGGAGTCCGGCTCTCGTGGAAGTCCGGACGAGGTCTACCTGCAATTAAAGTCAGAGGCGAGATTCGGCACTCGTAGGAGCCCGAACGAAGTTCACCTGCAAGCGAAGTCGGGGGTGGAGTCCGGCTCTCGTAGGAGTTCGGACGGAATTTATCTGAAGCCGTGGGCGGAGCTCGGCTCCCGTAGGAGTCCGGGTGGAGCCTTTCAGCAGTTGAGGTTGGGAACGAAGTTCGGCACCCGTAAGAGTTCGGACGAAGTCTCCCTGTAGCTGGCGAGATCAGGCTCCCGTAGGAGTCCGGTCAAAGTCTACCTGCAATTAAAATCAGAGGCGAAGTCCGGCTCCTGTAGGAGTCCGGACGAAGCTTACCAGCAGTTGAAGTTGGTGACAAAGCCCGGCTCCCGTAGGAGTCCGGGCAGAGTCTTCCTTGCAGTTGAAGTTGGGGACGGAGCCCGGCTCCCGTAGGAGTCCGGACGGCGCTTACCCTCAGTTAGAGTTGTGGACGGAGCCCGGCTCCCATAGGAGTCCGAACGGAGTCTGCTTGCGGTCGGAGTTGTGGACGGAGTCTGGCTCCCGTAGGAGTTCGGACGAAGTCTTCCTGTAGCTGGCGAGATCAGGCTTCCGTAGGAGTTCGGACGAAGTCTCCCTGTAGCTGGCGAGATCAGGCTCCCGTAGGAATCCGGTCAAAGTCTACCAGCAATTAAAGTCAGAGGCGAAGTCCGGCTCCTGTAGGAGTCCGGACGGAGCTTACCAGCAGTTGAAGTTGGTGATGGAGCCCGACTCCCGTAGGAGTCCGGACGGAGTCTTCCTTGCAGTTGAAGTTGGGGACGGAGCCCGGCTCCCGTAGGAGTCCGGGCGGCGCTTACCAGCAGTTGGAGTTGTGGACAGAGCCCGACTCCCGTAGGAGTCCGGGCAGAGTCTGCTTGCGGTCGGAGTTGTGGGCGGAGTCTGGCTTCCGTAGGAGTTCGGACGAAGTCTCCCTGTAGCTGGCGAGATCAGGCTCCCGTAGGAGTCCGATCAAAGTCTACCTGCAATTAAAGTCAGAGGCGAAGTCTGGCTCCCATAGGAGTCCGGACGGAGCTTACCAGCAGTTGAAGTTGGTGACGGAGCCCGACTCCCGTAGGAGTCCGGGCGGAGTCTTCCTTGCAGCTGAAGTTGGGGACGGAGCCCGGCTCCCGTAGGAGTCCGGGCGGTGCTTACCAGCAGTTGGAGTTATGGACGGAGCCCGGCTCCCGTAGGAGTCCGGGCGGCGCTTACCAGCAGTTGGAGTTGTGGACGGAGCCCGGCTCCCGTAGGAGTCCGGGCGGAGTCTGCTTGCGGTCGGAGTTGTGGGCGGAGTCCGGCTCCCGTAGGAGTCCGGACAAGGTCTGTCTGCAACCGGAGTCGAAGGAGACTCACGAGGGTTAATCCCGTTGAGAACTTCGGTTGAGGGTATTTTATACCCAATAATATTCTAATTCGAAAATCACAAATTAGACGATATCGAAATCAATCAATATAATTCATATCAAATTTAATAGGTATATTTATCAACCAAGGAGCATATTCAACAATTCAAAACACCACGCATCATATTCATAAATCATGCATAGTTCAATATAAAAAATATTTTATAATTTATTAAATAATCTAGAAAAAGTGAAACATTACTTACCTCGAACGCATTCCAATAAATCCACATAATTTTAAAAATATCTTTTCAAAATCTTCAATTCATATATCATATCACAATATCCGATTATCAGATATCAACGATACCTATATAAGATCAAGTTCAATAATCAGAAAGAATACGAATATCATATTCAACGGTTTAGATTGATCCGATCATCTAATTTCATCTGATCAAAATCCAATTAAGACATAGATGGTCCAAAATTTGACTACCGAATCCAATCAGATTTTCAAAGTGATAAGATCGAGATTCCTTTATTGGGTTCATCAATCAAGTAGAGAGAAAATCAGAGAGAAAATTTATGAAGTACAATCCAAATTGATCAGATGCCACAGTCCAACATCTCAATTGATGAAATCAAAATGATCTAATCAAGTCATGGTTAAATTGGGATTCAGATGAATAAAATCATGGATGATCAAATATAATGGTTAATGGTTTGATCAAGGTGCTGGCATACTACCTAACAACCACGGATCAGAATGCTTCCACTAGAATCATTCAAATTCATTATCATTCTCAAGATTTTTAAAAAATCTTAGGAGAGAGAAATAATCTAGAGAAAAAATTCTAGAGAGAGAAAGTGTAGAGAAACTAGAGTGAGTAAGAGAAATTCTGGAGAGGGGAGAAAAGAAAAAATCCTCTTTTTTTCTTTTTCTTTTTCTTTCTTTTTCTTTTCTTTTCTTTTCTTTTCTTTTCTTTCTTCCTTCTTCTCGTGGTCCTTTAACAAAACAGGGGACCGAGCGGTCCCCCTTTGTTCGACGAATCAAAGGCCGCAACCGGCACGGTGGTGGTCGACGGTAGGAGGGCTACGTCACCACAGCTCGGAGAAGCCAAATCAGCAGTCGGCGGTGACCATCGGCACCAGAAAAATCAAAGAAAAGGAGGGCGAAAACATGAGACGTTTTCTCCAACAAAAAATCCGATGACCCGATCACTGGCGATCGTGCACACAGGTAAGGGAAGGAAGGGGAGAAAGGAGAAAGAGAAGACGGAGCTTACCTCGAGCTTCGGTGACATCTTCGACGAGAAATTGAAGCAAACACGGTGAAGGCTTCCACAAGAAAACTCCAGCGATCCTCGTTGTTTGGCTCTTGATTTCTTGATGGAAGGAAGAGAAAAGAGATCTCCGCTTTAAATAGGATCGGAGGGGAGTCGTGGCATTTTCCAACTCCGATTAGGAGCCGGTCGGGATGAAGGAGAAGACTCCCTATGAGAGTCTTCTTCGTTCTTTTTTTTTTTTTATGGGCTGTGTTTTGGGCTGAATCCCAGGTCCAAATGGATCGGGTATTACATTCTTCCCTCCTAAAAGAAATTTCATTTTCGAAATTTTTTTTGCTTAAGTTATCAAAAATTTAGATTACTTTTACGTCCTCTAATTTCAAAGTCGAATCTTTCATCATAATATCTATCAAATCAAATTACTGTTCTGATTAGTTTGAAAATAATTCAGACCAGTATGCTTCCATTGCACACTCTAATTCAATCCACTAGTACACGTATGTCAATTTAAGTTTCTAAATTATATCATAATCAGTATAAGTCATTGTCCCAATGTCACTAGTGTCTATCCACCTACACTCATGTCTAATTCTATATGTCATATAATTTATCCACTTATGCTCTGATACCATATAAATTGTCACGCCCCCGATCCAAGATCGCGAGTCAGAAGTCATGACAACCGTCAAATACTTACGAAGAACTCTCTCCATAAGCATGCAAGGCATCTCATCACGATATCAATGCATCACAGCTGAATAAAATTCAAATAATTTATGATTCAACTTTATTTTAATTAACTAAATCAAATATCTTACAAAATAAAATTTCATAGTTTTACAATTCAAAACTTAATAAATCCTAATCTAAAATAGAATGTCAAAAGTCTTCCTCTAATTCACTCTCCCATATTGAATCTCCAGATCAAGCTAGATCTCTGAATCGGTAAAAATAATAGAAACTAGTCATGAGCTAAACAGCCCAATAAGTAATGTGCACTTTAGCTAGATGAGTAGCAACAACAATATATTGAAAAGTAAATATACAAGATGCATCAGTTTAAATATAAAATATTAATCAAAATAAGATCATTCAACCTCAGTCTTTCAAAATTTATTTTTAAATTCTTCAATTCATAAATCAATTTCTTCAAAACAACATACATATCTCGACAGTCATGAACTAAATCAAAATACCACCGTATAACTCCCAATGACAGGGTATCAAAGTACCAGCGCACAACTCCCACTGGTAGAGTATTGAAATACCAGTATATAACCTCCACTAGCAGAGTATCGAAATACCAGCATATAACCTCCACTAGCAGAGTATCGAAATACCAGCATATAACCCCCACTGGCAGGATTCGAAACTTAGTCAGGCTGTGAATCAAAATCCATCTCAATTCAAAATATTTGTTCATATTCTAATTTGAAAATCATAAATTAGACGATATCGAAATCAATCAATATAATCCATATCAAATTTAATAGGCATATTTATAAACCAACAAGAAACATATTCAATAATTCAAAACACCACGCATCATATTCATAAATCATGCATTATTCAATATAGAAAATATTTTATAATTTATTGAATAATCCAAAAAAAATGAAGCATTACTTATCTCGAATGTATTTCAATAAATCCACATAATTTTAAAAATATCTTTTCAAAATCTTCAATTCATAGATCATATCACAATATCTGATTATCAGGTGTCAACAATACCTATACAAGATCAAGTTTAATAATCAGAAAGAATACGAATACCATATTCAACAGTTTAGATTAATCCGATCATCTAATTTCATCTGATCAAAATTCAATTAGGACATAGATGGTCCAAAATTTGACTACCGAGTCAAATTAAATTTTCAAAGTGATAGGATAGAGATTCTTTCATTGGGTTCATCAATCAAATAAAGAGAAATCAAAAAAGAGAGTGTTGGTGCAAAAATCCGTCTGCGCCGGATAAGCTGGAGTCGAGGGAGTCGCGGTCGCCGTCGGGACCTGCAAAAGAAGTCTAAATCGGAGGTGGGGTTGCTCCGGCAAGACCCTCCGATGCTCAAGTCAGTTCTCTGCCTCAACAAGAATGGAGTGCTCGAACGAAAATTTTTTAGCAGAGTTTTGAGATGGTAAATGGAGCTTATAGAGTAACGTATCTGGGGTCCCCCCTTTTATAGGCGGAGGCGCAACAGACTGATAGCGACGTTCATAACCGTCTGGTAGTGGCCGCCCACAGTCAGGAGGAATTTAATGCGAGGAGTAGTGGAGTGAGCCCGTGGCCCTCACTGTAGCGCGCCACATGGAGTCTGCCGCAGGCAGTGGAGCGGCGTCCGTTGTCGCGACTTGCCAGAGGATGGAAGAATCGTGCAGTATCCATTACAGGAGGTGGAGTAGGATCGTGGGCATCATAGCGGTCTGCCAGGGAATAGTGGAGCCGCGCGGGATCCGTCGCAGGAAGTGGAGCAGGGTCGTGGCCGTCATAGCGGTCTGTCAGGGAATAATGGAGCTGCGCGGAATCCGTCGCAGGAAGTGGAGCAGGATCGTGGCTGTTGCTGTGTCGCGCCAGGGAGTGCAGACCCGTCGGCTGAAGTTCGACTGGAATGTCTGGTGGTTAGTTATCCACTTGAGAGGAGCCTGAAGCCCGACCCTAGTAAGAGTCCGGACGAGGTCTTCCTCTAGCCGAGGTCGGGGATGAGGCCCGACTCCCATAGGAGTCCGTGCGGAGTTCACCTGCAATCAAAGCTGGGGTGAAGTCCGGCTCCCGTAGGAGTCCGGACGGAGCCTACCAGCGGTCGGAGTTGGTGACAGAGCCCGGCTCCCGTAGGAGTTCGGGCGGAGTCCGCTTGCTGTCGGAGCCGGAGACGAGGCCCGACTCCCGTAGGAGTCCGGGCAGAGTTTACCTGCAATCAAAGTCGGGGTGAGGTCCGGCTCCCGTAGGAGTCCGGACGGAGCTTACCGGCGGTCGGAGTTGGTGACAGAGCCCGGCTCCCGTAGGAGTCCGGGCGGAGCCTTCCTTGCAGTCAGAGTTGGGGACGAGGCCCGGCTCCCGTAGGAGTATGGGCGGAGTTTACCTGCAATCAAAGTCGGGGCGAAGTCCGGCTCCCATAGGAGTCCGAACGGAGCTTACCGGCGGTCGGAGTTGGTGACTGAGCTCGGCTCCCATAGGAGTCCGGGCGGAGCCTTCCTTGCAGTCAGAGTTGGGGACGAGGCCCGGCTCCCGTAGGAGTCCGGACGGAGTTTACCTGCAATCAAAGTCGGGGCGAAGTCCGGCTCCCGTAGGAGTCCGGACGGAGCCTTCCTTGCAGCCGGAGTTGGGGACGAGGCCCAGCTCCCTTAGGAGTCCGAGCAGAGTTTACCTGCAATCAAAGTCGGGGCAAAGTCCGGCTCCCGTAGGAGTCCGGACGGAGCTTACCGACGGTCGAAGTTGGTGACCGAGCCCGGCTCCCGTAGGAGTCCGGGCGGAGCCTTCCTTGCAGACGGAGCTGGTGATAGAGCTCGGCTCCCATAGGAGTCTGGGCGGAGCCTTCCTTGCAGTCGGAGTTGGGGACAAGGCCCGGCTCCCGTAGGAGTCCGGGCGGAGTTTACTTGCAATCAAAGTCGGGGCGAAGTCCGGCTCCTGTAGGAGTTCGGACGGAGCTTACCGACGGTCGGAGTTGATGACCGAGCCCGGCTCCCGTAGGAGTCGGGGCGGAGCCTTCCTTGCAGTCGGAGCGGGTGACAGAGCCCGGCTCCCGTAGGAGTCCGAGCGGAGCTTTCCTTGCAGTCGGAGTTGGAGACGAGGCCCGGCTCCCGTAGGAGTCCGGGCGGAGTTTACCTGCAATCAAAGTTGGAGCGAAGTCCGGCTCCCATAGGAGTCCGGACGGAGCTTACCGACGGTCGGAGTTGGTGACCGAGCCCGGCTCCGGTAGGAGTCCGGGCGGAGCCTTCCTTGCAGTCGGAGTTGGGGACGAGGCCCGACTCCGGTAGGAGTCCGGGCGGAGTTTATCTGCAATCAAAGTCGGGGCGAAGTTCGGCTCCCGTAGGAGTCCGGATGGAGCTTACCGGCGGTCGGAGTTGGTGACTGAGCCCAGCTCCCGTAGGAGTCCGGGCAGAGCCTTCCTTGCATTCGGAGTTGGTGACAGAGCCCGGCTCCCGTAGGAGTCCGGGCAGAGCCTTCCTTGCAGTCGGAGTTGGGGACGAGGCCCGGCTCCCGTAGGAGTCCGGGCGGAGTTTACCTGCAATCAAAGTCAGGGCGAAGTCGGCTCCCGTAGGAGTCCGGACGGAGCTTACCGGCGGTCGGAGTTGGTGACCGAGCCCGGCTCCCGTAGGAGTCTGGGCGGAGCCTTCCTTGCAGTCGGAGTTGGGGACGAGGCCCGGCTCCCGTAGGAGTTTGGGCAGAGTTTACCTGCAATCAAAGTCGGGGCGAAGTCCGACTCCCGTAGGAGTCCGGACGGAGTTCGTCCGCAGCCAGAGTCGGGGACGAGCCCGGGAGGGTCAATCCTGTTGAGAACTTCGGCTGAGGGTATTTTATATCCAACACTAGTCCCCCTACTTCCGAATTTGAATTTTGAATGAAGGAAGTACAGTGAGGTTGGCACAGCCAAAGTTATCCCATCGAACCCTGTGCAAGACCGCCTCCAGATATTTTGGCATTAAATGTGCGCGTGCTGGGGTCTTTTTGATTCAGGGCGATACGAAAGGACTCTTCGAAATTCCCGCTGGTACACTGGCCCAGGTATGGTGCAGTAATGGCCCTGCCAACCGTCAGCCACTTTCAGCCGCCTGTCGTGGTGAGTGGGACACGTGTCGAGCGCGGGCCGGCCGGGGTGATTCGCGATCATTATGACGCTGGATCCCAGGGTCTATTTAAACCTGTCTATCCGCCTTTGGGGCCCTTATTCCGCTTCAGAATTCTAGCGGTATCCGCCCTTTCTTCGAGTGCCCTGTTTCTCTTGGCATCTCCTTGGGACATAGGCGCCCTTCGAGTCGTCCCTGTCCTCGTCCCTCTGTATCTCTCAGAGCGATCTAGGTTAGTCCCGGAACCTCCGCCTCTCTTTTCGCCATCTAGGAGCCTTTTCTTTGCCATTTTCTTCTGTCGTATTCCTCCGAGTTAGTCTACTGTGACCTCTTGTCCTTTGCCCCATCTATTTCCTTCGGGATCTTTAGTCTTCATTTGAAGTCATTTGAAATGTCTTCTGGCTCTTCCGCTTCCAGCGGCTCCGGGAGTTCTTCCGCCTCCACCCCCTAGGTCTCCCGTTCTGTAGATGAATCCATACCTGGGGCGGAGCCTCGCCCGATTTTTGCGCCGGGTGCCATTCCCCTGTTCCTTGACTCCGGATGAACTCCTGCTAATAAGGGTTCAGTACGGAGTTCCTTCGAAGTATGACCTGGAGCTTCCTGGCCCCTCCGACCGGGCCAGCACTCCTCCATCTGGTCGCTTTTGCCTGTATCAAGAGGCGTTTCGTGCCGGGCTCCGACTTTCGCTTCCATCCTTTGTTGTCGTCCTCTTCCGCATTTTAGATATCTCTTTGGCTTCAGTTGCTCCGAATTCTTTTAGGTTTTTGATAGGGTTTCTCTCCCTTTGCCATGTGATCGAGATCCAGCCGTCCCTCTCTCTGTTTAGGCATTTTTATACCTTCAAGCGCCATCCTTCGACGAAGGACTGGTGGTATTTCTTTCCTCAGTTTGGCAAGAAGGGGTTGCTGAAAGGTGCCCCCTCTTCGATCCACAACTGGAAGGGGAAATATCTCTTCGTCCACTGCCCGACCTTGAGGCTGGGCCTGCCCCTTGGGGCTCTCTGAGGGATTCTGTTCACCGAGCCCCCAGTCTGGGGGAGGACGACCTCCAGGCTGCCCGGAAGCTTCTTGCCTATTCCGCTCCTTCCCTTCCCAACCTTCTGAGGGAGCAATTTTTGTTCAACGTCGGCCTGAGCCCCTAAGATCCTGCGAGTACTTCATCTTTTCCTTTATCTTCTTTTCTTCTGCCATTTTTCTTTTTCTTTCTTTCTTCTCTCTTCTTCCTTCTCTCTTTTTCTCCTCTTTTTTTTCTTTCTTTTTTTTTCTTTTACCCCATTGTCGATTTTTGACTCTTGATTAATTGATTTGATTTTTTTTTTATTTTTTAAGGAATGGACGCCGAAGCAGCGCGGATGCTTGCCAGGGGCCTCAGGGCCCACAAAAGAAAGGGTGTCGCGACCTCCGGATCGGCGAAGAGGGCCAGGGCGGAGGAGTCGAGCTTGGCCGCGCCCGTCTAGGCAGCTCCAGCGATTGACATTCCCTTGAACGTCGAGCCAACGGCCCCCCGGGCCTCCTCGAGGAGTCTGCCGACTGGGGCCCCCATTTCGGGGGTCCGCTCCATGGAGGCGCCCGTCGTCGAGAGGGGGAAGAGAAGGAAGTCGGTGGCCCGCAGGGTGAGTAGCCACCGAACCGCCGCTGACGAGTCCCTCGGTTTCGAAGAGGGGCCGGAGAATCCCTTCAATGACAGGGACTTGATCAGGTGGTTGATCGACGGCTGCATTCTGTCCGAAGTCATCGAAAGGATCGACCACGCCGATCCTGAGCAGCGGGTCTGGGACTCTTTAGGGTCCTTCCTTGAGGTAAGCAAATCTTCATTTATCCGGCTATCCGACCCTTGTTCTGATCCCCTAGCCGCCCTTGCAGATTGGGCACCAGCTTCTCGCCAATATCAAGGCGACAAACCATGCGAGGAGGGAGATCGTCCAGGTGGAGGAGCGCTGCCAGGCTGAGGTTGCTCGCCTCAAAGAAAAGACGGCCGAAGTAGTCGCCCTCCAAGAGGCCTTGGAAAGAGAGAAACAAGCCCGGGAGGAGGAAAAGCAGACCTTGGAAGAGACGGCGAGGAAGGCGGAGGCCGAGGTCGCCAATTTGATTGAGTAGACTCCAGTCCTGGTCTCGGAGGCCAGGGTTCTTGCGGTAGAGTTCAAGGCCTCCGCAGAGATGAGGGATCTGAATGTTCAATTCGGCCAGGAGACGTTCATTAAGGCATTCGAGCTCTGCCAGGAGAGGGTGGCCAGAAAATTTTCGGAGCTCGACCTTAACTTCTTGGGTGAGAAGTCCGAAGATGAGGCCGGTCTCTCTCCTGCCATCACCGCTGCAGCAGCCCCCCCTCCCGGAATGCCGAGCTCTCCAACTCCTGCCCCTGAGGTCTGAGACCTCCGACCTTGTAGTTTTATTTTTCCGTAATTTTTCTTTACCTTCTTGTCTTCAAAAATCATCCAATCAATAAAGTTGAATTTCTTATCGTGGGTGGCTTCTTCCTCCTTTTCTTCTTTCTGCTTTTCTTTCTGTGATGAGACGTGTCTTGATACTTTTGTCTCCCAATGGCAGTGCCCTGCCGAAGCACTTCTCCTGCCCCTGGGGATCCCACTGAAGTCGACGATCCAGCGGCTGAAGGAGGTTCTTCAGTTGACAAAGAGGTCAAAGAAGATGGAAGGCGAGCTTCGCAGATTGAGGGAGGGCCATTCTGAAGCCACCGCAGAGGCCACTCGCTTTCGGAATCTCCACGTGAAGGGGATCATGGAGTATAGTCGGAGGAAGGCGGACTTCGCGAAGGAGCTTGAGAAATGCAAGAAGAGCGTCAGCGACCGAATTTGGACTCAAGCTGCCAAGATCAGCGCTCTCAGGGTGGAACTGTCTGCTGCGAAGGAGAAGATTGGCCAGCTGGAAGGAAGTTCATCCCAGCTCTTGGCCCGGGCCGACGGCGATCGGGAGTGGTCGAAGAAGTCTCCGCCCTTCAGCAGCAGCTTCAAGATGCCGAGATGAGCTACGACGTGCATCGGGCCAGTTGGCGCAGGCAGGTGGATGAATATAAAGGGAGACTCAGGATGGCGACCGATGAAGTTGCCCATCTTCAGAGGCAGCTGACTGGCAGGGCTCAGCTTACTTCCGCTCGGGATTCTGATGAGCTCCAGTCCCTAAGAGGAACCGTTGAAGGGATTTCTGTCACCCTCGGGGAAAAGACGGCTGAGCTGCAACAACTGAAGATCCAACTGGTATACGAGTAGCGGGCCGTCACGGACGTGGAGGCGAAATCTGAGGTCCTGAGAAAGAGGCATCGAGAGGCGGAGGCTGAAAGCCAGCGACTTCGTCGGGCGCTCCAGGACGCGCTGCTGAAAAAGGGAGAGCTAGAAGAAGAAGTTGAGAATCTGAGGCAGTCTTGGATAGAGAGTGGAGTAGGTAATTCTAGATCGAAAGGAGCAGAGCTTCCCTAGGGCTCTTCTTGGCCTTCCGCCTTTTCATGTATACATTTTCCCTTTTGTTGTTTTGTCTCGCTTTTGTCGCTTTGTTTTTCTTCCTTTGGCCTTCTGGGCTTCGTGGTGTATATTTCGCAAATAGAATGAAAAAGAAAAGGGAGTTTTGTGTTACCTCATCTGCATATCGTATTAAATTATCGTCCGTCGGACTTCTCTTGTCGTTCGACTTGTCCAACATTGGCGTCGCTTGGAGGTGCCCGATCGCCGATGCGATGGTTTGCTTTCCCTGGTGGTCCAAATTCTGCAGTACTTCGGAGGCACCGCCATCTTCTTGATTTGTGTCGAGAGCCTTCTTAGAGGTCGGGGGTGTTTGGTAGGAATTCTCGTCTTTGTTGAGACGGGGCTCCTTACATCTTTGGCATAGTTTGTCCTTCATCTGTTTCCGTCGTAGTTCGTCACTCTTCCTTTTTAATTTCCCTCCTCTTTTCAGAGTGAGGACCCTCCCCCTGCTTTTTGTGGGGTTGCGTAGAAGTGTGGAGGTGCCGCTGAGGGGCCTTTCCCCTTCACTCGATCTTGTTGGGCGGCCGGGCTTCGTCATCGTCAGGACGAGGTTCTCCTCCTATTCCCAACGGGGATGCGGGGGCACATAAAGACCATCGCAAGGGTCTCTCCCCCCATCCGGTCTAAAAGAATCAGGCCTTCGACTTTGCTCATGTCAGGATGAGGTTCTCCTCCTGTTCCCAACATGATCGTAGGGGCATATCAGGGCATTGTGAGGCCTCTCCCCCCATCCGATCTAAAAGAACCGGGCTTTTGACTTTGCTCATGTCAGGACGAGGTTCTCCTCCTATTCCTGACATGACTGTGGGGGCACATCAGGGCGTTGTAAGGCCTCTCCCCCCATCCGGTCTAAAAGAAACGGGCCTTTGACTTTGTTAATGTCAGGATGAGGTTCTCCTCCTGTTTCTGACATGGCTGTGGGGGCACATCAGGGCGTTGTAAGGCCTCTCCCCCCATCCGATCTAAAAAAATCGGGCCTTTGACTTTGCTCATGTCAGGATGAGGTTCTCCTCCTGTTCCTGACATGGCTGTGGGGGCACATCAGGGCGTTGTGAGGCCTCTCCCCCCATCCGGTCTAAAAGAACCGGGCCTTTGACTTTGCTCATGTCAGGACGAGGTTCTCCTCCTGTTCCTGACATGGCTGTGGGGGCACATCAGGGCGTTGTGAGGCCTCTCCCTCCATCCGGTCTAAAAGAACCGGACTTTTGACTTTGCTCATGTCAGGATGAGGTTCTCCTCCTGTTCCTGACATGGCTGTGGGGGCACATCAGGGCGTTGTGAGGCCTCTCCCCCCATCCGGTCTAAAAGAACCGAGCCTTTGACTTTGCTCATGTCAGGACGAGGTTCTCCTCCTGTTCCTGACATGGCTGTGGGGGCACATCAGGGCGTTGTGAGGCCTCTTCCTCCATCCGGTCTAAAAGAACCGGGCCTTTGACTTTGCTCATGTCAGGATGAGGTTCTCCTCCTGTTCCTGACATGACTGTGGGGGCACATCAGGGCGTTGTGAGGCCTCTCCCCCCATCCGATCTCAAGATAATCGGACTTTCATTTTAGTTATGTTAGGATGAGGTTCTCCTCCTATTCCTAACATAACCTTGTTTTAATTGTTTGAAGGGGTTATCCTCAGTCGTGACAAATCCATTTCAAATGGGAGGAGCATGCAAAGTCGAAAGGAATTTAGATTCGGGGCGGAGTCGTAAGCGATACATTTACAGATTTCCCGAGTTCCATGGTCGTAGAAGGTCTGCTCCTCCTTGAGGCCCTCCGGCGATGGAGTCGATGGTCCCAATTGGAGGCCGATCTCCAGGCTGCTCCTCCCTCCTTGGTGGTTCAGGTTGCGGCAGGGCTCTTGGCCGATCTTCTCTACCTTCAGGCCGACGTCGAATAAATCTGTCGAGTCGACCTCGTCGGATGAGCTCCTCGATCTCGTCTCGGAGCTTGATGCATTCCTCCGTGTCATGGCCGTGGTCGCGGTGGTAGAGAGAGAACTTGTTAGGGTTGCGCTTTCCGGGGTGTGTGCGCATCCTCTCTGGCCTAGGGAGCTGCTCCCTGACCTCTCTATCAGTACCTGGGCCTTTGAAGCATTGAGGGGGGCGTAGTTGTAGAACTTCCTGGTGGAGAACCCCGTCGAACCCCGCGGTCCGGACTTCTCTGCCTGCGTACCTGGGGTGGAGTATGGGCACGCTTGTGCCCAGGAGGGGATCAAGAACGCAGCCGAGCTTTCCTCGACCTTTTTTCGACTACGGGCTAACTCGAGTCTCCCGCCTGCCACTCTCTTGCGGTCTCCTCATCCTTCATTTTGAAAGCCTCTTCCGCTCGGGCGTACCCTTCAGCCCGAGCCAACAAATCAGCAAAATCCCTGGGGTACTTCTTCTCCAGAGAGAACAAAAGGTCATTCTTCTGAAGGCCGCCCTTCAGAGCGGCCATTGCAACTGATTGGTCCAAATTCCAGACCTCCAGTGCCGCGATGTTGAAACGGTTGATGTAGGCCCGAATTGACTCCCCTTCCCTCAGCTTGATATTGATGAGGGACTCCGAACCCTTTTGGGGGCGCCGGCTGCTGACCAAATGGGCCACGAATTGGTGGCTCATCTGATCGAAAGAAAAGATGGTACCCAGCTTCAACGCTGAGTACCAGTTTCTCGCCGCTCCCTTCAAGGTGGAGGGGAAGGCTCGACACAGAATGGTGTCGGGAGCGCCATGAAGCAGCATCATCGTTCGGAAGGCTTCCAGGTGATCGATCGGGTCCGAAGTCCCGTCGTAGCTTTCGAACTGGGGGAGCTTGAAGTTTGGCGGGATCGGTTCCTGCATGATTATTTGAGAAAATGGAGGGTCAGTGCAAATATCCTCACCATAGGCGGGGGGAGCGTGGCGGAGTTCTTCGATCCGCCGGTTCATCTCTTGGAGTCTCCGATCCAAGAAGTCCTCTCAACTCCGGGTCTCGAGGGTTCTCTGGCAGAATGGGGGCAGGGATCTTCCAGGGGTGGAATCATGATCCGATTGAGGGCTCTCCACCCTCGGATTCGTCTTCCCAGGGAAGACGGGACAGCTGGTCCAAGTGGCCCGCCCCACCACCGGATTCTGGTGCTCCGGTGACACCCTTTCCAGGTGCGCCAATATCTGTGGCTGCTGCTGCTGCTGCATGGCCTGCACAGCTTCAGTGAGGCCTCTGACCTGCTGCGCTAGCAGGTCAAACTGCTCCGCACCGACCGCCGTCGTGGGAGGAGGAGGAGGAGGTTGGGAGACAGGAGGTGAGGCCGGAGCCTGAGATCTGACCGCGGAGGCTGTGGATCGTCGCGTGGACGCCTTGCGAGGAGGCATCGAGTAAAGACCAAGTGGAGGAAGGAGGAGAGGACGTCGGAAAAGATGTCCGGGGGCGGTCCCGTTGAGCGCTCCTTTAAGAACAAGGGTACCGCGAAGACACAGGGGCCCCTTCCTCTAGCGTCAATCTTGTTGGTGCAAAAATCTGCCTGCACCGGAGAAGCTGGAGTCGAGGGAGTCGTGGTTGCCGCCGGGACCTGCAAAAGAAGTCTAAACCGGAGGTGGGGTTGCTCCGGCAAGACCCTCCGACGCTCAAGTCAGTTCTCTGCCTCAACAAGAATGGAGTGCTCGAACAAAAAATTTTTAGCAGAGTTTTGAGATGGTAAATGGAGCTTATAGAGTAACGTATCTGGGGTCCCGTCTTTTATAGGCGGAGGGCGCAACAGACTGATAGCGACGTTCATAACCGTCTGGTAGTGGGCCCCCACAGTTAGGAGGAATTTGTTGCGAGTAGTGGAGTGGGCCCGTGGCCCTCACTGTAGCGTGCCACGTGGAGTCTGTCGCAGGGAGTGGAGCGACGTCCGTTGTCGCGACTTGCCAGAGGATGGAAGAATTGCGCAGTATCCGTTACAGGAGGTGGAGCAGGATCGTGGGCATCATAGCAGTCTGTCAGGGAATAGTGGAGCCGCGCGGGATCTGTCGCAGGAAGTGGAGCAGGGTCGTGGCCGTCATAGCGGTCTGTCAGGAAATAATGGAGCTGCGCGGAATCCATCCCAGGAAGTGGAGCAGGATCGTGGCTATTGCTGTGTCGCGCCAGGGAGTGCAGACCCGTCGACTGAAGTTCAGCTGGAATGTCTGGTGGTTAGTTATCCACTTGAGAGGAGCCTGAAGCCCGACCCCAGTAAGAGTCCGGACGAGGTCTTCCTCTAGGCGAGGTCGGGGATGAGGCCCGGCTCCCGTAGGAGTCCGTGCGGAGTTCACCTGCAATCAAAGCCGGGGCAAAGTTCGGCTCCCGTAGAAGTCCGGACGGAGCCTACCAGCGGTCAGAGTTGGTGACAGAGCCCGACTCCCGTAGGAGTCCGGGCGGAGTCCGCTTGCTGTCGGAGCTGGAGACGAGGCCCGGCTCCCGTAGGAGTCCGGGCGGAGTTTACCTGCAATCAAAGTCGGGGCGAGGTCCAGCTCCCGTAGGAGTCCGGATGGAGCTTACCGACGGTCGGAGTTGGTGACAGAGCCCGGCTCCCGTAGGAGTCTGGGCGGAGCCTTCCTTGCAGTCGGAGTTGGGGACGAGGCCCGGCTCCCATAGGAGTCCGTGCGGAGTTTACCTGCAATCAAAGTCGGGGCGAAGTCTGGCTCCCGTAGGAGTCCAGACGGAGCTTACCGACGGTCGGAGTTGGTGACCGAGCCCGGCTCCCGTAGGAGTCCGGGCGGAGCCTTACTTGCAGTTGGAGTTGGGGACGAGGCCCGGCTCCCGTAGGAGTCCGGGCGGAGTTTACCTGCAATCAAAGTCGGGGCAAAGTCCGACTCCCGTACGAGTCCGGACGGAGCTTACCGGCGGTCGGAGTTGGTGACCGAGCCCGACTCCCGTAGGAGTCCGGGCGAAGTTTATCTACAATCAAAGTCGGGGCGAAGTCCGACTCCCGTAGGAGTCTGGACGGAGCTTACCGGCGGTCGGAGTTGGTGACCGAGCCCGGCTCCCGTAAGAGTCCGGGCGGAGCCTTCCTTGCAGTCGGAGCTGGTGACAGAGCCCGGCTCCCGTAGGAGTCCGGGCGGAGCCTTCCTTGCAGTCGGAGTTGGGGACGAGACCCGACTCCCGTAGGAGTTCGAGCGGAGTTTACCTGCAATCAAAGTCGGGGCGAAGTCCGGCTCCCGTAGGAGTCCGGACGGAGCTTACCGGCGGTCGGAGTTGGTGACCGAGCCCGGCTCCCGTAGGAGTCTGGGCGGAGCCTTCCTTGCAGTCGGAGCTGGTGACAGAGCCCGGCTCCCGTAGGAGTCCGGGCGGAGCCTTCCTTGCAGTCAGAGTTGGGGACAAGGCCCGGCTCCCGTAGGAGTTCGGGCGGAGTTTACCTGCAATCAAAGTTGGGGCGAAGTCCGGCTCCCGTAGGAGTCCGGACGGAGCTTACCGGTGGTCGGAGTTGGTGACCGAGCCCGGCTCCCGTAGGAGTCTGGGCGGAGCCTTCCTTGCAGTCGAAGTTGGGGACGAGGCCCGGCTCCCGTAGGAGTCCGGGCAGAGTTTACCCGCAATCAAAGTCAGGGCGAAGTCTGGCTCCCGTAGGAGTCCAGACGGAGCTTACCAGCGGTCGGAGTTGGTGACCGAGCCCGGCTCCCGTAGGAGTCCGGGCGGAGCCTTCCTTGCAGTCGGAGCTGGTGACAGAGCTCAGCTCCCGTAGGAGTCCGGGCGGAGCCTTCCTTGCAGTCGGAGTTGGGGACGAGGCCCGACTCCCGTAGGAGTCCGGATGGAGTTTACCTGCAATCAAAGTCGGGGCGAAGTCTGGCTCCCGTAGGAGTCCGGACGGAGCTTACCGGCGGTCGGAGTTGGTGACCAAGCCCAGCTCCCGTAGGAGTCTGGGCGGAGCCTTCCTTGCAGTCGGAGTTGGGGATGAGGCCCGACTCCCATAGGAGTCTGAGCGGAGTTTACCTACAATCAAAGTCGGGGCGAAGTCCGGCTCCCGTAGGAGTCCGGACGGAGTTCGTCTGCAGCCGGAGTCGGGGACGAGCCCGGGAGGGTCAATCCTGTTGAGAACTTCGACTGAGGGTATTTTATACCCAACAGAGAGAATTCATGAAGTACAATCCAAATTGATCAGATGCCACAGTCCAATATCTCGATTGGTGAAATCAAAATGATCTAATCAAGTCATGGTTAAATCAGGATTCAGATGAATAAAATCATGGAGATCAAATATAATGGTTCATGATTTGATCAAGATGCTAGCATACTACCTGACAACCACGGATCAGAATGCTTCCACTAAAATCATTCAAACTCATCATTCTTTTCAAAATTTTAAAAAAATCTTAAGAGAGAAATAATCTAGAGAGAGAAAATTCTAGAGAGAGAAAGTGGAGAGACAAACTAGAGTGAGAAAAAATTTTGGAGAGAGGAGAAGAGAGAGAAAAAGAGGGAGAGAGAGAGGAGAGAAAAAATCCTCTTTTTTTCTTTTTCTTTTGTCTTTCCTTTTTCTTTTCTCCTTTCAGTACTATCATCACGTACTGTCACCAGATGAAAAACAAAAATAAATTACTTAAAAATTAGAATATGTAACTATGGCAACCAATTCTTCCTTCTCGTGGTCCTTTAACAAAACAGGGGACCGAGCGATCCTCCTTTGTTCGATGGATCAAAGGCCGCGACCGACGTGGTGGTGGTCGACGGCAGGAGGGCTACGTCACCGCAGCCCGAAGAAGCCAAACCGACGATCGACGTGACCACTGGCGCCAGAAAAATCAAAGAAAAGGGGGGCGAAAACAAGTGACATTTTCTCCAACAAAAAATCCGATGAACCCGATCACTGGCGATCGTGCACACAGGCAAGGGAAGGAAGGGAGAGAAGGGAGGAAGAGAAGCAAGGGCTTACCTCGAGCTCCGATGACGTCTTCGACGAAAAATTAAGGCAAACACAATGAAGGCTTCCACGAGAAAACTCCGACAATCCTCGCCGTATGGCTCTTGATTTCTTGATGGGAGGAAGAGAAAAGAGATCTCCCCTTTAAATAAGATCGAAGGGGAGTCGTGGTGTTTTCCGACTCCGATTAGGAGCTGGTCGTGGGAGTCTTCTTCGTTCTTCATTTTTTTTTTATGGGCTTTGTGTTTTGGGCTAGGTCCAGGGCCCAAATGGGCCGGGTATTACAGTCATTCTAGGAAGACCAAAACTGAATGCCATGAGAGCTATAGTATCTACTGACCATCTTTTGATATACTTTCCTTACTAGAAATGGTATCAGGGAAGTTTGAGGTGATTAGGCTGCAGCTCGACTATCACGCATCCGATCCGAGATTGTGAGTCGAAAGTCATGACAACCACCGCATACTCTATAAAAAATTTTTCTTATGAGCATGCAAGGCTTCTCATCATGACATCATACACATAAAGTTAAATAAATTTCAGTCTTAATAATCAAACCTTAGTTCAATTAACAAATCAAAACTCAGTGTCCAAAAAGGAAAATAATTGTCTGACAAAGTCAACACTTAAAATGAAAATCTTGAATCAATTCTAAGAAAAATCCTAAATCAAATAAAACAACTCCATTTCTAATCGCTCTCCCAACCGAAAATTCTGTATCACGCAATTTTTCTGGAATCTGAAAAGAAAATGTAAACTCATCATGTGCTAAATAGCTCAGTAAGCAGTGTATATCTTAAACTGAATAAATCAGAAAATAATACTGTACATATAGGTTTACTGATAATAACACAAACAATATGTAAATTCATGAATTCATAATTTAATTCATCACACTATCAATCATGTATAAAATTTTAATTCATCATAATTTCAATTTATGCTTATCATCTTGAATTTATCAAATTCTTAAGTTTCTTCTTATCAACCATGACTATGACCATATTTTACCTATGGCAGGGTCATAATACCGCGTATCTTCTTGCAGTAGGCTGCGAATCATCTGACAGCAAGTCCTTCGGAACCGCTGGTCTCGCTGGCGGTTTGTCGCTGGTCTCTCTGGCGACATGTCGCTGGTCTCGCTGGCGACATAAACCCTCAGGACAAATCAAATTGCCAATGTATATGCTCTCATTGGCGGGGTCCTTTACATAGTCAGGTTGTCAATTCATATCATCTTTCAATTCATATATTATTTCAAAAATAATATATATTGGGTATAAAATACCCACAACCGAAGTTCTCAGTGAGATTGACCCTTGCGGGCTCCGTCCACGACTCCAAGGGGGGACTCCGCCCGGACTCCTACGGGAGCCGGACTCCGTCCACGACTTCTACCGCAAGGAAGGGTCCGTCCGGACTCCTACGGGAGCCGGACTTCGTCACCAACTTCTACTGCAGGTAAGCCTTGTCCGGACTCCTATGGGAGCCGAACCTCGTCTTTGATTTTAATTGCAGGAAGGCTCCGTCCGGACTCCTACGGGAGCTGGGCTCCGTCGCCAACTTCAACTGCCGGTAAGCTCCGTCCGAACTCCTACGGGAGCCGGACTTCGCACCTGACTTTAATTGCAGGAGGACTCCGCCCGGGCTCCTACGGGAGCCGGACTCCGTCCACGACTTCTACCGCAAGGAAGGCTCCGTCCGGACTCCTACGGGAGCCGGACTTCGTCACCAACATCTACTGCAGGTAAACCTTGTCCGGACTCCTACGGGAGCCGAACCTCGTCTTTGATTTTAATTGCAGGAAGGCTCCGCCCAGACTCCTATGGGAGCCAGGCTCCGTCGCCAACTTCAATTGCTGGTAAGCTCCGTCCGGACTCCTACGGAAGCCGGACTTCGCACCTGACTTTAATTGCAAGAGGACTCCGCCCGGGCTCCTACGGGAGCCGGACTCCATCCATGACTTCTACCGCAAGGAAGGCTCCGTCCGGACTCCTACGGGAGCCGGACTTCGTCACCAACTTATACTGCAGGTAAGCCTTGTCCGGACTCCTACGGGAGCCGAACCTCGTCTTTGATTTTAATTGCAGGAAGGCTCCGCCCAGACTCCTACGGGAGTCGGGCTCCGTCGCCAACTTCAACTGCCGGTAAGCTCCGTTCGGACTCCTACGGGAGCCGGACTTCGCACCTGACTTTAATTGCAGGAGGACTCCGCCCGGGCTCCTACGGGAGCCGGACTCCATCCACGACTTCTACCGCAAGGAAGGCTCCGTCCGGACTCCTACGGGAGCCGGACTTCATCACCAACTTCTACTGCAGGTAAGCCTTGTCCAGACTCCTACGGGAGCCGAACCTCGTCTTTGATTTTAATTGCAGGAAGGCTCTGCCCGGACTCCTACGGGAGTCGGGCTCCGTCGCCAACTTCAACTGCCGGTAAGCTCCATCCAGACTCCTACGGGAGCTAGACTTCGCACCTGACCCCTATTGCTGGGAAGACTCCACCCGGGCTCTTACGAGAGCCAGACTTCGTCACCGACTCCAACTACTGATAAGCTCCGTCCGGACTCCTACGAGAGCCGGACTTCACACCTGACTTTAATTGCAGGAGGACTCCGCCCGGGCTCCTACGAGAGCCGGGCTCCGTCCACGACTTCTGCTGCAAGAAAGACTCCGTCGGACTCCTACGGGAGCCGGACTCCTGCGACCCCAACTGCAAGTAGACTGCGTCCGGACCCCTGCGGGAGTCGGACTCCGTCTTCTATTCCGACTGCAAGAAGACCTCGCTATCAACTCCAACCAAACTTCGGCCGACAAGTCTGTACCCCCTGACAGGCCATATTAACGGCCACGATTCTGCTCCACTCCCTACGGTGGATCCTGTGTAGCTCCATTACCCCCTGACAAGCCGTATTAACGGCCACGATTCTGCTCCACTCCCTGCGGCAGATTCTGTGCGATTCTACCACTCCCTGACAAGTCACGACAGCGGACGCCGCTCCACTCCCCGTAACTAATTCCACGTGGCGAGCCACAGCGATAGCCACGATCCCGCTCCACTACCCTCCGTAATAAATTTCTTCTGACTCTGGGCGGCCCATGACCGGACGGTTACAGGCGTCACTGTCAATTTGTTGCCCCCTCCGCCTATAAAAAGGGGGACCCCAGATACGTTATTTTATAAGCTCTTGTTTTTACCTAAAAACTCTGCTAAAATTTCCGTTCGAGCACTCCATTCTTGTTGAGGCAGAGAACTGACTTGAGCGTCGGAGGGTCTTGCCGGAGCAACCCCACCTTCGGTTTAGACTTCTTTTGCAGGTCCCGACGGCGACCGCGACTCCCTCGACTCCAGCTTCTCCGGCGCAAGCAGATTTTTGCACCAACAGGATTGGCGCTAGAAAAAGGGCTCGAACCTCCGCGGTACCCTTGTTCTTAAAGGAGTGCTCAATGGGGCCGCCTCCGGCCATCTTCTCCGACACCCACTCCTCCTTTCCCCCCGCTGGGTCCTCGCCCGATTTCTTCTCGCGAAGCATCCATACAGCTACCCACGGTCTCCGCAGCCATGTCTCGGGCCCCAGTCCTACCTCTGGTCTCCCGGGCCCTGCATCCTCCGGCAATGGTCACCGGCATGGAGTGGCCGGACAATCGGCCTCTGATGGATTTTGCCAACACCGTCTCAGGGGGATCCCGGCAGGAAGCAATCAACATACCACCCGTACCCCCCAAGCGGCGGAAGACTGAAGAGCCCATAACCTTCGCTGAAGAAGACGCCCAGGGAGTCCAATTCCCTCATAACGATGCGGTCATAGTTTCCCTGAATATAGCAAATTACGACGTCCGTCACATTCTCGTCGACAATGGAAGCTCGGCCGACATCTTGTTCTACGATGCCTTTTCAAGAATGTCCATCCTCGACGATCATTTGAGACCGATTAGCTCCCCTCTGGTAGGGTTTACCGGTGACACTGTTCCGACGGAAGGGATGATAACTTTGACTGTGGTCGCAGGTCGACATCCAAGGCAATCCAGGGCTCTGGTGAATTTCTTGGTGGTGAAGGCACCGTCAGCCTACAATGCAATTCTCGACCGACCTGGCCTCAATGCTCTCCGAGCCGTCGTATCAACTTACCATTTGAAGTTGAAATTCCCCACCAGCCGGGGGATCGGAGAGGTCCGGGGAGACCAAGCCCTGGCCAGGCACTGCTACAACATAGCCTTGCAAGGAAGCGACCAATCTGGCCCCTGTCCCGTTGATGGGTTGGATGCGTGCGATGACCTCATCGAAGAGAGGGGCACCCCGATTGAGGATCTGATACCAATCCCTTTGAACGATGGGAATGCGGAGCATGTAGCGATGATCGGCTCCAACCTGGAGGGGGAGGTGCAGACGCATCTCATCGATTTTCTATGAAGGAATGTGGATGCTTTCGCTTGGGTTCCGGCAGATATGCCAGGGATTGACACGAAAGTCATGGAGCATCGCCTGGCCGTCGATCCAAAGCATCGACCGACGAAAGAAAAAATTCAAGTCATGCACCGGAGAGGCAGAAGGCAATAGCCGAAGAAGTGGACAAGCTCCTTAAAGCCGGATTCATTAAGAAAGTCAATTATCCTGATTGGATTTCCAACGTTGTCCTGGTCAAAAAAGCAAACGGCAAGTGGAGGATGTGCATAGACTTCAAAAAGCTGAATAAGGCCTGTCCAAAAGATAGCTACCCCCTTCCCAGAATCGATCAACTGGTAGACGCGACCTCTGGCCATGAGCTCCTCACCTTCATGGATGCATTCTTCAGCTACAATCAAATCAGAATGGCACCGGAAGACGAAGAAAAGACTACTTTCATTACTAATCGTGGCCTTTACTGTTACAGGGTCATGCCTTTCGGCCTCAAAAATATGGGCGCAACTTACCAACGGTTGGTGAACAAAATCTTCAAGGAGCAGATCGGCCGTAACATGGAGGTCTACGTGGATGATATGCTTGTAAAAAGTAAATCTTCCAGAGATCACATCACTGACCTCGAGGAAACCTTCGACGCTCTTCGAAAATATAGAATGAAGCTGAACCCAACTAAATGTGCTTTCGGGGTAACCTCGGGAAGGTTCCTAGGCTTCATGGTGTTGGGGCGCAGGATCGAGGCCAATCCAGAGAAAATTCGCGCCATCCAGGAGATGGCCGCCCCAAAGTGGATAAAAGAGGTTCAGCGCCTCACGGGGAGGATAGCGGCCCTGAATCGCTTCGTCGCAAGGTCGGCCGAGCGGTGCTTACCCTTCTTTCAAACCCTCAAGCAGCCCAAGAACTTTTGTTGGACCTCTGAGTGCCAACAGGCGTTCGAGGAGCTAAGGAGCTACCTCGTCTCACCCCCACTGTTGGCAAAGCCGGAGCCTGGGGAAGAACTATTTTTATACCTGGCGGTCTCTCCCATGGCTCTCACGGCCGTCCTTGTCAAAGAAGAGGCGAAGGTCCAGCGGACTCCCCCAAAGAAGAAGCGGATTCCTCTGATCGCTTTTGGATCCTCTATGTGGACGGGTCTTCCAACATGTCAGGCGCGGGTGCGGGCTTAATCTTGGTTAGTCCGGAGGGTATCATCGTGGAGTACGCTTTGCATTTTGGGTTCCCCGCGACAAATAATGGAGCAGAATATGAAGCTCTGATTGCAGGATTAAGGGTCGCCAAAGAGCTAGGAGTAGACCAGCTCCGGGTCCACAGCGACTCTCAACTAGTGGTGGGATAGGTCAGCGAAAGTTACGAAGCGCGGGAGGACAGTATGGCCAAATACCTTGAAAGGGTAAAGGAGCTCATCCCCACCTTTAACAGCTTCAACATCAAACAGATCCCAAGGTTGGAAAATACTATGGCTGACCTTCTCTCCAAGCTAGCAACGCTGGCCCCGGTCGAACTACCCAAGGGCATTCTTGTTGAAGTTCTAGAGCACCCGAGTACAGAAGAGTCACGGCCCGTGATGGAGATTGACCACGAGCCCAGCTGGTCGACCCCCTGATAATCTATCTCAGAGATGGAGTTCTCCCCCAGGATGCGAAAGAAGCCCGGAAGCTCCGGAACCAAGCCTCCCGGTACATCCTTTATGAGGGCAAATTGTACGAGAGATCATACTCCTTGCCCCTCTTAAAATGCCTCCGGCCTTCGGAGGCTGACTACGCCTTGTGGGAAGTGCATGAAGGAATCTACGGAAACCATTTGGGAGCTAGATCTTTATCCCACAAGTTGCTCCGCCAAGGATATTACTGGCCGACAATGCATCATGATTCGATCGAATATGTCAAAAAGTGTGATCGATGCCAGAGATACGCTAACGTCCAGAGACAGCCCACCACCGAGCTCACGCCCTTGAGTGCCCCATGGCCTTTTGCACAATGGGGGATGGACATCCTTGGCCGCTTTCCCATGGTGCCTGGGCAAAAGAAGTTTCTCCTTGTAGCGATCGACTACTTCACCAAATGGGTTGAAGCCGAACAACTAGCAAAAATCACAGAAGCAAAAGTGCAAGATTTCGTTTGGAAGTCGATCGTGTGTAGGTTCAGTCTGCCTAGAACCCTAATCACTGACAATGGACGGCAATTCACGAAAGTAAAATTCGCCGAATTCTACGAAGATCTAAACATCTCCCACAACTTCACATCAGTAGCCCATCCCCAGGCGAATGGCGAAGCTGAGGTGACTAATCGAACCCTTTTGCAGGGGATTAAGACAAGGCTCGAAAGAGTGAAGGGAACTTGGGCGGACGAACTTTATCATGTGTTGTGGGCGTATCGAACTATCCAGAAGCTACCTACGGGGGAGACCCCCTTTGCTTTAGCCTTCGGTACGGAAGCCGTCATCCCAATCGAGCTAAACTCCTGTCGGCACGAGTCGTGGCATTCGACGAACATCAAAATTTGCAGAGTCTTAGAGCCAACCTCGACCTGCTGGAAGAAAGATGGGAGATAGCTCAGGTTCGAATGGCAGCCTACAGACAGAAAGTCGCTCGATATTACAACGCCCAAGTCAAAAACAAAGCCTTTAGAGCAGGAGATCTAGTGCTTCGACGGCCACTGTCTCGCAACCTCAGGATCGGGGGAAGCTCGTCCCAAACTGGGAAGGACCGTATGAGTCAAAGAAGTGGTCCGGCCCAGAACTTACTATCTTAAGGAACTCGGAGGAGCCGACCTCCCGCGATCGTGGAGCTCGAAAAACTTACGGATGTACTACCGATAACTTCATTTTAATTGAAAGTTGCATACTTGTATGTCCTTGGACAATTCAAACAAACTGTATCAGAAACAAAAGGAAAACCTTGTCCCGACAAAATCGAAGGCCCGGTTCCATTTAGACTGGATGGGGGGACAGGCCCTGCAACGCCCATATGCGCCCCCACAGCCCTGTTAGGGATAGGAGGAAAACCTCGTCCTAACTTGAGCAAAGTCGAAGGCCCGGTTCCACTTAGATCGGATGGGGGGAGAGGCCCTGCAATGCCCATATGCGCCCCCACAGCCCTGTTAGGGACAGGAGGAAAATCTCGCCCTAACTTGAGCAAAGTCGAAGGCCCGGTTCCATTTAGACCGGATGGGAGGAGAGGCCCTGCAACGCCCATATGCACCCCCACAGCCCTGTTAGGGACAGGAGGAAAACCTCATCCTAACTTGAGCAAAGTCGAAGGCCCGGTTCCACTTAGACCGGATGGGGGGAGAGGCCCTGCAACGCCCATATGCGCCCCCACAGCCCTGTTAGGGACAGGAGGAAAACCTTGCCCTAACTTGAGCAAAGTCGAAGGCCCGGTTCCATTTAGATCGGATGGGGGGAGAGGCCCTGCAATGCCCATATGCGCCCCCACAGCCCTGCTAAGGACAGGAGGAGAACCTCACCCTAGCTTGAGCAAAGTCGAAGGCCCGAACTCCTACGGGAGCCGGGCTCTGTCCGCGACTTCTACTGCAAGGAGGACCCCGCCCGGACTCCTACGGGAGCCGGGCTCCGTCACCAACCGATGGTAGGTTCCGCCCGGACTCCTACGGGAGTCGGGCTTCGTCACCAACTTCAACTGCTGGTAATCTTCGTCCGGACTCCCACAGAAGCCGAACTTCGCCCCGACTTCGCCTACGGGAGCCGAACTCCCGTAGCCTCACTGAGAGCGGAGAAAAAATTTCAAGCAAAAAAGAAAAAAGAAGGCGATGGACCACATCAGCGACGATTGGAAAATGAACAACGTCCAAGGTGCAGAGAACCCTGTCACAGTAGGGATTGGGGCTCTCATCAGGAATCCCAGCTTTCAAGGAAGCTTTCGATGCAAATCCATGGTAGGACAACTTCCTCAGGGTGATAGAAGCTCAGGCCTCTGAGCTCAAGCCCTGAGGGGGACACCAACCCCGAATGGCCCCCAGGCGAGTCTGCGGCCGCTGACGGAAAGGATGGGTCGATACGATGGCAACTGGGTATCTTCGAACGATGCAAAAACCAAAAAGGAGCTCGGCAAGTGACAATTCAACATGAATAAAAGAGCCACCGGTGACCTAAGGATGACGTAAAAAAAAAAAAAAGAGAGAGAGAGAAAAAAGAAGAAGAAAAGATGAGAAAATGAAGGAAGTTCGGCAGACAACAAGTCGATGCAAAGTGCGGACAAGATAACAAAATCTCCTTCTCATTTTTCAACTAACAAGATGTACGTTACAAGACCCAGAGGGCCAGAAAAGAATACATTATTACAAGGCTTGAGAACACGGCTTGGAAAGAATACACCGGAGGCCGCTTCAAGCTACAAACTTCTCTTCCCATTTCTGTCCTTTCCAGCCGCATTTTCCAGTGCGTGTGGCAGGCCCATCAGCTCTCATCCCGCCTTGTTTTGCTCCACCACCGAAGTCCCAACCCCAGGGGAAAAAGGATGGGATAGGTTCCAGGGGGCAGTAAGGGCAACGGCAGCGGCGACGAAGACCTGTTTCAAGAAGAATCGGAGTCACCCCGGAGGCAGCGGTGGCGCCAGAGATATGCACCATCACCGAATGCTTCATGACAACCGCCGTCCAAAGTGTTCCGGCAAGGTTGGCATGCGCTACTTCCACCATCTCCACAACAAGTTTTACTGCCCCACCGTCGATGCCGACCGCTTCTGGTCCCTCGGCCCCGACGACATCAAGGATCCCGCCACAGCTTGTGACGACAGCTCTGCCCTCCTGACCGGTGCCACCCCATCTTGCTACTTCGAAATTCTCAGGCAGAACGCCTTTACCGGCGGCCCCCGTTATTAAACCCCTGTTGTTGAAGGAATTCTTCCTCGAGCCCCCTTTGAAGCGACGGGGACCTTCAGCGGTCGCTCGATGACCGAAGAACTCGCAGACCGCTGTTCTCCTCCTTGCCTTCCTCCAAGCCCTTGGCATTCTCTTGAGAATGGCCTCCGGGGTGGAGATCCTGGCGGGGAAACCCCTTAGAGAGAAATCAGGGGGCTGAAGATGGCAGAGAGACGGCAAAAGCCGGCGCGGAGGATGCCCGAAGTTGGCAGGGGCACCGGGGGAGTGGCTGAGTAGCTAGGCTCTCAGACAAAGGAAAGGTGCCGTCCTTTAAGCGGAGTAAAGTCCCGAAGGAAGGGTAGGGGGTTTAAATAGGCAGCGGATCTTAGCACAATTATGGTGGCGGGTGCCCCTAGACCAACCGGTGCTTACCACGTGTCCCGCGTGTCCCACTCGCCGCTATCGAGGATTGACTGTTCGCAAATTTCCATGACGCGATGCTTGGGATCGCATCTCGGTGGGAGTTCCGAAAAGACCCTTCGGGTCGCCCTAATCAGAAAAAGGGCTCTAGCATGCGCGCATTAAATGCCGACATATCCGAGGATGGTTGCACCCGGACGTCAGGGGGAGAACTTCGGCTGCGACAACCTCTCTGTACTTCCTTCATTCGAAATTCAAACTCGAAAGTAGGAGGACTGGTGTTAGGTATAAAATACCCACAACCGAAGTTCTCAACGAGATTGACCCTTGCGGGCTCCATCCATGACTCCAAGGGGGGACTCCGCCTGGACTCCTACGGGAGCCGGACTCCATCCACAACTTCTACCGCAAGGAAGGCTCCGTCTGGACTCCTACGGGAGTCGGACTTCGTCACCAACTTCTACTGTAGGTAAGCCTTGTTCGGACTCCTACGGGAGCCGAACCTCGTCTTTGATTTTAATTGCAGGAAGGCTCCGCTCGGACTCCTACGGGAGCCGGGCTCCGTCGCCAACTTCAACTGCCAATAAGCTCCGTCCGGACTCCTACAGGAGCCGGACTTCGTACCTGACTTTAATTGCAGAAGGACTCCGCCCGGGCTCCTACGGGAGCCGAACTCCGTCCATGACTTCTACCGCAAGGAAGGCTCCGTCCGGACTCCTACGGGAGCCAGACTTCGTCACCAACTTCTACTGCAGGTAAGCCTTGTCCGGACTTCTACGGGAGCTGAACCTCGTCTTTGATTTTAATTGCAGGAAGGCTCCGCCCGGACAACTACGGAAGCTGGGCTCCGTCGCCAACTTCAACTGCCGGTAAGCTCCGTCCGGACTCCTACGGGAGCCGGACTTCGCACCTGACTTTAATTGCAGGAGGACTCCATCCACGACTTCTACCGCAAGGAAGGCTCCGTCCGAACTTTTACAGGAGCCGGACTTCGTCACCAACTTCTACTGCAGGTAAGCCTTGTCCGGACTCCTACGGGAGCCGAACCTCATCTTTGATTTTAATTGCAGGAAGGCTCCGCCCGGACTCCTACAGGAGCCGGGCTCTGTCGCCAACTTCAACTGCCGGTAAGCTCCGTCCGGACTCCTACGGGAGCCGGACTTCGCACCTGACTTTAATTGCAGGAGGACTCCGCCCGAGCTCCTACGGGAGCCGGACTCCGTCCACGACTTCTACCGTAAGGAAGGCTCCGTCCGGACTCCTACGAGAGCCGGACTTCATCACCAACTTCTACTGCAGGTAAGCCTTTTCCGGACTCCTACGGGAGCCGAACCTCGTCTTTGATTTTAATTGCAGGAAGGCTCCGCCCGGACTCCTACGGGAGCCGGGCTCCGTCGCCAACTTCAACTGCCGGTAAGCTCCGTCCGGACTCCTACGGGAGCCAGACTTCGCACCTGACCCCTATTGCTGGGAAGACTCCGCCCGAGCTCCTACGAGAGCCGGGCTCCGTCACCGACTCCAACTGCTGATAAGCTCCGTCCGGACTCCTACGGGAGCCGGACTTCGCACCTGACTTTAATTGAAAGAGGACTCCGCCCGGGCTCCCACGAGAGCCAGGCTCCGTCCACGACTTCTGCTGCAAGAAAGACTCCGCTCGGACTTCTACGGGAGCCGGACTCCTCTTGCGACCCCAACTACAAGTAGACTGCGTCCGGATCCCTGCGGGAGTCGGACTCCGTCTTCTATTCTGACTGCAAGAAGACCTCGCTATCAACTCCAACCGAACTTCGGCCGACAAGTCTGTACCCCCTGACAGGCCATATTAACGGCCACGATTCTGCTCCACTCCCTGCGGCGGATCCTGCGTAGCTCCATTACCCCCTGACAAGCCGTATTAACGGCCACGATTCTGCTCCACTCCCTGTGGCGGATTCTGTGCAATTCCACCACTCCCTGACAAGTCACGACAGCGGACGCCGCTCCACTCCCCGTAACTGATTCCACGTGGCGAGCCACAGCGATAGCCACGATCCCGCTCCACTACCCTCCGTAATAAATTCCTCCTGACTCTGGGCGGCCCATGACCGGACGGTTACAGGCGTCACTGTCAATTTGTTGCCCCCTCCGCCTATAAAAAGGGGGACCCCAGATACGTTATTTTATAAGCTCTTGTTTTTACCTAAAAACTCTGCTAAAATTTTCGTTCGAGCACTCCATTCTTGTTGAGGTAGAGAACTGACTTGAGCGTCGGAGGGTTTTGCCGGAGCAACCCCACCTCCGGTTTAGACTTCTTTTGCAGGTCCCGACGGCGACCGCGACTCCCTCGACTCCAGCTTCTCCGGCGCAAGCGGATTTTTGCACCAACAATATAAATAAGTGATATTCGAATCAATCAATCATATCATTCTTTATGATCATACATCATCATAATAATTTGCAACAAATATCTTCAATCATAAATAATTTTTAACAGTTATTTTCAATCACAATTAATTTCAACAAATAATTTCAATCACAAGCATGCCATGAATTTATATAATTCAAATTTATAATTTATCAGATAAATTCAATAAAAGTAAAATACTACTTACCTTAAAAGAAAATCCAAATTAGAGATTCTAGAAATCTTGAAAATCCTTCTCCGAACCTGGTACGTCAAATATCATATTTTTTATCAAAATTTATCAAATAAAAATAATAAAAATTTTTAAAATCCAATGTCCTGACACGAATCGACTAGATGACAGCGTACAAATTTTATTATTATTATTATTATTTATTTATTTATATTTTTTTTATAAATCCTAAAAAATTCAAGAGAGAGAACAGAGAGAGAAAGTCTCTCTCTTTTCTTCTTTTTTTTTCCTTCTTTATCTTTTTCTTTTCCTTTTCTTTTTTTTTTTCTCTTCTTCTTCTTTTTCTTCTTTTTCTTTCCTTTTTCTTTTCTTTTTTTTTCTTTTTCTCTCGGGCTCTTTCCTGGCCGAAACAGGGGATGCGATCCCCCTTCTTTCCCATCCAAATCCCCCACGAGATCTCATCGAAACGACAGGAGGGGAGGTCCAACCTGAGGCGACGCAACCGTGACACCTGATCTGGGTGCTCGCTAGCGGCGGACGGCGTCGGAAAAATCCAAAAAAATTCGAAACAGAGGTTCTTGGTACCAATTTTTTTTCCCAAAACAACACCGTAATAATCGGCAAAAATTCTAGTTTATAATCAAGAGGAGATTGAGGAGAGGATACCTTGCTCTTCGTGGAGATTTTTAGGCCACAAAATCACTGACAAAAATCTTCAATCCAAGAGCAATGAACAACGAAAAATTGAGAGAAAAAGGAGATGAAAGGGAGATTTTAGGGTGATTCATGAAGGAGAAGAGGGGCTTGGGTTTTATAGAGGAAGAATTCATTTTTTACTCAGATTCCCCTCTCTTTTCACGGTGGGAAGAAGACTCTCAACGGGAGTCTTCTTCCTCCCGATATCCTCTATTTTCTCTTTTTTTTTTTTTTCTGGATGGGCTTAATGGACTTGGGTCATCACATTCTTCACCCCTAAAAGAAATTTCATCCTCAAAATTTTTCATACATGTGGTCTCAAAGAGCTGGGGATATTTTTGCTTCATTTCTTCCTCTAGTTCCTAAGTAGCTTCTCTTTCCGAATATCGACTCCACTGTATCTTGACATAAGGAATATTGCGACGTCTCAGCACTTGTTCTTTATGGTCCACAATCCGTACCGGATATTCTTCATATGATAGATCTTTTTTAGCTTGCAAGGGTTCAAGCTCCATGATGTAACTTGGATCTGGTAAATATTTTTTCAACATAGAAACATGAAAAATATTATGTACTCCTGCAAGTGAAAGTGGTAAGGCAAGTCTATACGCCACCTCATCAATTCTTTCTAAAATCTCAAACGGACCCATATATCTAGGATTTAATTTGCCACGAATGCCAAATCTTAAGATTCTTTTTGAAGGAGATACTTTGAGAAATACATGATCATCAATTTGAAATTCTAATTTTTATCTCTTGTTATCTGAATAACTTTTCTGTCTGCTTTGTACTGTCCGAAGTCGTTCTTTAATTAATTGAATCTTTTCGACTGCTTGTTAAATAAGTTCGAAGCCCAATATTCTCGGCTCACCAACATCATCCCAGTGAATTGGTGATCGACATCTTCTACCATATAATGCTTCAAAGGGTGCCATACTAATGCTAGCCTGATAACTATTATTATAAGCAAACTCAATCAAAGGTAGATGCTCGTTCCAAGAACTTTTCATATCTAAAATACAAGTTCTCAGCATATCTTCTAAGATCTGAATAGTTCTCTCTGACTGGCCATCAGTCTGTGGATGAAAGACTGTACTAAAGTTCAATTTTGTTCCTAATGCCTTGTGTAAGCTCTTTCAAAACTGTGATACAAATCTGGTGTCTCGAATCGATGATTTGTTTGATCAGCTGTAAGATGCACCAGTTTTTTCAAAAATTGATCTTCGTTCAAGATATCATCAGTTAAAAATCAAAGCAGAGGACATACTAAAGACTGCATTTAAAACTCGTTATGGATATTATGAATTTCTAGTGATGCCATTTGGGTTAACCAATGCTCCAACGGCCTTCATGGATTTAATGAACAAAATATTCAAATCCTATCTTGATAAGTTTGTTGTCGTATTTATGATATCTTGATATATTCAAGAAGCAAATCAGAACATGAAGAACATTTACGGTGTGTACTACCAATATTGAGGAAAGAAAAGCTTTATGCCAAATTAAATAAGTATAAATTTTGGTTGGACAAAATAGTCTTTTTATGACACATCGTATCTAAAGATGGAATTTTTGTGGATCCAACAAAAGTGGAAGCTGTGATGCAGTGGAACGGACCTATAAATATTTCTGAGATTCGGAGCTTTCTGGGAATGGCAGGTTATTACAGACGATTTGTAGAAAGATTCTCCCACATAGCTACACCTTTGACTCGTCTTACTCAGAAAGGGGTTAAATTCGAGTGGACTAAGGATTGTGAATAGAGCTTTCAAGGGTTAAAATAACGATTAGTTTCAGTCCTTATTCTTATTATACCAACAGGAGATGAAGGTTTCACAATACATAGTGATGCATCTAAAAAGAGACTTGGCTGTGTATTGATGCAACATAGTAAGATAGTGGCTTACGCCTCAAGACAATTGAAACCATATAAACAGAATTATCCGACACATAATTTAAAGTTAGCTACAGTGATTTTTGCCCTAAAAATTTGGAGACATCATTTATACGGTGCGCAGTGTGAAGTATTTACTGATCATAAGAGTTTGAAATATATTTTTACGCAGAAGAAATTAAATATGAGACAGAGAAGGTGGTTAGAACTGTTAAAATATTATGATTTAACAATTCACTATCATCCCAGAAAAGCTAATGTTGTCGCTGATGCCCTTAGTAGAAAATCCATAGAAAATTTAGCTATTTTAATTACACATCAAAGTCAATTATTGAAAGATATAAGAAAACTAAAATTAGATATTCAAGTATATGACTCAACAGTATGATTAGCCAACTTGAGGGTTCAGCTAACACTCATTGAAAGGATTATAGTTACTCAACATGGTGATTCACAATTAACAAAAATAAAGGATTCAGTGGAAGCTGGTGTTCAATCTAAATTCAAGATACATGACGATGGTTCGTTGAGATTCGAAAAGAGAATTTGCATACTCAATGATTCGGTACTCAAATAAAAAATACTTTAGGAAGCACATCAGACCGGTTATACAGTTCATCCGGGAGGTACTAAGATGTATAGGGACTTGAAGGAAATGTACTGGTGGAATAATATGAAAAGAGAGATCGCTCAATTTGTGGCTCAATGTTTGGTGTGTCAACGAGTTAAAGCTGAACATCAGAGACCTACAGGATTACTTCAACCTCTCGATATTCCAGTATGGAAGTGGAAACATATCACTATGGATTTTGTAACTAGACTACCTAAGACTCCAAGTAAAACTGATGCAGCCTGGGTGATTGTGGATCGATTGACAAAGTTTGCACACTTCCTACCAATTAGAGTTGGATTCACTTTGGAAAGACTAGCAAAATTATATATGAAAGAAATTGTAAGGCTACATGGAATTCCAGTGATCCACGAGTTACAGTTGCGGTGTTCATCTACCCGCGCTCAGGTATAGGGTTCGGAACTCTAGTGGTTGTAGGTATGATCTACAGCATATGCAGATTTTTAAATATACATGCAGATTTTATATTCAGATTTTATTCATGCAATATGTATCATGTTATAGATCTTAGAGTAAGTGATTTAGATCCGATTTAAAGTATATATTTAGATTAAATTATTTAATCTTCTATGATCCACTGCTAAAAATTTTCAAAATGCATGTTTGATTCACCTGCTGTAATCCTTCAATGGTATTAGAGCAAGGTTTGTTATGACATGATACATATGCATTGTAAAATCTGATTTTAAATTGAAGCATATGATGTTTATTTTTTATATTTATTATCTGACTTTGATGTGATCAAAATGTAATAATCAGATCTGAAATAATTTAGATTAGATCTAAATTAATTAGATTAGATAATATGAGTAGTGTAGTAATTGAATTGGATAGATTGTATGGCCGTCCGATCATAGGAGATCATAGGAGAAAGTAAGATTTCATGACCCTCTCTTCCATTCGATGGGGATCTCTTATGGCATGTAGGGGTGCCCTTTTACCCATGAAGATGAACGGCGAAAAGATGTGACATCTAATCTTATGATTAAAATTATTTTAATCATTGATGTGCAAAATAATTCTGAATTTTTAAGCAATCTGTTGCTGTTCTGCCGAACTAAGCCGACTCAATCTTGTTTGAGTCGACTCAATTCGAGAATTTGTCGACTCAATCCTTGTTTGGGTTAACCCAGCACCCTGGTGGGTCGGCTTAGTATCTTACTGAGTTAACCTAGTTTCTGTATCAGAAATCTTGATCACCACAGTGAGCCAACTAAGTTTCAAAACTTGGTCGACCCATTTTGGTGAGTCGGCTCAATCCAGGGATGAGCCGACTCAATCTTTCAGAACTATTATTTTATGCATAAAATTATTTGTAAAAATATTTTACAAAATTTGAAAATATTTTCAAATATCGAATCCTAACCCATATCAGTCCCAAACTTAATTAAAAATTAAGTTAAACTTATTAGATCTAAAATTATGAATTAAAGATCTAATGCCATTCGCATAAAACATAGAGAGATGGGTTTATGGGTTAGATGGATCAGGTCCTCCTAATTGGATTAGACCCTAGGATTAGAATCAAAGAATTAAATGGACTAAGTAAAGAAATTGAATGAGTCTAACCAAAAGTTGAATTAGATTAAATCAAAATTTCTCTAGAGCCAATACAATAATTGTAGATGGTCGAGTCCATGTCTTTAATTAGACCCAAATAGACTTTGATCTCTAGCTCAGTGGTCGAACCTAAGTCTATAAGTTGATCGAGTTGAAGCTGATTAACCAGTTGGTGTTTAAGGTAAGTTTGGCAATCTTGACCGATGATCATTAATTGGGAGCTACTCGCATAAATTGAATCTATAATAAGTTAATGACATATCCCTCCCATCGATTTCAGTTACCTGACCAACATGGTGAATTAAGTTTTCATCAGATCACTTAATGATTAGGATTGACCCATGCTAATTAAAAAATCAGTTCGACTGCTTTAGGTGCCCTTAGTTCGACTTGTATTTGTCCTCTTCATGATTTGGTGAAGTCAGTGGAAGGATCTGTGATTTGTCAGTTGGACCGACTTATTTCTAGTTCACCATGATCTGACTTGGTGAAGTCAGTGGGAGAATTATGATTAGCTGGTCTGTCTTTAATTTTATTAAATTATGTTAATCAAATCTTCTAAATTATTAGGTCCATAAAATGAGCTGGTTATGGGGATAACTAGATCATACCCTCCCATTAAGGTGAATAGTAATGGGTCCATTATTTCAAATTGACAATGCAGATGCCTTATGTCTGGTGTTTCTCTGAATAATGAAATTATCATTCATTATATGATGACTCTGTTGTACTATCTGATGAATGGTTGGGTTAAGTTAAGAGCTATACTCCGATCTGATCATTCATTAGTTAGAATCATTAAGTAGATTCATGTTAATGGTTGGACCTAATCGAAACTTTCAGTGGAGGCCTTTAGCTTACCGAAATGAAATCAAGGACGAAACTAATTACTAAAAATTGTTTGGAGAAATAATTGATTGAAAACCTACCCACAGATGCACATGGATTGACCGAGCCATACTCGGATGCATATGCGGTCTGTGTGGATTCTAAGGTCTAAAGAATTAAGGTAATTCTTCAAATTATAGATAGAGACTACAATTTATAAAAATTATTGGAAGAACCTTTAGACTAAAATTCATATCTTTAGGCTTAATCAATTCATATACTTATTAGGTCTGTGTTTTTTCTTTTCTTCTCAAAAATGGCCAGTACCAAGTCGCTCCACTCACTGTTTGACAGTGAACTTATTGGATCCAACTTCAATAGCCAATATTAGAAGTTGAACACTAATTTTGAGCCCAATCTAGCTGAAAAGTCCAGGCTGAACCGCATCAGGCAGACTATGACCCAAATAGGCTAAAAAAAAATGAACAATTAATTACTGGTCAAAATAGTTATATGATAACACCTTATAATTTCTCTATATGTAACACTACAACCTGAATATTGGATATCGAAAGTCCAGTTCACATTTATAATCCATTGTAAAGACTTTAAGTTAGTAGAAAATTTGAGAACGATGAGAGATTACTGAATGTGGGAGATGGAAGCCAAATTTCAATCCTGACTTTAGGAGTTATCGAGCTTGTTTTTAAATCCTATAGTGTTATTTTGAGTGATTATCACTATTATCCATCCTTCTTAATGAATATAATCTCTGTTGGTCTTTTAGCCAAATATGGTTATAGTTTATCAATAAAAAATAATTATTATGATATCATTATGAATGATGTTACAATAATGCAAGAACAATCAAGAAATGGCATCTATATTTTGTCACGGCCTGTGAGTGTAATATACACTCCAAATAAACATCCAAAGTTGGATAATGTCATGGATGCCTACCTTTGACATTACAGGCTTAGTCACATTAATAAGAGCAGGATAAACAGATTAGCACAAGAGAGTATCCTCAATATCAATGATTGTGAATCATTGCCAATCTGTGAGTCTTATCTCTTGGAAAGATGACTAAGTCACCTTTTACTAGAAAAGATGAACCAGTGAGTAAAGTTCTAGATCTAATATATAGTAATGTATGTGGACCTATGAATATTAGTGCCAGAGGAGGGTATAGCTATTTCATTATGTTCACAAATGACCAATCTAGGTATGGGTATGTCTACTTGATGAAACACAAGTCTAAATTGTTTGAAATGTTCAAATAATTCCGTAACGAAATAGAGAAACAAACCAGAAAAAATATTAAAACTCTTTGATCTGACCGAGGATGAATATCTTTCCAATAAATTTCTGACATATCTAGGAGAGAATGGGATTCTCTCGTAATGGACCCCTTCAGGGACACCACAGCATAATGGCATCTTGAAAAGGAAGAATCAAATCCTGTTAGACATGGTTCGATCCATGATGAGGTTTGCCAGTCTGCCGATCTCCTTTTGGAGATATGCACTTGAGACAACCTATTTTGTACTCAATAATATTCCGAGCAAGTCAATTAGTAAAATACCATATGAGATATGATCAAGACGTAGGCCAAACCTCTCTTATCTTAAAATTTGAGGATGTTCGGCTTATATCAAATGATTACAGACTGACAAGTTTGGACCTAGATCTGATAAATGTAATTTTGTAAAGTACCTTAAGGAAATGAGGGGATATTACTTTTACTTCCCTACTGAACAAAAGATGTTTGGCAGCAGTAAAGCACACTTTTTGGAAAAATTTTTTAGTGAAAAAACTACCTCTAAAATCGAGCTTGACAAAGTTTGACAAATAGAAGAACCGATACCAAGGACTGAACTTGAACCGGATTTGATTAAATCAAATCTGGAGCCCAATATAGAACCACCCTTAAGACGATCTGATAGAGTACCGCATTAGCTGGACAGATAGTAAATTTCTTGATCCGAGATGAGAACCTGTTAAACTCGATGAGAACAACGAGGATCCGTTCACCTATATGGATGCGATGCAGAGGTCCGACTCTAAGAAATGACTTGAAGCTATAAAATCCGAAATGGAGTCCATGAAGGTCAACGATGTGTGTACATTAGTTGATCTACCTGAAGGGATAAAACCCATAAGGTGTGAGTCTTCAAAAGGAAAAGAGGTACAGACGGAAATGTGGAGACCTATAAAGTCCGTCTGGTTGCCAAGAGGTATCGTCAGCAGTATGGTATTGACTATAACGACATTTTCTCCTATAGCAATGCTCAAATCTATTCAGATCATGTTTGCAATAGCAGCATACCTGGACTATAAAATCTGACAAATAGATGTGAAAACAGCTTTCCTAAATGAAGAATTGAATGAAGAGGTATATATGATACAACCTGAAGGATTCACATCCACAGATGAGTCCAAGGAGTGCAAGCTTCAGAGATTCATTTATGAATTGAAGCAGGTATCTTGGAGTTGGAATATATATTTTGATAAGATGATCAGAACGTATGACTTTGTTAAGAATGAAAAAAAACTCTGCATATATAAGTGAGCTAATGGTTCAGTGATTATATTTTTTGTTTTATATCTAGACGACATTCTTTTAATCGAGAATGATGTTCCTGCATTACAGAGAATAAAAGTGTGGCTATCGTCATAATTTTTTATGAAAAATGTAGAAGCAATCTACATTCTAGGGATGAAGATCTATAGGGATAAATCTAAGAGACTATTCGGACTCTCCCAATCTACGTATATAAATACCATGCTGAAATGATTCAGAATGAAGAAATCCAAGAAAGACTATCTTTCGATAGGCTATGAAATTTCTCTCTCGAAGAAGGATTATCCGACAACCCCTCAAGAAAGAGAACGTATGAGTAGAATTTTATATGCCTCGATAGTGGATTCTATAATGTACGCCATGACATGTACAAGATCAGATGTAGCATACTAGGGATAATGAGCATATACCAGTCAGATCCGGATGAAAACCATTGGAAGGTTACGAAAACCATCCTTAAGTATTTGAAAAATATTAAAGATCAATGGTTTGTTTATAGAGAATCTAACTTGAAACTCAAGGGATACACTAATTTCAATTTTCAATCGGATCGTGACAATAGCAAGTGTCGGGATATATATTCATCCTGAATGGTGGAGCAGTCTGCTGGAAAAATTTAAAGCAGCATACTGTAACCGACTCATTATGCAAGGTGGAATACATTGCGGCATCTGATACTGCAAAGGAAGTTGTGGATGAGGAAGTTCATCTGAGTGGCGCCCTCCATTGATGGACAATTTTGCTCTACTGTGATAATACTGGAGCCATAGCTCAGGCAAAGGAGCCCTTTAGGCACATCAGCGGTGAAGCATTATTCTGCGTTGCTACTATTTTATCCAAAAAATCGTAGATCGAGATGACGTCGAGCTTCAGAAGATCGACGGAAAGAAGAACCTGACCGATCCATTCACTAAAGTCCTAACAGTCAAGGAGTTTGAAGATCATAAATCGAAGATGGATATACGATACTGTACCGATTGACTTTAGTCCAAGTGAAAGTCGTTGAAAATTGTGTCTCGAAATCAATCGTCAATTTGTTGACGATTGTGCTAATTGATGTAATTGTATATGAATTAATTATTAATAAAATATTTATTTGATATTTTTCATCATAAGCTTGTACATCTTCTATATTGAACTTCTATATTATGATAAAAGTCCTTAGGACTTTTAAATCGATAAAGGAGGATTTATCATTTAGTCCTTAAATGAGTTCACAACCAAATGATATGCTATAACTAGGACAATAGCTATATCAAGTATAGATCGTTGTATGCCATATGGGTTGGTTGTCCTCTTAACCAAGGAGTGTAAAGACACTGGTATGACATACAGGTAAAAAGTAAGAGTACACTTCGCTGAATGTGACCAACTTCGAAGCACTCTACTATCAAGAGTTACTCGAAAGAGATATGGATATAAGTGTCCCTCCGACCTGATATCACCACGGTGACTTACAAGCAATTCACTATACTTTGATACTGGACTACTTGAATTTCTAATTCAGGATCAAAAGGTTTCTGAACACAATCAAGTACTTGTAAAATCGGTGCGTAAGTCAAGATGGGATTGACCACTCCAAAAAATTGGAGAGAATGCTTTGTATTTCAATTTAGTAAGACTTTAGCCAGAACAATTCTTGTGAGGAGTCACAAGATTTATTAGATTGAGACACATAATAGATGTACTATTAAGAGTTGACAGTTTAAACTCTAAGTCATCCTAAGCATCAAGGGCCAAAGGGATGAATTATACAGTAACCATATGCCAGTAGATTCTGAGTATTATTTTGCATATATTCGATATATCTGGATGTTGGGTACCATTACTAGATGGTTACTTTGATTGGTACAAAAATCTATTCATGTGCTCCCTATTTGGTTCGAACCTATGGAGTCACATTAGAAGTTCCTCTCCGATCAATTGACAGATCGACAATTGAGAATCGTTCGAGATTAAAATTGTCAATACGATTGATGATTAACCTTATGCAATAGTTACAATAACATTATTCGCTAAGTGTTAGTGAAATTCAGAAGAATCATTCAGTGATTAGATCGCTGATTAACTCAATTTGATTGAGCATTAAAGTCTCAATCAAATCTAATTGAATTAGATTTAATTAGATCAAACTCGATTAGGTTTTAAGATAACCTAATCACTAAGGAAGAATTAATCCTGATTTGATCAGGACTATGGCTCAGTTAATTTTCTGATTTCATCAGAATTAATTGAGGCTATGGAAGGATAATTAATTAGGCTTGACCCTCCAATTGGGTCTAATCAAATCTTGTTTGTGTTAGGCACAAAAATTGGATAGAATTCAAATAGATTTGAATTTTGAATTTCTCTCTCGCACCTTATCTATTCCCCACGCCATTTTCATCACCAATGAAAATGTTTCTCATGTGAAACTCCACGCCTAAACACCTTTTTTTTGTCGCCCTACCTGATGTGGATTTGGTTGGTTAAAGTTTAAACTCAAATGGAATTTGAATTCAAACCCTAACCAAACCTATCTCCACTTATCAACTTAATCGCCCACTCTCCTTTCTCTCTTATTTTGTGCGACAAAATGATAAGAGTGATCGACCAAAAAACCTGTGAGAAAACTTGTTTCTCACCATAGAGAAGGTTGAGTGGATGGTTTCAAATCTGGAAGAGTTTGAATTCAAAACAGTTTTGAATTCGAACTCAATTTGATCCCTATCCAATCTCTTTCCCTTGGTTCGGCAATCATAAAAGGAGATGATTTTTGTGTGCCACTTCTTTTAAGCTTTTTACCATGTGAGAGGGCTAAGAAAGAGAGGAGCTGAACCTCTCTTAGGGGCGTGAGGATCTGGGGTGGGCGCCATTGTTTTGGTGCGTGTGCATAGAGGAGATCCGACTCCTTTTTGGGTCAGAGACCTAGAACTATTTTAGGATTTTTGGGTGAGAAAAAAATACTAAAGAGAAGAGAGTTCTGATTTTTTATCTACCATCCAGCACCTCCTCTGAATCGTCTTTGATATCGAAAGGGTCTAAGGCAATTGAAGAGGCGGATCAAATCAAATTTGCCATTAGAAACCGTCTACACGAGCAGCACTCCCAGAGAAGGTTGATCAGTTCGAGAGCTTTGTGTGGACGATCCGTAGAGGTCGGACACTTTGTGTGGCTGCGAGCAACCAACAGAGCTTCTGATCCACGAGTTACAGTTACGATGTTCATCTACCCACGCTCAGATATAGGGTTCGAAATCCTAGTAGTTGTAGATATGATCTACAGCATGTGCAGATTTTTAAATATACATGCAGATTTTATGTTCAAATTTTATTCATACAATATGTATCATGTTATAAATCCTAGAATAGGTGATTTAGATCTGATATAAAGTATGTATTTAGATTAAATTGTTTAATCTTCTATAATCTGTTGCAAAAAATTTTTGAAATGTATGCTTGATTTGCCTACTGTAATCATTCAATCCACAAACAAGATCAAGACAATGGCACTCCCACTTGTCTTCTTGTACATACATGATTCATCCACATTTTTGATAAAGCCAAATGATTAGACTGTCTCATCAAAATGGATGTTCCAACTCCTCGATGTCTGTTTTAATCCATAAATAGATTTCTTTAGCTTGCATACTTAATTTGCCCTCCCACTGGAGATAAACCTCTCTGGCTGAGTCATATAGACTTCTTCCTCAAGGTTTTCATTGAGAAAAGTAGTCTTGACATCCATCTGTCAGATCTCATAGTAATGATATGCAGCTATAGCAAGAATAATCCGAATAGACTCGAGCATGGCTACAGACGAAAAGATTTTTCCATAGTCAACACCTTGTCTTTGTCTGAAACCTTTTGCCACCAGCCTGGTCTTATAGGTCTCTCTACCTGGCCATCTGCTCCAATCTTCTTCATAAAGATCCATTTGCAGCCTATTAGAGCCACACCCTCAGACGCATCAACCAAAATCCAAACTTAGTTGGCATACATAGAGTCCATTTCGGATTTCATAGCCTCAAGCCATCTGTTAAAGTCACTACTCATGACTACTTCGAATAGATCATAAGATAATCATTCTCAATGATGTGGGATGAGTGGTCATTCTCAATGATGTGCCTACACTTGAGTGGTACATTACGCACTCTATTTGACCTTCGGAGAGGTGTGTTGTGGCTATGCCTCAACAATGGGCACATAAACTTGAGGATCAACTTGTGGACTCTCCACATATTGCTTCTGGATAGACTGTAGATTTTGAGCTTCCTCAAGTTCAACTATCCTCCTACTGCCTCCTTCTTAGATGAACTCTTTCTCTAAGTGGCATGCCTACTAACAAACACTTTTTATTGAGTATGACAGTAGTAGTATCCTATACTTTACTTAAGATAACTTATAAACTTACATTTATCCGATCTAACACTTAGCTTATGTCCTTCAGTATTCTTGACATAAACAAGACACCCCAAATCTTAAGATACTTAAGATTAGATTTTCTACCTCTCCATATCTCATATGGAATACTAGGCACAGATTTACAAGGTACCTTGTTTAAAACATGTGCGGCAGTCTCTAGGGCATGGCCTCAGAAAGAGATCGGAAGATCTGTGAAGCACATCATGGACCGCGCCATATCTAAAGATGTGATTTCTCCTTTCCGTAATACCATTTAATTATGCAGTGTAAGGAGGCATCCATTGAGAGAAAATTCTATTTTTCTTTAAAAGATCAAGAAACTTATAAGTATTTTCCTCCTCGATCAAATTGAAGAGCCTTGATACTCTTACCAGTTTGTTTCTCAACCATTCTTTGGTACTCCTTAAACTTATCAAAGACTTTGAATTTGTATTTCAATAAATATACATATCCGAACCTAGATAAATCATCAGATGAAGTAGGAGTATTCATCTCTGGTCTGAGTCGACATTGTACCATAAATATCAATCTGTACAAGGCCCAAAATATCATTTGCCCTATCTCCATGTCCAATAAATGAAATTCTGGTCATCTTATCCATGAGACAAGATTCACAAGTTCCATATGATTCAAAATCATAAAGATCAAAAAATTTTCTTTGTATAACGTGTTAATCCTTGACTCATTAATATGACCAAATCGACAGTGCCAGAAATATGTGACATTCACATCTTCTCTCTTTTTTTTTCTTCATTTTATCAACATAAAGTACATTATCATTAAGTAACAAGAATAAAAGACCATTATCTATAAAAGCATTTCCATAACATTCATTAGAAAAATAAACTAAGCAACTATTATCCTTTCCTCTTATTTCAAAATCTTATTCTAGTAACATAGGTACAAAAATAATATTTCTAACAATGTCAGGGATATGGTAACCATCCATCAATTCTAAAACTTTATCCGAAGACAACTTCAACAGCTTGACTTCTACGGCTTCGGCCTGGATGGACTCTCCGCTAGCGCCGAACAGCATGAAGTCACCTTCATTCAGACTCCTTATTTTCTGCAGACCCTGCAACGATTTGCAAAGGTGTGAACCACAGACGGCATCTAATACCCAAGAATCTAAAGTTGAAATACTTAATGATAAATTTATTTGCATCATATACAAATCTTTAGCAACACTTGCTTTTTTATGCTTCAAACTTGCAAGATAGTCTTTGCAGTTCTTCTTCTAGTACCTTTCTTTGCTACACTGATAACAGATACCTTTGGCAGAAACTTTCTTCACTTTCTTCTTCGAGATGCTAGTCTTAGGATTCATCTTTTTTTTAAAACCCTTCTTGTCTTTCTTCTTGGAGATCTTATCCACAAGAAGAACAGGAGCTTTTCACCTTTGAAATGGCTCTCTGCTGTCTTCAACATATTGAGCAGCTCAGGCAGGCTGGACTTCAACTTGTTCATATGATAGTTTATGACAAACTGTGAGAAGGACTCAAGGAGTGACTGCAAGATCAAATTCTGACTAAGCTCATCATCCATAGCAAAATCCAACTGTCCCAAACAAGTGATTAAATCAATCATCTTCAGGATATCGGTCTACACAGATGTGCCTTCATTCATCCTAACACGAAACTACTTAGATATCTCATATCTAGCAATCCGACTTTGTTCTCCATATAACTCCTTCAAATTAAAAAGTATGAAAGAAATATCCATGCCTTCATATTGCCTCTGAAGCTAATTACTCATAGAGGCAAGCATGACATATTTGACAGTCACACTGTCATCTTGCCACATCTTGTATGTGGCCCTTTCCTCAGTTGCATCTTCACCGATCGAATCGGGTGCAGGGATATCCAAAATATAGAAGACTTTCTCCTATGTGAGAACAATTCTCAGATTCCTGAACCAATCCACATAATTGAGTCTGATCAACTTATTGACATCAAGTATGCCACACAGTGAAAGTGAGGATGTCATTATGCAGATTAATCTACAATAAAAAGAAAATATAAATGGATAACTCATGATGACATGCACAATTAGATTAAATCTTTTATCTAATTATTACTCCCACTATTTTATCGAATACCATAGCCCTCTCCTATAATAAACGAGAAACCCTATTAGTTTTCTTAGTGGGGTTGAGATCCTAATTCCTCACAAAAGATCTTGTGGTTGCACAACAAACCTTCATGAGTTTAAAGATAAAAAATTTTCTTCCAATTGCATCTCATACAACTCTCAACATCTTCCAACCTCTAAAACATTCATAGCCTTGTGGTTGCACAACAAACTATAATGTTTTAGTTAAGTTAGACCCTTCGTTTCCATACAGTCATATATGAATGATGCTGTCCCTGTAGTTGCACAACAAAGCAACATATCTAAAATATTATAAATATCAAATATGCACTAAGACAACCCCACATCAATCTCCATAGCAAGTCTTGTGGTTACACAACAAACTATAGTTCTTGATATGATACTGGCTTAGCATGAAGAAGATACATGTAGTGTCTACATCACTAAGCAATCCAAACTTGAAACTCAATAGACTAGATTGGCTACGTAAGTAGGTGGGAGGCTATCCGATACTTTTTTTAAACACCAACAACTTGACCTGATAAGCAATGGACCTAATTAAATAACCACCTTTGACACTGGCCTTAGACACCAACTGATTAATGAATCTGACATTTGGTTAGCAAGTGAATCCCGATGCTATAACTTAATATAATTTTTAATGAGGATTTTAAATTAATCTCTAACACATCCTAACAATTTACATCAAATGTAAAAGTGCATATTGTAAGAAAGAAAACAATTTTCATGCATCATTTCATGCTATATAACATGCTATTCAAGTTGTAATATCATTCATATAACTATGCCAAAATTATGATTGCTAGAATCATGCAGGGTGTACTTATAATTTTTGGTTCAATAATTATAAGAATCACGTACGGTGGAATAAGAAGAGATTGTTAAGAGTCTTGCTTCAGGATGACTCTCCTTCAAATGCAAGAAATAAAGGAGCGGCATTTATTTTTTGGCATGGACTTTTGGTGGTGTCGAGGACTCATTCCACACTTAAAACACTTTCAAGTTAGGTAGGAAATAAATTAAAATAGATCTAATCCAATTAGGTCAAAGACAACAGGTTCATCTTAGCTCAAACACTTTGAACTAACCTAATTGGAACTTTGGGTTAACACAATGTGCTAGCATATCAAATTAATCCCTAAGATTTACATTAAACTCTAATTAAATCAAACCAAGATCAAATCTCAAAGTGTGTGACCTATTGGGTTCCAAATCTACCCAGTAGTGGACCCAAGCTCTTGACCTAACTCTAATCCGATTAGATTAGGTCAGCCCAATTGCACCAATTAATCAGAACTCTTTCTAATTAATTTTCAAATTAAACTCCTTTAATTCTTATGAGTCCACAAGTTAAAATTGACATCTAGCAATATGTCATAACTATCCGAAAAAGATAGAATTTAATCAAAATATCAAAATTATCCTTCAATAGCAAGTTACCGGGCAATTCAATCCTTCAGTCATACAACATCCTAGACGAGCTATGGGTATGGAATCATGTCAAAACCAAATACTCATCTATATATATTTTGATCAGAAGGTGATGATTCAGTTGATAATATATTAAAAACTCCTTTCTAATTATTATCCTGTTTTGACCAAAGATTTTTCGAATCATCGTCCTATAAGATTATATAGGATGTTCGCTCCCTTTATTAAGAATGACCCATCCCTTATTGATCACTTACAATCTCCATGTATACTTCACCATATCTAGAACGCCCACATAAGAATCAAAGAACCAAGCTAGAAAATAACCAAGATATTGATTAATGTACACAAGGTACCATGATGATCTCAGTTCCAAGGATCACTTGCACAATTCTCACTAAAGAACAACCTGCTGACATGCAAATAAAGCTCCATCAGATATTCTCTCGTAGATCAATTCAGTGAACACATTCTCTAATGAGCATCTACATCCTTATATTAGTGTCACTACACAAGTGGTTGTAAGATCAACCACCCTCTCCATCGAGCATACATAGGATGTGCCAATCTTATCGATATCATTGATTTCCGACTCAATGAACTAACGACTAGGAATATTTTATATCAAGACTATCAAGGATTTAGGTCTCACTGACATAATCTCATCATGGTCCTAAAATCATTGTCCTAAGCTATCGGATTCATTATAATCTTAAACGAGTATAAGATGCAGCATATAATGAATCAAAAATGTCTAACTTTATTAACAAATAATATCAAATATATGAGTTTGAAAGATAAAATATAGAAAAATATCCCATCACATCACACATGCGATTGGCTTATAGAGCATTATTCTTTCGAATACATAGTACAATACAAGAGGAGAGGCATACCAAGTATTAGTAAGGTATGAGACTGCATACAAGTTTAGTACCAATACAGTATAATACATCCGATATGGTACGATACCAACCAATATGGTAAATCTTGGAAGAGATACTTATAGAAAATAAGAAAACTTATCCTTACCTTCAAAGAATTTGAGATATTGTAAGTACCTAAAGCAGAAAATATATGAAGGTAGATGCCCTATCAAAGTTGGCAACTTCAGATTACGCTGACCCGAGCATAGCTGTCTCTATGGAAGAACTGTCCACACCCAATATAAAAGAAGCAGAGGTATGATAGGTCAACCATGAGCTAAGCTGGATAGATCTGATCATCACTTATCTAAGATATGGCCAACTCTAGACAGATCAGATAGAAGCTAGAAAGGTTGTCTTTAAATCAGCTCAAAACACATGGCTTGATAGTAAGTTGTACAAGAGGTCATTCAATTTACCATATCTCATATCTCTTCGCCCAACGGAGTGAGTATGTTTGAAGTGCAGGAGGACACCTATGGCAATCACCTATGGGGTTCTACCTCTCAAGGTGCTTAGACAAAGGTATTCTGGCCAAAGCTGAAGCAAGACATTGCCCAGTTCATGAAAAGATGCGACAAGTGTCAAAGACATGCACATATCCCATACGAACCAGCAGCGCAGCTCACTCCAATTAGCATGCCATGGCTTTTCGCTCAGTAGAGAATGGACAACCTGAGACCTTTCCCATCGATGACTGGATACAAAATAAATCAAGTGGAATCGTTAGCTCAGATCATAGAGAAAATGCCTAGAGTTTCATTTTGGAAACCTATCCTTTGCAGATACGAAATACCCCAAGTCCTCATCACTAATATTGAAAGGTAGTTTGACAATGCAAGCTTTCGAGGCTTCTGTGCAACACTCAGAATAGAGCACTGATTCACCTTTATCAACCAACCCCAAACAAATAGGCAAGCTAAAGTAACTAATCATACAGTTTTGCAAGGACTAAAGATCCAACTTGATAAAGCTAAAGGCCTCTAGATGAATGAACTGTCCAGCATACTCCGAGCATATCAAACTACAAATCAGATCCCGACAGATAAAACTTCATTCAACCTTATGTTCGGGATGGAGGCTGTCATCCTAGTGGAGAACTACTGACCTACCGAATATAACAGTACAAGCAAACGAACACTGAAGACCCAAGGGCCAACTTAGATATCTTCAAAGAAGTTCGAGAACAAGACCAAATTCAGCTAGCGGCCTACCAGCAAAAGGCTACTAGATTTACAATTCAAGGGTCAAGGAGTGGCTATTAATGAAGATCGAGGTCGTTAAGCATGAAGCACTGAGCAAACTAGGTCCAACCTGGAAAGGCCTACACTGGATCACCAAAATAATTCATCCAGAACATACCAACCAAAGAAGCTGACTGGAGACCCATTACCCTAAGCTTGAAAATCTGAAAATCTCAGGATCTAATATCAGTAAGATTTGTAATATAATGAGTTCTTATATTTTTTTATCATCAATAAAGTTTATTTCAGCTTAGCTTCTCTTCGAGTAAAGCATAAATATCCCAGGGGTTATAGAATTAGAGTTTCCAAATATGAACTATCAAGCCAAACAAAAACCTAGCTATGCCAAGGTCCCTCAAATTGAAAGTGGTGCCCTAATGCTAGCTTGGGTAAAATCAAAACTACAAGCAGGTTCGAAATGTAAGGATCCCGTCTAGCCAGAATCAGAGCAGAAAACAAATCAAGCAGGAGAAGAACCTAACCATGCTTGGGTCCCTCAGATCAGAAGTGGGGTCCTAACACTAACCAAGGTAAAATCTTAGCCACGATCGAGTCCCCAAAACACAAGTGGTACTCTAATGCCAACTAGGATAAAATCCTAGCTATGGCAACTGGCAAGGCTGTGGTCCCGTCCGAAATCATTATATGTTACAGATCTATAGATGATCTATACAATGACATCGAAATCATTAATTTTTGCTAAATATATAATTTTTTAAATTAAAAATATATTTTTGAAATAAAAATTATTAAAAAAATAAAATTCAAAAAATAACTGTTAAATCAAAATATTATTTAGGAGCTTATAGACTACTTTTGACATAAATTTGGTATCTGTTTATCAAAATTTTGATGCATCCTATGCATTGTAGCTTTGGCCTAAATCTGAATGAAATTAAAAAATAATTAGCATTTCATGCATGCCCACTACCTTAAAAAAATATATGTTGCATTTGTGATAGGATTCTACAAGGATCTAAGGCCAAATTTATTTTTCATAATTTTTAAATTTTATAATTTTTTAATTTAAAAATATTTAAAAATTAAATTAATTTAAAAAATTAGGAGAACAAATTTTACTATTTTTATATAATTATTGAACTACTGTGATTGTTCAACCTTTAGGAATGGATCCATTAAAAAAGAAGAAAGAACAGGAGCATGATATTGGTTGGTACCATGAATAGATGCTCTCAGATCGGCATTATTGGAGATGCAATTGATACAACACAAAGTTCAAAAAAAAAAGAGATAACTAGATTGAAGTAAGACTTGGCTGGCGGATATCCTGATGTAGCTATGTATCGAAGAAAATATTTTGCTGATTTTAAAGCAGCGAAGAAAAAAACTTCAAAGAAAAAGGCAAAGATAGACCGCCAAGTCGCGCAACCACCTTCCTATCACTTTAGGGAGTCAAAAGAAGCATCTGACGCCAGATAATGAGGCATAAATTTAGGTTGTCATTAATGCAAGCTTGGAAGATCTGTAGCAAATTAAAGAGTTGGCCAAGTATAGGGCTCAGTTTGTACCATCAGTTTGGATCTTGTATATGTTCACTACAATCTAAGGTTGAGGCTAAAATATATTGAAGAGAAAGTTGAGTTGAAATCTCGGATCCAACTGTGAATGATTTTGTTAATGATGAGAGGATTCGATGATCGAATGGATTGTGGGTCAACAGCAGGAGCCGAAGCTTGATAAGCTAGGATCGCCTCCACGACTAGCCACTTTCATGGCAAGCAAGGTTGGGATAGATGCTGAACGATGGGCAACCAGTAATATTTCACACAGACTTCCAACTGATCAGCCACAGCAGACTTCCTTATGAGGCATGATGAAAGGGCAGACAACTCAATGCAGAGCCGAGGAAAAGAGGTGTCAGGCTCGATGAAAAGAATGAAGCAGTCAGTTGATCCAATCCACTCAGATTCAGAGACCAAGCAAAGCGGTGATGTTAGTTCTTCTGATGGTCATGGATCTGCTAGTTATGGAAGGAGCAGAGGATAGGAGATCACTATTTATGAGATACGACCATAAGGTGATCTTCAATTCACTAGTGAGTCCCAATTTACGCATGCCACATAAGATAGAGACCACGTAACATAAGCTGATAGAGCTCGCAAGGGTACAATTTCATACAAACGACTTACTCCTCGAAGTCATTCAGAATATCATGCAGCTACAAATAATCTCGCACATGGAGTTAAATTTATGGGCATATCAGGTTCATCATATTCTGGATCCTCTTATCCATAACCACAGACATCTTATAATCCATATAGATATAGATATGGTATGTCCGAGATATCGTCTTCCAGTGGCTACTATCCTACGCAATTTGGAGCATTTTACAAATGAATTTTACTATTTATATATTCGGATGGATCCCTCCACAATCATACTATCAACCCAAGGACATCTCTCAAAGCCACAGCTTTAACAAGAGATCTGGGACACTACAATCCAATGTGCACACTTTATGGAATGAATGTAGAGGATTACAGTGTTGCATAGTTAAAGAGATGGGCTAATGTTCCACCAGATTATGTAAATGATCCAGATATTGATGAACGACATTGACGCTAAACAATATTCTAAATCTCAATATTGATTGATTATTTATTTTTATATTTATTAATTGATTTAAGTATTTTAGGATTCAATAATATTTAATCTTTTAAAATTTTTCCCTCTAACATAATATTATGTTAGATTCAAATCCGCATCACACACTTAATCACGGATGTACCGAAGTGACAAACGTCAAATAAGATCATGAAACAATAATTTAGACTTAAAATCATTCAAAAAGTAATAAAAAATTGATTAGATATTCTAAAAATTTAAAAAAAAAACAAAACAAAAGAAATAAAAAATAAACCGATATGCCATGCCATACTGACATCCGGTACGATACCGAACCGATACCATACCGTATCGACCAACGACCGATACACCATCTGATACCAATTTAGCCTTCCTTGGATAAGGCTGTGTACATCTAACCCTCACTAAACCCCATAATAGAGGGAGCCCCATGCACTAGCATAAGGGTAAGAGCATAGCATGAAATTCAAAAAAAAGAAATATTATAAAATATATATAAAACCAAGATATGAAATAAAATTATCCTAGTTAACTCCTTCACTCCTTATTTTCAATTTATCACCATAATTTGACCCATTAAACAAACTTTAGTATTTCATTTATGCTTAACTATTCCTATTTCTTTTACTCATACCCGTTTTCTCAAGCCCTCCAACCCAAATCAATATTCTCCTCACTTAGGTTTCTCTAGTCCAAACATTTTTCTTTCATCTTGTCCTCTCTTGTACATTTCCTACCAAATGCAATCATTACAGCCATGCATATTTTACCAAGCACATGCCTCAACATCCCCATCTTCATTTGTGCACAAAGGCACTTCACTACTAAACCTTTTGATAAAAATGCTTGAAAATCCATATTAACTTTAGGCAAATGGATGAGAACTTGGAACCCAAAATGGAAATGATGTATGTTCCGTAATGTGCCAGATGAATGGTAATTTTCATTTCTTAACAATTCAACTAGTACAAAGAACGGTGGCAAAAGCACAATTTGTTGACCAATCTGATATCGATTTAAAGCACCAACCTAGCCACCTTCTAAGTACAAGATAAATCACCTTATTGAAAAAAAGGAAAAAAAAAAAAGATAGAGAGAGAGAGAGACCGTGAAAATACATGGAACAAAGCAATGTATCTTTCATCTAGTCCCTTCAAAAATGGAAGAAAAAAGATAGTGAAATGACCTAAAATTTAACTTTTAAGCAATGTGTCTTGCTTTTGGTGCCTTGAAGAATGTTATTAATTGCGGTGACTTAGGTTAAATGGATTTGTTTGACGTCATTGGTGCAATACTAAAACATAAGAAATCAAATCACTCAGAAAACCAATTAGACCATAAGTACCAGAAAAATGAACATGAGCAAGAATAGCTACCATCTTATAAGATATGCCAGATATAAGCAAGTTGCTACCAAATATCATCTGTAAACTATATGCAAAAGATCAAGGAGAAAAGAACTTTGTTGACCCAACAATACAAAAGAGTTGAACAAATTTTATGGGGCGGTAATACTCATGAATAAAACACCATGAGGAAACACGTATGAGATGAAACAATAGAATACTGAAGGGTTTCTATGCAAATGTGGATGTATACTAAAACGCAAGTATGCACATGTAGGGTATGACAATAATTACTACAGAATTTGTTAGTCACGAACTTGTATTTGCATTTCATATTAAATAACAGAACATTTATGCAGCAATCGTTTTACACTTACATTGGATACTAAATTTTAACATTTAAAAAAAGTATGGCATCTTATGACCATAAAAAAATGAATGAATTCAAACTAAGAAAACCCACATTCATCACCATGGTTTCTTTGTAAAAGCAAATGAAAACATGGGAGAGTTATATGAACCACCGTTAGAAAATATGTGATTATAAAAGAGATGAATCGGATCTAATGCACTAAACAGGTCGCTGTAGTAGATTAGGGTGTAAATGAGCCGAGCTCAAGCAAGAAACATCGAGCCCAAGCTCAGCTTATTGTGTAACGAAGCCAAGCTTGAGCCAACTCATCTATATACTCTGAGCTAATTTTCATTGTTATATCTCAACATTGGCTACTCTACATTCTTTTTTTACATAAATTAATTTTCTCTTTGATAATTTTTATTTCAAATTTTTTATTATGAATAATAAGAAAATAAAAGATTTACATTAACTATTTATTAGTACTTATATCAAGCTTGATTGAGCAGAGCTAGCAGAAGTCAAGCCTAACTCTAGCTAAAAATGGCATCAACATCATCCCAAACCCATGCTGCATCCATTTGGACAGGGCCACACCATCTAGACCGGAGGCCTCTTGATTGCTCACCACTAGGAGATGGAACCATATCCAACCAATGGGGCCTCTTTGTTCAATCTCTTGAGATCAGCGAAAGGATTACCTCATTTACCAATGAAGTGAACTGAACTGAAGCCAAATTTTGAGCCTAACATGAGGTGCTCATGAATAATTTGCTTATTCGAAAGCCCTATTAGGAACTAGAACATGTATGCCTTCTAGGAAGATGTATTCCACCAGAATAAAAAGAATATGAAAGAATCAACTGGAATTTCCATGAATAATTTGCTTGTTTACAAACTCCATTAGTAATTGGTGCATGTACCATTTCCAGGAAGATGTATTTCACCAGAACAAAAAGAATATAAAAGAGTCAACTGGAATTTCCAAGAAAAATAATAATGTTGCCAACAAAATGCAAACATCAGACTACAAAAGATAAATACTCATACGCATGTTAAGAACAAGACCACCTTCTTCCAGGTCATATGTGATAGCCCAAGCCTAAGCTCAAGCCTAATCTCAGCCAACTAAAAAAAAAAAAAAAAAAAAAAACCGTGTTTCTTCTCCTTCCTCCCCGTGCATTGTGCGCGCTGCCGGCGACAAGAGTCGCCGATTTCCGGTCGGGGAAAGAGACCTCTGTTTTGGTCTCTTTTCCGTGGATTTTTCCGGCACCGGCATCGAAATCGATCGCCGGCCACGCTTCTCCTTGATCAGGGGAGTGGCCCCCCGTCGGCCGCCGGCCTCCGCCGCGGCGGCCGTGGCCTGAACGGCCTGGCCAAGGATGGGCCACACCGTCCCCTGTTCCGGCACGGGAAGAACCAAGAAAAAGAAGAAAAGAAGAAAAAGAAGAAAAAGAAAAAGAAGAAAAAAAAAAAGAAAAGTAAAAGAAGGAAAAAGAGAAAAAAAGAAAAGGAAAGAAAAAAAAGAAAAAAAAAGAAACGAAGAAAAAGAAAAAAAAAAAGAAAAAAAATAATAAATAAATAAATATATATATATTTATATATATATATATATAAGTAAGTAAATAAATAAATAAATAAATAAATAAATAAATAAAATTGAAATTGATGAGAGAGAGAGTTTCTCTCTCTTCTTTCAGTCTGAACCCTGACTTTCTCTCTCTAGAATTGGACTTTCTCTCTCTAGAATTTTCTCTCTCTAGATTGTTTCTCTCTCTTGATGGATTTCTCTCTCTAAAGTTACCCTTCTAAGATTAGCGTAGGGGAAGGCTTCATCTGATGATTCTGATCGAGTTTAGAGACGAGTCTGATTTTAAGCGAGATTTTAATTTTGAGATTTGTTAGATTTAATTTTGAATTAAATTAATGTAAAAATATAATTTTGGATAATAGGCATGGAAGAATCTCCTAGAAGTTAGTCGATCTGTTCATTCAGTGCTCCGTGAAAGGTAAGTAATGAATCATCTTCTCGAGATATTCCATATTTATTCTGAAAATAAATAATTATTCTCTGAAATTATGCATGATTTATGAAATTATGTTTTGAAAGAAAAGTGCTTTTGAAATGTTATGGTATATCGACTTATGCACATATTTAGTGAAAGATTATGATATATTATGGTACAAAGTGTTTTGATACAGATCAAATTTTTGCTCTCAGCCTAACTATGTTTCAGTGGGCCCCGCCAATGGGGATTATACGTTGGTACTCAGTGGACCCTGCCAGTGGGGGTTGTGCGCTGGTATTTGTGGACCCTGCCAGTGGGGGTGTGCGCTGGTGTTTGTGGACCCTACCAGTGGGGGTTGTGCGCTGGTATTTGTGGACCCTGCCAGTGGAGGTTGTGCGCTGGTATTCTGTGGACCCCACCAATGGGGGTTAAACATTGGTCATAGTCAAGGCTGTTGAGTTACGAGTGTTTTGAATCGAATCGGATTTATGATTATATTATATGTGAATATTTGAAAATATTTGGTTTGTATTAAATCAGCATGAAATATATTTTTATGTTTATTTGCAGCATTATTCTTGAAAATTATATGATATCTGAATTATCTAGTTGAGATATTTGTTACTTACTGGGCTGTCTAGCTCATTCTCTTTCTTTCTATTTTTCAGATTCAGATAATTAATTTCGAGCGTGGGACGAAATATTGGGACAGAGCTTTTAGAAGCGAGATTAGCATTGTCAACTTCATTGAACTTAGATCTATTTTTTTATTTTATTGTTAGCAAAAATTTTATTGGATGTAAGACATTTCATTTAATTACTTGAATTACAGTTGAATAATAATTATTTGAATTTATTCTGCTGTGATGCATTGATATCGTGATGAGATGCCTTGCATGCTTATGGAGAGAGTTCTTCATGAGTATGCGGCGGTTGCCGCGACCCTCGATTCACAATCTCGAGTCGGGGGCGTGACAATTAATATGGTATCAGAGCATAAGTGGATAAATTATGACACATAGAAATTGACATAGTATGAGTGTAGGTGGGTAAACATTAGGAATATTGGGACGTTAAAGTATGAGCATCATAATAATAAAAAACATCAAAAGATCAGCTAAGGGAGCAGTAGACAATAAGACTCAACAGATTGATGGTGAGCCGTGCTCCAGATGTGGCAAAAATCATGCAGACAAGGATTGCTATTGGAATACCGGTGCTTGTTTCAAATGTGGTCAGATAGATCATAAAATTGCTAGCTGCCCGCTAAATACTGAAAATCAAGTTGGCCAAAGAACTCATGAAGGATAACATAAGGGTGGTGGACAGATTTCTAAAAATCAGGGAAGAGTTTATGCGCTTTCTCAACAGAATCCATAGGCTTCCAATACAATGGTGACAGGTATGAAAAATTTCGAGGACGAAATTTCTTTTTAGGGGTGAAGAATGTGATAGCCCAAGCCCAAGCCTAATCTCAGCCCACCAAAAAAAAAAAAAAAAAAGGGTAAAAACCGGGAAGAAGACTCCCGGTAGGAGTCTTCTTCTCCGGCGAGACCCATGCGCATTAGGAGTCCTAGGATCTCTCGGAATCCTAGGACCCTCTATGAGAAGGTCTTCCCTCTCTTTAGAATCGATCCATAGGTCTCCTCCCTCTCTCCTTCTCTCCGATTTCCTCGAATTAGAGTCGCGGACACCGTCCGATTTCTCGCCGAAATTGCTCGCCGACGAGGTCTCCGGAGGCTGAGGTAAGTTTTCCTCTTCCTCCCCTCTTTCTTCTCCTTCCTCCCCGTGCATTGTGCGCGCTGCCGGCGATGAGAGTCGCCAATTTTCGGTCGGGGAAAGAGACCTTTGTTTTGGTCTCTTTCCCGTGGATTTTTCCGGCACCGGCGATCGAAATCGATCGTCGGCCACGCTTCTCCTTGATCAGGGGAGTGGCCCCCCGTCGGCCGCCGGCCTCCGCCGCGGCGGCCGTGGCCTGAACGGCCCGGCCAAGGATGGGCCACACCGTCCCCTGTTCCGGCACGGGAAGAACCAAGAAAAAGAAGAAAAGAAGAAAAAGAAGAAAAAGAAAAAGAAGAAAAAAAAAAGATAAGAGAAAGAAGGAAAAAGAGAAAAAAAGAAAAGGAAAGAAAAAGAAGAAAAAGAAGAAAAAAAGAAGAAACAAAGAAAAAGAAAAGAAAAAATAATAATAATAAATAAATATATATATATTTATATATATATATAAGTAAGTAAATAAATAAATAAATAAATAAAAAATTGAAATTGATGAGAGAGAGAGTTTCTCTCTCTTCTTTCAGTCTGAACCCTGACTTTCTCTCTCTAGAATTGGACTTTCTCTCTCTACTTTCTCTCTCTAGAATTTTCTCTCTCTAGGTTGTTTCTCTCTCTTGATGGATTTCTCTCTCTAAAGTTACCCTTCTAAGATTAGCGTAGGGGAAGGCTTCATCTGATGATTCTGATCGAGTTTAGAGACGAGTCTGATTTTAAGCGAGATTTTAATTTTGGGATTTGTTAGATTTAATTTTGAATTAAATTAATGTAAAAATATAATTTTAGATAATAGGCACGGAAGAATCTTCTAGAAGTTAGTCGATCTGTTCATTCAGTGCTCCGTGAAAGGTAAGTAATGAATCATCTTCTCGAGATATTCCATATTTATTCTGAAAATAAATAATTTTCTCTGAAATTATGCATGATTTATGAAATTATGTTTTGAAAGAAAAGTGCTTTTGAAATGTTATGGTATATCGATTTATGTACATGTTTAGTGAAAGATTATGATATATTATGGTACAAAGTATTTTGATACAGATCGAATTTTTGCTCTCAGCCTAACTATGTTTCAGTGGGCCCCGCCAATGGGGATTATACATTGGTACTCAGTGGACCCTGCCAGTGGGGGTTGTGCGCTGGTATTTGTGGACCCTGCCAGTGGGGATTGTGCACTGGTGTTTGTGGACCCTACCAGTGGGGGTTGTGCGCTGGTATTTGTGGACCCTACCAGTGGGGGTTGTGCGCTGGTATTCTGTGGACCCCACCAATGGGGGTTAAACGTTGGTCATAGTCAAGGCTGTTGAGTTACGAGTGTTTTGAATCGAATCAGATTTATGATTATATTATATGTGAATATTTGAAAATATTTGGTTTGTATTAAATCAGCATGAAATATATTTTTATGTTTATTTGCAGCATTATTCTTGAAAATTATATAATATCTGAATTATCTATGTTGGGTATAAAATACCCGCGGCCGAAATTCCCATCAGAAAGGCTCCGCCCGGACTCCTACGGGAGCGGGGCGCCACCTCCGACATCAGAACGGCTCCGCCCGGACTCCTACGGGAGCCGGGCTCCACCTCCGATATCATAACGGTTCCGCCCGGACTCCTACGGGAGCCGGGCTCCACCTCCGACATCAGAACGGCTCCGCCCGGGCTCCTACGGGAGCCGGGCTCCACCTCCGATATCAGAACGGTTCCGCCCGGACTCCTACGGGAGCCGGGCTCCACCTCCGACATCAGAACGGCTCCGCCCGGACTCCTACGGGAGCCGGGCTCCACCTCCGATATCAGAACGGTTCCGCCCGGACTCCTACGGGAGCCGGGCTCCACCTCCGACATCAGAACGGCTCCGCCCGGACTCCTACGGGAGCCGGGCTCCACCTCCGACATCAGAACGGCTCCGCCCGGACTCCTACGGGAGCCGGGCTCCACCTTCGACATCAGAGCGGTTCCGCCCGGGCTCCTACGGAGGCCGGACTCCAACTGCGGCCGAACCTCAATCGACAGATCCGCACCCCCTCGGCAGGTCGCGACAACAATCATGATCTTGTTCCAGGTCTTACAGCGGATTCTACGCGGCTCCAGCAGCGGACCCATTACTCCCTGACAGGCTGTAGCAAACGGCCACGATTCTGTCCCGCTCCCTGCGGCAGGTGCTGCACGATCCCACTACTCACTGACAGCTAGCGGCAACGGACGCCGCCCCACTATCCGCAACAGGCCATACGTGGCAGACTATGACAACAGCCACGAGTCTACCCCACCACTCTCCGCAATTAATTCCCCTGACCGTGGGCGGCCCACTACCAGACGGTTGCAGGTGTCACCATCAATCCGTTGCCCCCTCTGCCTATAAAAGGGGATCCAGATACGTTATTCTCTAAGCTCTTTTGCCTTATCTAAAAACTCTGCTAAATTCTCCGTTCGAGCGCTCCATTCTTGTTGAGGCAGAGAACTGACTTGAGCGTCGGAGGGTCTTGCCGGAGCAACCCCACCTCCGGTTTAGACTTCCCTTGCAGGTCCCGGCGGCGACCGCGGCTTCCCCAACTCCAGCTTCTCCGGCGCAGGCAGATTTTTGCACCAACAATCTAGTTGAGATATTTGTTACTTACTGGGCTGTCTAGCTCATTCCCTTTCTTTCTATTTTTCAGATTCAGATAATTAATTTCGAGCGTGGGACGAAATATTGGGACAGAGCTTTTAGAAGCGAGATTAGCATTGTCAACTTCATTAAACTTAGATCTATTGTTTTTATTTTATTGTTAGCAAAAATTTTATTGGATGTAAGACATTTGATTTAATTACTTGAATTATAGTTGAATAATAATTATTTGAATTTATTCCGCTGTGATGCATTGATATCGTGATGAGATGCCTTGCATGCTTATGGAGAGAGTTCTTCATGAGTATGCGGCGGTTGCCGCGACCCTCAATTCATAATCTCGGATCGGGGGCGTGACATCATACGTATTAATTAGCCAGCAATCAGATGATTGCTTTTAGCGACATGCATTTAAATGACTAAAAACAAATGAAAATTGTAAACAATGCCAAGCAAGAGTTAACCTTCTGTTTCACTTTCTTGAAATCAAGCAGCCGCAGTTGTTTCAATTTGTAGATCACATATAACCGATAATTTGGTTTTTTTGTAACATTGTTGTCCAATAAGCTAAGAAATTACAGCTTCGGAAGAGATGCAAGGGGATCAATCTCCACCAAGTTTATTAGACGGTTGTTTGTAAGGACCAGAGTGTGTAACTTCGGCAAGAATTCTGTGAATTCAAAAAATAAAAAATAAAAAAGAAGAAGCTTGATGTATTAAAACATGCATAGTTAGAAGCAGTCAGTGTTAGCATTTCCAATCTAGAAGTTTTCCAAGCATTCTCACCTCCAATGTTGGCGTTGATGCGAGTGATCCTGTTGTTATTAATTAGCAAAGTACCAAGACGATTCAAGTAAGGAAAGTTCTCGAGTTTGACAATCTCATTGTCAGACAAATCAATTGTATCAAACTGGTCCTGTCAAAGAGCCAAGACAAAGTGCATGACTCTATAAACTGCAGGCACATGAAGTTCTCAAAGCTTTATTTCCTAAAGTGTAGAAGTCTCAGTATTTAAGTAGAAAATTAGACAGAAAATATATTATATCAACGACTGATGAAAGGAAATAAGGAAGAGAAAATAAATAAAGCCTATAATCCAGCCTTATGAGTTCAACTTGTATACAAGAAAGAAAGTATGTTCGAGATAAAAGAAAAGTAATAAGGCATATGCATAATACCATAAATAAATTTTCAGTATCTCATCCAGTAAATCTAGCAACCCTCATCACTGGGATTTTTGCCAAGCATTTGATATTGCATAGAAAACTCAATCAATGGCTTGCACTCATTTTTTTCAGCTGTAAGCCCATGTCATGTTGTACCACATACACTATGAACTAAAACACAGAATACTGCCACATATATAGGAGAATGTTCATCTCCATCAACTTAATATATTTTAATCCTCCTCCGTGTGCACAAAATAAGGACACATCATACTCAAGAGACCCAAATTTTGCAAATGCCCATTTCCCACAAGATCTGCTACCACACTCGTGGTATATTGAAATTAGCATAAGGTTTGGAGTTTTAGTTGTTGCATAGTATGGTAATGTGCATTCTGGCAACTTTATCAACAAAAGGATGAATATTTGTACTATAGCTCTAACAAGAAATAAAGAGGTTATGATGTCTAAAATGTGGTAGTAAGAAAACCAAAAGAAAATCTGGTTAGGAACTATTAGATGTCCTCATGGTCATTTTATGTCATTCACTTGCTTTTGTATCTTCTAGTAGAATGTGATGTTACTCAATAAAGACTGTAGTTTTTGTGAACAATAAAAGTTAGAAAACAAATTAAACCTAGTTTGCTTTTGTATCTCACAATCCAATGTAGTGTTACTCAATAAAGACTATAGTTTTTGCAAACAATAAGACTCTTGTTTGTCGTCTTTCAGGCAAAGCCAACTGATGACAATTATGCAATCTTCATAAACTTCCAAATTTAAAACTTGAAAATCTTGACATCTTTGAAGCCTGCTAACTATGGAAAACTTTGGCTTACTTTGAATTTCATAACATCTTTGGACTTGTTTGGTTCGTAAGAAAAATTTTTCAAAACTTTTCTTTCTGGAAAGTTACTTTGTGAGAATAGTTTTGGTATGTTTGGTTGATCATAGAAAAATAGCTTACTTTAAAGTGGTTTATATTTGATTAAACATCTACTTTCCTGAAAAAAAACTATGTAAATTACCTATTATACCCTCAATAAATATAAGATCATACCTTTTTGCTCCCAAACTCAATATAAATATAATATTAATATAATATAATATAACATTAGATTATAATAATTTATTATATTAATACAACATTAATATATACATAGTGATATGATATTAATATAATATTAATACATTAATATATTAATATAATGTTAATACATTAATATAAATATTATATTTATATTAATAAAAATATCACATTATTATAAATATTAAAATAATATTAATATATTATAAATATTATAATATTTATATTAATATAAATATTAGCATAGTATCAATATAATATTATATTAATATTTATAAGGATAATATTAGAAGGATATTTTCTGAAAAAAAGGCCACCAATTCCTATCCCATAGGAAGTCTCAAAACCCACCTCCTCTATGGGATTATACTTTCCATGAAATGTGGAAGGTATCAAGAGCTTTTTATATTCTCTCTCCTCTTAAAACTCCCACCAAACAAGGGGACTCTCCTCCACTTCTCAAGAATGCCACTTCTCCCCTCCACTTCCGGCAAACCAAACAAGTCCCTTAAGTTTGGTGCAGAAAACAAACTCATTATATCCCCTAGTAAACAACAGGTCCAGCATACGGGGGATCTATGGTGTAAGTTGAGCATTAATGCCACTAAATCAAAGGCAAAGGCTCCATGAGAGGAGAAATCTAAGTCATGTTACATGATAAGCAAGTGATTCCAGATCTGTACACAAATGGAAGTGAAACCCAAATACAATGTATGTACTTTCAGATTTCTATACAAATTGAAGTAACAACCAAATTCCAATTATCATTATATGGGCTTACTTTCAAAGTTATAGGAAGTCTAGGTATCCACATTCCAGTGCTCAAAATTTGGATTAGGAAGCTCATTTTAGATTAGGGTGTTCATGATTCACAAATCATTAAACTTATTGTTGATAAATCATAAATGTGTAGACTGCAAATAAAATAGAGGACAATCACTTGTACACAAAGTTCACATTTCTAATTTCACGTTGCAATTGATAGCTCTTGTAACGTTAAAAAAAAATATGGCACATGACAAATAAATGAACTCCCCTTCGATACGATTGGAAACACACCCCATCACACCCCCCACAACAATATGGTCATGTATTCCAGTGTTCCTCGACACCCCCATGAGTGGCTTATAATACCCAAGAAAGTACAAATAATAATATAAATCTGACCTACCAATGAGATCTACACCACTTTAGGTGAGAATTGGCTTAGGAATTCCCAAAATCTGAAGACATACATAGATCTAGTAATTTCTGGCTAAGACCACTTCCACTAATAACAGGTCATATTATCAAATCTTTTTGCTAAAGGAAGGAGGCACGAACAAGAAAATAAGAGGAACATGAGAGAAATTTTTATTGAAATAAACAAATATTTTTATAAACTACAGTCTACAGCATATTTTCTCCCTTTCAAATTCCTAAAACAGCACTTGATACTTTTCTTAACAAGGTGGAATTTTCCTAAAGAAATTTCAAGAAAGAGAGATCAACCAGGCCAAAAAAAAAAAGGCTTGCTACTTTGACTGAGGATTAACAAACCTAGCAAATAAGGGCGTACCAAACCGAACAGGAGGGGAAACGATGCGGTTCACCGCCCATTTTCAGTAAATGAACCAAGCCACACCGAACTGAGCTGGTTCGATGTGGTTCACTACCAAACCGCTCGAAATGTGGTTCGATGTGGTTCAGTAAATCGAGCGGTTTTGCTCGATTCAGGTTGGTACATCTCGAAACAGAGCTGTACCGACATCACCATGCGGGCGTGGGCGTGGGCGTGGGCGGGGGTGGGGAGGGGAGGAAAGTGGGGGGCCCAAGGGGGTGGCTTTGTCTCCCTTTAGCCTGAGACCCTGAGAAACCTGGGAGCAAACTCTCAGGTTCTCAGAGTTCGACGACGGATGCGATGGCCTCCCAAAAAAAAAAATAAGAAAAAATTCAGGAAAAATTCCACAACTCTTTCAATGGGACAACAAGTTTCAATCGGAAGTAAAGTAATCCTTCGTTCTGTCACTAAATATTTTGTTTTTCATCTTTTTTTTGACCAATAACCGCTAAAAAGTAGAGAAATAAGAAAAAATCATGCCAAAATTTATGATTTTGATATGATTTCTTTATATGTTGCAGATCATTGGACGATCTTTATGATGATACTAAAATTATTAATTTTTGTTCATTATTTTTTAACAAATATATATATAATTTTAAAAAAAATTATTAAAAAATTAAATTTAAATAAAAAATAATATCAAAAAATTATTAAACTGTCGTATTTTGTTAAACTTGCAAAAATGAGTAAGAAAAAGGATCCAGAATGTGACATTAGTTGGGAGCATGATGAGATACTCTCAGCTCAGCACCATTGGAGATACAAATGGTACAGTATAGAGTTCAAAGGAGGAAAAATGACTAGGTTGAAGTAGCATTTGGCTGGTAGTTATCGAGATATGGCCATGTGTTGAAAATACCCACAGGAGATCCGATAGCTTATGAAGAAGTACTTCGCTGATCAGAAAGCAGCGAGGAGAAGGCAAAGGAGAAGAGGGTAGAGATGGACCGTCAAGTTGGAGAGCCATCTTCCTATCATTACAGAGAGTCAAAGGAGGCCCTTGCTCTATGTAACGAGGCAGAGATTGAAGCTGCCATTCCGACAACTCTGGATGATCAGTATAGGCTGAAGAAGATGGTCAGATATAGAGAGCAATTTGAACCGTCATTCTATGAATCAAGATCCAGCTCTGCAACCACTAGAAGAGAGTCTGAGTTCAGGAGGACCACCTCTGTCAAGAAGCTAGTCAGTAGAGGGAGGAGGGATATTTGATCGATGTTAGGAGCTTTTGACAGTAGGAGAAGATCCGACATTAATATTCCAACAGGAGCCACAATTCTTGATGTAGATCCACATGCTTTTTCTAGCAGGGATTCAAAACAGCAAAGGATTGACACTGCTGAAAAAGGATAAGAAGAAGGACATATGGTGAACTATTGGATCATGATTTCATTTTAACCACATTCCAGCAAATGTAGTGAGCAATACTTACTATCGGTCTATCATTTCAGCAATACATGCTGCCGGCCTCGGTGTAGATCCTCCAGCACCCAGGCATATCCATGGTCAGCTTCTTGACAGCAATAAAGAAGAGTTGGAGAGATAAATCTTTTCTTACAAAAGTAAATGGCCCATATATGGATTGACGGTGATGTGTGATAGTTGGACCGATCCTACTAGATGGAGTATCATAAATTTCTTGACATATTGTGATAGAAAAATATTTATTTACAAATCAATTGATGCTTCAAATAGGATGCATGACGCCGCATACATCCTTGGATTGATGGAGGAGGTGATTGATTCAGTTGGAGAGCAAAATGTTGTGTAGGTCATCACAAATGATGGGCCGCAATATAAAGCCGCTGACGAGTTGCTGATGGAGCAGAGATCACATATTTACTGGACACCATGTGCTGCACATTGCATTGACCTCATAATGATAGATATTAGGAAGCTTCGTAGAGTGCAACAGGCAGTGGATACAGCTTAGTCTATTATTAAATTTATCTACAATCATACATAGATGCTGTCATTGATGTGGAAATATACTGGAAGGAAGATTTTGAGATCAGATGTCACACAATTTGCGACAAACTACATCGCTATCGCCTTCTGTAGAAGAAAGTGGCCGTGTCAGATGTTTGTCAGTGCCGAATGGCAGGAGAGCAGATATGTGAGGGCCGGCACGGAGGGAGGTCATATGGAGGACTTGATGACTAATCAGTCATTCTGACAATGGACTGATAAAATAATGAAGATTATCAAGCCATTATATGAGGTGCGAAGCACCGTAGACAGCGAGAGATATCCCAGATGGACTTCCTATATCACATGATGGAGAGGATAAAATAATAGATCAGTGAGATAGATCCCAAACATGTCTGAAAATACATCAACATCATTGAGCATCGTTGGGACTATCAGATGGATAAGAACTTACATCTAGTTGGTAAACATGAATTCAAGAATCATCTAAAAATTTTGTTTATACTAGTACAGGTTTACTTAATCATTTGTGGAATTTATTTTTAGCTTACTATTTGAATCTGAGATTCCAGTACAGCATACCTAGGATAGATATAAATAATGAACTCCTCACTGCTCTCCATAATGTTATATATAAGATGATGTCCGATCTCGAAATTGCATCTATGTGTCTGCAAGAGGTACGTTAAATGAATTAAGATGCGATCATTTAACTTAATAATATATATGTTACTAAAATGAATATATTTTTCATAGACGAAACAGTTTAGAGAAAGAACAGACAGCTTTGAAGTCTCATCGACTGTCGTAAACAAAAAAAAAATAAATTCAGATAAATTACATATCAATAGTGAGAACTTTATTGAAATTACATGACTACTAATATCATAAAATCTTATATATAATTTTGTCTAATTTTCTGACAGTTGAATGGTGGATCCATTTGGGACAGTCCGCACCAAATTTAAAAAGTATGGCCATCCGCATTCTTTCCCAGACGGTCTCCTCTAATGGGTGTAAGTGCAATTGATCGACTTTTGTCCTTATCCACGACAAATAGAGAAACCGTCTGACACAAAGCACCTTAACATTCTTGTTTATGTGCACTATAATTTGAAATTGAGACTAAAATGTATTCAGGATGAAGTACAACTGAAGTATACAGACCCGACGATAGATGATTATGCCATTGATGATGAGGATCTAATGATTGGATAACTTGCAGCCCAGCAGCAGGAGTTAAAACTTGATGAGTCGGGATCCCCTCCACGACCAGCCAGTGTGGTAGCTAGAGAGATTAGGATGGATCCAAGATAGTGGGCAAAAAGAAATATTTCAGATAAAGTTTCAGCTGATCAGCTACAACCCAAGGGATCATAGGAGAGTCATTCATCATGTGACTCCATGTTCAAGTCATCCGGCCAAATGTTTGAGCGAAAAATGCTAAGACAAGATAGTCACAGTGGGGCACCGACGAAGCTCGAAAAGGCAAAAAAAAAAGAACGACAGTTGCAGCACCCTCAAAAGTGCAGGAGTCAGTTGACTCAGATTCAGAGACCAGTGCAGTGAGAGTAATGGTAGCAGTCATGGATCTGATGATCAAGGAGGAACTGGAGGATATGAGATCACTATTTATGAGATATAGCCGCAGGATGATATTTGATTCATCGATGTTGGGTATAAAATAACACCAGCCGAAGTTCGTAAGAGGCCAACCCTCTCAAGACTCTTCCGGCTTCCGACCTTGTGCGGTGTCTTTCTGAACTTCTCCGACAGTCCGAGCTTCCACAGCACCATCCGGACTCCTCCAACAGTCGACCTTCCACAGTGTCCTCCAGATTCCTCCAACGGACGAACTCCTATCGTATCCTCCGGACTTCTCCAATAATGAGCTCCTTCAGTCGTCTATCGGACTACTCCAAATGCTCTCTGAGCTTCACTATCAGTCGATTTTCTACAGTGATCGACTACTCTCTGAATCTCTTCCAGACTTTCTCCTGTCACGATCGACTTTACTCCGAGCTTCTTTCGAACTTCGTCAATGTCGGGCTTCTCCAGCAGCGGGACTTCTACAGTAGCCAACTTCATCTAAGTTTCTATAGTGGTCGACCGCCTTCCGAATTTCATCCGAGCTTCTACAGTAAGTGAATTCCGTCCGAACTTCTATTGCAAGCGAACTTCATCCGAGTTTCTACGGTAAGTGGACATCGTCCGAACTTCTACAATAAGCGATCTCCATCCGGACTTCCATGGCAACCGATCTCCATCCGAGCTGCTACAGTAAGCGGCCTCCTTTCAGACTCCTACAAGAACTGGACTCCGTCCGAACTTCTACAGCGGATGGATTCCAGATGAACTTCTACAACGGACGGGCTCTAGCAGCTGAATTTCTACAGTGACCAACTATCTCCGATGTCTTCCGTACCTCTCCAGCCATCAACCTTCAACAGCGCCAACCGGACTCCAACGGACAAATTCCCTCCGGACCCCTTCAACGGACAAATTCCCTCCGAACCCCTCCAGCGGTCGACCTTCCACAGTGTCCTCCAGGCTCCTCCAGCAGATGAACTTCCACAACACCTTTCGAATTCCACTATCAATCGACCTTCTGTCGGATTCCTCATGCAACCGGACCTCTCCAGCGGACAGTCTTCAGACAAACTTCTACATCAGACAAATTCCAGATGGACTTCTCTAGCAATCGGACTCCAGTCGGATTTCTCCAACAGAAAATTTTGTCCGGACTTCTACAGCAGATGACTTCCGTCTGCAGCAACAACGCCTAAGGCACCCAACAACAGTTAACCCGTCAGCAACCTCGAAAATATCCGAGCTTCTCTTAGATTGCTGAGACAGAGAGCTATTCCGCTCCACCAGATGTTCCAACCGAGCTTTAGCCGTCCGGTCCGAACTCCTCGACAAGTCGCGACAACGGACACCACTACTCTCCGTAACAAACTCCACGTGGCCCCGAACGGCCCACTACTAGGCAGTTACGGACGTCGCTGTCAATCGGTTACGCTCTCCCATCTATAAAAGAGACCCCCCAGATACATTCTCCTCCAAGCTCTAAGCATTATCTCTAAACTTTGCTAAAATCCCATTCGAGTGCTCCATTTCTGTTGAAGCAGAGTACTGACTTGAGCATCGGAGGATCTTGCCGGAGCACCCCCAACTCCGGTTTAGACTTTCCTTGCAAGTCCCGACGGCGGCGTGATCCCCTCGACTCCAGCTTCTCCGGCATCGGCGAAATTCTATACCAACAGAATTGGCGCTAGAGGAAGGGGCTGTGTCTTCGCAGGACCCTGTTCTTAAAGGAGTATTCAACAGGACTGTCTCCGATCATCTTCTTCGACATCTTCTTCTTCTTCTCCGACCAGATCCCAACCTGATGCCCCCTCAAAAGGCATCCACCAGGCGATCTACGACCTCCATGGCCAGATTTCAGTAAGATCCGCCAGCTCCGGCCTCATCTCCAATTTTCCAGGCTCCTCCTCCGACAACGGCAGTCGGCATGGAGCAGTTCAACCTACTGGTTCAACGGGTCAGGGGCCTCACCGAAGCGGTGCAGGCCATGCAGCAGCAGCAATAGCAGCCGCAGGCATCTGTGCGACTGGAAAGAGCATCGTCGGAGTTTTAGAATCCGGCGATCGGGCGGCCCACTTGGGCCAGTCGCCTTGTATCCCCCAGAAAGGGGAAGCAGAGGGCGGAGAGCCTTCTATCTGATCATGATTCCACCCCCGGAGGGTCCCTACCTCCGTTCTGCCAGAAGATCCTCGAAATTCACGATCGAGAGGATCTCTTGGATCAAAGGTTCCAATAGATGAACCGGCGGATCGAAGAGCTCCGCCATGCTCCCCCTGCTTACGGTGAGGATATCTGTACTGACCCTCCTTTTTCTCAAAGGATTATGCAGGAACCGACTCCGTCGAACTTCAAGCTCCTCCAATTTGAGAGCTACGACGGGACCTCAAATCCGATTGACCACCTGGAGACCTTCCGGACAATGATGCTACTCCATGGTGCGCCAGACGCCATCTTGTGCCGAGCTTTCCCATCTACCTTGAAAGGAAGCAGCAAGAAATTGGTACTCGACACTGAAGCCGGATACTATCTTCTCCTTTGATCAAATGAGCCACCAGTTTGTGGCTCATTTCGTCAGCAGCCGACGTCTCCGGAGAGGTTCGGAGTCCCTCATCAACATTAAGCAAAAAGAGGGAGAATCCATCCGAACTTATGTCAACCGTTTTAACGCCGCTGCATTGGAGGTCCGAAACTTGGACCAATCAGTTGCAATGGCCGCCCTGAAGAGCGATCTTCAAAAGAATGACCTTCTATTTTTTTTGGAAAAGAAGTATCCCAGGGACTTCGCTGATTTTCTGGTGCAGAGGAAGCCTTCAAACTGAAAGACGAGGAGGTCGCGAAGGAGCGGCAGACAGGTGACTCCAGCAAGCCTGCAGCTGAAAAAGGGCCGAGTGAAGCTCAGCCACGTTTTCGAACTCCCCCCGGACACAAGCGTGTCCGAACTCCCCCCCGAGCTCGTAGGCAGAGAAACCCGCACCGCAGAGTTCGGTGGAGCTCTCCCCCAGGAAGATTCCACAGCTACGCCCCTTTTAATGCTCCAAAAACTCAAGTGTTGATGAAGATCAGAGAGCAGCTGCCAAGGTCGGAAAGGATGCGCACACATCCTGGAAAGCGCAACCCTAACAAGTTCTGCCTCTATCATCGTGACCACGGCCACGACATGGAGGAGTGTATTCAGCTCCGAGACAAGATCGAGGAGCTCATCAGATGGGGTCGGCTCAACAGATTCATCCTACGCCGGCCTAAAGGTAGGAAAGATCGATCGAGGGCCCTACCACAACCAGAGCCACCAAGGAGGAAAAAAAGCCTGAAGATCGGCCTCCAATTGGGATCATCAACACCATCTTTGGAGGACCCCGGCAGGGAGCAGCCAATAGATCGGCCGGATCGCCCAAGCGGCAGAGGACTGAAGAATCTATAATCTTTACTGAAGAAGATACCCAAGGGATTCAATCCCCCCATAATGATGCGGTTGTAGTTTCTTTAAATATTGCTGACTATGATGTACGCCGTATTCTTGTTGATAATAGAAGCTCGGCCGATATTTTATTTTACGATGCATTCTCAAAAATGTCCATTCCGGATGATCGATTAGGGCCGATAAGCTCCCATTGGTAGGGTTCCCTTGCGATGCTGTCCCAGTTGAAGGAGTAATAACTTTGACCGTAGTTGTAGGTCGATACCCGAAACAATCTAAAGCGCAAGTGGATTTCCTGATAGTAAGGGCGTCGTCTGCCTACAATGCAATACTCGGCCGATCTGGCCTCAACGCCCTCCGAGCTGTGGTATCGACCTACCATTTGAAATTAAAATTTTCTACAAGCCAAGGGATCGGAGAGGTCAGAGGAGATCAAATTCTAGCAAGACACTGCTATAACATAGCCTTACAAAGAAATGGTCAGTCTGACCCCTGTCCGGTTGATGGATTAGACACCCACGATGACCTTGCTGAAGAACAGGGTGAGCCAATTGAAAATCTTGTCTCAATTCCTTTGAACGATGGGGATGAAGAGCACATGGTGAAGATCGGCTCCAGCCTGGGAGAAGAGGTACGAACACAGCTCATCAATTTTCTACAAAAGAGTGCGGATGTTTTCGTTTGGATTCCGACGAACATGCCGAGGATTGATGCGGAAGTCATGGAACACCATCTAGCTGTTAATCCCAAACATCGGCCGATGAAGGAAAAAATTCGAGGTCATGCACTGGAAAGGCAGAAGGCAATAGCTGAGGAAGTTGATAAACTCCTGAAAGTCGGGTTCATCAGAGAAAAAAAGTCAACTATCCAAACTGGATCTCCAATGTGATTCTCGTCAAGAAGGCGAACGGCAAGTGGAGGATGTATATAGACTTCAAAAAGCTGAACAAAGCCTGTCCGAAGGACAGTTACCCTCTGTCCAGAATTGACCAATTAGTGGATGCAACCTCGAGCCACGAGCTTCTCACTTTCATGGATGCATTCTCCGACTACAATCAAATCAGGATGGCACCAGAGGACGAAGAAAAGACTGCTTTTATCACTGACCGTGGTCTTTACTGTTACAGGGTCATGCCTTTTGGCCTCAAAAATGCAGGGGCGACCTATCAACGACTGGTGAACAAGATCTTCAAAGAACAGATCGGCCGCAACATGGAAGTCTACGTGGACGACATGTTTGTAAAAAGCAAATCCTCAATGAACCACGTCGCCGACCTTGAGGAGACCTTCAGCGCCCTCCGAAAATACAAGATGAAGCTGAATCCAACCAAATGCGCTTTTGGAGTAACCTCAGGGAAATTCTTGGGCTTTATGGTATCGGGGCGTGGGATCGAAGCAAATTCGCAAAAGATTCGTGCCATTCAGAAAATGACCGCCCCGAAGTCAATAAAGGAAGTTCAGCACCTTATTGGGAGAGTAGTAGCTCTGAATCGCTTCGTCTCAAGGTCAGCCGAACGGTGCCTACTTTTCTTTCAGACTCTCAAGCAGCCGAAGAACTTCTATTGGACCACTGAATGTCAGCGAGCATTCAAAGAATTAAAGAACTACCTCGGCTCACCTCCACTATTGGCAAAGCCTGAACCTGAAAAGGAGTTGTTCCTGTACCTGGCAGTCTCCCCTGTGGCTCTCGCAGTAGTTCTGGTTAAGGAAGAAGCAAAAATTCAACGATCGATCTACTACATAAGTCGAGTATTGAGAGACGCCGAAACCAAGTACACTAAGTTAAAGAAATTAACTTACGCTCTGTTGATTGCAGCCCGAAGGCTCCGACCTTACTTTCAAGTGCACACTATAATACTGTTCACCGACCAGCCGATTAAGGCAGTTCTGCATCGAGCGGATGCCTCCGGAAAGATAGCGAAATGGATGATCGAGCTCACAAAATTCGATATCAACTATCGACCCCGACCGATGATAAAAGTCCAGATATTAGCAGACTTCATAGTGGAATGCACCAAGATTCACTGTACCGGTACCGGACGGCATGCCGGTCCCAAACCGGTACAGTATCGGTACACAATATTTTTTTCGATTTTCAAATTTTTTTTTGGATTTTTGAAGTTAATAATTGATAAATACAACTTCAATATGGCATTATATTGCATATTATTGACATATTTGGATTCAATTTGGAGTTAGGTTGCGGTGCAAAGACTCTTGATCCAAAATTTCAAACATATATTTATTTACATTATATTTCAACTATGTCATCTTAAAACTAAAGAAAAAAAATATAAAATACGTATTAAAATATATCTAAATATTTAAGTACAAAGTGCAATCACTAATATACAAACCTTAAGATATACTCTACATTTAATTTCTTATCGAGTGTCTGTGACGCTTGTAGATGTCTGGATCATCAACATAGTCTGAAGGGATATCAGTCCAACCCTCTAGCCAAGCTGCACCGTACTCTCAAATATTCATCATCCCATAAGGCATCCTCTCTGGATTGTAAGACATCTCAGACCTCTCACTAAAATTTGACTCTGAGAAGTATCTTCAAGATGATAGTACGGTTGTAGAGGAGTCCATCCAAATATGCCAGTAGTAAAATCTGATCCGTGAGATACTCCAGACTGCATAGGGTAGTAACCACTAGAAGATGATGCCTCGGATGCACCATATGCATATGAATCATAAGGTGGCTATGGATAATTGGATCCATAATACGAGGATGATCCAGATACATCCATGGACCCTACTCCACATGCAAGATCATCCGCAGTATATATATATAATTAAAATATATGCTAGTATAACAAAACACGATAGTTTTATGATAATTAAAATAATTATATATAATTTTAAAATAATTTTAATAATTATTTTAAAATTTATAAATTTAAAATAAATATGTTATATGCTTCAAATAATATTTTTAAATTAACTAAAATATAACATTATTTTTATATATTTTTTATTTTATAATTAAATTTTTTAATTTAAATAATTAAAGAAAATAATTTTTTATTTCAAATATTTGAAAAAAAAATTTAAAATTAGATTTAAGTAGCTTGAATCATTCTAAACATGATTCCCAAACTCTATTTTTTTCCTAAAATTTAATTTTTTTTATTTTTAAATAAATAAATATTTAAAAATATTTAAAATATATATAATTAACAAAAATTAATAATTTTGATATCATCATGTAGATCTTCCAAAGATCTATCACATATAATTAAATCATACCAAAATCATAAGATTTTGGCATGATTTTCTTCTATTTTTATTTTACCTCATTTTTATCCCATTTCTAACAACAAAAATAAAAAAATATATTTACTAACAAAATAACAGATTATCTTAACTCCGGCCAAAGATCAGTCTCTTCTCAAATCACTCCTCCAATTTCACAAAATTTTGCCTTCTTTTCTAATTTTTTGGAGGTCTCAACGATTAAGTTATCTACGGCCATGGATGTTCTCTGAGAACTCTCAAAGAACACCGAAGGCTTGGTGCTTATTAAAGCACCGGGCCCTCCCCCCATGTGAAGTGGGCCACACCCATTTCTCTCCCCCTCTCTCCCTCCAACCACATGAAAAGGCCCCCACCTTCCCCCCTCCCCCCTCCCTTGGGCGGTACGGTTTGGTTCACCCCGAACCGGTCCAGAACCGAGCCGTACCGCCCGATTCCAGGCGGTATGGGCTCGAACCGCATCGAATCGGGTGGTTCGGGGTCCTTTTCTGAAAAACAGGCCCGAACCGGACCGGTCAGTAAGGGACCGGTCCGGCTCGGTACGCCTCGTACCGGACAGTTCAGCCCGGTACGGCGAACCATGGAATGCACTATCCTGGAAGAAGTCGAACTTGAACGAGGTGAAGCTGACAACCCAGGGCTCCAGCCGAACTCTCCTAAGGAAAGAACAGATCTCCCTGATGGTTTTTGGGCCCTCTATGTGGACGGTTCCTCCAACATGTCAGACGCAGGTGCGGGCCTGATCTTGGTCAATCCGGAAGAAATTATCGTGGAGTACGCGCTGCGCTTCAAATTCTCTGCGACAAATAACGGAACAGAATATGAAGCTCTGATTGCAGTAGGACTGAAGATCGCCAAAGAATTAGAAGTAGATCGGCTCCAAGTCTATAGTGACTCCCAATTTGTAGTGGGACAAGTCAGTGGAAACTATGAAGCTCAGGAGGACAGTATGGCCAAGTATCTCGAAAAAGTAAAAGAGATCATCCCTGCCTTTGACAGCTTTGACATCAAGCAGATTTCAAGAGTAAAAAATATCAGGGCCGATCTTCTCTCTAAGTTGGCTACACTGGCTCCGGCTGAACTACCCAAGGAAGTCCTCTTCGAAGTTCTGAAATGTTCAAGTACGGAAGAACCGCAGCTTGTAATGGAGATCAACCATGAATCCAGCTGGATTGACCCACTGGTTGCATACCTCAAAGATAGGGTTCTTCCTCATGATACAAAAGAAGCTCGGAAGTTTAGAAACCAGGCCTCCCGATATATCCTTTATGAGGGCAAGCTATACAAGAGGTCGTACTCTTTGCCCCTCCTGAAATATCTCCGGCCTTCTAAAGCCGACTTTGCCTTGTGGGAGGTACATGAAGGAGTCTGCGGAAGTCACCTGGAGACCAGATCTTTATCCCACAAACTGCTCCGACAAGATTATTACTGGCCTACAATGTACCACGACTCCATTGAATATGTCAGAAAATGTGATCGGTGTCAGAGATATGCGAATATCCAAAGACAACCCGCCTCCGAATTTACACCTTTGAGTGCCCCATGGCCGTTTGCACAATAGGGGATGGATATCCATGGACCTTTTCCCATGGCGTTCGGGCAGCGAAAGTTCCTCTTGGTGGCAATTGACTATTTCACCAAGTGGGTCGAAGCCGAACCTTTGGCGAAAATCACAAAAGTTAAAGTGCAGGACTTCGTCTGGAAGTTAATCGTTTGTAGGTTCGACTTACCTAGAACTCTCATTACCGATAATGGACGATAATTTGCTGGAGCAAGATTTGCTGAATTTTGTGAGAACTTAAACATCTCCTACAACTTCACGTCAGTAGCCCATTCACAGGCAAACGGCGAAGCCGAGGTGACTAACAGGACTCTATTGCAAGGAATCAAGGTGAGACTTGAAAAAGCAAAGAGAACTTGGGCAGACGAGCTTTATCATGTGTTATGGGCATACTGAACTACCCAAAGACTGCCCACGGGGGAGACCCCCTTTGCCTTAGCCTTCGGAACAGAAGCCGTTATCTCAATTGAACTCAAGCTTCCGTCGGCGCGAGTCGTGGCATTCGACGAGCAGCGCAACTCACAGGATCTCAAGGCCAATCTCGATTTGTTAAAAGAAAAGCGGGAGACAGCTCAAGTTCAGATGGCAGCCTATAAGTAGAAAGCAGCCCGCTACTACAACTCCCGGGTCAAGAGCAAAGTCTTCAGAACGAGGGACTTAGTACTTCGGCGAGCCGCTATTTCACAACCTCAGAACCAAGGAAAACTTGCCCCAAACTGGAAAGGCCCGTATGAAGTCAGGGAGGTAGTCCGGCCCGGAACATACTATCTAAAAGAGCTCAGAGAAGCGGACCTTCCACGACCATGGAATTCGAAAAATTTACGAATGTATTACCGATAACTTTGCCTTAAAAAAAATTTCATATTCGCATATCTTTTCTTTTGACATGAGCTTATAACGACAGGGAGTAGCTCCTTCAGACAATCGAAACTAAGCGTGTCAGGAACAAGAGGAGAACTTCATCCCGACACAAACGAAGGCCCGATTATTTAGAGATCGGATGGAGGGAGAGGCCCTCGCAACGGCCCTTATGTGCCCCCACAGCCATGTTAGGAACAGGAAGAGAATCTCGTCCTAACATGAGCAAAATCGAAGACCCGATTATTAAGAGACCGGATGGGGGAAGAGACCCTCGCAACAGCCCTTATGCGCCCCCACAACCATGTTAGGAACAGGAGGAGAACCTCGTCCTAACATGAGCAAAGTCGAAGAACCCATTATTAAGAGACCGGATGGGGGGAGAGACCATCGCAACGGCCCTTATGCGCCCCTACAGTCATGTTAAGAACAAGAGGAGAACCTCGTCCTAACATGAGCAAAGTCGAAGATCCAGTTATTAAGAGACCGGATGGAGGGAGAGGCCCTCGCAACGGTCCTTATGCGCCTCCACAGCTATGTTAGGAACGGGAGGAGAACCTCATCCTAACATTAGCAAAGTCGAGATCTGGTTATTAAAGACCGGATGGGGGGAGAGGCCCTCGCAACGGCCCTTATACGCCCCCACAGCCATGTTAGGAACAAGAGGAGAACCTCGTCCTAACATGAGCAAAGTCAAAGACCTGATTATTAAGAGACCGAATGGGGGGAGAGGCCCTCGTAACGGCCCTTATGTACCCCCACAGCTCTGTTAGGAACAGGAGGAAAACCTCATCCTAACATGAGCTGAAATTGACTGTGTCGAGAACAGGAGGAGAACCTCGTCCTGACACAAACGAAGACTTGGTCGTTTAAGACCGGATGAGGGGAAAAGACTCCTCAACGGCTCCTCTACACGATCTCTAAGTGAATGGAAGCAAAGTTCTAGTTCTAGCATTAGGAATCATGAACCTTGTAATCAATTCTCGAAACGTAATTCTGAGTGAATGTCACTATTGTCCAAGCTTTTTATTAAATATTATTTCTGTAGGCCTTTTGGTCATGAACGGTTATCAATTTTTAATAAAAAGAAACGTTTGCAATATCATTTTGAATGGTGCTACAATGTTTGTTGGATAACTTAATAATGAAATTTACTTTCTATCACAACCTGTTAATATGGTTCAAACCTCCAGTAAATGCCCTAGAATAGATAATGTGTCAGAAGTCTACCTTTGGTACTGTAGGCTAGGTCATATCAATAAGAACAGGATAAACAGGTTGGCTCAAGAAGGAATTCTTGAAGTAGGTGATTGTGAATCACTTCCAACCTGTGAGTCCTGTCTTCTTGGTAAAATGACCAAGTCACCTTTTACTGAAAAAAGTGAGTGAGCCAGTGAACTCTTGGCTCTGATACATTCTGATGTATGTGGACCCATGAGCTCAAGTGCAAGAGGTGGATATTTCTACTTCATAACCTTCACAGACGACCTATCGAGGTATGGATATGTCTATTTAATGAAGCATAAGTCGGAGTCATTTGAAATGTTCAAACTATTCCGAAATGAGGTAGAAAAACAAACTGGAAAGTGTATTAAAAACTCTTCGATCTGATCGAGGAGGTGAATACTTTTCCAATGATTTTCTGACATATCTTGGGGAGAATGGGATTCTCTCTCAGTGGACTCCTCCTGGAACACCACAACATAATGGTGTATCTGAAAAGAGAAATCGGACCTTGTTGGACATGGTTCGATCCATGATGGGGTTTGCTAGTCTGCCGATCTCTCTTTGGGGATATGTGCTCGAATCGGCTTGTTACCTTCTAAATAGAGTTCCGAGTAAGTCTGTAACCAAAATGCCATATGAGATATAGATAGGACGTAAGCCAGTACTCTTGCACCTTAGGGTTTGGGGGTGTCCGGCTTATGTTAAACATTTAATTACAGACAAGCTTGGACCTAGGTCTGATTAATATAATTTTATAGGGTACCCAAAAGAGACCAAAGGGTATTACTTCTACCTAGCTGATGAGCAAAAAGTATTTATCAGCCTTAAGGCAATCTTTTTGGAAAAGGAGTTCCTTTGTGAAGGGACTGTTGCCTCTAAGGTTGAACTTGATGAAGTTCGACAGGTAAAAAAATCGACACAAGTTGCTGAACCTGAATCGGATTTGGTTAGATCGGATTCGGAGCCCATTGTTCAAGCACCCTTAAGGCGATTTAGTAGAGTACCACATCAACCGGACAGATACTATGGTTTCTTGGTCCGGGACGACGATCCTATTGAACTTGATGAAAATGATGAGGATCCGATCACCTACATAGATATAATGCAGAGATCCGACTCTGAAAAATGATTGGAGGTCATGAAATCCGAAATGGAGTCCATGAAGGTCAACGATGTGTGGACATTGGTTGACCCACCCGAAGGAGTAAAACCCATAGGGTGTAAGTGGGTCTTCAAGAGAAAGAGAGGTGCAGAAGGAAAGGTGAAAACCTATAAAACCCGTCTGGTTGCCAAGGGATATCGTCAACGTTATGGTATAGACTATGACGAGATATTTTCTTCTGTGGCAATGCTCAAATCCATTCGGATTATGCTTGCGATAGCTGCCCATCTAAACTATGAAATCTGGCAGATGGATGTGAAGACAGCTTTCCTAAATGGAGAGCTGGATGAAGAGGTGTATATGATACAACCTGAAGGATTCACATCCACAGATGAGTCTAAGGTATGCAGGCTATAGAGGTCCATTTATGGACTTAAGCAGGCATCACGGAGTTGGAACATACGTTTTGATAAGACGATCAAGATGTATGGCTTCGTTAAGAATGGAGAAGAGCCATGCATTTATAAGTGGGCTAATAGTCCAGTAGTAGTATTTCTTGTATTGTATGTGGATGACATTCTCTTAATCGAGAATGATGTCTCTGCATTACGGGGAATAAAGATTTGGCTGTTGTCACAGTTCTCCATGAAGGATCTGGGAGAAGCTTCCTACATCCTAGGGATGAGGATCTATAGGGATAGATCTAAAAGGTTGCTTGGTTTATCTCAGTTCACGTTCATGATACTATGCTGAAGAGGTTCAGCATGGAGAATTTCAAGAAAGGCTATCTTCTGATAGGACATGGAATTTCTCTCTCGAAGAGGGATTGTCCGACAATACCTCAGGAGAGAGAGCGTATGGGTAGGATTCCATATGCTTCGATAGTGGGATCTATCATGTACGTCATGACATGTACACGACCAGATATGGCATACTCACCAGGGGTAGTGAGTAGATACCAATCTGATCCAGGGGAGAATCACTGGAAGGTTGTTAAAACCATCCTGAAGTATTTAAGAAATTACTAAGGACCAGTGGCTTGTTTATGGTGAATCGGATTTTAGACTTATATGGTTTACAGACTCTAGTTTCTAGTCTGATCATGATGACAGCAAAAGTGTGTCGGGATTTATTTTTACCCTTAATGGTGGGGCTATCTGCTGGAAAAGTTTCAAGCAGCACACAGTGGCTGATTCATTTTGCGAGGCGGAGTATGTCGCTGCATCAGATGCTGCCAAAGAAGCGGTGTGGTTGAAGAAATTCATCACCGAGCTCGGAGTAGCACCCTCCCTTGTTGGTCCAGTTCTACTCTACTGTGACAGCTCTGGAGCCATTGCTCAGGCGAAGGAACCAAAGGCACACCAGTGGACAAAGCATATTCTGCGCTGCTACCATCTCATCCGAAAAATTGTAGATCGAGGTGACGTCGATCTTCAGAAGATCGATGGAAAGAAGAACCTGGCTGACCCATTCACTAAAGCCATTACGGTGAAGGAGTTTGACAACTACAGTCGAAGATAGGTATTAGATACTGCACCGATTGGCTTTAGGCCAAGTGGAAGATTGTTGGGAATAGTATCCCAAATCCAATCATCAGCCTGTTGATGGTTGTGCTCATTTTTGTATTATACATGAATTATGAATTAATAAAAATTATTTTAGCTTTTTTCATCATAAAATATTTCATCTTCTAATGAACTCCTATGTTGTGGTAAAGTCCTTAGGACTATTTAGACTTGACAAAGGAGGATTTGTCGTTTAGTCCTTAAATCTGTTCGCAACTAAATGATACGTTGTTACCAAGGATGACAACATTTATCAAACATAGGTCGTTGTATGCCATATAGGTTGGTTGTCCTCTTAACCAATGAGTGTGGAGACACTGGTATGGCATACAGGTGAGATGTAAGGGTACATCTACACTAAATGTGACCAACTCCGAAGCTATTTCTGCTATCAAGATTTGCTCTGATGAAATATGGGTATAAATATCCCTTCGACCTGAGACCGCCATGGTGACTTGCAAGCAACTCACTGCACTTAGGCACTGGACTACCTGAATTTTTAATTCAGTAATGGAAGGCTGCTGGGTGTAGTCAAGTACTTGACTTGTTGGTGCATGTGTCAAGATGGGATGGACCACTCCAGTTTAGGAGCTGTGTACAGTCGTGTTTCAGTTTAGCAAAATCTTGGCCAGGGTAATCCTTGTGAGGAGTCACAGGACTGTTTGAGTTGAGCACGATTCGGATGATCTGATCAGGGTTGACAGTTTAACCCTGAGTCATCCTAAACACAGAGGTCAAAAGGATGAATTATATAGTAACCATATTCACGTAGGTTTCCACTATTCGACCTATCCGATCGTCGGGTACCATTGCTAGATGGTCACTTCGATCAGTACAAGAATTGGTTCCTGTGCTACCGGCTTAGGTTCGAACCTGCGGGGTCACACACATTAGAGGTTCTTATCTGATCTGATGGCTGATGTAAAATCCTACATATTTGGAACTCAGTGATCGAGAATCAGGATTCTCTGATCACGAGTTCCACACATTATGGGTACCGGGGTCAAGAGTCCTATTGGTTGGAATTTTTCGATCAGGTTTACATATCGATGAATTCTGATGCCTGATTGCCCATCAAATTTGGACTCAGTATTTATGAGAGATTTAATTAGTGATTTGATCACTAATTAACTCAATTTGATTGAGTAATTATTTTTTGGATCAAGTCTAATTGAATTGGATTCAGTTGGGTTTGACTCGATTAGGTTAAGAGTTGACCTAATCATCGAGATGGTTTGGTCTCTGATTTGATCAGAGATTGGGCTTAGTCAATTTCTGATTTGATTAGAATTTTATTGAGCCTAATTGAGCCTAATTAAGTTGGGTTTAAATTAGTCTAATTGGACCTAGCTTATTTGGTTCAATTAGGTTGGTTTAAATAATTAAACCACCTTGACCCAATCTCCATGCGCCACCTCACTTCCATTGCACCCATTTAGATTCATGAGAAGGAACTTCTCATAAATTTTTTCTTCACGCCAAGCCCTCTCCACGCCCCACTTTAATGTACCAAATGGATGGATAAGGATGATTGGTTGGCCATTCAAATTCAAAATAAAGTTTGAATTTGAATGGGCGGTCAATCTTTATACCTTATCCCTTTTTTTATGTCCTATTTATTACATGAGAAAAGGTTTCTCATGAAATCACTCTATGCATAATTTAAGCTATGCCTCATATCCTTAGTGGATAAGAGATGAGTTGGTGTCCATTTGAATTCAAAATTTGATTTGAATTCAAATGTGCAATTACTCATCTTTATCTTTTGTTTTGGATAAGATGTTTGACGTTGTTATAAAAGGAGGAGAAGAGTGGGGCGCGCAAAAAAAAAAGTTTTTTGGAGAAAAATTTTGGGACGTGAGAAGTCTTGTGTGTGAGAAGGAAGTCCATATCCTTCCAAGAGAAAAAGAAAGAAAAGAAAGAAAAGTGGATGCAAAGTTTCCGGTGGTTCCCTAGAGTTTTAACCTGGGGTTTGGGAAGTGAGAAAGTGAGCTACGAGTGTCGTGAGCCCACAAAATCTTAGGAAGATCTTCAACATTCTCTCAAGCATGTCTGTTGATGATCCAGAGTATCAAAAGAATCGACAGACATCGATCGAAGAGTTCGATCAGCATCCGTCGTCAAAAAGGCTCTACAACGAGCTAACACTCGTGAGGAGTCGATCAGATCGGAAGCTTCGTGTGGATGATTCGCAGAGGTCAGACATGCTGTGTGGCTGCATCGCGATGATCAGACTCTCCCGACGGTGATCAGATTATGACGATCTACTATCCGCACAAAGATAATAGTGTTCTGAACACATTACAGTAAAGTATTTACTGTTCGAATTTGAATTTCAAATTTAAATGAATGCATGCTATATATCATATTTAGATCCTAGTGTAGGGTAAATTTATGTTAATTAATTAGATTAATTAATATTTTTCCGCTATAAAATCATAATTTTGAAAAAAATTTAAAATTACCATTTTACCCTTGCACTGAATTTTCTCACACATATGACGTGTAGGGGTGCCGCATATTCATCCTTAATCTGAAATCAAAACTTACTTTTCTGTAAAATCCTAGATCCTGAAATCCCATGATTTATTTTACATGCTTTGTTTATGAACCCAAACTTAATTAATGAATTAAGCTTATGAAATTAAGTTAGATCTAAAATTGAGAATTTCAGATCTAAGACATTTTCATAAAATTGGGTTCGGACTTGGGTAGCTCAATTAGATCTTGCGGTTGATCAAACTGAATCAAGAGTTGGTTAGGTGGGATCATGAAAGCTAATAATTGACCAGCCTAATAGGATTAAGTCTGGGTCAAGGTCGAATCACATTTAGATGTGACCCGATCAAATGAAGACCTAATTTGGCTCAGAGGTTAGAGTCTGGATTGTAGGCTAACCCAATTAGTTCTGGTTTGATAATTTGGTGTCTAAGGTAAGTTGGGCAGATGCGACCGACTGATTTTTAATTGAAAGCTACTCGACTCGAATGCATTCTTGTCGAGTTAATGGCATATCCCTCCCATCGATCTCACTTACCTGGCCATATATGTCGACTCAGTTCTGATTAGAGGTGGCTAACAATTCGAGCTAACCCATGCTACTAGGTTAGTCATAATTATTATGACTATGTCAAGTCAAGTTTAATGAGACCTAAATCAAATCTTCCTAAGAAAATATTAAGTCTAGATTTTTTACCATTGTGGATGTGCGGGCCTTTTCTGGGGTTGATTGTTCTTGACTGGTTACAGTGGCTCAGTTGCACCGGAAAGATGCAACCATATCCATTAGGCATTAGATGCTACGGATTAGAGGATGGGTTGGGCTCAATATTTCGGATATGGTGAGGGACCCAATCAGGAATCTAGCTCGTGCAAATGGTGAGTCTGACTTAACTAAAGATTGGAGCAATATCCCGGACACGGTGAGCTTCATGAATTAGAGATCAAGTTTTGGGTGCACCATGATTAGAGAATCATTGGACAAGAGTTGTCCACTCATCGATTGACCCATCATCAATAACTATTAGGTGAGGTGGTGAGCCAGTCGGTGAGACCGCACCATCCACTAAAAATCACTGATCACGGAGATTTTCACATCTCTCTACCAAGGGAGTGTAGGGATCTGAGAAAATAGTGGGAGCCTAATTTGTTTAAAAATAAAAATTCTAAATAAATTGGTTGAGTCTGATTACAAAATCTAACTAGAAACTTTTGACTCTCTACAGGAAACATGTCTGCCTCAAACCTCCTGACCAAAATTCTAGACACCCATAGACTGACTGGACGCAATTTCAAGGACTGGTTGAGGAACTACAGAATTTTTCTGGATTCAAAAAAAAATTGACTCATGTCGACCAGGATCCACCTGCTATACCAGCATGTCCGACTACTGAACAGAGAGCATCTCTGAAAAAATGGACAGATGATGATAACAAAGCAAGGTACTACATATTGGGTGAATGTCTGATGACTTGCAGCGCCAACATGAGAACATTTTGACTACCCACCAAATGTTGGCTCACCTATAAGAGTTGTTTGGTGAACAGAGTCGCGCGGCCAAGTATCAAGTCTGTCAAAGACTTTTTAAGACCAAGATGCGTGATGGGCAGTCAGTCCTAGATCATTGTTTGACAATGATCAAGGATCTTGAGGAGCTTGAGAAGCTCGGTATCATCTTAGATAAGGATTTTCAGATTGATGTGATCCTTTAGTCCTTATCCGATGCATATGGTCAGTTCATCATGAACTTCCATATGCATAAGATGCAGTGTACCTTAGCCGAGTTAATGAACATGCTGGTTACGGTTGAACTTTCTATGAAGGGTTCAAAAAGCTCAATTCTTACTGTGGAGCGGACTTCTTCCAAGAGAAAGTCTTTTGGAAAAAAAAAGAAGTGTGCGAAGAAGCAGAAGGTGGATGGCAAGAAGAAGAAGACAGAACCGAAGAAGAAGGCTGCTGATAAGAAAAAATATTTCCACTGCAATCAGACGGCCATTAGAAGCGGAACTGTCCTCAGTATCAAGCCACCCTGAAGAACAAGGAGGATGGTCCTTCTGGAGGTATGCTCATTTTAGAGTCTAATCTTACGATTTCTTCTGCATCCAGTTGGGTGCTTGACTCTAGTTCTAGTGCTCATTTGTGCACTTCTATGCTGGGTCGTGAGGAGAGCAGAAGGCTGAGGGATGGGGAGATGATCCTACGTATCGAAAACGGAGCAAGAGTTGCTATCGTAGCCATGGGAACCTACCCTCTGCGATTACCGTTAGGATTAGATTTAGTTTTAAGAGACTGTTATTATGTACCTGCAGCAAGCAGAATTTGATTTTTGTTTTATGTTTAGCACTAGAAGGCTATGTGATTAGCTTTCATAAGGATCATTGTAATATTTTTTATGAAAATAATAAAGTTGCAAATGGTTTTGTTATTAACAGTCTCTATCAGTTACATGTTGATGTATCTGTATTTAATATCGGACAAAATGTGAATGCCATAGGAATTAAAAGGCCTAGAGATAGTCTAAATGATAGGTATCTATGGCACCTAAGGCTAGGTCATATAGCGGAAGACAGGGTTAACAAATTGAAGAAATTAGGACTATTGAGTCCGTTGACTTTCGAGTCATATCTAGTTTGTGAATCATGCCATCAAGAAAAAATGACCAAGCTTCCTTTTGTGGGATATGGGAAAAGGACCACAGACCTATTTGTCCTAGTACATACGGATGTGTGCGGCCTATTTGATGTGCCGGCTAGAGGCAACTACATCTACTTCATTACCTTTACCGATAATATATCTAGGTACGGGTATGTATTTTTAATGAAACACAAGTCTGAAGCTTTTGAAAAATTTAAAAAATTCAGACATGAGGTAGAAAAATAAACAGAAAAGCCTATTAAGGTTCTTCGATTAGATCAAAGAGGTGAATACCTTAGTCTGGAGTTCCTAGACTATCTTAAGGATAATGGCATAGTCTCTCAATGGACTCCACCTGGAATGCCTCAACTCAACGGGGTTTCAGAATGGAGAAATCGGACCCTATTAGATATGGTCTGTTCCATGATGAGCTTTACGGACCTCCCTGAATTTCTTTGGGGACATTGACTCATGACAACAATTTATGTATTGAATAGGGTTTCCTTTAAAACCGTTCCTACCACACCATATGAGATATGGCATGGTAAGAAGCCAAGCCTGAATCATCTCAGAATTTGGGGCTGTCCGACTCATGTCAAGAGACAGCAGGCGGACAAGTTAGAGTTCAGGTCTTTTAGAGCTCGGTTCATAGGATATCCTAAAGAGTCATTAGGATACTATTTTTATATTCCAAAAGACCACAATGTGATTGTGAGTCGAAATGCTATTTTTCTTGAAAAATAGTTTATTCAAGATGGTGGCATCGGAAGAATAATTAAGCTCAAGGAGAATGTCTCCCAAGAGCAATGAGCTAAAGAATCTGAGGAACCTAATCAATCAGAACCAGTCCTAACATAATCTCTTTCACTTCGTAGATCGACTAGGGTTTTTCGTCCTCCTGAAAGGTACTCAGGTACCATACAAGAGGATGTAGAGAAAATATTTCTCACGGGAAATAGGGTTCATGGTGATGATCCCAAGACCTATGATGAGGCGATATCAGATATCGACTCCGAGAATTGGTTAGAGGCAATGAGATCAGAAATTGACTCGATGCACTCAAACTAAGTCTGGACTTTGGTAGATCCACCCGAAAGAATTGTACCTATTAGGTGTAAATGGATCTTCAAGAGAAAGATAGGTGCGATGGAAATGTGGAGACATTCAAGACTAGGCTCGTAGCGAAAGGTTGTAGTCAGCGCGAAGGCATTGACTATCAGGATACCTTCTCGCCCGTAGCCATGCTAAAATCCATCCGCACATTGCTTGCTGTTGTAGCCTATTTTGATTATGAAATATGGCAGATGGATGTGAAAATGGCGTTCTTAAATGGACATCTTGAGGAAGATATCTATATGGAAGAGCCGCTTGGTTTCACATCCAGTGATGATGATCACAAGATCTGCAAGCTGCAAAGGTCCATTTATGGACTTAAGCAAGCATCTCGGAGTTGGAATACTCATTTCAATGATGTGATCAAAATGTTTGGTTTCATCAAGAACGAGGAGGAACCATGTGTGTTCAAAAAGGTCAGTGGGAGCGCAGTTGTCTTCCTCGTATTGTATGTAGATGACATCCTCCTAATTGGGAATAACATTTTCATGTTGACCTCAGTCAAAGTATGGTTGTCTAAGGAGTTCTCTATGAAAGATCTTGGAGAGGTATCCTTTGTACTGGGTATTAAGGTCTATAGAGATGGACCAAATAGGATGCTCGGACTTTCACAGAAGATGTACATAAAGGAGGTGCTAAAAAGATTTAGCATGGAAAACTCCAAAAGATGTTTATTATCTTTTAGACATGGCATTCATCTCTCCAAGAAGATGTGCCTCAGCACACCTGAGGAGAGTGAACGCATGAGCAAGATCCCTTATGCTTCGGCAATAGGGAGCCTCATGTATGCCATACTATGTACATGACCTGATATAGCCCATGCTGTGAGTGTCACAAGCAGATATCAGTCGAATCCAGACGAAGAGCACTGGACTTCTGTGAAATGTATCCTTAAGTACTTGAGAAGGACTAAGGATATGTTTCTAATCTTTGGAATAGAGAACTGCAGATTTAGGGATATACAGACTCAGACTTTATATTTGATATAGATGATCGAAAGTCGACATTTGGAAGTTTGTTCATTTGCAATGGTGGTGCAGTCAGCTGGAAGAGTTCTAAGCAGACGGTGATTGCTGATTCCACTATGGAGGCAGAGTATATTGCTGCATCAGAAGCTGCAAAGGAGGTATTCTGGTACAAGAAGTTTACCGCAGAGCTTGGAGTGTTGTCATCGGATGCCATACCTCTTTACTGCGATAATAATTCAGAAGTCCAAGCACATCGAGCGATGATTCCATCTGATCCGTGATTACCTCGTGTGGGAAAAATTCAGTGCAGGGGTAAAATGGTAATTTTAAAACTTTTTCAAAATTACGATTTTACAGTGGAAAAATATTAATTAATCTAATTAATTAACATGAATTTATCCTACACTAGGATCTAAATATGATATATAGCATGTATTCATTTAAATTTTAAATTCAAATTCGAACAATAAACACTTTACTGTAATGTGTTCAGAACACAATACCTTTGTGCGGGTAGTAGATTGCCGCAATCTGATCACCGTCAGGAGAGTCTGATCATCGCGACATAGCCACACAGTGTGTTTGGCCTCTGCGGATCGTCCACACGAAGCTTCCGATCTAATCGACTCCTTACGAGTGCTAGCTCGTTGTAGAGCCCTTTTGATGGTGGATGCTGATCGAACTCCTTCGATCTATGTCTGTCGATTCTTTGGATGCTCTGGATCGTCAACAGATGTGCTCGAGAGGATGTTGAAGATTTTTTGAGATTTTGTGGGCTCACGACACTCGTAGCTCACTTTCTCACTTCCCGAACCCCAGACTAAAACTCTAGGGAACTCATCGGAAATCTTGCACCCACTTTTCTTTCTTTTTCTCTTGGAAGGATATGGACTTCCTTCTCACGCACAAGACTTCTCACGCCCCAAAATTTTTCTCCAAAAAATTTTTTTTTGCATGCCCCGCTCTTCTCCTCCTTTTATAACAACGTCAAACCTCTTATCCAAAAGAAAAGATAAAGATGAGTAATTGCACATTTGAATTCAAATCAAATTTTGAATTCAAATCAAATTTTGAATTCAAATAGACACCAACTCATCCCTTATCCACTAAAGGCGTGAGGTATGGCTTAAATTGTGCATGGAGTGATTTCATGAGAAACTTTTTCTCATGTAATAAATAGGGCGTAAAAAAAGGGATAAGGTGCAAAGATTGATTGCCCATTCAAATTCAAACTTTATTTTGAATTTGAATGGCCAACCAATCATCCTTATCCATCCATTTGGCATATTACAGTGGGGAGTGGAGAGGGCTTGGCGTGAGGAAAAAATTCATGAGAAGTTCCTTCTCATGAATCCAAATGGGTGCAATGGAAGTGAGGTGGCGCATGGAGATTGGGTCAAGGTGGTTTAATTATTTAAACCAACCTAATTGAACAAAATAAGTTAGGTCCAATTAGACTAATTCAAACCCAACTTAATTAGGCTTAATTAAGCTCAATAAAATTCTAATCAAATCAGGAATTGACTAAGCCCAACTCCTGATCAAATCAGAGACCAAACCATCTCGACGATTAGGTCAACTCTTAACCTAATTGGGTCAAATCCAACTGAATCCAATTCAATTGGACTTGATCTAAAAATAATTACTCAATCAAATTGAGTTAATTAGCGATCAAATTACTAATTAAATATCTCATAAATATTGAGTCCAAATCCGATGGGTAATCGGTATCAGAATTCATCGATATGTAACCCTGATCGAAAAATTCCAACCAGTGGGACTCTTGACCCCGGTACCCATAATGTGTGGAACTCGTGATAAGAGAATCTTGATTCTCGATCACTGAGTCTCAAATATGTAGGATTCTACATTAGCCATCAGATCAGATAAGAACCTCTAATGTGTGTGACCCTGCAGGTTCGAACTTAAGCCGATAACACAGGAACCAATTCCTATACTAATCGAAGTGACCGTCTAGCAATGGTACCCGACGACCAGATAGGTTGAATGGTCGTAATCGCAACACTCAGAACCTACGTGAATATGGTTACTGTATAATTCATCCTTTTGACCTCTGTGTTTAGGACGACTCAGGGTTAAACTGTTAACCCTGATCAGATCATCCGAATCGTGCTCAACTCAAACAGTCCTGTGACTCCTCACAAGGACTACTCTGACCAAGGTTTTGCTAAATTGAAACACAATTGTACATAGCTCCTAAACTGGAGCGGTCAATCCCATCTTGACACACGCACCGACAAGTCAAGTACTTGACTGCAGCCTTCTGTCACTGAATTAAAAATTCAGGTAGTCCAGTACCTAAGTGCAGTGAGTTGCTTGCAAGTCACCGTGGCAGTCTCAGGTCGGAGGGATATTTATACCCATATTCAATCAGAGCAAATCTTGACAGCAAAAATAGCTCCAGAGTCGGTCACGTTTAGTACAGATGTACCCTTACATCTCACCTGTATGTCATACCAGTATCTCCACACTCATTGGTTAAGAGGACAACCAACCTATATGGCACACAACGACCTATGCTTGATAAACGTTGTCGTTCTTGGTAACGACGTATCATTTGGTCGCGAACAGATTTAAGGACTAAACGACAAATCCTCCTTTGTCGAGTCTAAATAATCCTAAGGACTTCACCACAACATAGGAGTTCATTAGAAGATGAAATATTTTGTGATGAAAAATACCAAAATAATTTTTATTAATTCATAATTCATGTACAAATACAAAAAATGAGCACAACCGTCAACAGACTGACGATTGGCTTTGGAACACTATTCCCAACAATCTCTCACTTGGCCTAAAGTCGATCGGTGCAGTATCTAATATCCATCTTCGACTTGTAGTTGTCGAACTCCTTCACCGCAATGGCTGTAGTGAATGGGTCAGCCAGGTTCTCCTTCCCGTTGATCTTCTGAAGATCGATGTCACCTCGATCCACAATTTCTCGGATGAGATGGTAGCGGTGCAGAATATGCTTCGTTTGCTGGTGTGCCTTAGGTTTCTTAGCCTGAGCAATGGCTCCAGAGCTATCACAGTAGAGCAGAATGGACCAACAAGGGAGGGTGCTACTCTGAGCTCGGTGATGAATTTTCTCAGCCACACCGCTTCTTTGGCAGCATCTGATGCTGCGACATACTCTGCCTCACAAACTGAATCACCACTGTGTGTTGCTTGGAACTCTTCCAGCAGATAGCTCCACCATTAAGGGTAAAAATAAATCTCGACACACTTTTACTGTTATCGTGATCAGACTGGAAACTAGAGTCTGTAAACCCTATAAGTCTCAAGTCTGATTCACCATAAACAAGCCACTGGTCCTTGTATTTCTTAAATACTTCAGGATGATTTTAACAACCTTCCAATGATTCTCCCCTGGATCAGATTGGTATCTACTCACTATCCCTAGTGAGTATGCCACATCTGGTCGTGTACATGTCATGGCGTGATAGATCCCACTGTCGAAGCATATGGAATCCTACCCATACGCTCTCTCTCTTGAGGTGTTGTCGGACAATCTCTCTTCGAGAGAGAAATTCCATGGCCTATCAGTAGATAGCCTTTCTTGGAATTCTCCATGCTAAACCTCTTCAGCATAGTGTCTATGTACGTAGACTGGGATAAACCAAGCAACCTTTTAGATCTATCCCTATAGATCCTCATCCCTAGAATGTAGGAAGCTTCTCCCAGATCCTTCATGGAGAACTGTGACGACAACCAAATCTTTATTTCCTGTAATGCATGGACATTATTTCCGATTAAGAGAATGTCATCCACATACAATATAAGAAATACTACTACTGGACTATTAACCCACTTATAAATGAATGGCTCTTCTCCGTTCTTAACGAAGCCATACGTCTTGATCGTCTTATCAAAACGTATGTTCTAACTCCGCGATGCCTGCTTAAGTCCATAAATGGACCTCTGTTGCCTGCACACCTTAGACTCATCTGTGGATGTGAATCCTTCTGGTTGTATCATATACACCTCTTCATCCAGCTCTCCGTTTAGGAAAGCTGTCTTCACATCCATCTACCAGATTTCATAATCCAGATGGGCAGCTATCGCAAGTATAATCCGAATGGATTTGAACATTGCCACAGGAGAAAACGTCTCATCATAGTCTATACCATAACGTTGACGATATCCCTTGGCAACCAGACGGGCTTTATAAGTTTCCACCTTTCCGTCTGTGCCTCTCTTCCTCTTGAAGACCCACTTACACCCTATGGGTTTTACTCTTTCGGGTGGGTCAACCAATGTCCACTCATCGTTGACCTTCATGGACTCCATTTCAGATTTCATGACCTCTAGCTATTTCTCAAAGTCGGATCTCTGCATTGCATCCATGTAGGTGATCGGATCCTCATCGTTTTCATCAAGTTTGATAGGATCGCTATCTCGGACCAAAAAACCATAGTATCTGTCCGGTTGACGTGGTACTCTACCAGATCGCCTTAAGGGTGCTTGAACAATGGGCTCTGGATCTGATCTAACCAAATCCGATTCAGGTTCAGCAACTTGTGTCAGTTTTTCCACCTGCTGAACTTCGTCTAGTTCGACCTTAGAGGCAACAGTCTATTCACCAAGGAACTCCTTTTCCAAAAAGATTGCCTTAAGGCTGATAAACACTTTTTGCTTATCAGCTAGGTAGAAGTAATACCCTTTGGTCTCTTTTGAGTACCCTATAAAATTATATTTGTCAGACCTAGGTCCAAACTTATCTGTAATTAAACGCTTAACATAAGCCGGACACCTCCAAACCCTAAGGTGCGAGAGTACTGGCTTACGTCCTATCCATATCTCATATGGCATTTTGGTTACAGACTTACTCGAAACTCTATTTAGAAGGTAACAAGCCGATTCGAGCGTATATCGCCAGAAGGAGATCGGTAGACCAGCAAATCCCATCATGCATCGAACCATATCCAATAAGGTCCGATTCCTCCTTTCAAATACACCATTATGCTGTGGTGTTCCAGGAGGAGTCCATTGAGAGAGAATCCCATTCTCCCCAAGATCTGTCAGAAAATCATTGGAAAGGTATTCACTTCCTCGATTAGATCGAAGAGTTTTAATACACTTTCCAGTTTGTTTTTCTACCTCATTTCGGAATAGTTTAAACATTTCAAATGACTCCGATTTATGCTTCATTAAATAGACATACCAATACCTCGATAGGTCGTCTGTGAAGGTTATGAAGTAGAAATATTCACCTCTTGCACTTGAGCTCATGGGTCCACATACATCAGAATGTACCAAACCTAAGAGTTCACTGGCTCGCTCACCTTTTCCAGTAAAAGGTGATTTGGTCATTTTACCAAGAAGATAGGACTCACAGGTTGGAAGTGATTCACAATCACCTACTTCAAGAATTTCTTCTTCAGCCAACCTGTTTATCCTGTTCTTATTGATATGACCTAGCCTACAGTGCCAAAGGTAGACTTCTGACACATTATCTATTCTAGAGCATTTACTGGAGGTTTGAACCACATTAACAGATTGTGATAGAAAGTAAATTCCATTATTAAGTTGTCCAACAAACATTGTAACACCATTCAAAATGATATTGCAAACATTTTCTTTTATTAAAAATTGATAACTGTTCATGGCCAAATGGCCTACAGAAATAATATTTAATAAAAAACTTAGACAATAGTGACATTCACTCAGAATTATGTTTCGAGCATTGATTACAAGGTTCATGATTCTTAATGCTAGAACTGAAACTTTGCTTCCATATTCAACGTTCAGGAATCTCTCGCCTTCATCAAATCTCCTACTGACCTGCAGACCCTGCATCGAATTGCAAATATGATAAGAGCTTCCGGTATCCAATACCCAGTCAGTAGTATCACAAATGGATAAGTTGCAAGGTATTATCATATAAGTACCTTGCTTCTTCTTCGGCCTGTTCGGGTCCGGGGAAGCAATGTATAGAAGACAGTTCCTCTTCCAGTGCCCCTGCTTCTTGCAAAAGAAGCACTCCGCCTGGCTCTGGTCGGGCTTGCAGTTCTTGGTCTGACCCTGTGCATATGTCCCAGCATGCAGCTGCACCTTCTTATTCTTCTTCTTCTTGTTCTTCTTCTTCCCTTTCTCAAAGGGTCGACGACTAGAAGAAGACTCTCCCACAACATTCACCGACTCCTTATGGAGCTGGTGATCCTTCTCAAAGTTCTGCAGCAACCCCAACAAACCGTGGTAGTTCACTGCAGGCTTTGTCATTTGAAAATGAGTAAGGAAGGGGAGGAAAGACTTGGGCAATGAATTAAGGATCGCATCCTTATCGAGCTGCTCGTGCAGGGGAAAGCCCAGTTTAGTTAGGCGCTCAATCATTTCGATCATGTACAGTACATGATCAGTGACTGAGGCTCCATCCCTCTTCTGAGCATGAAAAATGGCACAACTAGTTTTTTGCCTTTCAACGTCGTCAGGCGTGCCAAAGGAGTCGTTCAATATTTGAAGCATCTCCTGTGGCTGGGCGTTCTCGAACCTGTGGCTGAACTCATCATTCATTGCCGCCAGCATAATGCACCGAACGGTGGTGTGGTCGTTGAGTTATTTCTGATAAGTGTCTCGGACCGTCCCTTTAACGTTCGGGACTGGCTCCTCAGGTGTCGGATCCGTTACTACATAAAGGATCCGCTCATGCTCCAAGATGATTTTTAATTTTCGATACCAGCTATCGAAATTAGGTCCCATGAGCTTGTCATTATCTAATAATGACTGGAGGGACAGGGTAGTGGCCATAGCTGCATAAAGAAAAACCAGACCTCTATTAGTACATAAATTATAAATACTAAAGACTTGGACTTTAGTTTAAAGTTTCTCCCAGTATTTTTACGAACTGGTAGCCTCAACCTTCAATTCGAGGAATTACTTTAATTCCTTAGTGGGTATTAGAATCCACACAGATTACACACGAGCTCAACTTTGGTTGGTTCTATGGGTAGGTTCATAACCAGTTGTTTCTCTAAATAACTTCTAGTAATTGATTTTGCCCCAGAACCTAATCAGTAGGCTTTGGCCTCCACTGAAAAAATCTGGTTAGGTCCAACCATTAACATGATTTGATTTGGTGAATCGGACCAATAAATGATCAAGCCCGACTTTGGTCGGCCAATCTAACCACCATCTTAAAGACTCAAACCAAATTATCATACTATGAATGATAATTCCATTAGTCAATAAGCATCAGGCCTTTGGGCCTCCAATGATTATTAAACTAATGGACTCATTATCACTCACTTAATGGGAGGCTATGACTTAGTTATCAATATAACTTAATCATTTTTAGGACCTAATAATTTTTGAGGATTTTATTAAAGGATAGATGAGAAGAAAATATCCAGCCAATTTCAATCCTCCCACTGACTTCACCAAGTCAGATTAAAAAAAAAGATTTAATTAAAGCTGGCATTAGGAGTACCTAAATCAGTCAAACTGATTTACCTAATGACATGGGTGAGCCCTAATCACCAAGTGATCTAATCAAAACCTAATTCACCAGGTTGGCCAGGTAAGTGAGATCAGTGGTGGGGATAAGCCATTAACTCATCAGAGATCGAATCACTGCGAGTAGCTCCCGCTTAAAAACCACTGGTCAAACTGCCAAACTTACCTTAGACATCAACCGGTTCATTAGTTTTAATTTGATCAACTTATTAAATAGGGTTCCACCACGTAGCCATGAATTAAGTCCATCTTGGTCTAGTTAAAGACATGGACCCATTCAACTACAACTATTGGAGTTGAGTCTAGAGTATTCTTGACCTAATCTAATTCAACTTTTGATTAGATTTGACCAATGACTCTAATTTAGTTCATTTCTTTAAGCTAACCTTAGGTCTAACCCAATTATGGACCTAATCCATCTAACCCATTGACCCACAAGTTTATGCAATTGTCTTAGGTCTTAATTCACAATTCTGGACCTACTAGACAATACTTAATTCTTTTAATTAAGTATTTGGGTTGATGGGTCAGGGTTTGGCATTTCGAAAATAATTTTCAAATTTGAAAGATTTTATTTTCTGTTCACCAAATATGTTGACTCATTTCACAAATAGATCAGCACGTTTCATAAATAGCAATCCTATTGCTAATTACATAACAGAAAATAACTCAATCAAAATAAATCATGAATATTCCTTTAGATCTAATCTAACACATTCATGATAAATTTCACAATTGAACCTTTATAATTAATTCCTTTCGCTACTTCATCTGCATGGGATATAATTGCAGTGGCACCCCTACCGCCATAGGAGACCCCATCGAATGGGAGGAGAGGGCCTTTAAACCCTACTTTTCTCCTATGACCGGACGGCCATGGCAACCAACCCAATTCGATTACTTGCTACTTTGATCAAGTATATCTAAATATACCAATTTCAAAATTTAAATTTCAAATTTCAAATTTCAAATTTTAAATTTTGAATTTCAAATTTCAAACAAATTTCAAATTTTAAATTTCAAATTTTTGAATTTCAAATTTTAAATTTTAAATTTTGAATTTCAAATTTAAAATTTCACCCAAATTTCAAATTTTGAATTTCAAATTTTTTTAAATTTTGAATTTCGAACAACTTTCAAAATTAAATTTTAAATTTTGAATTTTAAATTTCAAATTTAAACTTTTAGATTACAACTTAATCTACACATGCAAATATATATATCATATCTAAGAACCCACTCTGATACCATATGTGGAAAAAATTCAGTGCAGGGGTAAAATGGTAATTTTGAAATTTTTTCAAAATTATGATTTTACAGATAAAAAATATTAATTAATCTAATTAATTAACATGAATTTATCCTACACTAGAATCTAAATATGATATATAGTATACATTTATTTAAATTTAAAATTTAAATTCGAACAGTAAACACTTTACTGTAATGTGTTTAGAATACAATACCTTTGTGCGGGTAGTAGATCGCCACAATCTGATCACCATCGAGAGAGTCTGATCATCACGACATAGCCACACAGTATGTCTGGCCTCTGCAGATCATCCACACGAAGCTTCCGGTCTGATCGACTCCTCACGAGTGCTAGCTCATTATAGAGCCCTTTTGACAGCGGATACTGATCGAACTCCTTCGATCTATGTCTGTCGATCCTTTGGATGCTCCGAATCATCAACAGACGTACTTGAGAGGATGTTGAAGATCTCCTGAAGATTTTTTAGGCTCACGACACTCGTAGCTCACTTTCTCACTTCCCGAACCCCAGGCTAAAACTCTAGAAAACTCACCGAAAACCTTGCACCCACTTTTCTTTCTTTTCTTTCTTTTTCTCTTGGAAGGATATGGACTTCCTTCTCACGCACAAGACTTCTCACACCCCAGAATTTTTCTCCAAAATACTTCTTTTTGCATGCCCCACTCTTCTCCTCTTTTTATAACAACATCAAATGTCTTATCCAAAAGAAAGGATAAAGATGAGTAATTGCATATTTGAATTCAAATCAAATTTTGAATTCAAATAGACACCAACTCATCTCTTATCCACTAAAGCATGAGGCGTGGCTTAAATTGTGCATGGAGTAATTTCATGAGAAATTTTTTCTCATGTAATAAATAGGGCATAAAAAAAGAGATAAGGTACAAAGATTGATTGCCCATTCAAATTCAAACTTTATTTTGAATTTGAATGGCCAACCAATCATCCTTATCCATCCATTTGGCACATTAAAGTGGGGCGTGGAGAGGGCTTGGCGTGAGGAAAAAATTTATGAGAAGTTCCTTCTCATGAATCCAAATGGGGGCAATGGAAGTGAGGTGGCGCATGGAGATTGGGTCAAGGTGGTTTAATTATTTAAACCAACCTAATTGAACCAAATAAGTTAGGTCCAATTAGACTAATTTAAACTCAACTTAATTAGGCTTAATTAGGCTCAATAAAATTTTAATCAAATTAGGAATTGACTAAGCCCAACCTCTGATCAAATAGGGACCAAACCATCTCAACGATTAGGTCAACTCTTAACCTAATTGGGTCAAACCCAACTAAATCCAATTCAATTGGACGTGATCGAAAAATAATTACTCAATCAAATTGAGTTAATTAGCTATCAAATCACTAATTAAACCTCTCATAAATATTGATCCAAATCTGATGGGTAATCGGGTATTAGAATTCATCGATATGTAACCCTGATCGAAAAATCCCAACCAGTAGGACTCTTGACCCCGGTACCCATAATGTGTGGAACTCATGATCAGAGAATCTTGATTCTCGATCACTAAGTCCCAAACATGTAGAATTCTACATCAGCCATCAGATCAGATAAGAACCTCTAATGTGTGTGACCCTGCAGGTTCGAACCTAAGCCGGTAGCACAGGAACCAATTCCTGTACTAATCGAAGTGACCATCTAGCAATGGTATCCGACGACCAGATAGGTCGAATGGTCGCAATCGCAATACTCAGAACCTACATGAATATGGTTACTATATAATTCATCTTTTTGACCTCTATGTTTAGGACGACTCAGGGTTAAACTGTCAACCCTGATCAGATCATCCGAATCGTGCTTAACTCAAACAGTCTTGTGACTCCTCACAAGGACTACCCTGGTCAAGGTTTTGCTAAATTGAAACACGACTGTACACAGCTCCTAAACTGGAATGGTCAATCCCATCTTGACACACGCACCGACAAGTCAAGTACTTGACTACACCCAGCAGCCTTCCGTCACTAAATTAAAAATTCAGGTAGTCCAGTGCCTAAGTGCAGTGAGTTGCTTATAAGTCACCGTGGGGGTTTCAGGTCGGAGGGATATTTATACCCATATTCCATCGGAGCAAATCTTGACAGCAGAAATAGCTTCAGAGTTGGTCACGTTCAGTGCAGATGTACTCTTACATTTCACCTGTATGTCATACCAGTGTCTTTACACTCATTGGTTAAGAGGACAACCAACCTATATGGCACACAACGACCTATGCTTGATAAACGTTGTCGTCCTTGATAACAACGTATCATTTGGTCGCGAATAGATTTAAGGACTAAACGACAAATCCTCCTTTATCGAGTCTAAATAATTTAAGGACTTCACTACAACATAGGAGTTCATTAGAAGATGAAATATTTTGTGATGAAAAATATCAAAATAATTTTTATTAATTCATAATTCATGTACAAATACAAAAATGAGCACAACCGTCAACGGGCTGATGATTGGCTTTAGGACACTATTCCTAACACCTTGAAAAGGGTTATGTCGAGGTCAAGAGAGTCGACTCTACAGATAATGTGGCAGACCCGCTGACTAAGCCATTAGGCCAATAGAAGATCGAAACCCACTTTGAGAAGATAGGACTTAGATATGTAGCCAATTGGTATTAGGTCGAGTGAGAATTTGTTAATGTGTGCCCTAGATGCCAGATCAGCTGACACATTCCTGTACAAATCTAAGGGCAAATTTATAATTTTAACTATAAATGAATAAAAGGATTGTTCTTCTATCACATTGTGTCTGTGATACATCTTTTGAGTTAGTAGAAATATAAATTCATATTTTCAAGAGTTGAAAATTTAAGGTATGAATTTACATAACTAACTCATAAACAGCTCTTGACCATAGAATCATCACGAGGATGGTGATCGATCTGGAAGGTTGGTGTACGATTGCTTCCTTAGGATAGGTGTGTCTTGAGTCTACGGTGTGGAGACATCGGAGCGAAAGTACAGATATTCCTTGAGAACGAAAGTACTGAGCGTGACCATATCAAGCAGTCATAAGGAAGTCTACCTTCTCGTCGATGACTAGCTCGATGCTGCAGTTGTGTGTCTAGTTCTTTGACCTGAGGTGCATCGATAATTTACCTTGAGTGTGTTATAGTTTGACTACACCATAACTCGATCTCCTAGCCATTCAGAATCCTGAGGTGTATATTGGCTGTAGCATATTCATTGTAGGAACTAGGTCGCACCAAGATGGGATCTATCAACCTCGGTAGATGAGAGGAGTAGTCCTATGATAATTGAAAGATCAAGTCCTTAAGCCTATGGCCATAGCAGAGTGAAATAATGGAAAAGAGTTTTTCATTAAGGTTTCACATCGAATTCAGATCGATCGATTAACTCATATAACTGATGTTGGGTTTGACGAGTTCACCTTAATCCTAATTCAGTCGAAACTCATGATAGAGGAACTCAATCACACAGGTAGCTACACCGAGATGTTCGTCTTCAGTTCTGATGGGTTGCCACCACATACTGCTAGGTATCACTGATAGATTTTGAGAGCAATTAGAATGATATTGATGATCGATCATTCTAATTGTCTGAATCAGAAGAGTTCTGGTCCATCGAAAGGAGTTTCGATGATGTCGATGATGAGATCACGACATGTCTCATTACCATACAAAATTGAACCTAACTAGGTCACACAAATAAGGGTTAGGGTTTGGATGTCATCAATTGGGCTAACTCAATTGATTTGAATTAGATCCAATTAGGTTCAAGGAAATCATGCTAGAACTCGATTGAGCCTAACTTTCTCCACGTGTAATCTTTTCTGTCTCTATTGAGCCAAATATGATTTGACTCATCCAGAGAATGTTAGAAAAGTTTTTTTTAGTCTAAATAAAGCTTGTCTAACTCAGAAAAGGCTTGTCTTAATTCATGAGATGAATTTAAGACAACACCTGCTAATTCCTAGCACCTGTCAATTTCATTTTAGGACATCTATCAAAAGTTGACATATGGGTCTTAAACTGAAGAGAGCTCATTGGAAGATTTTTGTGATGTCCACATGTCAAAACTCAATTAAATTGAGTACCATAATAAGATATAGCATGAGCCCAATTGGATTTAAGTGGGAGCCCCAAATGGATAAGAATCAAAGAGTCCTGATAAACATGGCCTCTTTGGCGCCACCTTGATTGAGCTTATCCAATGTTGGTGCCAACTGAGGAGAGAGGGTGGGGGTTCTTATCTGATATCATCAGATGACATCACTCCACCAATTAAATTTTTTCAAAATTTATTGAAATTTTTTGATTGGTTGAATGATGTGGCATTGCGCAGCATACAGGGTCTATATAAACCCTGCTGCACCTAGGGTTTCGTGGAAGAAATTATTTTATGCACAAAACCCAATAGCTGCTACCCCCTCCCCTCTTCTCCATATCCTCCCTACTCTCCTTCCCCCCCTCTTCACGTCCAAAGAGTTGGACGTCCATCTGGCAAAGATCCAAGGCGTGGTGATGCCTGGAACAGAAGGCTGCAGGACATCTTCGACAGGCTGCTGCTCCAACTTCAGAAGGAGTTCTGAAGTACTTTCAAATTAGATAAAGATTTAATTTTTGAAGCATATATTCATGAGGAGAAGATATTTTAGATCCTACTCAAGTAGATATTGGTAGAGGCCAGGCGCTTGCGTGGCTACATCAGAACCTCGGGCTGTGTAGAGATCATCTACAGGGTAATCAGATTATCCTTGAGGTACTTCTTCTTTCATCATAATTTTAGATTTAATTTTAGATTTTAAATATCAGATAATGAAATTAGATCTATATAATTAGATCTAAAATATATAGAATATTTTTTTTTAAATTATTTCACCCCAAATTTGATGAAATCTGGAAGATTCTACGAGGAAAAACAGTTTTCCTCCTTCAACTGGTATCAGAGCCAGGTTTTTGGCTCTATTTCAGATCTAATTTAGATCTAATTTTAATTTATTTAATATTTAATGATTTTAGATATCACATCAGATGTGATAAGATCTGAAATCAAAATATTTAAAATTAAATCTAAGAAGAATTAACATGCACAATATGCATGACTAGACTAGGATTAGTTGAATCCATGAATGGTCTTAAGTTTTATATTTTAATGAGATTAAAATATGAATTAAATCTAATTTATTCTTTATTTTTCTGATGTTATAAGTGTTATATTAGATTAAAAAATAAAAAATAAAATTTTAGTTTTTTTCATAAAATTGATCTGCTGCATGCCTAGACTAGTTATAGAATTGTTCTAGTAACTTGTCTAGAATAAATTTAATTTTGAATAGTTCAATTTAAATCTTATTTTTCAGATATTATATGTGATGTATCAGATCTGAAAGTATGTTAATTAGATTGATTTTTGATACATGAGATGTATGCAAAGCATGTATTAGTTAGATCTTAAATTATATATGTGATATGTTAATTTAGATCTAACTGGTTTTGTAGTTAAATTTATATTTCTGATTAAGGTGTTCCTCATGGCCGTCCAGTCATAAGAATAAAGTAGGATTAAGACCCTCTCTTCCCATTCAATGGGGTGTTCATATGACATGTAGGGGTGCCACGCGTTCATCGTTAATCAGAAATCAAAACTAATTTTTTTGTAAAACCCTAGATCCTGAAATCCTAGGATTTATTTTACATGCTTTGTTTATGAACCCAAACTTAATTAATGAATTAAGTTTATGAAATTAAGTTAGGTCTAAAATTGAGAATTTCAGATCTAAGATATTTTCATAAAATTGGGTTCAGGCTTGGGTAGCTCAATTAGGTCTAGCGGTTGATCAAACCGAATCAAGAGTTGGTTAGGTGGGATCATGAAAGATAATAATTGACCAGCCTAATAGGATTAAGTCTGGATCAAGATCGAATCACATTTAGATGTGACCCGATCAAGTTAAGACCTAATTTGGCTTAGAGGTTAGAGCCTGGATTGTAGGCTAACCCAATTAGTTCTGATTCAACAATTTGGTGTCTAAGATAAGTTGGGCAGATGCGACCGACTGATTTTTAATTGGGAGCTACTCAACTTGAATGCATTCTTGTCGAGTTAGTGACATATCCCTTCCATCGGTCTCACTTACCTGGCCATATGTGTCGACTCAGTTCTGATTAGAGGTGGCTAACAATTCGAGCTAACCCATGCCACTAGATTAGTCATAATTGTTATGACTATGTCAAGTCAAGTTTAATGAGACCTAAATCAAATCTCCCTAAGAAAATATTAAGTCTAGGTCTTCCACCATTGTGGATGTGCGGGCATTTCTCGGGGTTGATTGCTCTTGACTGGTTTATCATTCTCAATGAAAAAAATATCATCTACATACAATATGAGGAATGTTATTGTGCTTCCACTGTTCCTTTCGTATACACAAGGTTTCTCTTCATTCTTGATGAAATCAAATGATTTGATTGCATCCTCAAAACAAAGATTCCAACTTCAAGAAGCTTGCTTTAATCCGTATATAAACCTTTGCAACTTGCAGACTTTGTGATCATCATCACCAGATGTGAAATCCAAAGGCTGCTCCATATAGATATCTTCCTCAAGATATTCATTCAGAAATACAGTTTTCACATCCATCTATCAGATTTCATAATTATAATAAGCTGCAATAGCAAGCAGAGTGTGGATGGACTGTGAAAAAGTTTTTTGATAGTCAATGCTCTCGCACTGGCTATAACCTTTTACCACAAGCCTAGCTTTATAGGTCTCTACCTTGCCATCGGCATCTATTTCTTCTATAGATCCATTTACACCCAATGGGTACTTTATCCTCGGATGGATCCACTAAGGTTCATACTTGATTCGAATGCATCGAGTCAATTTTTAACTTTATTGCATCTAACTATTTTTCAAAATCGATGTCAGATATCGTCTCATCAAAAGTATTAGGATATCACCATGACTCTTATCTCCCATAAAAAATATTTTCTTTACTTCCTCCATAAGCATATCTGTGTACCTTTTAGGAGGTTTGCTAGATCTACGAGGTGGTAGAGGAACATCAACTACTAGTCATGAATAATGGGTTCCTGAGGATCTATAACTCTTTACTCTTTAGAGACCTCTTCGAGTTCAACTAACCTCCCACTGCCACCATTCTGGATAAACTATTTTTCTAAGAATATGGCGTTCTGACTCACAATTACATTATGATCTTGTAAAAATTAGAAGTAGTATCCCATTGATTCTTTTGGATATCCTATAAAATAAACTATTACCGATCTATCCTCTAATTTATCAGCTATTTATCTCTTGACATAGGCAGGACATCTCTAAGTCTTAAGATAATCTAGATTCAACTTCTTACCGTACCATATCTCATATGGTGTGGTAAGAATGGATTTTGATGGAACCCTATTCAACAGGTGAATTACAGTTAATAAGATATATCCCCAAAGATATAAGGATAAATCAGGGAAGCTCATCATGGACTTGACCATTGAGAGACTCTGTTGAGCTGAGGTGTTTCGAATGAAATCCATTGAGAGACTATGCCATTATCCTTAAGATATCTCAAAAATTTTTAAATAAAGTATTTACCTCCTCGATCAGATCAAAGAACTTTAACATATTTGCTTGTTTATTTTTTACTTCATTTCTAAATTCTTTAAACTTTTTAAAGACTTCAAACTTGTGTTTCATCAGATACACGTACCCATACCTAGACAGATTATCGATAAAAGTGATGAAGTAGCTGTAACCATCTTTGATCTGCATATCAAAGGGCCCACACACATCGATGTGTAATAGGGCAAATAACTCAGTGGCCCCTTCCCTATATCCTACAGAGGGCAACTTGGCTATTTTTTCTCGAAGACAAGATTCACAAGCTGGATACAACTCTGAATGAAAGGAGCCAAGGATCTCATCTTTTTTCAGTTTGTTTATCTTGTCCTCTCTAATATGGCCTAGTCTATGATGCCACAAGTACTTCTGATTAATTTTATCTCTGGATCTCTTTTGACCTACGGCACTCACTATTTACTTGTTCAAATTCTCATTCGCATCAACATGCAAGTGATATAGACTATCAATTAAAAGATCTCATACAATCAATTTATTTCATAAATAAATAAAATAAAAATCTTTATTAAAATTAAATTCAAAACCATCCTGTGCTAGCATAAATATGGAAATCAAATTTTGACTAGCTATAAGAATAAAATAACAGTCTTTTAAATCTAATCTAAAATTCGATCGTAATCGAAGAGAATAAGTGCCAACGGCTTCTGCAATAACTTTTGCTCCATTACGGATTCGAAGGATTATATCACCTTCCCTTAACTTTCAACTTTCTATTAGACTCTGCATTGAGGTACATACATGAGTACTCGAACTAGAGTCCAATACCAAACTAGAAGTAGAAAAAATAATAAGGTTAGATTTAATTACGAGCATACCTTCAGTTTATCACCATTTTTAGTTTTAGGCTCTCCAGATAGAGTGGACAGTTCCTCCTCCAGTGGCCTTCAGTATCATAGTGGAAACACTTTTTTTTTGCTTTAGCCTTCTTTGGAATGTCCTTCTTTGGTTTGTTCTCTTTCTTCTACTTCTTAGCGGATTTAATCTTCTTCTTCCAACCAGACTTTCTTTTGGAAGAAGTCCATTCCATAGCGAGAACAGTATCCCTTGAACTCTTCAAGGTTCCTTCTGTAGTGACCAATATATTGATCAGTTTGGATATAGTACAATCAAGTTTGTTTATATGAAAATTTATAATAAATTAGCTATATGAACTTGTAAGTGATTGAAGGATCAAATTCATCTATAATTCCTTTTGCATATCAAGCACGAACTTTTCAAGCTCCTTAATGTCCTTGATCACTGTCATACAGTGCTCATGGACTGACTGTCCTTCACGCATCTTCAAATTGAAGAGTCTCTTAGATACTTCGAAGCATGTTGTACGGCTTTGCTCATCATACAACTCTTGTAGGTGAGTGATCATAGTCCTGGCAGTGAGCATATGCTCATGCTGGCTCTACAACTCATTTGATATGGATACCAGCACATAGCACTTGACTCGACTATCTTCATCCATCTACTTTTCATAAGTAGTTCTTTGCTAAGCAGTAAGACAATTTGATAATACTAGGGGTTCCTAGTCGAGTATATGACCTAGTTTTTCAGAAGTCAAGATAATCCTGAGGTTGCTTAACCAGTCTTTATAGTTGTTCCAGTCAAACGATTGGATTCAAAGATACGGACTAGAGGATTTGAGACTGACATTATTTAACTGTGAGAGTAGAGATTCAAGTTAGACTTTATACTTAAAAATTATATTTGCTTATAGAAATTTTAAGATACAAACAATAGCTCTCACAAATTTTTTTGAATCCTTCCACTCTCTGGATGGGGAACGAAAACTCTAACACGACAATTGGATTCCTAGTGGGTGCTATGGTCCCACTGATATCATGTACCTCACCTAACAGTTATTGGTAACATGCACACCGATGTGTAGATAATTTTTTACCTAAATACTTCTCTAAGCATATTGCAGCAACTTGGTCTCTAAGTCATAATATGGGCTCACCTAACAGTTATTGGCCACACTCCTTAGTTAAGCTCAACCCACCATTCATAAGTAGCTGCAAGACCGTCATTGGGTCCTTCACCTAATAGTTATTGGGCCCAATCCCATCCTTACTCTGAAGTAACTCTTTGCTAATAGAGTGGTTGTGTGCTTCCGGTGCAACTGAACCACTGTGACCAGTCGAGAACAATCAATACTAGTAGCACGCCCGCATATCTACAATGATGGAAGACCTATGGACTTTATATTTATGGAGAGATTTAGGTTTAAATCTCATCTAATTGGTCATCATATGACTGATTTAATTAGCATGGGCTAAACCAAATTACCAAGTAACCTCATTTAAGACTCAATTTTCCAAATTGATCAGGTAAGTGGAGATCGATGGGAGTCCCCCCGCTGCTTTTCTTAGACACTAATAAATTGGTCAGATCAGCAAATGAAATCAATTAAATAATCATCTCTCAATTACTTATCTTAGACACCAATAGGCCAATTGATCCAAATAGGTTAGCTCAAGTGAATCAGGCTCAGGCCATCGAGCTGAATTAGGTCCTTAAGTTAATCGATTCTATATATGAGATTTAATCGATTTGATCAACAACAATTATATGATCATATAACTTAATTGATCTAGTTCTAATCAATACTTGATTTGATTTGATCAATTATTTAATCAAATTAAATCCATTATATTTAAATCAAAAATCCTAGATGCAATCTAATTACCTGACCATATTTTTGATTTTTCCATAACCAAAATTCTTATACACAAACACAAATTTTAGATTCTAAAACTAAATTTTAGATATAAATTCTTTACATAAAAAGTATATTTTTAAATCATAAAACTAATTTTTGGATTTAACATACAAATATATATCTCATATATATGCATAAAATTCAGATCTAAATAAAATTCAAATCATAACATGATATCATATATTTCATATACAAATCATGAATCATATTGAAAATAGTTTTTTGATCTAAATATGCAATCATATATTTCATATATGAATTATGAATCATGTCAAATTAAATTTTAAATTTATACATGCACTACATATCACATGATTATGAACTAGAAACTATTCTAGAATAAAATTCAGATCTATTCATACTTTCACATATCAACTACATATTCTAAAATTAAATCTAAAATAAATTTTATATTTAAAATACTCATCTATACATCTCATGTATCAAGAAAAAATCAGATTTTGAAATATTTTTCAAAATATATATATCAATTTCATGCATATGAAATCCATGGCTCTGATACCACTATTAGATTTTTTTATGTCGGGGCATGTATATATATTTCAAAAAAAAATTTTCTAAGCAACGTAATAGAATAGAAGATTAAAATATCTTTTAATCAACATCATACATGTATTAAAATATAAAGTATTAGGATCTACTTCATATGCTGAAATTGAATATATGCTGAAATTGAATATGTAATCGAATCACATACCTGTTTCACAAATACTTTTTTCAAATCTGGATCTAAAAGAGAATTAGTTCTCTCTTAACCATGCAAGTGCCTGACCTCTACGGGTATCTACTCAGGATCAGTCTGGAACAATTCTCTTTGATATTGATTTTTTTTCTCTAAAAAAAATCAGCCTGTGAAGTTGAACAAAGTTTGGATCACAATCAACTCTTTGATTCTTTCCTTGATCTTCTTCTTCTCTTCTTCTCTTGTTTTTCTTTCCTTGACTATAAAGCAATCAAGGACTAGAAACCAGCAAGTAAAGGGAGATGCACAAACACCTTTGGGCATGGAAGATGGAGGACGCCCAACCTTGGGTGTTGGCTCTTCAAGGGAGAAGAGAGAGGGGGCGTGGGCACTTCAAGGAAACGTGGGGCTGCTGGTTTAATTGCTTAGAGATTTTAGAGAAGGCCCCTTTAAATAGGCATAAGGTTTGAATCCTATTCAAAATTAAACAACTACTTAATACAACTCTTACTTGTATTAGGAATCCTTATTCCTTTAGTTATTTGACTCTCTTTAGGACATCCTTTAGGTGCCAACTATTGGAGTCTTTGCACCCACAAATATACATGCTACATGGCACCCATGGGATGCCCCATACTAATCCCACACATCCTCTAATGGGTGGGCATGTCCAACTTGATCAAATCAAGTGGCGCCTAATCAAAACTATAGAGAAAATTAATTAAGGGCTTGAACCCTTAATTAATTTGATCCAAAATTGTAAGCACCCAATAATTGAAGCTCAATGAATCTAATTCATTTAGATTATTAGTAGATAATTAAATTTAAATTAATCTTATTAAATAAAAAATTCAAACGTAGAGAAAAAATTGGGTCCAACCATATGCTAGCAAGGTTACCCTGAATCCAATAGGGTTTCTCTGAACCCAACAGAATTTCTTTAAACTCAATTAAAATTTTATAAGCCCAATTACTTATTTCAGATTTAATTTCTTTGTTGTATGACCCCATAAGTTCAATTCTATCTAGTAATGAGATATATAATGATCTCTATCATAGTATCATTGAAACTTTTTTTAATAAGTTGAAATAATTTCACTCTAACTCATCAAGGATTGTCGATCCTGAGCAATCCTAGTAAGCTCTCACAATCTATTAGTGACATCTAGCAGTATGTAATAACAATCTAGTAGAATCAAAAAAAAAATCTTAAGATATAGTTCACGTATGATTCAGTTCCTTTATCATGAGTCTCGACTAGATAGAAGGTCATGGATAAATCATCAAACCTCATCATCGGTCATATGATAGATTTGATCAGCTCAAGTCTAATTGTGATCCTTATAAAAATTCTTTTTCATCAATCACACTGTTGTGGCCACAGACTCTCGGACTTAATCTCTCAAATTTCATAGGGCTACTCCTTTCTATCAAGATCGATAGATTTTATTTTGATACGTACCTTACTCATACAGTGGATCAACTGTCACCAACATCCTCTATAAGGGCTCATTGAGACTATGTTTATGTATCAGTCAAACTCCAGCAGCCTCACTGCGAGTAGTCATACTATTGCAGATCAAAGAACCATTCATACAACTATAGCATCGAGATAATTGTTGATGATCGAGTAGAAATTTAAGTGATCTCTCATATGATCATGCTCAATACTAGTTGTTCTTTAATAACTATTGGCACTCGTCACTCAGTGTCTCTATACTGTAGAACAGAGATTCATCTACTTCGAAGGAAGTGATCTATGCATCGATCTATCTGGATCGATCACTGTCTCATGATGATACTATGATCGAGAGTATTTGAGAATTAAATATATGTCTCTAATTCTCAACACTTTGAGAATATGTATCGAAATATTAATTCTTTAAACAATTTAAAGACACATCAAACTTGAATGAAAATTAAATTTGTCTTTTTATTGATCAAATCAATGTATTAAGTACGAAATTATATCTTAGTTTTATTATAATATGTCAGCCATATTGGCTTCTAGGACATACATCTAATAACCATGATCATGGCTCAAAGGTTTAGCCTAAGTCCTTTGGCTGACTGAATTGAAACTAGTCGATCAATTGGTGTCTAAGATAAGTTTGGCAATATGACAAGATAATTTGATCAGTGGTTTTTAATTGGTAGTCCACTTAATCATTTCGATGGTATCTAAGGCAAGTCGAGGCAGATCCTTCCATCGATCTCATTTATCTGGCCAATTTGATAGATCATATTTTGATTAGATCACTGATTGATTCGAGCCGGTCCATATCATTGAGGTAAATCAGCGTGACTGATTTAGGTATCTCTAGACCAGCTTGTATCAAGTCTTCTTCATGACTTGATAAAGTCGGTGGGAGGATTTATGATTCACAGATCAATCTCTTCTCTTATTCTCAAATCATTAAATCAAAGTTTTTAAATTATTAGATCCTTAAAATGATATAGTTATGGAGATAACTAGTTCATAGCCTCCTATTAAGATGCATAATAATGTGTCCAGCATTTTAAATAGGCATTGGAGGCATCACACATCTGGTGTCTATTGGGTATTGAAATTATGATTCATCATATGACCACCTTGTTGTGCCTTTCAGATCAGTGGTCAGGTTGGCCGAGCCACACTCGAGCTTGGGTATTCATTTATTGGATGCACTTGGTGTAGTCATGTTAATAGTTGGATCTAACCAAAATTTTCAGTGAAGATGCCAAACGGCTGCTGAAGAGATGCCTAGGATAAAATCTAATTGCTAGAAATTATTTGATAAAATAATTGGTTAAAAATCTACCCATGGATGCACTAAGATTGGTCGAGCCACACTCAGACTCGAATGTAGTTTGTTTGGATTCTAGTATCCGCTAAGGGATTAATGTATTTTCTCGAATTGGAGGTAGAGGTTGTCAATTCGTATAAAATAATAGGAGGACTTTTAGACTAAAGTCCATCCCTTTAGGATTTAAATAATTTATATATTAATAGGTTTTTGATTTTTTTTTTAGCTACGGCCAATACATTATCGCTCCGATCATTGTTGGACAGCATCAAGTTTATCGGAACAAATGTCGATAGCTGGTATCGAACGCTTATGATCATCCTGAAGTATGAAAGGATCTTGTACGTGCTTACGAATCCCGCATCCGAAGAACTTACTGCCAATGCACCTTGTGCTACGAGAGATACTTATATGAAGTGGCTCAGTGACAGCATTACTATGTGTTATGTCATTAGGACAGTTATGAATGATGAATTTAGCCATAAGTTTGAGGATACACAATCTGAAGAGATGATTCAATTGTTGAATGAGTCTTTCGGCACCCCTGAGGATGCTGAGAGACATAAGACCTCTTGCACTGTGTTCAATCTTTGTATGGGAGAACGAACATCAATCACAAATCATGTATTGTGCATGATTGAGCAGATAGAATGCTTGAGTAAACTTGGCTTTCTTTTACATGAATAGTGGGGCAAAGATTTCATCTTAAACTCGCTACCGAAGTCCTATCTATCTTTTTTGAGTCATTATAGAATGACTAAGCCTGTAGTAAACTATCATAGTTTGCTAGGATTGTTGCAAATATTCTAGAAAGACCATCAGCTCCAGAAGGAGCCGGTGCATGTTGTGGGAGGATCATCTGTAGGTCGTCGTTCCTCCAAGAGAGAAAAGAAGAAGAAGGTGCAAAAGGTTCGTGCTGTTGATCCAAAGTAGAAGCAGGATAAAAAGTCAAAAGTTGACAAGAGCCAGGCATAATACTTCTTCTACAAGAAGTTGGATCATTAGAAGAGAAATTATCCTGCATATATAGGTTTCCTTGACCCAAACAGGCCAAAGAACAGGAGAAGCAAGCAATCTATTGCTTCACAAGGTACTTATATGATAACTCCTTATAATTTTTTTATCTGTGATACCACTATCTGGGTATTAGATACCGAAAGTCTAATTTATATTTGTAATTTATTGCATGGACTTCAAGTTCGTAAGAAGTTTAGAGAAAGCTAGTGGTTCTTGAATATTGGAGATGGAAGCCTTGTTCCAGTTCTAGCTTTAGGAACTATACAGCTTATTTTCAAGTCCAATAGTATCATGTTAGATGAGTATCATTATTGTTCTTCTTTTATGATGAATATCATCTTTATAGGCCTTTTGGTCAAACTCGGTTTAAATTTTTAATAAAGGATGATTTTTGTGATACATTATGAATGATACTAAAATCATACGAGGATAATTGAAACATGGCATATATTTATTATCACAATTTATTGGTGTAATGTACACATCGAATAAATGCCCTAAGATAGATAATGTCAGCAATACCTATCTTTAGTATTGTAGACTGGGTCATGTAAACAAGAACAAGATAAACAGGTTAATCAATGAGGGTGTCCTTAAAATTAATGATTGTGAATCATTACCAATTTGTGAATCCTATCTTCTTGGTAAGATGATCAAGTCATCTTTTAAAGAAAAAGATGAGTGAGCCAGTGATGTTCTAGGTCAAGTACATACTGATGTATGTGGACCTATGAACATAGGTGCTAGAGCAGGATATTATTACTATATTATATTTACTAATGACCTATCGAGGTATGGGTATGTCTACCTTATGAAGCATAAATCTGAATTATTTAAATATTCAAATGATTTCGTAGTGAAGTAAAAAAATAGACTGAAAAAAATATTAAAATTCTTCAGTCAGACCGAGGAGGTGAATACCTCACCAGTGATTTTCTGACATATCAGAAGAGAATAAGATTCTCACATAATGGATCCCTCCTGAAACACCACAATATAATAGACTGTCAGAAAGGAGGAATCAAACACTGTTAGATATAGTTCGATCTATGATGGGCTTTGTGACTCTGCCAATTTTTTTTTGGAGATATGCTCTTGAAACTACCTGCTACATACGTAATAAGATCTCGAGCAGGTCTGTAAATAAAATACTATATGAGATATGGTCAGGACGTAAGCCATTGCTCTCACATCTTAGGGTTTGGAGATGTTTGGCTTATGTAAAGTATTTAAAGATAGATAAGCTTGGACTTAAATCCGATAAATGCTTATTTGTAGGGTACCTTAAAAAAACTAAAGGGTCCTACTTCTACCTCGTTGAAGAATAAAAGGTATTTGCTAGCAACAGAATAGTCTTTTTAGAAAAGAAGTTTCTTGGGAAAGAAACTAATGTTACTAAAATCAAACTTAGTGAAATTCGTGAGGTAGAAATACCGGCACATATAAAATCAGATTTGATCGAATAATTAAATCCAGAGCCTATGGAGGCACTATTAAGGAGATCCGATAGAGTATCGTATCAATTGGATAGATACTATGATTTCTTAGTTCGGGATGGTGATCCTATCGAACTAGATGAGAATGATGAGGATTCGATCACGTACATGGATGCTATGCAAAGGTTCGACTCTCAGAAATGACTTGATTTATGAAATCTGAGATGGAGTCCATGGAGATCAATGGTGTATGGCACTGGTTGATCCATCCAAAGGGATTAAACCTATAGGGTGTAAAATAGATTTTCAAGAGGAAAAGAAGAGCGGACGAAAAGATGGAGACCTATAAAGTCCATCTAATTATCAAAAAATATCGTCAGCATTATTGTATTGACTATGACGAGACATTCTCTCTTGTGACAATGCTCAAGTCCATCTGAATCATGCTTGCGATAGCGATACACTTAGATTTTGAGATCTAATAAATGGATGTCAAAATCACTTTACTTAATGGAGAGTTGGAGGAAGAGGTATATATGATACAATCTGAAGGGTTCACCTCTTCAGATGAATCTAAAGTATACAGCTAAATAGGTCCATCTATGGACTGAAGCAAGTATCTAGGAGTTGGAACATGCATTTTGATAAGACAATAAAAATGTATAGCTTCATTAGGAATAGAGAAGAGCCTTGCATCTACAAGTGGACTAACGATTCTGTAGCCATCTTTCTTGTACTATATGTGGATGACATACTGTTAATAGAAAATGATATTCCAGCTTTATAAAGTGTAAAGTTATGGCTGTTATCACAGTTCTCCCTGAAGTATTTAGGAAAAGCATCCTATATCATAGGGATGAAGATCTATAGAGATAGTTCTAGAAGATTGCTTGAGTTGTCTCAATCCATATGCATTAATACGATGTTGAAAAAGTTCAGCATAGAGAATTTCAAAAAGAGCTATCTATCGATAGACCAAAGAATTTCTTTCTCTAAGAAAGATTGTCTGACAATCCCTCAGAAGAGAGAACGTATGAGTAAAATCTCATATATCTCAGTAGTGGGATCTATCATGTACGTCATTGAAAGAAGAGTGCCCTAAAAGTCAATCGCAAGTATGTTGCGATGGGACTTTTCTTTGTAATTTTTCAAATGCATGAAATGACATTTATTATTTGATAATAAAATGAGGTATTGATTCATCATTTTAGCTACATCTTGTTATATCTAAGATTATGATGAACCCCAAAAATTAGGATAATGGTTTTAGGAGACATGAATGGGTCATGCCAATGAGATTTAAAATCCGAAAATTCTAGTCTTAAATATTTCTGATCGTAGGAGCATTGATTTGGAGATCAGTATTCCAAAAAGACTAGCACATCCTGTGTATGCTCAATGGAGAGAGTGGTTGATCTCACTAGCCACTTGTGTAGAGATACTAATACAAGGATGTGGGTGCTCATTTGGATATGAGTCCACTGAATTATCTCGATGATAGAAAACATCTTATGGAAGCCTTACGTGCATGTCAAAGATGGTTTTTTAAGTGAGAGTTGTACAAGTGATCCTCAGACTTGAGATCACTATAGAATCTTATGCACATGAACCCATATTTTGGTTCATACCCAGGCATGGCATTAAAACACATATGGGATGTTCTAAATATAGTGGAGTGTGATGAAGGTTATGAGTAGATCAACATGGAATCAATCACTTTTAGTAAAAGAAGATCACATCCTATGATTCTCATCTTTAGATGACTCAAAAAAAATCTTTTGACCAAAAGCAGGAGGAGATTAGAAAGAGTTTTTAATGCTTTATCATCGAAGTCATCATTGGTTAATGGAGAATCGATATGAATATATGTTTGAATTTGATATGATTTCATGCTCATGAATATATTCAGGATGCAGGAATGATCGAAGGATTGAATTGCATAATAACATGCCACTGAAGGATATATTTGATATTTCAATCAAATTTCATATCTTCTGAATAGCCAAGATATTGCTAGATGTCAATCTTGACTTATAGATTTGATCGAATTAAAGAATTAATTTCGATCGCGAATTAAAAAGGATTCTAATTGTTGAACTCGGATTAGCTCGATTGGACCTAAATTGGTTAGATTGGAATCTAATCAAATTTGATCAACTTGCATCTGGATCTACTACTGGTTAGATATGAAACTCAATAGATCACACATATAAAAAAATTGATCAAGGATCCTTTTGATAAGGTTGATTAAAATTTTGGATCCAATTAGGGTTCCCAATAAGCATGCTAGCACGTGTAAAAACCCTAGCTCCTTAGGAGATTAATTTGATCTCATACCTTTCTAATTTGCTAACTCAATTTGGTGAGTAATTGGGTTAGGTTGTGCCACTAGGAAGCAGCCCAAAAAGGGGCACCACATTTTAAGTTAACACCCATTTACAAGAGTCCTCTTGGATGAGGACTCTTGGCGCAAAAAGGAGGACTCGTGCGCGTGTTGGTGTGAGCAGAAGGAAGAGTCCTTCTGGCTTAGGATTCAAATGCATGTGGTAGCCTACATCATCATCCATCCTTCGGTACACATCTCAAAGTATGAGATGTATTTTTTTGGAAAATATGGGGTGGAGAAAAATTGGAAAGAAGGGAAATCACACGCACACGGTGAAGTCTCATGACTCATATTTTGTAGAGTCCTTTTGTAGATCAAATTTGATTAAAATGGAATGCCACTTATCAAATAATATTTCTCTTTTGATCAAATTTTATATGAATTTTTATTTGGAATTTTTCTAGATATATCTGGAGATCAATCGGATGCCAAAATCACCTCTTCACTTGCGCATGCATGGTGAAAAGGATCGCATGAAGAAATGAAAGAAGACATCCTTTGTATGAGTTTTGGTTATCTTATCAGGTGATCTAAGATCAAAAATTGATCTTCTTTCCACATGGAAAATTGTGGAATTTTTTGAACTAAGGAAGGTCATCAAAAGCACTCTTCATGCACATGCGCCCGGGAGGAATGTGCTGATCGATGTATCAGGCAAAAGAGTCCCTCTGTTTGAAGACTCTTATTTGTCTAATATGCAGATCAGATAGGATTTTAGAGTGGGGCATGTCCTTACATTTGGGCATCCCTCTGACACCTATAAATAGGTGTGCATGCTAAGAGTTCAATTCATTCAATCTGCTTTCCTTTTTTCTCTCCATTGCTTTTCTTTCTTTCTCACAACCCATCTTAGTTCTAGGACAAACCTTTGAGATTAAAATAAAGCCTAATCGAGTCGAGACAAGGGTTGTGAAGGTCCTAAAAAAGGTGATTCAGAAGTTCGAAGGAGGTTTTAAGAGAGTCAAGTCAGATTCTTGGAGAAACCTAATTGATATGAGACTAGTCGAGTTCTAAGGGCTAGAACTCTTAAAGTAAGGTGAAGGAGGAGCGCTGTCTTTGATCCAATTTTTGTGTGGATCACCATGGGAGGGTGGATACTTGGATGCCTCATGAAAATTGAGATTAGCACTATCAGTATTCTTCTTATACAAGTTTACATTAATTATGCTTTGATTGTTATAGTCGAGGATTTCTGGGCATTAGGGTTTTCGGTACGTCAGGTGTTTTAAATGAAAATTTTAAAGACCTAGCCCTTTCGCTATGCCACCAAAACCCAACAGTGGTATCAGAGCCTACCTTGATTTATATAATCAAAGGTTAGAATATTGTCTTGATTATGATCAAGCTTGGTTTTTTGGTTTGGTTCAAGTTGGGTCAATGGTTGAACCCAATTGAACATCCAAATCCTAGCATGCCTTAAAGATATGTTTTAGATACATAATATTAAATGTATGATGTATATATAAATTTTTTTTTTAGTAGCCTAGTACTCGAATTGGAGTTCATCATCAGACCGTCCGATCATAAGAGCATGTAGAGTTCAAACATCCTTTCTTTCCATACTATGGGATACTCTTATGGTGTGTAGGGGTGCCACTGTGATGGTGACAAGAAGAAGAACCACGAAAAGAGTATTTTGCATTGATATATGTTATTAGTACTTCATGCATAAGATATGCTTAAGTTACTATATTATAATTATATTGTATGATTATGATTTCATATCTTAGAGATATTATTAGATGCCATGATTATTTGTTACATTTATAAAGATACAACTATAATAGTGCATCGTTATGATTGGCTGAATTAGGATGTGCATGAGGCCTTTAAAGCCCTCATAAAAATTATATTAAGTCATAGTATTGTAAACCAGTAGCTGGCCTATTTCTTGAATCGAATAATTAATTGATGTCTAAGGAGTGTTTTAAGTGTGGTGATTCTTTAATTGGTTTCGTTTGCTGGCCTGGCCAATTTATTGGTGTCTAAAAAAATTAATGGGGAGACCCTACCAATCTTAATATTTTTTTAATCAATTGGATTAGTTTGAATCTTAAATAAAGGTTGCTCAGTATTTTGAACACTACATATGCTTAGTCAATATCCTATCAAAGATCATAGTAGATTTGTTGTGATATTTACAAGGCTTGCTATGAAAATTAATGTGGGGTTGTCTTGGTGCATATTATATGCTTTATGGCATATTTGGATATGTTGTTTTGTTGTGATGTCCACAAGGATAATATTTTTTAGATATGGCTGTATGAAAATGAAGAATCTGACTTAACTAGAAAATACTATAGTTTGTGGTAATATCCATAGGGCTATGAGTGTTTTTAGAGACAAAGATTATGTTGCGAATTGCATGAGATATAATTGGATAGGTTTTCTTGCCTTTGAACTCATTAAGATTTGTTATGATATCCACAAGGCTTTATTGAGGGATTAGGATCTCAACCCCACTAAGAAATCAATTTAGATTTTTTCGTCTACCATAGAGAGGGCTATGGTATATAATAAAATAGTGAGAGTAATAACTAGAATAAAAGATCTTATCTAGTTATATATATCAAACATGAGTAGTCTGCTTATATTATTATTTTTTATTTATATAGATTTAAATCTACATTATGGTTTCTTTATTTTTGCTGCATGAAATCATAAATAAAAATATGTTGATTGATCCAAACTATGTGGATTGGTTGAGGAACTTGCAAATTAGATTCGTATCGGAGAAGAACTCTGATGTTCTGGATATTTTTGATCCCAAATCGGTCAGTAATAATATTTACAAAATAAGAAGGCAAAAGATGTTTTCATGGATATTATCTGTTCATTTTATGGTAAATTTAGATATTGAGAGAATAATTGCAAGAATTATCTTGCAAGATTGAAGCAGGGTACGAGTATGTTACCAAAAGGTATGTATATGATACAGACCTATTTTTTATTTAGTGGCTCAAACTCTGATACTTGGATATTGGATACCACCTGTGGACCACATATTTGCAATTCATTACAGTGGCTATAGAATATTAAAGGTCTGAAAAAAGATGATCTTAAGCTTTATGGCGCAAGTGGAGAGTCCATTAGCGTAGAGGCTGTGGGAATCTGTATGCTTGTTTTACTTTCAGACAAAATTTTAGAATTAAAAGACTATTGTTACATGCCAAAGATTATTAGAAATATTATTTATGTACCTTTATTATTAAAACAAGATTATGAAATAAGGTTAATGGGAAATGGATGCTCCATTTTTTTTTCTAATGAATATTATGGTAGTGGTTATATTGATAATAATCTTTTAATTCTTGCACTCAATAAAAATATTTTTTATATTAAAAGAAATTTGAAAAGAAAGAGAGAAGATGTGAATATCGCATATCTCTGGCATTACCATCTTGGTCATATTAGTGAGTCAAGGATAAACAAGTTATATAAAGAAGAATTCTTTGACCCGTATGAATATGAATCATTAGAAACTTACGAATCTTGTCTCATAGGTAAGATGATCAAGACTCTATTCTCTGGATATGGAGAGAGATCATATAAGTTGTTAGCCCTACTACATACAGATGTATGTGAATCGATGACAACTCAGATCAGAGGAGGATACTCCTATTTTATCACCTTTATAGATGATCTATCAAGGTTCGGATATGTGTATCTTATGAAACATAAATTCGAAGTCTTTGATAAGTTCAAGGAGTATCAAAGTATGGTTGAGAAATAAATTGAAAAAAGTATTAAAGTTCTTCGATCTAATCAAGAAGGAGAATACTTATCCAGTAAATTTTTTGATCATCTTAAAAGTAAAGGTATTCTCTCTGAATAGATCTCTCCTTATATACCCTTATTAAATGGTGTAGCAGAAAGGAGGAATTGCACTTTGATGGATATGACGTGGTCTATGATGTGCTTCACTGATCTTCCAATATCTTTTTGGAGATATGTCCTAGAGACTGCCGCATATATTTTAAACAGGGTGTCTTCAAAGTCTGTGTTGTAAGCACACCATGTAAGATATAGAAGGGAAGGAAGCCTAATCTTAAACATCTTAAGATTTGGGGCTATCCTACTTATGTCAAAAATATTTTTGGACATAAGCTTAGCGCTAGATCAGACAGATGTAGATTTGTAGGATATCTAAAGAAAATTAATTGATACTACTTCTACCACCCTACTAAAACTAAAGGTATTTGTTAGTAGGCACGCCATTTTCTTGAAAAATAAATTCATCCAAGAAGGATGTAGTGGGAGGAATATTAAACTTACGAAAGTTTAGAATCTACAAAACAATCCAAAAATATTTATGGTTGAACCACAAGAAGATTGTCAATCAGAAGTACCTAAGGATGAGGTACATCCACAATACACATCTTCTCTCCGAAGGTCAGATAGAGTGCACCAAATACCTCTGAGATATGATTTTTTCATTGAGAGCGATAATTTGATCAACATCATTCAAGATGATGATTCACTGATCTATTCAAAAGCTGTCATGAGTAGAAACTCAGACAGATGGTTGGAAGCCATAAAATCCGAGATGGACTCGATGTACACCAACCGTGTAGATCTTGGTTGATGTGCCTGAGGATGTAATCCCAATAGGGTGCAAGTGAGTCTTCAAGAAGAAGATCGGAGTAGATGGCCAAGTAGAAACCTACAGAGCTAGGTTGGTGGCGAAGGGTTTCAGACAAAGACAAGGAATTGACTATGATGAACCTTCTTATCAGTAGCTATGCTCAAGTCCATCTAGATTTTACTTGCTATAGCGGCATACTACGACTATGAGATATGATAGATGGATGTTAAGATTGCTTTCTTCAATGGTAATCTTGAAGAAAAGGTCTATATGACTCAACTAGAGGGATTTATCTTAAGTGGGAGGGCAAATCAAGTGTGCAAGCTAAAGAAATCCATCTATAGATTAAAGCAGACTTCGAGGAGCTGGAACATTTGATTTGATATGATAGTCAAAGAGTTTGGCTTTAACAAAAATGAGAATAAACCATGTGTGTATAAGAAGACAAGTGGGAGTACTGTTGTCTTCTTGGTTCTGTATATCGATGACATACTTCTCATTGAGAATGATATCTCAATGATGCAATCAGTCAAGACTTGGCTATCGAATAAATTTTTCATGAAAAACTTGGATGAAGCATCCTATATACTAGGTATAAAGATCCATAGAGATAAATCTAAGAGGATGCTAGGCTTATCTCAGTCACGATACATAGATCTCGTATTAAAGAGATTTAATATGGAGGCAAATAAGAGAGGTTACTGCTTGCAAGTTATGGTATGCGTCTCTCTAATAAAATATGTCCTAAGATACTAGAGGAGAGGAAGAAGATGAACGAAATCTCTTATGCATCGCTGACTCATCGATGAACGAAATATGTTCAAGCAGCAGATAGTAGCTGACTTAACCACTGAGACAGAGTACATCGCTGCTAGTGAAGCCACTAGAAAAGCTATCTGGATGAAGAAGTTCATCATGGAATTAAGAGTCATTCTTAAGATTGAAAGATTGGTGTTACTCTATTGTGATAACATTGAAGCCATTATTTAAGCTAAAGAATCTAGGTCTTATTAAAGATCCAAGCACATCCTCAGATGCTTCCACCTCATTCAAAAATTTATGGAGAGACAAGATGTTGTCCTTGAACGAATTGACACAAAGAACAATATAGCAGACTTATTTACTAAGATCATACCACAGCAGCTATTTGATCACCATCTTAATTGTATGGGATTGAAATACAAAGGTGATTGACTTTAGTTCAAGTGAGAGATTGAAAGAAGAGTGTCCTAAAAGCCAATCGTAAGTATATTGTGATGGGATTTTTCTTCGTAATTTTCCAAACTCATGAAATGATATTTGTTATTTGATAATAAAATAAGATATTAATTCATCTTTTTAGATGCATCTTATTATGTCTAAGATTATGATGAACCCCAAAGATTCGGATAATGATTTTAGGAGACATGAATTGATCATGCTAGTGAAACTTAAAATTTTAAAATCTTAATTTTAAATATTTCTAATCATAAGAGCATTGATTTGGGATTAGTGTTTCGAAAAGATTGGCACATCCTGTGCATGCTCGATGAAGAGAGTGGTTGATCTCACTAGCCAGTTGTGTAGGGACACTAATACAAAGATGTGGGTGCTCATTTTGATATGAGTCTACTGAATTGACTTAATGACAGAGAATATTTTATGAAAGCCTTACTTGCATGTCAAAGATAGTTCTTGAAGTGAGAGTTGTGCAAGTGATCCTTAGATCCGAGATCACCATGGAATCTTATGTACATAAACTCATATTTTAGTTCATACCCAAACATGGCATTAAGATATGCATGAAATATTCTGAATATAATAGAGTATATGAAGGTTATGAGTAGATCAACATGGAATCGATCACTCTTAGTAAGAGGAGATCGCATCCTATGAATTCTCATCTTTAGATGACTCGAAAAAAATCTTTTGGCCAAAAGCAAGAGAAGATTAGAAAGAGTTTCTAATACTTCATCATTGGAGTCATCATTGGTTAATAAAGAATCAATATAAATATATGTTTGAGTTTGATATGATTTCATACTCATAAATATATTTGGGGTGCAGGGATGATCGAAAGATTGAATTAAATGGTAACTTACCACTGAAGGGTATATTTGATATTTTCATCAAATTTTATATCTTCTGGATAGTCATGATATATTGCTAGACGTCAATCCTGACTTGTAGATTTGATCGAATTAAAGAGTTTAAGTCGATCATCAATTAGAAAGAATTCTAATTGTTGAACTCGAGTTAGCTTCATTAGACCTAAATCGGTTAGATTGGAATTTAATCAAACTCAATCAAGTTGCACCTGGACCTTGAAAGAATAATGTCCTACAAGCCAATCGCATACTGGATGCGATAGGGTATTTTCTATAATTTATCTTTCAAACTCATGTAATTGACATTAATATTTAATAAAATAAATATTTTTGATTCATTATATGCTGCATCTTATTATTTTTAAGATTATAATGAACCCCATAGGTCTGGACAATGATTTTAGGACCGTGATGAGATCACGTCAGTGAGATCTAAAACTTTGATGCCATGACCTAGAATATTTTTAATCATTGGTTTATTGAGTCAGGGTCAATGATATCGGTAAGAATGATATGTCTTATGTATGCTCAGAGATGAGGGTGGTTGATCTCACAACCACTTGTGTGGTGACACTAATACAAGGATGTGGATGCTCATTAGAAAATGAGTTCACTGAATAGACCTATAAGAGAATATCTGATGGAGTCTTATTTATATGCCAGCTGATGATTCTCTAGTGGGATTGTGTAAGTGATCCTTTGACTTGAGATCACTATGGTACCTTGTGTACATGAATCTATATTTTGGTTCACTCTCTAACTTGATTCTCTGATCCTTGTGTGGGGTGTTGTGGATGTGGTAAAGTATATATGAAGATTGTAAGTGATCAATAAGGGATCAATCACTCCTAATAAGAGGAGCGAACATTCTATATGATCTCATACATCGATGATTTTGAAAGTCTTTGATCAAAGCAGGATGATAATTAGAAAAGAGTTTCTGATATATCATCAACTGAATTATTATTTTCTGATCAAGATATATATAGATAAGTAATTGGATTTGACATATTTTCATATCTACAGCTCATCTGAAATGTTGTTTGACTGAAGGATTGAATTACACGGTAACTTGCCATTGAAGGATATTTTGATAATTTTTTATCAAAATTTTAAATCTTTTGGATCATTATGGTATGTTGCTAAATATTAAATATTAATCTTGACTTGTGAACTTATCAAAATTAAAAGAGTTTAATTCAAGAATTAATTAGGAAGAGTTCTAGTTGATAGGGACTCTTGGGCTGATCTAATCTCATCGGATTAGGGTCATGTCAAGAGTCTGAGTCCACTGTTGGCTAGATTTAGAACCCAATGGATCACACACTTTGAAATTTGAACTTGATATGATTTAATTAGGATTTAATATAAATTTTAAGGATTAATTTGATATGCTAGCACATTGTATAAACCCAAGTTCCTAAATTGGTTCAGTTCAAAGTGTTTGAGCAAAACTAGACTAGTTATCTTTGACCTAATGGGATTGGGTCTAATTTAATTGAGTTCTTATCCAACTTGGAATAATTTTAAGTGTCGAAGAATCCTCTGTGCCCACCAAGTTTTATACCAAAATAATTATGCCACCCACTCTTAATTAATGTGAGAAGATGAAGAGTCCTTCTTAATGAAGGCTCTTATCTTATCTTATCGTCTAGGTTTCTAATCCAGAACTCTATTTATTTCATGCTGATTTTATATGAGATATTTATGAGGTGTAGAAGAAGAGGGCTCCATCTATGTGAAGGCTCTTCTATGCCAAAATAAATTACGGTAATTTATTTCACTGCATGAGAAGATGGAGCGCCAAAAGTTGGGCCCCTTGGTCCTTCCTCATGTCTATTTTTCACCTATTTATATGGGGCATCCCATATGGACTAAGTGCTTGGTTTTGGATGAAAATTAGAGCTAAGTGGTGTGTAAAAGAATAAAAAAATTTGAGAAAAAGACAAAAAAAAATTGAGAGGCAAAAGTTGTAAGAATGGTGGTGAGAGAGTTAGCAAGTGTTGCTGTTAGCCCTAGGGTTTGATTTTTTCATGTATTGGAGCCCAAAATCAAATCCTAGGTTGTGAGATATCTATAGAGTGTTTTTTTGGCATGATACTAGTGGTAAGATTGAAGGCGACTAGGCTTTGGTGTGATCATACTTCGAGTTCAAAGCCGGCAGTGTTCTTGAGAAGACAAGGCTGCGATAGCACACCGATTAGGAAGAATCTTGGCCAACTTTCATGTGGATCATCATTGGAAGGCTTCTACTTTGGAGTCTCATGGAGATCAGCATCATGCCATATTACTTTTTGGTGAAAGTATAAAATTCTATCTCTTTGCATGCTTGTTTTTATTTTGATCGATATCGGTAAGGTGATTCTAAGGTTTAGATTTTGGTACGATAGTTTTAACTATTAAAGCTATTGATTTATTTATTTTTAAAAATTTAAAAATTTAATTTTCACTGCATGATCGAAACTCAACATTGGTATCAAAACCATCCTTGTTAGATTCGATCAAACAAGTACAAAATTGTAGTATAAAATCATTTTTGTTCATATATTGCCAAAAATATTGCATCGATTTATAGCATCAGCCTTTAAAATCAAAAATTATTTTTGACTTTATATGAACTATGTATTTAAATTTTAGTTATTAAAATTATAAATTTATGATAATTTGAAATTTATTATTTCATGGTTGCTGGATGCTTAAATCGATTTATTGTTAAGGATGTTATGCATGCCTAATTTAATTAAGGTTCGCTTTCTTATTTGATATGCTTGACATAAGTCATTTTATACACCCTTATATGATTTTTTGATATGATTATATGATTGTTATTATGACTTATAAAAGCATGTCGAATTGCATAATATATTTAGCACATTTTATATAGTTGTAGTTAGGATGTGCCGAGACCAATTCAAAGATCCTCTTAAAAATTTTATTAAGTTGTAATGTCGGGATTTACTTTCAATTCAAATGTCGAATTCATTTGATCAATTGGTGTCTAGGAAGTATGAAAGGTGATTTTCTAATTTGGTCCATATGCTGGCTTGACCAACTTTGTTGGTGTTTAAGAAAAGTTATGAGAAGCCTCCCACCTACTGACTTGGCCAATTTGATTTTATTGAATTTCGAATTAAGATTGATTAGTGATGTAGGCACTATAATGGCCTTCCTTCAAACTTGGTCAATAGAGTATGTCAAGATCTTAGTGAGCTTGTTATGCTATCCATAAGGTTTATTATAGAAATTGATATGATGTTGACTTAGTGCATATTGATGCTTATGGCATATTTGAATAGTGTTGCTTTATTGTACTATCCACAAAGACAACATTGTTTAAATATGACCATATGGGATTGAAGGGTTAACTTAACTAGAATACTATAGTTTATTGTGCTATCCACAAGACTATAAGTGATCTAAAGACAAGAGAGAAAAATATTGAGAATTGTGTGAGGTACAATTGGTAAAGAGTTACCTACTCTTGAACTCATGAATACTTGTTGTGCTATCCACAAGGTGTTTGTGAGGATTAGAGATCTCAACCCCACTAAGAAATATAAGGATGTTTCTCATTTTTCATATTTGAGGGCTATGAAGTACGTTAAAATATTGGAAGATACAATTAGACAAAAGTCTTAATCTAGTTGTGTATATCATCAGGAGTTGTCCGCTTATATTGTGTTCTTGTTATTGTAGATTAACTGCACATATGGCATCCTCACTATTACTTAGAGGCATGCTAGATGCAAATAAATTGATCGGATCGAACTATGTGGACTGGTTAAGAAATTTTAGAATTATTCTCACTCAGAAAAAAGTCTGCTACATATTGGATATACCTGCACTCGTTACAATTGAGGAAGATGCTTTCGAGGAGGAAAGGCCCACATATAAGATGTGGAAGGATGACAGTGTGACTGTCAAATGCATCATGCTTGCCTCGATGAGCAATGAGCTTCAGAGACAGCATGAGGACATGGATATTTTCTCTATACTCCTTAATCTTAAGGAGTTATATGGGGAACAAAATTGAACTGCTAGATATAAAATATCTAAGTAGTTGTTCCGTGACCGCATGACTAAAGGCACCTTGTGCAAACACATGTCCTGAAGATGATTGATTTGATCACTCATCTGGGATAATTGGATTTTGCGATGGATAGTGACTTAGTCAGGATTTGATCCTGCCATTTCTTTCTGACTCCTCTCAGTTTGTCATAAATTATCATTTGAACAAACTGAACATCAGTCTGCTTGAGCTGCTGAATATGTTGAAAATAGTAGAGAACCATTTCAAGGGTGAAAAGGCTCTGATTCTTCTTGTCGATAAGATCAACAAGAAGAAAAGCAAGAAGGGTTCCAAGAAAAAGTTAAACTCTAAGGCTGACATCTCCAAGAAGAAGGCGAAGAAGGTCTCCGCCAAAGGTACTTGCTATCAATGTGGCAAGGAGGGTATTGGACAAAGAATTGTAAGGAATACCAAATGTAGCTAAAGGTTTGTATATGATATAAACTAATTTATCATTAAGTACTTCAATTTCAGATTCTAGAGTATTGGATACCGTCTGTGGCTCACACCTTTACAAATTATTGTAGGGTCTATAGGAAATAAAGAGTCTGAGTAAAGGTGACTTCTAACTGTTCGGTGCTAGTGGAGAGTCAATTCAGGTTGAAGTCGTGGGAACCAGAATTTTGAAATTATCTTCGGACAAAATTTTGAAACTGAAGATTTGTTATTATATTCCTAATATCGTTAGAAATATTATTTTTGTACTATTATTATTAAAACAAGATTTTGAAATAAAAGTAAAGAATAATGGTTATTTCATATATTTTTCTAACAAATTTTATGAAAATGCTTATTTGATAATGGTCTTTTGTTCTTATCACTTAATGATAATGTACTTCATGTAGATAATATGAAGAAAAGAAAGAGAGAGGATGTGAATATCACATACCTTTAGCACTGTCAATAAATGAGTCAAGAATTAACAAGTTGTACAAAGATAAATTCTTTGATCTTTATGATTTTGAATCATATAGAACCTGTGAATCTTATCTCATGGGTAACATAGCCAAGACTCCATTTATTGGATATGGAGAAAGAGTGAGTGACATTTTGGATTTTGTATATACGGATGTTTGTGGTCCAATATCGACTCAAGCCAGAGGTGGATACTCTTACTTTATCATATTTACTGATGATATATGTAGATTTAGATATATATATTTAATGAAATATAAATCTGAAGTCTTTGATAAATTTAAAGAGTATCAAAGAATGGTTGAGAAACAAAGTAGTAAAAGTATTAAAACTCTTCGATCTGATAGAGGAGGAGAATATTTGACTAGTGAATTTCTCGATTATTTAAAATAAAATGATGTTCTCTCTTAATGGATACCTCCTTACACTCCATAATTAAATAGAATTGCGAAAAGGAGGAATTGCACCTTATTAGATATGGTGCGGTTCATGATGTGTTCCACGGATCTTTCGATCTCCTTTTAAGGATATGCTCTTGAAGTCACAGCGTATGTTTTAAACAAAGTACCTTCTAAATCTGTCTCTAGCACTCCATATGAGATATGAAAAAGAAAAAGATTCAGTTTTAAACATCTTATGATTTGTGGTTGCACGACTTATGTAAAAAATATTATAGACATAAGCTGGATATTAGATCAAAAAAATACAGATTTATGGGTTATCTCAAAGAGAGTATAGAATACTACTTCTACCACCCTATTCAACAAAAGCTGTTTGTTGGTAGGTATGCCATTTTCTTGGAGAAAGAGTTTATCTAAGAAGGGGGCAGTGGGAGGTCTGTTGAACTTGAAGAAGTTCAAAATTTACAATCCATCCAAGATTCATAAAATGATTTTTGACCAGATGTGTCCATTGTTGAGACACAGTCACTACACACTTTCTCTCTGAAAGTCAAGTAGAGTACGTAATGCACCACTCAGGTATAGGTTTGTCATTGAGAATGATAACACATCCCACATCATTGAGAATGATGATCTCACGATCTATTCGAAAACTGTCATGAGTAGACACTCTGATAAATAACTCAATGCCATGAAATTTGAAATGGACTCTATGTATACCAACCAAATTTAGACTTTAGTTGATGCGCCTCAGGATGTGATCCCAATAGGCTGCAAGTGGGTCTTCAAAAGAAAGATTGGAGTGGATGGACAGGTAGAGACCTATAAGACCAGACTGGTGGCAAAAGGTTTCAGATAAAAATAAGGTGTTGATTATGAAGAAACCTTTTCACCGGTGGCCATGCTAAAGTCTATTCGGATAATGCTTGTTATTGCTGCATACCATGACTATGAGATCTAGTAGATGGATGTTAAGACTACTTACTTCAATAAAAATTTTGAGAAAAAACTCTTTATGACTCAGCCAGAGAGATTTATTTCTGTTGGAAGAGTAAATCAGGTATGCAAGCTGAATAGATCTATTTATGGATTAAAATAAGCATCGAGGAACTAAAACATCTATTTTAATGAGAAGTCAAATCGTTTGGCTTTATGAAAAATATGGATAAACCTTGTGTATACAAAAAAACTAGTGGGAGTACTATTATCTTCTTGGTCTTGTATGTGGATGACATACTACTCATTGAAAATGATATCTCGATGTTGCAATCGATCAAGACATGGCTATCGCAAAAATTTTTCATGAAAAACTTGGGTGAAGCATCCTATATGCTTGGTATAAAGATCTATAGGGATAGATCAAAAAGGATGCTTGGCTTGTCTCAGTCTAGGTACATAGATCTTGTGTTGGAGGGTAGTGAAAGAGATTACTTGCCCATAAGTCATGGCATACAACTCTTTAAAAAGATGTCTCCTAGGACACCTGAAGAGAGAAATAGAATGAGTTCTATTCTTATGCTTCGACTGTAGGATCAATAATGTATGCTATGTTATGTATCAGGCCTGATGTGGCTTATGTCTTGGGCATTGTAAATAGATTTCAGGCTGATTTCGGGGAGGATCATTGAAAAGCTGTGAAAAACATACTTAAGTACTTGAGAAGGACTAGAGATGTTTTTCTCATATATGATGGATTTGATTTAAAACTGAAAGGTTATACTGATTCTAATTTTCAATCTGATCCAGATGATAGCAAATTTATATCTGAATATATGTTCATCCTATATGGTGGTACAGTAAGTTAGAAAAATTTCAAACAGCAAACTGTTGCTGACTCAATCACTGAAGCTGAGTATATTGCTGCTAGTGAGGCTACTAAGGAGGCTGTCTGGATGAAGAATTCATTTCAGAATTGGGTATGGTTCCAGAGATTGAACAATCAGTGCTCCTTTATTATGATAATACTGGGACAGTTACTCAAGCTAAAAAATCGAGGTCTCATCATAAATCTAAGCACATCCTAAGATAATTCCACCTCATTCAGGAGATAGTCGAAAGATGCAATGTGATCGTGGAGTAAATTGATACCCAGAATAATATAGCAGACTCATTCACTAAGGCTTTGTCAGTGTAGCAGTTTGATCGCCACCTTGATTGCATGGGCATCAAGTATAGGGGCGATTGGCTTTAGTGCAAGTGGGAGATTGAAAGAATAATACCCTATAAGCCAATCGTATACTAGATGTGATAAGATGTTTTCTGTAATTTATCTTCCAAACTCATGTAATTGACATTAATATTTAATAAAATAGATATTTTTGATTCATTATATGCTGAATCTTATTATTTTTAAGATTATAATAAACTCTATAGGTCTGGACAATAGTTTTAGGGCTGTAATGAGATCACGCCAATGAGACCTGAAATCTTGATAGCCATGATCTAAAATATTTCTAGTCATTGGTTCATTGAGTCGGGGATCAATGATACCGGTAAGACTGGTATATCCTATGTATGCTCAGAGATGAGAGTAGTTGATCTCACAACCACTTGTGTGGTGACACTAATATAAGGATGTGGGTGCTCATTAGAGAATGAGTTCACTGAATAGACCTACGAGAGAACATCTGATAAAGTCTTATTTACATGTCAACTGATGATTCTCTAGTGGCAATTGTGTAAGTGATCCTTGGATCAGAGATCGCCATGGTATCTTGTGTACATAAATTCATATTTTGGTTCCCTCCCTAACTTAGTTCTCTGATCCTTTCATGGGATATTTTGGATGTGATGAAGTATGCATGGAGGTTGTGAGTAATCAATAAGGGATCAGTCACTCCTAATAAGGGGAGCGAACATCCTATGTGATCCATAGGTCGATGATTCTGGAAGTCTTTGGTCAAAGCATGATGATAATTTGAAAGAGATTTCTAATGTATCATTAATTGAATCATCACCTTCTGATCGAGATACATATAGATAAGTAATTGAGTTTGACATATTTTCATACCCACAGCTCATCTGAGATGTTGTTTGATTGAAGGATTGAATTACATGGTAACTTACTACTGAAGGATATTTTGATAATTTTTTATCAAAATTTTAAATCTTTCAGATTGTTATAATATGTTGCTAGATGTCAATCTTGACTTGTAGACTTATCAGAATTAAAAGAGTTTAATTTGAGAATTAATTAGAAAAAGTCCTACTTGATTGGGACTCTTGGACTGATCTAATCTAATCGGATTAGGGTTACGTCGAAAGTCTGTATCCACTACAGGTTAAATTTGAAATCCAATGGGTCACACACTTTGAGATTTGATCTTGATCTATTTTAATTAGGATTTAATATAAATTTTAAGGGTTAATTTGATATGCTAGCATATTATATTAACCCAAGTTCTTAAATTGGTTTAGTTCAAAGTGTTTGAACTAAACTAGATCAGTTGTCTTTGACCTAATGAGATTGGGTCCAATTTAATTGGGTTCTTATCCAACTTGGAACAATTTTAAGTATGGAAGGAGTCCTCTATGCCCAGCAGGTTTCGCACCAAAATAATTATGCCGCCCACTCTTAATTAACATGAGAAGATGAAGATCTTAATTAAGGCTCTTATCTTATCTTATCGCCTAGTTTTCTCATCCAGAACTCTATTTATTTCATATTAATTTTATATAAAATATTTATGAGGTGTAGAAGAGGAGGAGTCCTTCTATGTGAAGGCTATTCTATACCAAAATAAATTATGATGATTTATTTCACTGCATGAGAAGGTGGAGCACCAAAAGTTGGTGTCCCTTGGTCCTTCCTCACATCCCTTCTTCACCTATTTATATGGGGCGTCCCATATGGACCAGGTGCTTGATTTTAGATGAAAATTAGAGCTATGTGGCATGTAAAAGAGAAAAAAAAATTTTGGAAAAATTTGAGAAAAAACAAGAAAAAATTGAGAGGCAAAAGTTGAAAGAAGGGTGGTGAGAGAATTAACAAGTGTTGCTAGTTAGCCTTGGGGTTTGATTTTTTGATATGTTGGAGTCCAAAATCAAATCCTAAGTTGTGAGACATCTGTAGAGTATCTTCTTGGTATAATTTTGGTGGCAAGATCAAAGACAACTAGATTTTGGTGTGATCATACTTTGAGTTTAAAGCCGACAGTGTTCTTGAGAAGACAAGGTTGCGGCAGCACACTGGTTAGGAAGGACATTGGCCAACTTCCGTATGGATCACTGTTGGAGGGCTTCTACTTTGAAGTCTTGTGGAGATCACCATAGTGTCATATTACTTTTTGGTGAAAGCATAAAATTCTATCTTTTTGTATGCTTATTTTTGTTTTGATTGACATCAGCAAGGTGATTCTAGGGTTTGGATTTTGGTTCGATAGTTTTAACTATTAAAGCAATTGATTTGTTTGTTTTTAAAAATTCTAAAATTTGATTTCTGCTGCATGATCGGAACCCAACAGACCTATTACTGACTAGATGTGAAACTTAATGAGTCACACATATGAGAAAATTGGCCAAGGACCCTTTTGATAAGGTTGATTGAAATTTTAGATCCAATCAGATTACTGATAAGCATGCTACCACATGTAGAAACCCTAGCTCCTTACGAGATCAATTTGTTCTCATACCTTGCTAATTTGCTAACCCAATTTGGTGAGCAATTGGATTAGGTTGTGCCACCTGAAAGCAGCCCAAAAAGGGATGCCATATTTCAAGTTAACACCAATTTACAGGAGTCCTCTTGGATGAGAACTCTTGGCGCAAAAAGGAGGACTCGTGCGCATGTTGGCGTGAGCAGAAGGAAGAGTCCTTCTGGCTTAGATTCAGATGTGTGTGGTAGCTCACATCACCCTCCATCCTCATGGTACATATCTCAAAGTATGAGATATATTTTTTCTAAAAAATATGGGGCAGAGAAAAATTGGAAAGAAGAAGGGAACTTGCGCACGTGCAGTGAAGTCTCACGACTCCTCGTGTTTTGAAGAGTCCTTCTATAGATCAAATTTGATTAAAATGGAACATCACTTATCAAATAATGTTCCTCTTTTGATCAGCTTTTATATAGATATTTATCTAAAATTTTTTCAGACATATCTGGAGATCATTTGGATGCCAAAAGCACCTCTTCACATGCACGTGCATGGTGAAAAGGGATCGCATGAAGAAATGCGAGATGACATCCTTCCATGTGATTTTTGGTTCCCTTATTAGGCGATCTAAGATTATAATTTGATCTTCTTTTCATGTGGAAATTTATGGAATTTTTTGAATTGAGGAAGGTTGCCAAAAGCACTCTGAATGCACGCACGCATGGGAGGAATGTGCTGATCGACGTATTAGGTAGAAGAGTCCTTCTATCTGAAGACTCTTATTTGTTTGATACATAGATTAGATAGGACTTTTGAGTAAGACATGTCCTTACATTTGGGCTTCCCTTTGACACCTATAAATAGGTGTGCGCATCGAGAGTTCAATTCATTCAATTTGCTTTCCTTTTTCCTCTCTGTTGCTCTCCTTTCTTTCTTACAACCCATCTTAGTTTTAAGACAAAGCTTTGGGATTGAAGACAAAGCTTAATCGGATTTAGATTAGGGTTGTGAAGGTCCTAAAGAAGGAGATTCAGAAGTCTAGAGAAGGTTCTAATAGGGTCGAGTCAGATTTTTGAAAAAATCTGATCGATACGAGGCTAGTCGAGTTCTAGAGGCTAGAACTCTTGAAGCAAGATGAAGTAGGAGCGCTGTCTTTGGTCTGATTTTTATTTGGATCACCATCAGAGGGCGGACACTTGGACTATTGGAAATTATGTCTTAAAACTAATCATGTGATGATTGAATTCATCTTTGTATATGAATTATTGATAAATGAATAAAAGTTATTCTGATATTTTTCATCACAAAAGTTATATCTTCCTTGTAGAACTCTTATGCTGTGATGAAGTCTTTAGAACTATGTTAGTGAATGATAAAGAGAGAATTTATCATATTATTCTTAAATATATTCATGATCAAATGATATGTCATTACAGGATGATGATATTTATCGAGTGGAGGTCATTGTATGCCATATGGATTGGTTGTCCTCTTAACCAAGAAGTGTGGTGACATTGGTATGGCATACAGATGAGATGTAGGAGTACATCATCACTAAACAAGTGACTTATTTGCTAAGTATTTTGCTATCAAGAACTGCTCGTAAAGATATGGGTATAAGTATCTTTCAGACCTGAGATCGCCATAGTGACTTGCAAGCAACTCACTGTGCTTTGATGTCAAACTATCTGGATTTCTAATGCAGTGACGAAAGACTACTGAGTGCAGTCAAGTACTTGCAAAGTTTGTGTATGGATCAAGATGAGATTGATCTCTCCAAATTATAGGAGTTGATGTATCACTTTATTTCAATTTAGTAAAGTCTTAGTCAGGCTAATCCATGAGATGGATTTGAAAGGTTGAAATACAATATGGATGAAGCAATCTCGGTTGACAGTTAACCTAAGATCATCCCAGAGTATTCAAGATCAAAAAGATGAATTATATGGTAACTATATACATAGATTCTGAAATATTTCTTTATGATAATTCGATCTATCTGGACATCAAAAATCATTGCTAGATAGTATCTCGATTAGTACAGGAATTGGTTTCTATGTTACTAGCTTAGTATTTGAACCTATGGAGTTACGCACATAAGTCAGATACTGTAGGAAAATATTGATCTATGTTTATATATCCAATTTAGAAGTATTTGATTTGATTGAACATATAAGCTAACTTGATTGAGAATTAAATTATGGGTCAAACGGGATTGAAGAGTTGACAATGTTTAGCTAGTACTACACATGAGGTTCAGGTTCAATCCCGAGGATGAACAGTTTCTGATCTATGATCTATAAAGTATATGAGAGATTAGATTTAGATGCTGATTAATTTTAGATTAGATCTGATTCAATTAGACTTATTTGGATTCAAAAATCTAAGTTAGACTTGGTGCAAAAGTCCTAAAGAGTTTGGTTTGGGATTGATAGCCTTTCAAAATTATTTCGAACCACTTTGAATTGGATTCGAATCAGACCCATTTTGGATGAGATATTAGGAATCCTACTTGTACTAAAATTTCTCTCCTGTGGACCGACCAGCACCTGAAATGGTGCTAGTTATGGGCATCTCATATGGGTGTGAGAATGGATGCATTGCGGGTGCTTGGTATGGTTCTAATTCTATCTCATGTAGGAGTCCTTCTTTCATGAGTAATGGACTGATTCAAAGTATGTTTGAATTTAGAGTCCTATACTTATTGGGTTATGAGAATCATCTATAAATAGAGAGGATCTCTACCTATAGATGCATAGCAAACAAATCAGATTGAGAAAAGAGAGAAAGAGAGAGATGCATGAGAAGAGAGAAGCTCTTCCTTCTCCCTTGGTGTCTCCCTTGTGGCTGCCCCTCTTTCTCCTTGCCATGGGACCCATCTTGGGCATCTTCCTTGCTGGTGTAAGATGTCACACCGGCACCTCTCATCTCTTGTTTGGTTAGGTTGCGAAGGTGATTTGATTGGAGTTCATCCCACTTTCCTGCGTTGTCTAACGTGCATGCGAAGTAGAGGATCTAACTTCTAGGCCTCTACGAAGGTTGATTCTAGATCTTTGAGATTTGATCTCCTATTCTACTACTATTCAGATAAAAATTTGATCCTTATTTATATAGATTTGTAAAAAATTTTTAGATGCAATCTGGGCTATCCAAAGAGAAACAGTTTCTCTTTCCTTCAATTGGTATCAAAGTAGGCTTTTGATACATGCATACATAACTAAATTTTTTTAGATTATTTATATATTATATATAATTAAAATTTTATGTTAGATATTAAATCTGATTTAAATCTATTTAAATAAAATTTTTGATCTGATTTTAATTAGATTAGATGATCCTAATCAATGGTTGATTAAGATTGTTATAAATTTGTTATAACAGAATTTTGTTATTATTGAATTTTTGATGGAATAGCAATGTGAATTAAAATTTATTTTAAATTTAGTTTTATAGAATTTTAATATATTATTTTTATTAAGAAGTGAATCTTATTTTAGATCTAAATTGGATCTATTTTGATGGATATTGAGATCTGAACACTATTGAAAATCAGCACTACACCAAAACAGATTTTATCAAAAATTTATTCCTTATGCATTCATGTTTGCATCTAATTAATTTTTTATATAATATCAAATTTAAAATTAATATTTTATAATTAGTAGAAGATGTGTTTCAAATCTGATATGATGTATATAATGCATCAAATCTAATTAGATTAGATGAAGAACATGATTGATAAGATCAAGATCATGTTCATGACATAAACTATTTCATCAAAAATTACATATTGATGTGATTGCATATGAAATTAGATTTCAGATCTTAGTAGTTTAGTATTTTGATTGATGAGATCACCAGAGCATCTGATCATAAAAGATTGAAGAGATTAATTTCTCTTTTTCCTATTCGATGGGTTTTCTTATAATGTATAGGGTTATCATTGTGATCCGATTTCATGAAAAAAAATAAATAGATTTTTATGAATTATTTTAATTATAATATTGAGTTTTGGTGGTACAACAGAAGGATTAGATATTTAAAATTTTTATTTAAAACACCTGACACACCAAAAATCCTAATGCCTAAGAACCCTTAACTATAATAATCAAAGCATAATTAAATTAAACTTAGATAAGAAAAATACCTGTAACGCTAATTCTAATTTTTACAAGGCAGATAAGTGTCCACTCTTTAATGGTGATCCACATGAAAATTAGATCAAAGACAATGCTCTTCCTTCACCTTGCTTCAAGAGTTCTAGCCTTTAAAACTCGACTAGCCACTAGTCGATCAGATTTCTTCAAGAACCTGACTCGATCCTCTTAGAATCTCCTCTGAATTTTTGAATTCCCTTCTTTAACACCTTCTCCACCCTTGTTTAGACCTAATTAGGCTTTGTCTTAAGTGCTACAGCCTTGTCCTAAAACTAAGAGGGGATGTAAGAAAAAAAGGAGAGCAACCGAGAGAAAAATGGAAAGCAAATTGAATGTCTGAAATATCCGACATGGCACCTATTTATAGATGTCAGGGGGACATCAAAAGAGAAGACATGCTCCATTTCAAATGCCTTATCTGATCTACATATATCAAAGATTTAAGAGTCTATAGACAGAAGGACTCTTCAGCCTTGATACATCGATCTGAATTCTAACCCGCGCGCATGTCCAAAGAGGGATGCTTTCACATCCCATCAAAAATCAGAAAAATCCAGAACTTATCATGTGGCAAGAAGATTAAATTTTGATTTCAAGATATTAGATAAGAAAAGGGGAGACACTTCCTTCAAAAGGATTTAAATTCACATCCATCCACCCTCTTTTCTTATCACCACATGCGCACGTGCAAGGGGTCGCCTTTGACATCCATTTGACCATGAAATATATATAGAAAAATTCTAGATAATTATCCTTATAAAAGTGGATCAAATGAGGAATAAAATTTGAAAAGGATCTTTCCATTTAAATCCAATTTGATTAGTAGAAGGACTCTCTAATGCAAGGAGATGCATGAGTCCTTCCTCTATCGTGCGCACACATACCCAGTAAATGGGTATCAAAGCATCAGTTAATTCATCTGATAAATTTCTAGAGTTATCTCATTGAATTAGCATTTAAATCTGATCCTAATCAAGAAAAAATATCAAATAAATATGGCACCTAAGATTCCTTAAAGAAGAAGGATTCTTCACATCTCTTTGCGCATCCAAAAACTTCTCACGCACGCGGCTTAGTTCCAGAAGAATTTCCATGCCCATTTAAAAGCTTTTTTCATACTTTAAATAGTGTGCAAGAGAGTTTAAGATCTCATTGCCATATGAATTAGAGACCCAAAGCAGAAGGACTCTTGGTCCTTCTGCATGCCAAAATAAATGAGCACGTGCGCTCTTCAATTTTGCACCAAGAGTCCTTCACAACTTGGACTTTTGGTTTTTGGCATTAAGAAGATTTCAGATGCCCCACTTTGGGCTGCCTCCAGGTGGCATAACCTAACCTAAGTACACACCAAATTAGATTAGCTAATTTGCAAGGTTTGAGACCAAATTGATCTCCGTAAGAGCTAGGGTTTCTACACATGCTAGCATGCTTACCAGAGATCCTGATTGAATCCAAAACTCCAATCAATCTTATCAAAAGGATCCTTGATCAATTTTCTTATATATGTGACCTATTAAATTCTACATCTAGCTAGCAGTAGATTTAGGTACAAGTTGATCTAATTTGATTAGATTCCAATCTAACCAATTTAGATCCAATTGAGCTAACCCAAGTTAAACCATTAGAATCCTTTCTAATTAACGATCGAAATAAACTCTTTAATTCGATCAAACCTACAAGTCAAGATTGATGTCTAGCAATATATCATGACTATCTAGAAGATATAAAATTTGATGAAAATGTCAAATATATCTTTCAGTAGTAAGTTACCATGCAATTCAATCCTTCAATCATCCCTGCATCCTGAATATATTATGAGTATGGAATTATGTCAAACCCAAACATATATACATATTGATTCTTGATTAATCAATGATGACTCCAATGATAAAGTATTAGAAACTCTTTTTAATCTCCTTCCTGCTTTTGGCCAAAAGATTTTTTTTGAGTCATCTAGGGATGAGAATACACAGGATGCGATCTTCTCTTACTAGGAGTGATAGATTCTATGCTTATCTACTCATAACCTTCATACACACTCCACCGTATTCAGAACATCCCGTATATATCTTAATGCCATATCTGGGTATGAATCAAAATATGGGTTCATGTGCACAAGATGTCATGATGATCTCAGGTCTAAGGATCACGTACACAACTCTTACTTAGAGAACCATCTTTGACATACAAGTAAGGCTTCCATAAGATGTTCTCTGTCATCGAGTCAATTCAGTGGAATCATTTCTAAATGAGTACACACATCCTTATATTAGTGTCCCACATACAAGTGGCTAGTGAGATCTGCCACCCTTGCCATCGAGCATACAAAGGATGTGCCAGTCTATCCGAAATATTGATCTCCAACTCAATGCTCCTACGATCAAGAATATTTAAGATTAAGATTTTAGAGTTTTAGGTCTCACTAGCGTGACCCATTCATGTCTCTTAAAATCATTGCCCTAATCTTTGTGATTCATTATAATCTTAGACATAATAAGATATAGCTAAAATGATGAATCAATATCTCATTTTATTATCAAATAATAAATATCATTATATGAGTTGAAAAATTATAAAGAAAAGTTCCATCGCAACATACTTTCGATTGGCTCTAGGACACTCTTCTTTCAATCTCCCACTTGCACTTAAGCTAATCACCTTTGTATTTCAATCCTATACAATCAAGATGGTGATCAAATAGTTACTGTAGTATGACTTTAGTGAATGGATCTACTACATTGTTCTTTGTGTCAACTCGTTTAAGGATAACATATTGTCTTTCCATAATTTCTCAAATGAGGTGGAAGCATCTGAGGATGTGGTTGAATCTTTGATAAGACCTAGGTTTCTTAGTTTGAATAACGACCCAGTGTTATCACAATAGAGTGGTACCAGTCTTTCAATCTCAGGAACGACTCCTAATTTTATGATGAACTTCTTCATCTAAATAGCTTCTTTAGCGGTTTCACTAGCAGTGATGTATTCTGCCTCAGTGGTTGAGTCAGCTACTATCTGTTGCTTAAAATTTTTTTTAACTCATTGCTTCACCATTTAGGATAAACATGTACCCTGATATTGACTTGCTATCTCCAGATCAGATTGAAAACTAGAATCTATATATCCCTCTAGTTTCAACTTTGATCTTCCTCCATATATGAGAAAAATATTTTTAGTTCTTCTTAGGTACTTCAGAATATTTTTCACAGCTTTTCAATGATCCTCTCCTAGATCAGTCTGAAATCTACTAGCTATGCCTAAAGCATAAGCTACATCAGGTCTGATACATAGCGTGGAATACATAATTGATCCCACAGTCGAAGCATAAGAGATTTCATTCATCCTCTTTTTGTTTTCTTGTGTTTGAGGACATTTTCTTAGAGAGACGTATACCATGACTTGCAAGCAGGTAACATCTCTTACTTGCTTCCATATTAAATCTCTTTAATATTAGATCTATGTATCGTAACTGGGATAAGCCTAACATTCTGTTAGATCCATCTTTATAGATCTTTATACCCAGTATATAGGATGCTTCACCCAAGTTTTTCATGAAAAATTTATTCGATAGTCAAGTCTTGACCGATTGCATTATTAAGATATCATTCTTAATGAGCAGTATGTCATCGAACATACAGAACCAAGAAGACAACAGTACTCCCACTTTTTATACACACATGATTCATCCTCATTTTTGATAAAGCTACTCTTTGACTGTCTTATCAAATCAGATGTTCCAACTCCTCGAAACTTACTTCAATCCATAGATGGATTTCTTTAGCTTGCATACTTGATTTGCCCTTCCACTTGAGATAAATTTCTTTGGCTGAGTCATATAGACCTCTTCCTCAAGATTACTATTGAGAAAAGTGGTCTTGATATCCATTTGCCAGATCTTATAGTCGTAGTATGCCGCTATAGCAAGCAAAATCCAAATGAACTTGAACATAGCCACTGAGAAGGTTTCATCATAGTCAATTCCTTACCTTTATCTGAAACCCTTTGCCATCAACCTAGCTTTGTAGGTTTCTACTTGGCCATCTACTTTGATCTTCTTTTTGAAGATCCACTTACATCCTATTGGGGTCACACCCTCAGGCATATCAACCAAGGTCCACACTTGGTATACATCGAGTCCATCTGGAATTTTATTACTTCTAGCCATCTGTCTGAGTCTCTATTTATGACAGCTTTTGAATAGGTCAGTGGATCATCATCCAGAATGATGTTGATCTAATTGTCACTCTTAATGGCAAAACTATATCTCAGAGGTACTTGACACACTCTATCTGATCTTCAGAGAAGATGTGTGTATTATGGATGTACCTCATTCTTGGGTACTTCTGATTGAGGATCTTCTTGTAGTTCAATCACAGGTATTTCTAGATCGATTTGTAGATTTTGAACTTTCGTAAGTTCAATATTCCTCCCACTGCCTCCTTCTTAGATGAATTCATTTTTTAAGAAAGTGACATACCTACTAACAAATACCTTTTATTCGGTAAGATGGTAGAAGTAGTATCCCTTAGTTTCCTCAAGATACCCTACAAACCTACACCTGTCTGATCTAGCACTAAGCTTATATCCAAAAATATTTTTGACATAAGCAAGACAGCTTCAAATCTTAAGATGTTTAAGATTAGGCTTCTTTTTTTGTTTAAAATATATGCGGCAGTCTCTACGGTATATCCCCAAAAAGACATTGGGAGATCAGTGAAGCATATCATGGACCGCACTATATCCATGAAAGTGTGATTTCTCTTTTCTACTATACTATTTAACTGGGATGTATAAGGAGCAATCCATTCAGAGAGAATACCTTTACTCTTAAGATGATCAAAAAATTTACTGGATAAGTATCTCCTCCTCGATCAGACAAAGAACCTTAATACTTTTTTCAATTTGTTTCTCGACCATACTTTCATACTCTTTGGACTTATCAAAGGCTTCAAATTTATGTTTCATAAGATACACATATTCGAACCTTGATAGATGATCTGTAAAGGTGATAAAATAGGAGTATCCTTCTTTGGCTTAAGTTGTCATTGGTCCACATACATCTGTATATATTAAGGCTAACAACTCATTTGCCTTCTTTTCATGTCCAGAAAATGGAGTCTTGATCATCTTACCTATGAGATAAGATTCATAAGTTCTTAATGATTCATAATCATATCGGTTAAAAAATTCTTCTTTGTATAACTTATTTATCCTTGACTCACTAATATGATCAAGGCAGTAATGCCGGAGATATATGATATTCACATATTTTCTCTTTCTTTTCATATTTTTTTAATATAAAAAATATTTTTATTGAGTGCAAGAATTAAAAGATTGTTATCAATATAACCACTACCATAAAATTCATTAAAAAAGAAAATGGAGCATTCGTTTCCTATTAGCCTTATTCATAACCTTACTTTAATAACAAAGGTATAGAAATAATGTTTCTAAAGACCTTCAACATATAATAATAGTCTTTTAATTTTAAAATTTTATCCAAAGATAAATATAGCATACAGGTTTTCACAGTCTCTGTACTAATGGATTCTCCACTTGCACCATAAAGCTCAAGGTCACCTCTTTTCAGATCTTTGATATTCTATAGTCACTGTAATGAATTACAAATATACGATCTACAAGCAGTATCCAGTACCCAAGATCAGAGTCTAAGCCACTCAATAAAAAATAGGTCTGTATCATATACATATTTTTTGATACTATACTTGCACTCTGCTTCAATCTTACAAGATAATTCTTGTAATTATTCTTCCAATATCTAAATTTACCACAAAATGAACAGATAATATCCAAGTAGACCTGTTTTGCCTCCTTATTTTTATAAACATTATTACTGACTGATCTAGGTATGTCAACATATTTTTATTTATGATTTCATAAAGTGAAAATAAAAAAGCTATAATACAGATTTAAATTTATATAAATAAAAATAACAGTATAAGCAGACCACTTATATTTGACATGCATAACTAGATGAGATCTTTTAACTAGTTATGTCTCTCACTATTTTATCGGATACCATAGCCCTCTCCTATGATAAACGAGAAATCCTAATTTAGTTTTTTAATGGGGTTGAGACTCTAATCACTCAATAAAATCTTGTGAATACATAATAAACCTCAATGAGTTTAAAGGTAGAAAAACCTATCCAATTGTATTTCATGCAATTCTCAATATAATCCTTGCCTCTAAAAACACTCATAGCCTTGTAGATATCATAACAAACTATAGTATTTTCTAGTTAAGTCAGATCTTTCATTTTCATACAGCCATATCTGAAAAATACTATCCTTATAGATATCACAATAAAGCAACATATCCAAATATGTCATAAAGCATATAATATGTACCAAAACAATCCCACATCAATTCATATAGTAAGCATTATGGATATCACAACAAACCTACTATGAACTTTGACAGGGTATTGACTAGGCATGAAGGAAAGCATATGTAGTGTTCAAAACAGTGAGCAACCTTTATCCAAAATTCAAACTAATCTAATTGACTAAAAAAGTATTAAAATTGGTGGGAGTCCCTCCGTTACTTTTTTTCAACATCAATAAAATTGATCAGACCAGCAAATGGAACTAATTAAAGAACTACCGCACTTAAAACACTCCTTAGATTGATTAATCGATTCAAGAAAATAGGTCAGCTACTAGCTCACAACACTATGACTTAATATGATTTTCATGAGGGCTTTAATGGTCTCATACACATCCTAATTCAACCAATCATAATGATGCACTAATGTAAAATACTTTTTTCACAGTTTTTCTTCTTGAGATATCACAGTGGCACCCCTACATAATCCCATAGAATGGGAAGAGAGGGTCTTTGAACCCTACTTGCTCTTATGATTGGACGGCTTAGTGATGAATCCCAATTCGAGTACTAGGCTACTAAGAAAAATTTTATATATACATTATGTATTTAATATTATGTATCTAAAACATATCTCTAAGACATGCTAGGGTTTGGATGTTCAATTAAGTTCAACCATTGATCCGACTTGAACCAAATCAAAAATCCAAGTTTGATCATAATTAAGAAAATATTCTAACCTTTGATTTTATAAATAAAGGTAGGCTTTGATACCACTGTTGGATTTTGGTGCTGCAGTGGGAAGGGTTAGGTGTTTAAAATTTTCATTTAAAATACCTGACGCACCGAAAATCTTAATGCCTAGGAATCCTTGACTATAATAATCAAAGCATAATTAAATTAAACTTGGATAAGAAGAATACCTATAGCACTAATCTTAATTTTTACTAGGGGTCCAAGTGTCCGCCCTCCAATAGTGATTCACATAAAAATTAGATCAAAGACAGCACTCTTCCTTCACCTTGCTTTAAGAGTTCTAGCCCATAGAAATCGACAAGCCATCAGTCGATCAGATTTCTTCAAGAACCTAACTAGATCATTTTAAAACCTCCTCTGGATTTTTGAATTTCTTTTTTTAAGACCTTCCCCACCCTTGTCTAGACCTAATTAGGCTTTGTCTTAAGTGACAAAGTCTTGTCCTAAAACTAAGAGGGGATGTAAGAAAGAAAGGAGAGCAACCGAGAGAAAAATGGAAAGCAAATTGAATGTTTAAAACATCTGACACGCCACCTATTTATAGGTGTTAGGGGATGTCAAAAGAGAAGTCATGCTCCATTTCAAATGCCTCATCTGATCTACATATCAAGGATTTAAGAGTCTTCAAATAGAAGGACTCTTTAACCTTGATACGTCGATATGAATTCTCACCTGTGCGCACGTCCGAGGAGGAATGCTTTCGCATCCCATCAAATATCAAAAAAATTCAGAACTTATCACATGGCAAGAGGATTAAATTTTGATTTCAAAACATTAGATAAGGAAAGGGGAGACGCCTCATTCAGAAGGATTTAAATTCACGTCTGTTCACCCTCTTTTCTTATCACCGCATGCACATGCGCAAGGGGTCACATTTGGCATCCATTTGACCATAAAATATATCTGAAAAAAATTCAAGTGAGGAATGAAATCTGAAAAGGGGCTTTCCATTTAAATCCAATTTGATCAGTAGAAGGACTCTCTAATGTGAGGAGACATGCGAGTCCTTCCTCTGTTGCACGTGCACATACCCAGTAAAAGGGTGTCAAAGCATTGGTTAATTCATCTGATAAATTTTCAAAATTATCTCATTGAATCAACATTTAAATCTAATCCTAATAAAAAAAAATATCAAATAAATATGGTGCCTAATATTCCTTAAAGGAGAAGGATTCTTTACATCTCTTTGTAGGTCTAAAAACTTCTCACATGAGCGGCTTGGTTCTAGAAGAATTTTCATACCCATTTAAAAGGTTTTTTCATACTTTAAATGGTTTTCAAGAGAGTTTAATGTCTGATCTCATTGTCAGATGAATTAGAGATCCAAAGCAAAAGGACTCTTGGTCCTTCTGCATGCCAAAATAAATGAGCGCGTGTGCTCTTCAATTTTACTCCAAGAGTCCTTCACAACTTAGACTCTTGGTTTTTGGCATTAAGAGGACTTCAGATACCCCCCTTTGGGCTGCCTTTGGGTGGCATAACCTAAATATGTACAAAATTGGGTTAGCTAATTTGTAAGGTTTGAGACGAAATTGATCTCCAAAAGAGCTAAGATTTCCACACATGCCAGCATGCTTACCGGAGATCCTGATTGGATCTAAACTCCAATCAACCTTATTAAAAGGGTCTTTAACCAATTTTTTTATATGTGTGATCCATTGAGCTTCACATCTAGCCAGCAGTAGATCCAGATACAAGTTGACCTAATTTGATTAGACTTCAATCTAACTAATTTAGGTCCAATCGAGCTAAACTGAGTTAAACAATCAGAACTCTTTCTAATTGGAGATTGAATTAAACTCTTTAATTCGATCAAATCTGTAAGTCAAGATTGATATCTAGCAATGTATCATGACTATCTAAAAAATATGAAATTTGATAGAAATATCAAATATACCCTTCAATGGTAAGTTACCATGCAATTCAATCCTTCGATCATTCTTGCATCCTGAATATGTTCATGAGTATGAAATTATGTCAAACTCAAACATATATATTCATATCGATTATCGATTAACCAATGATGACTCTGATAATGAAGCATTAGAAACTCTTTCTAATCTTCTTCTTGCTTGTGACCAAAAGATTTTTTCTGAGTCATCTGGGGATGAGAATACACAGGATGTGATCTCCTCTTACTAGGAGTGATCGATTTCATGTTGACTTACTCATAACCTTCATACACACTCCATCATATCTAAAACATCCTGTACATGTCTTAAGACCATTCATGGGTATGAACCAAAATATGAGTTTATGTGCATAAGATTCTATGATAATTCAGGTCTAAAGATCACATGCACTACTTGAAGTGAATTTTAGTGCAAGGGTAAAATGATAATTTTAAAATTTTTTCAAAATTACTATTTTACAGCAGAAATTATTAATTAATCTAATTAATTAACATATATAAATTCTACATAAGAATCTAAATATGATATATATATATAGCATGCATTTAAATTTGAAATTCAAACTTCTACAATAAATATTTTTACTATTATGTGTTCAGAACATATTACTTTTGTGCGGGTAGTCGATCGCCACAATCTGATCACCATCAAAAAGATTTGATCATCTCAATACAGCTACACAGTGTGTCTAGCCTCTACGGATCATCCACACGAAGTTTTCAATCTGATCGGCTCCTCACAAATGCTAGTTCATTGTAGAACCCTTTTGACGATCAATGTTGATCGAACTCCTTCGATCTTGATCTGCCGACTCTTCAGATGCTTCAGATCATTAGTAGATGTACTTGAGAGGTTGATGAAGCTCTCTCTAAAATTTGGTGGGCTCACGATACTCGTAGCTCACTTTCTCACTTCCCGAACCCTAGGCAGAAACCCTAGGGTACTCTCAGAAAAAAGCCTGTGCCTCTTTCGGTTTCTTTTCTTTTCTCTTCTTTTTCTTTCTTTTCTCATGCACGAGACTTTTCTCATGCCCCCTTTTCTCTCTAGGATCAGATTAGCACACGCCCTATCTTCTCTTCCTTTTAAAAAGAGTGCAAAACATGTCTTTGCAGCATTTTTCCGCGTGAGAGGATAAAGATTAGTGGTTGCTCATTTAAATTCAAATCGAATTTGAATTCAAATACCAACCAACTCATGTTTATCCACTCTTGGCGTGAGAAGAGTGGGCTACTTTGTGCATGGATAATTTTCATGAGAAACCTTTTCTCGTGTGGAAGAAATGGCGCACAAAATAAAAGGGTGGCGCAGGGATTTGTTAACCATTCAAATTCAAACATCTTTTGAATTTGAATGGCCAACCAATCTCATCTTTATCCATTCAAAATGGCACACAAAGAAGGGGCGTGGGATGGCTTCTGTGTGGGAGAAAATTCATGAGAAGTTGTTTCTCGTGAATTCAAATGGGCACAGATGAATGAGGTGGCACAGGGAGAGAATTCAAAAGGTGGTTTCAACCTAATTGAGCCAACCTAATCAAAATAGGTTAGGCATAATTAGACTAAGTTAAATCTAACTTAATTAGGCTCAATAAAATCTTAATCAAATCAAGAATTGACTAAGTCCAACCCTTGATCAGATCAGAGACCAAACCACCTTGGCGATTAGGTCAATACTTAACCTAATCGGGTCAAACCCAACTGAATCTAATTTAATTGGACTTGATCTAAAAATAATTACTCAATTAATTTGAGTTAATTAGTGATCAAATCACTAACTAAATCTCTCATAAATACTGAGTCCAAATCCGATGGGCAATCGGGCATCATTAGAGTCCATCGATATGAAATCTTGATCAAAAAGTCCCAAACCAGTGGGACTCTTGACCTTGGTACCCAAAATGTGTGGAACTCATGATTAGAGAATCCTAATTCTCGATCATAGAGTTTCAGACATGTAGGACTCAAAGTCCACGAGCATTAGGACTCTTCATCAGCCATCAGATCAGATAGGAACCTCTAATGTGTGTGACCCCGCAGGTTCAAACCTAAGCCGGTAGCATAGGAATCAATTCCTGTACTAATCGAAGTGACCATCTAGCAATGGTACTCGATGTTTGGGTAGGTTGAATAGTCACATTCACAACACTCAAAACCTACATGAATATGGTTACTGTATAATTCATCCCTTTTGACCCCTGTGTTTAGGACGACTCAAGGTTAAACTATCAATCCTGATTAGATCATCCGAATCGTGCTCAACTCAAACAGTCCTGTGACTCCTCACTAGGACTACCCTGGCCAAGGTTTTGCTAAATTGAAATACGACTGTACACAGTTCCTGAACTGGAGTGGTCAATTCCATCTTGACACATGCACTGGCAAGTGAAGTACTTGACTACACCCAGCAGCCTTCCGTCACTGAATTAAAAATTTAGGTAGTCCAGTGCCTAAGTGCAGTGAGTTGCTTGCAAGTCACCATGGCGGTCTCAGGTCGGAGGGACATTTATACCCATATCCCATTGGAGCAAAACCTGACAGCAGAAAATACTCCGGAGTCGGTCACGTTCAGTGCAGATGTACCCTTACATCTCACCTGTATGCCATATCAGTGTCTCCACACTCCTTGGTTAAGAGAACAACCAATCCATATGACACACAATGACCTATGCTTGATAAACGTTGTTGTCCTTGATAATAACATATTATTTGGTCACGAACAGGTTGAAGGACTAAACGATAAATTCTCCTTTGTCGAGTCTAAATAGTCCTAAGAACTTCACCACAACACAGGAGTTCATTAGAAGATGAAATAATTTGTGATAAAAAATATCAAAATAACTTTTATTTATTTATCATTTATATACTAATACAAGAAAGAGTATAATCATCAACAGGCTGACGATTGGCTTTAGGATACTATTCCCAACAATCTCCCACTTGGCCTAAAGCCAATCGGTGCAGTATCTAATACCCATCTTCGACTTGAAGTCGTTGAACTCCTTCACCGCAATGGCTTTAGTGAATGGGTCGGCCAGGTTCTCCTTCCTGTCGATCTTCTTAAGGTCGACGTCACCTCGATCCATGATTTTCTGGATGAGATGGTAGCGGTGCAGAATATGCTTCATCCGTTGGTGTGCCTTCGGTTCCTTCGCCTGAACAATGGCTCCAGAGCTGTTACAGTAAAGCAGAACTGGACCAACAAGGGAGGGTGCTACTCCGAGCTCGATGATGAATTTTTGCAGCCACACCGCTTCTTTGGCAGCATCTGATGCAGCGACATACTCTGCCTCGCAAACTGAATCAGCCACTATGTGCTGCTTGAAACTCTTCCAGTTGACAGCCCCATCATTAAGGGTAAAAATAATCCCGACACACTCTTGCTGTCATCGTGATCAGATTAGAAACTAGAGTCTGTAAACCCTATAAGTCTCGAGTCCGATTCACCATAAATAAGCCACTGGTCCGTAATATTTCTTAAATACTTCAGGATGGTTTTAACAACCTTCCAGTGATTCTCCCCTGGATCAGATTGGTATCTACTCACTACCCCTAGTGAGTATGCCACATCTGGTCGTGCAATGGCGTACATGATAGATCCCACTGCCGAAGCATATGAAATTCTACCCATATGCTCTCTCTCTTGAGGTGTTGTCGGACAATCCCTCTTCGAGAGAGAAATTCCATGGCCTATCGGTAGATAGCCTTTCTTGAAATTCTCCATGCTGAACCTCTTCAGCATAGTATCAATGTACGTGGACTGGGATAAGCCAAGCAACTTTTTAGATCTTATAGATCCTCATCCCTAGGATGTAGGAAGCTTCTCCCAGATTCTTCATGGAGAACTGTGACGACAGCCAAATCTTTATTCCCTGTAATGCAGGGACATCATTCTCGATTAAGAGAATGTCATCCACATACAATACAAGAAATACCACTACTGGACCATTAGCCCACTTATAAATGTAGGGCTCTTCTCTGTTCTTAATGAAGCCATACATTTTGATCATCCTATCAAAATGTATGTTCCAACTCCGGGATGCTTGCTTAAATCCATAAATGGACCTTTGTAGCTTGCACACCTTAGACTCATCTGTGGATGTGAATCCTTCAGGTTGTATCATATACACCTCTTTGTCCAGCTCTCCGTTTAGGAAAGTTATCTTCACATCCATCTGCCAGATTTCATAGTCCAGATGGGTAGCTATCGCAAGCATAATCTGAATGGATTTGAGCATTGCCACAGGAGAAAATATCTCGTCATAGTCTATATCATAACGTTGACGATATCCCTTGGCAACCAGACAGACTTTATAGGTCTCCACCTTTCTGTCTGCACCTCTCTTCCTCTTAAAGACCCACTTACACCCTATGGGTTTTACTCCATCGGGTGGGTCAACCAATGTCTACACATCGTTGACCTTCATGGACTCCATTTTGGATTTCATGGCCTCTAGCCATTTCTCAGAGTCAAGTCTCTGTATTGCATCCATGTAGGTGATCGGATCCTCATCATTTTCATCAAGTTCGATAGGATCGCTATCCCGGATCAAGAAACTATAGTATCTGTCCAGTTGACGTGGTACTCTACCAGACGGCCTTAAGGGTGCAGGAACAATGAGATCCGGATCTGATCTAACCACATCCGGTTCAGGTTCAGCAACTTGTGTCGGTTTTTTCACCTGTCAAACTTCCTCAAGTTCGATCTTAAAGGCAACAATCCCTTCACCAAGAAACTCCTTTTCTATAAAGATTGCCTTAAGGCTGACAAATACCTTTTGCTCATTAGCTAGGTAGAAATAATATCCTTTGGTCTCTTTTGGGTACCCTATGAAATAACATTTGTCAAACCTAGGTCGAAGCTTATCCGTAATTAAACGTTTAACATAAGTCGGACACTCCCAAACCCTAAGGTGCGAGAGTACTGGCTTACGTCCTATCCATATCTCATATGGCGTTTTGGTTACAGACTTACTTGGAACCCTATTTAGAAGGTAACAAGCCAATTTAAGTGCATATCACCAGAGGGAGATCGGCAGACCAGCAAACCCCATCATGGATCGAACCATGTCCAACAAGGTCTGATTCCTCCTTTCAGACATACAATTATGCTGTGGTGTTCCAGGAGGTGTCCACTAAGAGAGAATCCCATTCTCCCCAAGATATGTCAGAAACTCATTGGAAAGGTATTCACCTCCTCGATTAGTTCGAAGAGTTTTAATACACTTCTCAGTTTGTTTTTCTATGTCATTTCGGAATAGTTTGAATATTTCAAACGACTCCGACTTATGCTTCATTTAGACATATCTATACCTCGATAGGTCATCTGTGAAGGTTATGAAGTAGAAATATCCACCTCTTGCACTTGAGCTCATGGATCCACATACATCAGAATGTATCAGACCCAAGAGTTCATTGGCTCACTCACCTTTTTCAGTAAAAGGTGACTTGGTCATCTTCTCAAGAAGACAGGACACACAGGTTGGAAGTGATTCATAATCACCAACTTCAAGAATTCCTTCTTGAGCCAACCTGTTTATCTTGTTCTTATTGATATGACCTAGCCTACAGTGCCAAAAGTAGACTTCTGACACATTATCCATTCTAGGACGTTTACTGGAGGTTTGAATCACATTCACAGGCTGTGATAGTAAGTAAATTTCATTATTTAGTTGTCCAACAAACATTGAAACACCATTCAAAATGACATTGCAAATATTTCTTTTTATTAAAAATTCATAACTGTACATGGCCAAAAGGCCTACAGAAATAATATTTAATAAAAAATTTGGACAATAGTGACATTCACTCATAATTACATTACGAGAGTTGATTACAAGGTTCATGATTCTTAAAGCTAGAACTAGAACTTTGCTTCCATCTCCAACATTCAGGAACCTCTCGCCTTCATCAAATCTCCTACTGACCAGCAGACCCTGCATCGAATTACAGATATGATAAGGGCTTTCGGTATCCAATACCCAGGCAGTAGTATCACAAATGAAAAAGTTGCAAGGCGTTATCATATAATTACCTTGCTTCTTCTTCGACCTGTTCGGATCCAGAGAGGCAATGTATAGAGGACAGTTTCTCTTCTAGTTCCCCAGCTTCTTGCAAAAGAAGTACTCCGCCTGGCTCTGGTCGGGCTTGCGCTTCTTGGTCAGACATTGTGCAGACATCCCAGCATGCGGCTGTACCTTCTTATTCTTCTTCTTCTTGTTCTTCTTCCCTTTTTTAAAGGGTCGACGTCCAGAAGAAGACCCTCCCACAACATTCACCGACTCCTTATGGAGCTGGTGATCCTTCTCAAAGTTCTGCAGCAACCCCAACAAGCCATGGTAGTTTACTGTAGGCTTTGTCATTCGAAAATGAGTAAGGAAGGGGAGGAAGGACTTGGGCAAAGAATTAAAGATCGCATCCTTACCGAGCTGCTCATGCAAGGGAAAGTCCAGTTTACTTAGTCACTCAATCATTTCGATCATGTACAGTACATGATCGATGACTGAGGCCCCATCCCTCATCCGAGCATTGAAAATGGCACAACTAGTTTTGTGCCTTTCAACATCGTCAGGCGTGCCAAAGGAGTTGTTCAACATTTGAAGCATCTCCTGTGGCTGGGCATTCTCAAACCTATGGCTAAACTCATCATTCATTACTGCCAGCATTATGCATCGAATGGTGGTGCGATCGTTGAGCCACTTCTGGTAAGTATCTCGGACTGTCCCTCTAGCATTCGGGGCTGGCTCCTCAGGTGCCGGATCCGTTACTACATAAAGGATCCGCTCATGCTCAAGGACGATTTTCAATTTTCGATACTAGCTATCGAAATTAGGTCCCATGAGCTTGTCATTATCTAATAATGATCGGAGCGACAGGACAGTGGCCATAGCTACATAAAGGAAAACCAGATCTTTATTAGTATATAAATTATTAATACTAAAGATTTGGATTTTAGTCTAAAGTTTCTATTAGTATTTTTACGAATTGGTAGCCTCAACCTCCAATTCGAAGAATTACTTTAATTCTTTAGTGGGTACTAGAATCCACACAGACTATACACGAGCCCAACTTTGGTTGGTCAACCCATGTGCATCTATGGGTAGGTTCATAACCAGTTGTTTCTCTAAACAACTTCTAGTAATTAATTTTGCCCCAGAACCTAATCAGTAGGCTTTGGCCTCTACTGAAAAGATCTGGTTAGGTCCAACCATTAAAATGATTTGATTTGGTGAACAAGACCAATAAATGATTAGGCCCGACTTTGGCCAGCCAATCTGACCACCATCAGAAAGACTCAACCAAATTATCATATTATGAATGATAATTCCATTAGTCAATAAGCACTAGGCCTTTGGACCTCCAGTGATTATTAAACTAATGGACTCATTATCACTCACTTAATGGGAGGTTATGACGTAGTTATCACCATAACTTAATCATTTTAGGGACTTAATAATTTTTGAGGATTTTTATTAAAGGATAGAAGAGAAGAAATTAACCACCCAATTTCAATCCTCCCACTGACTTCACCAAGTCAGATTAAAAAATGATTTAATTAAAGTTGGCATTAGGAGCACCTAAATCAGTCACATTGATTTACCTAATGACATGGGTGAGCCCTAATCACCAAGTGATCTAATCAAAACTTAACTCACCAGGTTGGCCAGATAAGTGAGATCAGTGGTAGGGATATGCCATTAACTCATCAGAGATCGAATCAATGCGAGTAGCTCCCACTTAAAAACCACTGGTCAGACTGCCGAACTTACCTTAGACACCAACTGGTTCATTAGTTTTAATTTGATCAACTTAGTAAATAGGGTTCCACCGCGTAGTTATGAATTAAGTCCATCTTGGTCTAGTTAAAGACATGGACCCATTCAACTATAACTATTGGAGTTGAGTCTAGAGTGTCCTTGACCTAATCTAATTCAACTTTTGATTAGATTTGATCAATTACTCTAATTTAGTCCATTTCTTTAAGCTAACCTTAGATTTAACCCAATTATAGACCTAATCCATCTAACCCATTGACCCACAAGTTTATGCAATTGTCTTAGGTCTTAATTCACAATTCTAGACCAATTAGACAACACTTAATTCTTTTAATTAAGTATTTGGGCTGATGGGTCAGGGTTTGGCATTTTGAAAATAATTTTTAAATTTGAAAGATTTTATTTTCTGTTCACTAAATGTGTTGACTCATTTCACAAACGGATTAGCATATTTCATAAATAGCAATCCTATTGCTAATTACATAACAGAAAATAACTCAATCAAAATAAATCATGAATATTTCTTTAGATCTAATCTAACACATTTATGATAAATTATACAATTGAACCTTTACAATTAAGTCCTTTCGCTGCTTCGTCTGCATGGGATATAATCACATCGGCACCCCTACCGCCATAGGAGAACCCCATCGAATGGGAGGAGAGGACCTTTAAACCCTTCTTTTCTCCTATGACCGAACGACCATTGCAACCAACCCAATTAGACTACCTGCTATTTGGATTAAGTATATCTAAATATACTAATTTCAAAATTTAAATTTTAAATTTCAAATTTCAAATTTCAAATTTCAAATTTTAAATTTCAAATTTTGAATTTCAAACAAATTGCAAATTTTAAATTTTTGAATTTCAAATTTAAAATTTCAAACAAATTTCAAATTTTGAATTTTAAATTTTAAATTTAAACTTTTAAGATTACAACTTAATCTATGCATGCATATGTATATCATATTTTAAAACCCGCTCTGATACCATTTGAAGTGAATTTTAGTACAGAGGTAAAATAGTAATTTTAAAACTTTTTCAAAATTATTATTTTATAGTGAAAATTATTAATTAATCTAATTAATTAACATGTATAAATCTACACAAGAATCTAAATATGATATATATATATATAGCATATATTTAAATTTGAAATTCAAACTTCTACAGTAAATATTTTTACTGTTATGTGTTCAGACCATATTACCTTTGTGTAGGTAGTCGATCGTCGTAATCTGATCACCGTCGGGAGGATTTGATCATCGCAACGCAGCCACACAGTATGTCTGACCTCTGTGGATCATCCACACGAAGCTCTCGATCTGATCGGCTCCTCACGAATGCTAGTTCGTGGTAGAACCCTTTTGACGGCCGATGTTGATCGAACTCTTTCGATCTTGATCTGCCAACTTCTCGGATACTCCAGATCGTCAGTAAAAGTACTTGAGAGGTTGATGAAGCTCTTCCTAAAATTTAGTGGGCTCACGACACTCGTAGCTCACTTTTTCACTTCCCGAACCCTAGGCAGAAACCCTAAGGTACTCTCAGAAAAGCCTGCGCCTCTTTCGGTTTCTTTTCTTTTCTCTTCTTTTCCTTTATTTTCTCACGTACGAGATTTTCTCACACCCCCTTTTCTTTCTAGGATCAGATTAGCGCATGCCCTATCTTTTCTTCCTTTTAAAAAGAGTGCAAAATGCGTCTTTGCAGCATTTTCTCCACGTGAGAGGATAAAGATAAGTGGTTGCTCATTTGAATTCAAATCGAATTTGAATTCAAATGCCAACCAACTCATGTTTATCCACTCTTGGCGTGAGAAGAGAGGGGCGTGGGCTATTTTGTGCATGGATAATTTTCACGAGAAACCTTTTCTCGTGTGGAAGAAATGGCGCACAAAATAAAGGGGTGGCGCAAGGATTTGTTAACCATTCAAATTCAAACATCTTTTGATTTTGAATGGCCAACCAATCTCATCTTTATCCATTCAAAATGGCACATAAAGAAGGGGCGTGGGATGGCTTCTGCGTGGGAGAAAATTCATGAGAAGTTGTTTCTCGTGAATTCAAATGGGCACAGATGATGAGGTGGCGCAGGGAGAGAATTCAAAAGGTGGTTTCAACCTAATTAAGCCAACCTAATCAAAATAGGTTAGACACAATTAGACTAAGTTAAACCCCACTTAATTAGGCTTAATTAGGCTCAATAAAATCCTAATCAAATCAGGAATTGACTAAACCCAACTCCTGATCAGATCAGGGACCAAACCACCTTGTTGATTAGGTCAACACTTGACCTAATCGGGTCAAACCCAACTGAATCCAATTTAATTGGACTTGATCCAAAAATAATTACTCAATTAAATTGAGTTAATTAGTGATCAAATTACTAATTAAATCTCTCATAACTACTAAGTCCAAATTCAATGGGCAATCGGGCATCAGAGTCCATCGATATGAAACCCTGATCAAAAAGTCTCAAACCAGTGGGACTCTTGACCCCGGTACCGAAAATGTGTGAAACTCGTGATTAGAGAATCTTGATTCTTGATCATAGAGTTTTAGACATATAGGACTCAAAGTCCACAAGCATTAGGACTCTTCATCAGCTATCAGATCAGATAGGAACCTCTAATGTGTGTGACCCCGCAGGTTTGAACCTAAGCCGGTAGCACATGAATCAATTCTTGTACTAATCAAAGTGACCATCTAGCAATAGTACCCGACATCCGGATAGATCGAATAGTGACATTTGCAATACTCAGAACCTACGTGAATATGGTTACTATATAATTCATCCCTTTTGATCCCTGTGTTTAGGACGACTCAGGATTAAACTGTCAACCCTGATTAGATCATCCGAATCGTGCTCAACTCAAACAGTCCTGTGACTCCTCACTAAGACTACCCTGGCCAAGATTTTGTTAAATTGAAACACGACTGTACACAGCTCTTGAACTGGAGTGGTCAAGCCCATCTTGACACATGCACTGACAAGTCAAGTACTTGACTACACCCAGCAGCTTTCTGTCACTGAATTAGAAATTCAGATGGTCCAGTGCCTAATTGCAGTGAGTTGCTTACAAGTCACCGTGGCGGTCTCAGGTCGGAGGGACATTTATACCCATATCCCATCGGAGCAAATCTTGACAGCAGAAAATACTCCGGAGTCGGTCACGTTCAGTACAGATATACCCTTACATCTCATCTGTATGTCATACCAGTGTCTCCACACTCCTTGGTTAAGAGGATAACCAACACACACAACGACCTATGCTTGATAAAGGTTGTTATCCTTGGTAACAATATATCATTTAGTCGCGAACAGGTTTAAGGACTAAATGACAAATCCTCCTTTGTCGAGTCTAAATAGTCCCAAGGACTTCACCACAACACAGGAGTTCATTAGAAGATGAAACAATTTGTGATGAAAAATGTCAAAATAACTTTTATTTATTTATAATTTATATACTAATACAAGAAAGAGCACAATCGTCAACAGGCTGACGATTGGCTTTGGGACACTATTTCTAACACTATTCCCACTTAGAGAACCATCTTTGACATGCAAGTAAGGCTTCATAAGATGTTTCCTATCATCGAGTCAATTCAGTGGACTCATTTCCAAATGAGCACTCACATTCTTGTATTAGTGTCCCACACACAAATGGCTAGTGAGATTTGCCACTCTCACCATCGAGCATACATAGGATGTGCTGGTCTATCCAAAATATTGATTCCTAACTTAATACTCCTACGATCAGGTATATTTAAGATTAAGATTTTAGAGTTTAGATCTCATTGACATGATCTATTCATATCTTCTAAAATCATTGTCCTAATCTTTGAGATTCATCATAATCTTAGACATAATAAGATATAGCTAAAATGATGAATCAATGCCTCATTTTATTATCAAATAATAAATATCATTACATGAATTGTAAAATTATAAAAAAAAGTCCCATCACAACATACTTACAATTGGCTCTTAGGGCACTCTTCTTTCTCATAAATGTGTCTAGATTAGATCTAAAGTGATTTTTGATTCATTACAATAAGATAAATTCAGATATAAAATTATTTTAGAATCTGAATAGCATGTTACATAAGATGTAATCGGTGTTGATCTAAAAGTTGTCATGATGCATGAGATGATCATATCTATGCATGATTAATTGTTAAATATATTATAAAAAAAATATTTTTATGAATTAAAATATATGGTATGCTTCATCTGAAACTCTGATAGAATAGTTCTATGGACTGAAACACATGTTTCACATACTTAATTTTGAATTAAGTTTGAATGATCTAGATTTAAAAATTGAAGATTATTAAGACACCACATAAATCGATGAGCAAAGGGTTAGCATAAATCAGATCCTTCTAATGGGTTAGACCTAAGGTTAGAAACACATATGGACCAAGTAGAGAATTTGGTTAAATCTAATCAAGTGTTGAATTAAATTAGGTCAGAATTTCTTTAAATCAACCTCAACAGTTGAAGTTTGATCAAGTCTATGTATTTGACCCTAATAAATAGAATATTATCATGCCTTCATGGTTGAGCTTGAATTTTTTGATGGACCAAATCAAAACTAATTAATCAGTTGGTGTCTAAAGTAAGTTTGGTAGTTCTATCAAGTAACTTTTAATTGGGAGCTACTCACCTAGATGCATCTACGATGAGTTAATGGCACACCCCACCCACTGATTACCTAGCTGACATGGTAGATTGTGTTTTGATTAGGTTACTAGTTGATTCTTGCTGACCCATGCCATCAAGGTTAATCAATGTGACTGATTTAGGTGTCTTCAGATCAGCTTGTGTCTAATCCTCTATATGACTTGGTGAAGTCAGTGGGAGAATTTACAACTTGCAGGTCATCTTCTTCTCTTATTCTCAGGTCAATAAAATCAAATTCTTTAAATTATTAGGTTCATAAAATAATAGAGTTATGAGATAACTTGATCATAGCCTCCCATTAAGGTGCGTGATAATGAATTCAATATTCTAAATAGGTATTGGAAGCACCACACGCCTGGTGTCTATTACCTTTTGGAATTATCATCCATCATATGATCATTATGATGTACCTTCAGATCAGTGCTCAAGTTGGTCGAGTCACACTCGGGTTTGGATATTCGTTTATTGGATGCACTTGGTATTGTCATGTTAATAGTTGGACTTAATCAAAATTTTTAGTAGAGGCGCTACATGCCACAAAATCTAATTGCTAGAAGTTGTTTGGAGAAATAATTGGTTAAGAACATACCAATGGATGCACACAATTGATCGAGCCATACTCGAGCTCGAATATAGTCTGTGTGGATTCTAGTACCCACTAAGAAATTAATGTAATTTTTCGAGTTAGAGGTAGAGGCTATCAATTCGTTAAAATAGTGGAAGAATCTTTAGACTAAAGTCATATCTTTAGGATTAAAAAGTAATTTATATACTAATAGGTTTGTATTTTTTCTTTCAGTTATGGCCAACATACTATCTCTCTGTTTGCTGTTGGACAGCGATAAGCTCATCGGACCTAACTTCGATAGCTGGTATCCAAAGTTGAAGATCATCTTGGAGCACGAGAGGATTCTGTACATCCTTATAGATAAGACACTTAAAGAACTTGCTGCCAATGCCTCTCGTGTTGTGAGAGACACTTACATGAAGTGGCTCAATGATCGAATGATTGTGTTGTGTGATGTGACAGCTATCAACGATGAACTTAGCCATAAGTTCGAGGATGCGCAGCTTGAGGAGATCATTCAAATATTGAATGAGTCCTTCGGCACCTCTGAGGATGTGGAGAGATACAAAACCTCCTACATAGTGTTCAATACCTGTATACGAGAGGGAGTTTCAGTCACCGATCATGCACTATATATGATTGAGCAGATTGAATGCCTGAGCAAACTTGCTTTTCGTTGCATGAATAGTTAGGCAAAGATGCTATCCTCAATTTGCTACCAAAATCCTACTTATCCTTTCTCAGTCATTACAAAATGATGAAGTCTGTAGTAAACTACCATAGTTTGCTAGGATTACTACAGACTTTTGAGAAGGATCACCAGCTTTAGAAGGAATTCGTGAATTTAGTGGGAGGTTCATTAGTTGGTCGTCGATCCTCTAGGACAGAAAAGAAGAAAAAAGTGCAGAAATCCTATGCCATCGATCCTAAGCAGAGCAAATCGTCAAAAATTGATAAGAGCTAGGCAGAATGCTTCTGTTATAAGAAGCTGGATCATTGAAAGAAGAATTATCTTGCTTACATAGCCACCCTAGACTTAAACAAACCTAAGAACAAGAGAAAGAAGCAAACAGTTGCTTCACAAGTTACTTATATAATAACTCCTTGTAATTTTTCTATTTGTGATACTACTATCTAGGTATTGGATACCGAAAATCTAATTAATATATGTAATTTGTTGCAGGGACTGCAGGTAAGTAGAAAGTTTAAAGAGGGTGAGCGGTTCCTTAACATTGAAAACAAAAGTCTTATTTCAGTTTTGGCCTTGAAAACTTTACAGCTTGTCTTCGAGTTCACTAGTGACATGTTAAATGATTGTCATTATTGTCCCTCCTTTTTGATGAATATCATCTATATAGGCCTTTTGGCCAAACTTGGTGGTAAGTTTATAATAAAAGATAATTTTTGTGATATCATTATGAATGATGCTACAATCATGCATGGATAATTAAAATATAGCATATATATAATATCACGGCCTATTAGTGTAATATACATATCCAGTAAACATCCTAAATTAGATAATTTTAGTGAATCCTACCTTTGGCATTATAGGCTTGTTCATGTGAACAAGAGTAGGATTGACAGGTTGATGAACAAGATAGGATTGACAGGTTGATCACGGAACGTGTCCTTGAGATAGATGATTGTGAATCATTGCCAACCGTGAGTCTTGTCTACTTGGTATGATGACTAAGTCACCTTTTTAAAAAAAAGATAAAAGAGCTAATGATGTCCTAGGTCTAATGCATACTCATATATGTGGATCTATGAATATAAGTGCTAGAGGAGGATAGTACTACATTATATTTACTGACGACCTATCGAGATATGGGTATGTCTATCTTATGAAGCATAAATCAGAATCATTTGAAATATTCAAACGATTCTGTACTGAAGTAGAGAAATAAATTGGAAAGAGTATGAAGATCCTTCAGTCAGATCGAGGAGGTGAATACCTCACTAGTGAGTTTTTGATATATCTAGAAGAGGATGAGATTCTCTCATAGTGGACTCCTTCTAAAATACTACAACATAATGGGGTGTCTAAAAGGAGAAATTGAACCTTATTAGGTAAAGTTTGATTCCATGATGGGCTTTGTAAGTCTGTCAATCTCCTTTTGGGGATATGCTCTAGAAACTGCTTGCTATAGTTTGAATAAGGTACCAAGCAAGTCTGTCAATAAAACTCTATATGAGATATGGACTAGGTGTAAATCAGTGCTTTCACACCTTAGGATCTGGGGGTGTCCAGCTTATGTCAAGCATTTAAAGACAGATAAGCTTGGACCTAAGTCTGATAGATGCATCGAGCAAAAAAAAAACATGCCAGAGCAAAAGATGTTTGTTAGCAGTAGGACAGTCTTTTTGAAAAAGAAATTCCTTAGTGAAGGAGCTAATGCCTGTAAAATTGAACTTGATGAAGTTCATAAGGTGGAAGGACTGACATACATAGAATTGGGTTTGATTGAAGAATCGAATTCGAAGCTAATAGAAGCACCATTAAGGAGATCCGGTAGAGTACCATATTAGTCGGATAGATATTATGATTTTTTGATCCAGAATGATGATCCCATCGAACTTGATGAGAGTGATGAGGATCCGATCACCTATATGGAGGCCATGCAAAGGCCCGACTTTCAGAAATGGCTTGAAGCCATGAAGTCTGAGATGGAGTCCATAGAGAACAATGGTGTATGGATACTAGTTGATCCACCCAAAAGGATAAAACCCATAGGGTGTGAATCAAAAGAAAAAGAGGAGCGAATGGAAAGGTAGAGACCTATAAAGTTCATTTTGTTACTAAGGGTTACTGTCAGCATTATAGTACTGATTATGGTGAGATGTTCTCTTCTATGACAATACTCAAGTCCATCCGGATTTTGCTTGCTATCGCTGCACACTTAGATTATGAGATCTGGCAAATAGATGTCAAAACTGATTTTCTTAACAGAAAGTTGGAAGAAGAGATGTATATGATACAGCATGAAGGGTTCACATCCACAGATGAGTTGAAAGTGTGCAAGTTGAATAGGTCTATTTATGGACTTAAGCAGGCATCTAGGAGTTAGAACATGTATTTTGATAAGGTGATTAAAATGTATAGCTTCATTAAGAATGAAGTTGAGCCTTGTATCTACAAGTGGACTATCGATTCTGTAGTCATCTTTCTTGTACTGTATGTGGATGACATACTGTTACTAAGAAATAATATCCCGACTTTGTAAAATGTAAAACTATGGTTATCATCATAGTTTTCCATGAAGGACCTGGGAGAAGTATCCTACATCTTAGAAATGAAGATCTATAGAGATAGATCTAGAAAGTTGCTTGGATTGTCCCAATCTACGTACATCGATGCTATGTTGAAGTGGTTCAACATGGATAATTTCAAGAAAGGCTATCTTTCTATACGCCATGGAATTACTCTCTCCAAGAAGGATTGTCCGACAACTCCTAAGGAGAGAGAACATATTAAGTAGAATACCATATGCTTCGATAGTGGGATCTATTATGTACGCTATAACATATATGAGGCTGGATGTGGCCTATTTACTAGGGATAGTGAGTAGGTATCAGTCTGATCTGGGTGAGAAGCATTGAAAGATTACAAAAGTAATTCTTAAGTATTTGAGAAATACTAAAGACTAATGGCTTATCTATGGAGACATTGATCTAAAACTTATGGGATATATTGATTTTAATTTTCAGTCAGATTGTGATGTCAGTAAAAGCGTGTCAGGTTACGTATATCTTGAATAGAAGAGCTGTTTGCTGAGAGAGTTTCAAGCAACATACTGTGGTCGATTCTGTATGTGAAGCAGAATACAATACATTGAATGCTACAATGTATTCTATCTCACTATCACCTAGTATGAGAGATCGTGAATCGAGATGACATCGAGCTTCAGAAGACCGACGAAAATGAAAACTTAGCTGACCTCTTTACTAAAACTCTCGAAATCAAAGAGTTTGATGACTTCAAATGAAAGATGGGTATAAGATATTGCCTCGATTGGCTTTAGTCCAAGTGAAAGTTGTTGGAAATTATGTCATAAAACTAATTATGTGATGATTGAGTTCATCTTTGTATATAAATTATTGATAAATGAATAAAGTTTATTCTAGTATTTTTCATCACAAAAGTTATATCTTCCTTATAGAACTCTTGTGTTGTGAAGTCCTTAGAACTATGTCAGTGAACAATCAAGAAAGGATTTATCGTATAGCTCTTGAATATGTTCACGATCAAATGATACGTCATTACAGGACGACAACGTTTATTGAGTGAAGATCGTTAAATATTATATGGGTTGGTTGTCCTCTTAATCAAAGAGTGTGGTAACACTGGTATGGTATATAGATGAGATATAGGAGTACATCATTACAGAACAAGTGACTCACCTGCTAAGCATTCTGCTATCAAGAATTGCTCACAAAGCATATGGGTATAAGTGTCTTTCAGATCTGAGATCATCATAGTGATTTGTAAGTAACTCACTGTGCTTTGGTGCTAGACTATCTGGATTTCTAATGCAGTGACGGAAGGCTACTGGGTACTGTCAAGTACTTGCAAAGTCTGTGTATGGATCAAGATAGGATTGATCCCTCCAGATTATAAGAGTTGATGTATCGCTGTATTTCAATTGAGTAAAATCTTGGTCAGGATAATCCATGAGATAGATTTAAAAGATTGAAATACAATGTGGATGAAGCAATCTCGATTGATAGTTCATCTTAAACCATCCTAGAGCATTCAGGATCAAAAAGATGAATTATGTGGTAACCATATGCATAGTTTCTGAAATATTTCTTTGCGATAATTCGACCTATCTGGATATTAAGAACTATTACTAGATGGTATCTCGATTAGTACAGAAATTGATTCCTGTGTTATCGATTTAGTTGTTTGAACCTATGGAGTCACGCACGCAAGTTAGACACCATAGGAAAGTATTAGCTTATGTTTATGTGTCCAATTTGAAAGTACTTGACTTGATTGAACATATAAGCTAACTTGATTGAGAATTAAGTTATGGATCAAATGGGATTGAAAAGTTGACTATGTTTAGCTGGCACTATACATGAGATTCAAGTCCAATCTCGGAGATGAATAGTTTCTGATCTATGATCCATGAAGCATATGAGAGATTGAATTTAAGTGCTGATTAATTTTAGATTAGATCTAATTTAATTAGACTTAATTGGATCCAAAAATTCAAGTTAGACTTGGTACAAAAGTCCTAAAGAGTTTGAGATTGACATCCTTTCGAAATTATTTCGAATCAGCTTCGAATTGGATTCGAATTAGATCCATTTTGGATGATATATTAGAAATCCTACTTGCACTAAGATTTTCCTCTCCCCTGGACTGACCAGTACTTGAAATGGTGCTAGTTGTGGGCGTCCCTTATGGGTATGGGAATGAATGCATTGTGGGTGCCTTGTGTGGTTTCAATTCTATCTCATGTAGGAGTCCTTCTTTCATGAGTATTGGATTGATTCAAAGCATGTTTGAATTAAGAGTTCTGTACTTATTGGATCATGAGAATTATCTATAAATAGAGAGGGTCTCTATCTATGGATGCATAGCAAACAAATCAGATTGAGAGAAGAGAGAAAGAAATAGAGAGGCGTGAGAAGAGAGAAGCCCTTCCTTCTCCCTTGGTGTTTTCCTTGTGGCTGTCCCTCTTTCTCCTTATCGTGGGATCCATCTTGGGTGCCATCCTTGTTGGTGTGAGGTGTGACACCAGCATCTCTCATCTCTCATTTGGTTGGATTGCGAAGGTGATTTGATCGAAGTTCATCCCATTTTTCTGTGTTGTCTGACGTGCATGCGAAGTAGAGGATCCATACTTTCAGGCCTTTGTGAAGGTTGATTTTGGATTTTTGAGATTTGATCTCCTCTTCTGTTGCTATCCAAGTAAGGATTTGATTCTTATTTATGTAGATTTGTTAAAAATTTTTAGACACAACCTGGACTATCTGAAGAGAAACAGTTTTTCTTTCCTTCATGGATGCCTCATAGAAATTGAGATTAGCACTACAGGTATTCTTCTTATACAAGTTTACATTAATTATGCTTTGATTGTTATAGTCAAGGGTTTCTGGACATTAGGGTTTTTGGTGCGTTAGGTGTTTTGAATGAAAATTTTAAACACTTAGCCCTTTCGCTGTACCATCGGAACCCAACAGCCATGACGTGTATGAGATCGGATGTTGCCTATTCACTAGGAGTAGTGAGTACGTATCAATCTGATTCGAAAGAAAATCATTGAAAGGTTGTGAAGATAATCCTTAAATATTTGAAAAATACTAAGGATCAATAGCTTATCTATAGAGACACTAACTTAAAACTTATGGGATATGCTGATTCCAGTTTCCAGTTAGATTACGAAGATAGCAAAAGCATATCAGGCTATGTGCTCATCATGAATGGAGGAGCAATTTACTGAAAGAGTTCCAACCAGCACATGGTGGCTGACTCAGTATGTAAAGTGGAATATGTTGTGACATTTGATGCTATAAAGGAGGCTGTTTGGTTGAAGAAGTTCATCACTAAATTTGGAGTGGTTTCCTCTTTTGATGGTCTAGTTTTAATATTTTGTGATAGTACTAAAGCCATAGCATAAGCAAAGGAGCCCAAGTCACACCACAGACCAAACATATTCTGCGATGCTATCATCTTATCCAAAAAATCATGGATCGAGGTGATATCGAGTTAGAAAAGATTGAAGAAAAAGAAAACCTGATTGACCCTTTTACTAAAGCTCTCGGGATCAAAGAGTTTGATGATTATAAGTGAAAGATGGGTATAAAATACTACTTCGATTGGCTTTAGTCTAAGTGAGAGTTGTTAAAAATTATGTCATAAAGTCAATTGGCTTATTGTAAGTAATTAAATTTTGTATATGAATTATTGATCAATAAATAAAAATTATTTTGATTTTTTCATCATAAGGTATATATTTTCATTATTAGAACTCTTGTATTGTGATGAAGTCTTTAGAACTATATTATGATCGATAAAAAAATATTTATCGAATAGTTCTTAAATATGTTCACGATCAAATGATATGTCATTAATAAGATGATGACGTTTATCGAGTGTAAGTCATTGTGTGACATATAGGTTGGTTGTCCTTATAATCAAAGAGTGTGGAGACACTGATATGGCATACAGATGAGATGTAGGAGTATATCATTACTGAACAAGTGACTCTCCTTTCAGTTAACCTGATGATTATTTTGAAGATTGAAATACGATGTGGATGACTGTTTTAGGATTGACAGTTAAACCTTAGGTTACCTTGAGCATAGGGTCAAAGGGATGAATTATGCGTTAACCATATGTTGAAGTTCTTGAGTATTGCTTTGCAAATATTCGACTAATCCGGACGTCTGATTTTATTACTAGATGGTCACTTCAATTAGTATAGAAAAGAGTTCCTTTATTATCGACTTAATTTTTGAATCTATAGAGTCATGCACAAAAGTCAAACAATATTGGAAAGAATTGACCAGATATTTATATGTTCGATTTAAAAGTATGAGACTTGATTGAATATTTAGATTGACTTGATTGAGAATTAAGTTATAGATCATATAGAATTAAATACTATGTTCAGCTAGTACTACACATGAGGTACAGATTTGATTCCAGAGATAAATTAAATCAAATCAATGATCCAAGCGATTATGAAAGTATGGATTGAGTCCTAATTACTTTAGATCAAATCAAATCTAATTAGACTTAATTTTATTAAGGTTTGTTTGGGTTAATTTATCAAGTTGAACTTGGACAAGAATCCTAATTGGATTAGGATTAGCAGTCTTTTCGAAATTGGTTCGAATCAGATTCGAATTGGATTCGAATTGATCCAAATCTGAATCAAATCTAATTTGATGCACTTTGCCATTTTTTTCAAATATTCTCTCTCCTTATGGGCCAGCCAAGATAATTGGAAAGGGGCTGAAAATAGTCCCCTCCCCTTGGGCGTGCACCATAATGAAAGGAGACGCTTCTCCTATTTGGATTAGAATTCCTTATGTTTTAGAGAGTTTGGATTTGATTCAAATAGAGAGTCCTTTTTCGAGTACCTAAAGGAGTTTGATTTGATCTAGAACATCTTGCTTATATAAGGAGGGGCATGGGGAAGAAGAACATTAATCAACTGTTAGGCTTGACATGGAGATCCCTTGGTGTGGGCATCCTCTTTCTCTTGGGCGTCACTTAGCACTAGGCGTCTTTCTCCTCTTGACATCCTCCCTCTTTTTGTGGCAGTGTGTGGGTTGTTCCAAAAACTTGAGATCAGATCTCAAGTGTTCTTATCCTTTCTCTCTGAAGAAAGAGTTCATCTCTCTCTTCTACAGCGCTTAAAGGATCCACATATCCGTATCTCATGAAGCATATTGATCGAAGAGCTTCTTCACCTTGATTATTTTTCACTATGAATTAAGGTAAGAATTCATAAGCATTATGAAAATTTTAATTATTAATCTATTCTACCTTCCTGATATCTGATGTGATCGAACAATTTTTTTCTTTATTTACAATAGTGGCCAGCATTTAGATCTCTATTGCTTTGGTGCCATCCAGAGCTGGATGTAGGGACTGAGGGAGCAGTGATGTTTGTGAGTCACATCCACATTGACTGAAGTTAGATGTGTGGGAGGCTTTTGCACTGGGGAGGATGAGCATGAGGGGGCTTTGTTGCTTGGAGAGCTTCGACTTCTTCTCCAGGGCCTCATCACTACTCAGCCAGAGCTTATGAGGCTTGATTCGATTGGGATTGCTATGGTCAGAACAGGGGTGTGGGAGCTTCAGCTGGGCGGCACGTGGGAGGAGCAGGAGGCTCGTAGCTTTAGCCTGGCATGTGGGAGAAATGGAGGGCCTGGTTTGGCTAGGCCTTTCTTCGGTCTTCAATTCTTCTCTTTTCTTTTTCTTTTTCTTTTCTTCTTCTTCTCCTTCTTTTTGCCAACCATCTGTGGACTATCGGTGCTCAACGAGGCACTCCGACTGATCTTTCTTTTGGAAAAGAGTGATCTTGGTGCTCTTCTTGAGGTTCCCCTCAGAGAAACCCCTTGTCATGGTAATGTGAAGGAACCAGATCTAGGGTTTCAGGGTTAGATCTTGAGACTTTTTCAAGATCATACAGTGGAAGACTAAAATAAATCAAAATTTATTTTCTAAAATCAGAGAATCCTTAGATCTAAGATCCCTATTACATGATTATTACATAGCATTAAATCAGAAATTAAAATATATATATACAGCATGAACTACATGTTGATCATATCAACATGTTTCTATACTACATCTAATGTATGTATTAAACAATAGATCAGATCTATTACCTTACAAGTTAGACATTTTAACCTCACTGATCCAGGCTTGAGGATGATGTTGCAAGCTGCACACGCATCCGACCTCTAGGAGTCGTCCACACGAGCCCACAAATCTTGATCAGAAGTCCTGCTTTAGGAAATCAACACAGTATGCTAGTACTGCGCTGATCCTTCTTTGATGGTTGATCAGGTGCCTCCTTCTTCTTGATTTGGACTCTTCCAAAGATAAAAAATAGGAGGAGGAGTTTTAGATCTGAGACACTCTCAGGAAACTCAAGATGGAGGGAGGAAAGATATGAAAACAAACAACCCCAGAAGAAGACCCTCTTCTTCTTCTCGTTTCTCTCTCTAGACACCTTATCTTGTGTCTATTATATCTCCACGACCCAAAGGTCTTTCTCTCTGATTTTTGGATGGCCCAAAGGTCTCTCAAATCTCTATCTTTTTCAAAAATTTCATAAAGAAACTCATTTTATAGAAAGAGATATGATAGAGTCCTTGTCTAGGTTAAATACCTAGTCAAGGTTTATCCAAACATGGCAAGATAAGGGGCGCCCAACTTTTGAGCACCTCCTCCTTATTTTTGTGTATGGATCACTAGAAAAGGGTACACAATGTGTACCCTAAAAGCCACGAAAATTTCAAAAAAAATTTGGATAAATTTGGTGCAAAATTGAAAGAGTTTTGGATTTCTAAAACTCTATCTCATAGAATTTGAAATCCAAACTTATTCCTCTTTGATTTGATCCAAACCACCTTCTATGTAAGAAAGAAGAGAGGAAACCTTTTATTAATGTGGGAGAGACCTGGGAGAGGGCTTTTGTCGCACAAAATAAGAGGAGATTGGCGTTGAATGAGAGAGAGGGTGTAGGGAAGGCTTATGTGGCGCAAGGTGGAATCCTAGTCTTAGATCAACCTAATTAAAATAGGTCTTAACCCAATTAAGAACATAATTTAATCAGATTAAATTAGATTTAAATTAGATTTAATTTTTTAATCAAATTAGAAATTAGATTGACCCAAGTCCTAGTTGAACTAGGATAAGTTTTTCCTTGCACTTGGCTTATCCAATAAACCAATTGGACTTGATCCAATCATGCCCAAACCAAATCTAATTAAATTATATTTAATTAGACTTAATCTCAACCCATTGACTTAATCAAATTAAGCCAATTAGCAATCGATTTTCTAATCGATCCTCCTGCAACACTTGCACTGGGTTAAATGTCAATCATATTGATCATTTAACCCTAGAACGATTTTTAATCGTTGATCAACCATCCGATCGGATCATGAACTCTAATGTGTGTGACTTCATAGGTCCGAACCTAAGTTTGTATAATAGGAATAAATTTTTATACCAATCGAAGTGACCATCTAGCAATGGTACCTGACGATCGGATAGGTCGAATGTGTAGAATAACATCCTTAGAATCCATGTGAATATAGTTTTCATATAATTCATCCCCTTGACTAAAATGATTATAGGACACCCCAGAGTTCAACTGTCAACTCTGATTAGGTTGTCCACATTGTATTTCAAAATATCAAATCCATCTGATGGATTATCTTGGTCAAGGTTTTGCTAAATTGAAATACAGCGACTCATTCTTCTCCAACTCTTAGAGTGGTCAATCCCATCTCGATCACACTCTGACTTCGCAAGTACTTGACTGTGCCCAGAAGCCTTCTATCCTTGAATTAGAAATTCAGTTAGTCCAGTACCAAAGCACAGTGAGTTGCTTGCAAGTCACTGAGGCGATCTCAGGTCTAAGGGACACTTATACCTATATCCTATCAGAGACATTCTCGACAGCAGAATACTCTGGAGTTGGTCACGTTCAATGATGATGTACCAGTACATCTCACCTGTATGCCATACCAGTGTCTCCACACTCTTTGATTAAGAGGACAACCAACCAATATGGCTTACATTGACCTATGCTCGATAGAAGCTGTCGTCCTTATTAACAGTCTATCATTTGGTCGTGAACTATTTTAAGGACTAACTGATAAATTCTCTCTTTATCGAATCTAAATAGTCCTAAGGACTTCATCATAACAACGGAGTTTATTTGAAGATGAAAGCTTATGATGAAAATGCCAAATATATTTTATTTATTAACAAATCAATTACAATACTTGGTTGCTCAACCGTTAACAGCTTGATGATTGGCTTTTTGAAACATATTTCCCAACAACTCCCACTAGTCCTAAAGCCACTCGGACAGTATCTAATACCCATCTTTGACTTGTGGTTGTCAAACTCCTTCATCGCCAGGGCTTTAGTGAAGGGGTCGGCCAGATTCTCCTTTCCGTCAATCTTCTGAAGGTCGACGTCACCTCAATCCATGATCTCCCAGACCAGGTGGAAGCGGCGCAAGATGTGCTTCATCCGCAGATGTGCTTTGGGTTCCTTCGCCTGAGCTATGGCACCAGTACTGTCGCAGTAGAGCAGGACTGGACCATCGAGGGAGGGTGCTACTCTGAGCTCGTTGATGAATTTTCTCAACCACACAGCTTCCTTCGCGGCATCCGATGCTGCGATGTACTCCGCTTCACAAACAGAGTCCGCCACAGTATGCTGCTTGGAACTCTTCCAGCAGATGGCTCCACCATTCAGAGTAAAGATATAACCCGACATGCTCCTACTGTCATCATGGTCATATTGAAAGCTAGAGTCTGTGAACCCCATAAGTTTTAAATCTGACTCGCCATAAACCAACCATTGGTCCTTAGTATTTCTCAAATACTTAAGGATGGCTTTAACCACTTTCTAGTGATTTTCTCCAGGATCAGATTGGTATCTACTCACTACTCCTAGTGAGTATGCCACATCTGGTCTTGTACATGTCATGGCGTACATGATAGATCCCACGATTGAAGCATATGGGACTCTACTCATACGCTCTCTCTCTTTAGGAGTTGTCGGACAATCCTTCCTAGAAAGAGAAATTTCATGGCCTATCGGTAGATAGTCCTTCTTGGAATTCTCCATACTGAACCTCTTCAGCACAGTGTCTATGTACATGGACTGGGATAACCCAAGCATCTTTTTAGATCTATCCCTATAGATCTTCATCGCTAGGATGTAGGATGCTTCACCCAAGTCCTTCATGGAGAACTGTGATGACAACCAAACTTTTATTCCCTGTAGTGCGGGGATGTCATTCCCGATTAAGAGAATGTTATCCACGTATAAGACAAGGAATATCACAACTGGACCATTTGCCCATTTATAGATACAGGGCTCTTCTCCATTCTTAATGAAGTCATACGTTTGATCACCTTATCAAAATGCATGTTCCAACTTCGAGAAGCTTACTTCAATCCATAAATAGATCTCTGAAGCTTGCACATCTTGGACTCATCTGTGGATGTAAATCCCTCAGGTTGCATCATATACACCTCTTCCGTCAGCTCTCCCTTCAGGAAAGCTGTCTTTACATCCATCTGCCAGATCTCATAATCCAGATGAGCAGCTATTGCAAGCATTATCCGAATGGATTTGAGCATTGCCACAGGAAAAAATATCTCATCATAGTCAATACCATAACGTTGACGATACCCCTTGGCGACTAGACGGACTTTATAGGTCTCCACCTTTCCGTCTGCGCCCCTCTTCCTTTTGAAGACCCATTTACACCCAATGGATTTAACCCCTTCAGGTGGGTCAACCAATGTCCATACATCGTTGACCTTCATGGACTCCATTTCGGATTTCATGGCTTCAAGCCATTTTTCGAAATCAGGTCTCTGCATTACATCCATATAGGTGATCGGATCCTCATTATTCTCATCAAGTTCAATGGGATCACCGTTTCGGACCAAGAAACCGTAGTATCTGTCCGGCTAATGTGGTACTCTACCGGATCGTCTTAATGGTGCAGGTACATTAGGCTCTGGATCTGATCTAATCATATCCGACTCAGGTTCAGCTATTGGTGTCGGTCCTTCTACCTGTTGAACTTCATCAAGTTCAACCTTAGAGGCAACGGTTCCTTCACTAAAGAACTCTTTTTTTTAAAAAAAATTGCCTTAAGGCTAACGAACACTTTTTGTTCATAGCATGGTAGAAAAATATCCTTTGGTCTCTTTGGGGTACCCTATGAATGAGCATTTATCAGACCTTGGTCCAAGTTTGTCTGTGACTAATTGTTTGACATAGGTCGGGTACCCCCAGACCCTAAGGTGTAAAAGTGCTGGCTTACATCCTATGCATATCTCATATGGAGTCTTAATTACAGACTTACTTAGAACCCTATTTAACAGATAACAGATCGATTCGAGTGCATATCCCCAGAAGGATATCGGCAAGCTAGCAAAATCCATCATGGATCGGACCATGTCTAACAGAGTTCGATTCCTCCTTTCAGACACACCATTATGCTGTGGTGTTTCTGGAGGAGTCTATTAGGAGAGAATTTCATTCTCTCCTAGATATGTGAGAAATTCACTAGGAAGGTATTCTCCTCTTCGATCAGATCGAAGAGTTTTAATACTCTTCCCTGTTTGTTTTTCTACTTCACTTCGGAATCGTTTGAACATTTCAAATGAATCCGACTTATGTTTCATCAGATAGACATATCCATATCTGGATAGGTCATCCGTGAAAGTTATGAAGTAGAAATATCCACCTCTAGCACTTGTGCTCATGGGCCCGCATACATCAGTATGTATTAGGCCCAAGAGCTCAGTAGCTCTCTTACCTTTTCTAGTAAAAGGTGACTTGATCATTTTACCAAGAAGACAGGACTCACAGGTTGGAAGTGATTCACAATCACTGACTTCGAGGATTTCCTCTTGAGTCAACCTATTTATTCTGTTCTTGTTTATATGACCTAGCCTCCAATACCATAAGTAGATATCTGACACACTATCTAATCTAGGGTGCTTGCCAGTAGAATAGACTCTTATGAGGCTTGATCTTTTTGGTTTGGCTCTGCACTGATGTCCCAGCCTGAACTTGCACCTTCTTCACTTTCTTCTTCTTGTTCTTCTTCCCTTTCTTAAAAGGTCGAGAACCAGAAGATGAACCTCCCACTAAGTTCACCGACTCCTTGAAGAGTTGGTGATCCTTCTCAAAGTTCTGAAGCAACCCCAATAACCCGTGGTAGTTTATTTCAGACTTTGTCATTCTATAATGAGCGAGGAACAGGAGATAAGACTTGGGCAATGAGTTCAGTATTGTATCTTTCCCAAGCTGCTCATGCAAGGGAAAGCCGAGCTTGCTCAATCGTTCTATCAGCTCGATCATGTACAATACATGATCAGTGATAGAGGCACCATCCCGTATTTTGGCGTTGAAGATGGCACAACTAGTCTTGTGCCTCTCCATGTCATCGGGTGTGCCAAAGGCATCCTCCAACACTTGAAGCATATCCTTTGGCTGAGCCATCTCGAATTTACGACCGAACTCATCACTCATAGCAGCCAGCATGATACAGCGCACCGTGGTCCGGTCACTGAGCCACTTCTGATAAGTGTCTCTGACTGTTCCACGTGCATTGATAGCTGGCTCCTCAGGTGCAGGATCCATTATCACATATAGGATCCGTTCATGCTCCAGGACTATCTTCAACTTTCGGTACCAGCTACTGAAGTTGGGTCCCACCAACTTATCATTGTCCAACAATGATCGGAGAGATAGGGAAGTGGCCATATTTGCACAAAGGATAACCATAACCTAATTAGTAATTGATTCATTAAACCTAAAGATTTGGACTTTAATCAAAAGGTTTCTCCCACTATTTTATTCGAATTGGTAGCCTCTACCTCCAATTCGAGAAATTATCCTAATTCCTTAGTGGGTACTAGAATCCACTTAGACTGCACATAAGCCCAACTTTGGTTGGCCAACCCATGTACATCCAAGGGTAGGTTCATAACCAATTGTTTCTCTAAATAATTTTTAGTAATTTTAATTTTACCCCAGAAACCTAATCAGTAGGCTTTGGCCTCCACTGTAAGGATCCGGTTAGGTCCAACCATTAACATGATCATACTTGGTGTATCTAACCAATGAATGATTAAGCCCAACTTTAGTTGGCTCACCTAACCACCATTAGAGAGATACTTCCAAGTCATCATATGATGAGTGATAATTCTATTAGTCAACAAGCACCAGGCCTTTGGGTCTGCAATGATTATTGAGTTAATGGACTCATTATCAAAAACCTTAATGGGAGGCTATGACTTAGTTATCTCCATAACTTTGTCATTTTAAGGATCTAATAATTTTAGAGGATTTAAATAATTTAGAGGATGAGGTCAGATGAACCAGCTTATCATGATCCTCCACTGGCTTCACCAAGTCAGCTTAAGGGAGACCATCAAAAGGGCTAGTCTAGGAGTACCTAAATCAGTCATACTGATTTACCTAGCTGACATGGGTCAGCTCGAATAGTCAAGTGATCTGATCAAAACATAATTTCACCAAGAGGCTAGGTAAGTTCGATCAGTGGGAGGGTCTGCCAAAGCTTGCCTTAGACACCATCAGAAATGGCCAGGTAAGCGGGCTCCCAATTAATTAGTTTCGATTAGATTAACCTAACAGTTCGTGCTAGACCGCTTAGCCAAAAATCAAGTCCATTTGGTTCTCGTTAAAGATATGGACTTGACCAACTACAACTATTGTAATTGATCTAGAGAATCCTTGACCTAATCTAAGACAACAATTGATTAGATTTAGTCAATTCTTTAATTAAGTCCATCTTTAATCTAACCATAGGTCTAACCCAATTAATGGACCTAATTCCCACTAACCCATTAATCCAATGTGTTATGTCTGTGTCTTAGGTTCTTCAATTCACAATCTTAGAACCTAATCAAACAACTTCTTAATTCTTAATTAAGTTTTGGGCTGAGGGTTGGGTTCGGCTTTTCAAAAAATAATTTTCATATTTGTAAAATAATTTTATAATATGATTCTACCAACCATATTGTATGTTTGATTCATAATCAAGATACAAGTGAAATAAACATGAAACTACTTTATATCTAATCTAAACAGGTTCATGTAATTGAAACAATTTCAACTTTAAATAATTTTTTTGCACAAAAATTATTAACAAAGAGATTTTATTTCAGATTTAAATATCTTTTAAATCTAATAAATCATAAATTTAATCTAGATCATATCTATTAAATTTATGATTAAAGATAGATCTACACAAACTAGGATAACCTTTGCACTGTAAGGGGTAAACCTTACAGCAGGACAACCTTGCAGTTCATGATTGATCTATAATTTTAATTTTAGATTTAATAATCAGATTATAAATTAGATCTAATCTAAGAAATAATCTAAGCATATATAAATAATCATGTAATAAAGAACCTAGGCTCTGATACCAATTGAAGGAACCAGACCTAGGGTTTCAGGGTTAGATCTTGAAATATTTTCAAGATCATACAGCGGAAGACTAAAATAAATCAAAATTTATTTTCTAAGATCAGAGAATCCCTAGATCTAAGATCCTATTACATAATTATTATATAGCATTAAATCAAAAATTAATATATATATATATATATATATATATATATATATATATATATATATATATACAGCATGAACTACATGTTGATCATATCAACATGTTTCTATACTACATCTAATGTATGTATTAAACAATAGATCAGATCTATTATTACCTTGCAAGTTAGACGTTCTAACCATGCTGATCCAGGCTTGAGGATGATGTTGCAAGCCGCACATGCGTCCGGCCTCTAGGAGTCGTCCATACGAGCCCACGAATCTCGATCAAAAGTCTTGCTTCAGGAAATCAGCACAGTATGCTAGTACTGCGCTGATTCTTCTTTGATGGTTGATCAGGTGCCTCCTTCTTCTTAATTTGGACTCTTCCAAAGATGAAAAGTAGAAGGAGGAGTTTCATATTTGAGACACTCTCAGAAAACTCAAGATGGAGGGAGGAAAGATATGAAAACAAACAACCCTAGAAGAAGACCCTCTTCTTCTTCTCGTTTCTCTCTCTAGACACCCTATCTTGTGTCTATTATATCTCCATGACCCAAAAGTCTTTCTCTATGATTTTTGAATGGCCCAAAGGTCTCTCAAATCTCTATCCTTTTTGAAAATTTTATGAAGAAACTCATTTTATAGAGAGAGATATGATAGAGTCCTTGTCTAGGTCAAATACCTAGTCAAGCTTATCCAAACATGGCAAGATAAGGGGCGCCCAACTCTTGAGCACCTCCTCCTTATTTTTATACATGGATTACCAGCAAAGGGTGCACAATGTGTACCCTAAAAGCCATAAAAATTTTAAAAAAATTTGGAAAAATTTGGTGCAAAATTGAAAGAGTTTTGTATTTCTAAAACTCTATCTCATAGAATTTGAAATCCAAACTTATTCTTCTTTGATTTGATCCAAACCACCTTCCATGTAAGAAAGAAGAGAGGAAACCTTTTGTGAACGTGGGAGAGACCTGGGAGAGAGCTTTTGTCACACAAAATAAGAGGAGATTGGCGTTGAATGAGAGAGAGGGCGTGTGGAAGGCTTATGTGGCGCAAGGTGGAATCCTAGTCTTACTAGGATTCTATCTTATGACTTGTTTTAATTTGGTTTCTCAAACTAAATCAAACCAAAATTAGATCTACCCAATTAAAATAGGTATTAACCCAATTAAGAATCTAATTTAATCAGATTAAATTAAATTTAAATCTGATTTAATTTTTTAATCAAATTAGAAATTAGATTGACCCAAGTCCTAGTTGAACTAGGATTAGTTTTTCTTTACACTTGGCTTATCCAATAAACCAATTGGACTTAATCCAATCAAGCCCAAACCAAATCTAATTAAATCATATTTAATTAGACTTAATCTCAGCCCATTGGCTTAATCAAATTAAGCCAATTAGTAATCGAATTGCTAATCGATCCTCCTGCAACACTTGCACTAGATTAAATGTCAATCATATTGATCATTTAACCCTAGAATGATTCTTAATCGTTGATCAACCATCCGATAGGATCATGAACTCTAATATGTGTGACCTCATAGGTCCGAACCTAAGCCGATAGCACAGGAACAAATTTTTATACCAATCGAAATGACCATATAGCAATGGTACCCGACGATCGGATTGGTCGAATGTGTAGAACAACATCTTTAAAACCCATGCGGATATAGTTTTCATATAATTCATCCCCTTGACCAAAATGATCATAAGACACCTCAGAGTTCAACTGTCAACTCTGATCAGGTTGTCCACATTGTATTTCAAAATATCAAATCCATCTGATGGATTACACTGGCTAAGGTTTTGCTAAATTGAAATACAACGACTCTTTCTTCTCTAGCTCTTGGAGTGGTCAATCCATCTCGATCAACTTTGCAAGTACTTGACTGTGCCCAGAAGCTTCCGTCCCTGAATTAGAAATTCAGTTAGTCCAGTACCAAAGCACAGTGAGTTACTTGCAAGTCACTAAGGCGATCTCAGGTCTAAGGGACACTTATACCAATATCCTATCAGAGACATTCTCGACAGCAGAATACTCTAGAGTTGGTCATGTTCATTGATGATGTACCAGTACATCTCACTTGTATGCCATACCAGTGTCTCCACACTCTTTGGTTAAGAGGACAACCAACTCATATGGCCTACAGCGACCTATGCTCGATAGAAGCTGTCGTCCTTATTAACAGTCTATCATTTGGTTGTGAACTGTTTTAAGGACTAATCGATAAATCCTCTCTTTATCGAATCTAAATAGTCCTAAGGACTTCATCATAACAATGGAGTTCATTTGAAGATGAAAGCTTATGATGAAAATACCAAATATATTTTATTTATTAACAAATCAATTACAATACTTGGTTGCTCAACTGTCCACAGCTTGACGATTGGTTTTTTGGGACACATTTTCCAACAAAATGACCCACCACCTTAGGATCCCCATACATTGATCATCATTTTGTAGCATGGTCACCATCAACTCTCTAGCTTTTGGACTGGATAATCACATTTGCATCGGCCTTGGCCATGAATGCCTCCTTTCTTTTTTCCATGTAGTCACTCCTGTTGCCAGCTTCCCTGCATCCTTTTAAGAATTCCAAAACATGGAGGAGGAAACAAGAAAATAAAAATAATTAAAAATTTAAAAATGTAAATAAAGAAATAAAAATAATTTGAAAATCATGGGGTTTCTGCTTCTTTTTTCTTATTGGGAACTTTATTCGAATGCTGTGACCTTCCTCCTTGCTCGGATCCTGTTTCAGAATTTTAAAATATGAACAAAAAAATAAAATAATTCAAAAGTTGATTATCATTCGGATCATTAGCCCCTTGGTTTGTGGATGGCTGGATCATCTGATCGATTTGGAGGTGAATGGTCAGGATTTCATCAGTGTCGGAGTGATGTGATGGAGCTTCTCTCATTGAATGTCACTGATAACTAGGTGAGCAAGGGGAAAAGTGGAAGGGCCTCCCATTCTTTTTTTTTTATTTTTATAATTTGAATGTTGATCTGCTATGATTTCCTTCTCTACATGAACTCTTCTTTTCCTGAAAGTTGTGGTCTCCCTCCTTGCCTGGAGCTTCCTTCCAGTTTTGAGGTTGATGAGGATGATCCCGGCATTGGAGTAGTGTGATGATACTCCTCCCATTGAGTATTCACTCCTTCCCGTAAATGGGCCTGAGGGCTCCTTCCTCTAGCATCAATCTGTTGATGCTGAAATCTATCTCGAGATTGGGATAGCTGGAGCTAGATGGCAATAGTTGGTTGGCGATGGCGTGATGGCAGTGGCGACGGTATCTATAAAGGAAGTCCCCATTGGCTTTGGCTGGGACCTTCCAATGCTCAAGTCAGATTTTTGGTAACAGAGGGAAGGAGTGAGCATATTGGGAGGAGAAAGTCTCATACCTAGAGGGTCCCTGTTGGCCCTTATTATCGACGAAAATCAAAGATTGTCAGGCCTAAACCAGTTAGCTGTTTGGATAGGCCATCCACCTGCCAGTCGGTTATTAGTCATGGGAGGATGCTAGATCTACTATTGTCAGAGTTGCTTGCCCTCTTCCAGAGGTTCTTTAGAATCATGTCAGGTAGGGCCATCTTCGGGAGCACAGGAAACTCATTTACTGAGGATATGCATTGACGAGCAAGGTCTGAGGAGGGAGGCCGATGCTAGAGCGTAGTAGCCGAAGGTTGGGTGGCTTCTGACGTCGGGGGGGTCAAGGCCACCACGATCTTGAAAGGCCGAAGGCCGGGTGCGTGGGTATGTCTTACCCTCTCCTTGTCCCCGCCACCCTATTCTCATTGCCAACATCCTCCTTCTGTCCCAAGGTGACGCTTGTTGGATGACCTGTTAAGGTGATGAAGAGGCCTCTTGATAGACAATGGCTTGGAGTATTTTCATTGAGAATTATGTCCTAAAGTCAATTGATTTATTATAAATAATTAGATTTTATATATGAATTATTGATTAATGAATAAAATTATTTTGATTTTTTCATTACAAGATGAATATCTTCATAATTAGAACTCTTATGTTGTGATGAAGTCCTTAGAACTATATTATGATTGATAAAGGAAGATTTATTGAATAATTCTTAAACATATTCATGATCAAATGATATGTCATTAGTAAGACGATGATGTTTATTGAGTGTAGATCATTGTATACTATATAGGATGGTTGTCCTCATAATCAAAGAGTGTGGAGACACTGATATGGCATATAGATGAGATGTAGGAGTACATCATCACTGAATAAATGACTCACCTGTTTAGTGCTATGCTGTCAAGTGCAGCTTGCGAAACATATGGGCATAAGTGTCCCTCAGATCTGAGATCACCATAGTGACTTGTAAGCAACTGACTGTGCTTGGGTATCAGACTACCTACATTTCTAATACAGTGATGAAAGACTACTGGATACAGTCAAGTACTTGTGAAGTCTGTGTATAGATCAAGATAGGATTGATCTTTTCAAATTATAGGAGTTAATGCATCACTGTATTTTAATTTAGTAAAACCTTGATCAGGGTAATCCATATGATGGATTTGAAAGATTAAAATATGATGTGGATGATAGTTTCAGGATTGACAATTAAATCCTAGATCACCTTGAGCATTAGGGTCAAAGGGATGAATTATGTGATAACCATATGTTGAGGTTCTTGAATATTGCTTTGCAAATATTCGATCTATCTAGATGTTGGGTATTATTGCTAGATAGTCATTTCGATTAATATAGGAAGGAGTTCTTATGCTACCGGCTTTATGCTCGAACCTATGAGTCACGCATAAAAGTTAAACAATATAAGAAAGAATGGATCAGATATTTATATATTCGATTTAGAAGTATGAGACTTGATTGAATATGTAGATTACTTGATTGAGAATTAAGTTATATATCATATAGAATTAAACACTGACTTTGTTCAGCTAGCATTGCGCATGATGTGCATGTTTGATTTTGGGGATGAATTAAATCAAATCAATGATCCAAATGATTATGGAAGAATAGATTGAGTCTTAATTACTTTAGATTAGATTTAATCTAATTGGACTTAATTTTATTAAGGTTTGATTGGGTTAATTTATCAAGTTGGACTTGGACAAAAATCTTAATTGGATTAGGATCAGTAGTCTTTTCAAAATTGATTGGAATCGGATTCGAATTGGATTTAAATTGATTTAAATCTGAACCAAATCTGATTTGATGTAATTAGCTATTTTTTTTACACATTCTCTCTCCTTATGGGCTAACCAAGATGGTTAGCAAGGGGCTGGAAATCTCCTTGGACATGCGCTATAACGAAAGGATATGCTTCTCCTACTTGGATTAGGATTCCTTGTGCTTTAGGGAGTTTGGATTTGATTCAAACATAGAGAGTCCTTTTTTTAGTACTCAAAAGAGTTAGATTTTATCTAAGACACCTTGCCTGTATATAGACGGGTGTGGAGAAGGAGGAAATCAATCAATTGTTGGGCTTGGCATGGAGATCCCTTGGTGTGGGTGTCCTCTCTCTCTTGGTCATCACCTAGCACTAGGCATCTCTCTCCTCTTGGCATCCTCCCTCCTTTTGTGGTAACATGTGGGCTATTCCAAGGGCTTGAGATCAGATCTCAAGTATTTTTTTCCTTTCTCTCTGAAGAAAGAGTTCATCCATTTCTCCTACAGCATTTGGCGTGCACGTGAAGTAAAAGATCCACGCATTCAGATCTCACAAAGCATATTTATTGAGGAGCTTCTTCAACTTTGATTATTTTTTATTATGAATCAAGGTAAGAATTTATAAGTATTATAAAAATTTTAATTGCTCATCTATTCTACCTTCCTGGAATCTAATATGATCGAACGAATTTTTTCTTAAATTGATGTCAGAGCCAGCCCTATATGTTATGATCGTATCGTCAAATTTTAAAATTTTTTATTTTTTTATTCTAATTTTGAATCAAAATTTTTTATGTGATTAAACCTTGATCTCTTTTGATATCTTTTGTATAATTTTTATTTAGTTTTAATCAGAGTATCGAATTGAAATCAACCCCTGAATCTGAATGCTGAAAATCTATTTTAGCGAAATTTTTTATGCAGATTTTTATGCTGATTTAATACCTGATTATGCATGGATTTAAATTTATTTTGATAAATTTTTTATGATTAAATTTAATTAGAGAATTGAAGTTGGAATTAGACTTAGATTTGAATTTGTTTGATAAAGTTTTAGATCAAATTTCAGCATAATATCGATATATATTTGATCACATCTCTAACCAGAATTTTTTTATGCAATCATACACATGTTTGGGATAGATTTCTATATTATTTTAAATCTAAATTAATTATTTTATATACTGTATAAATTTAGTTTTGGATCTGAAATAAAGTATCTTATGCGATGATCTAATAGGATTAGATGTATAACATGTATGATATGATCATATTCATGTGCATGCCTAGCTCATTTGATAATTTATATGGTGATGTAATTGATTTTTAAAATTAGATTTCAGATGTTAGTAGCCCCATACTCAAATTGAGAGGGTCCCCAAGCCATCCAGTCATAAGAGTAAGTAGGATTTAAGATCGTTGTGATCAAGTCTCATGATGAAGAATAGCGAAAAGAATTCTAAAATTATTTTGATCAAAAATATATTTAGATTAGATCTAAAATAATTTATAGTTAATTATAATTTTAACATAATTAATTTAGATATGAAAATTAGATTTTATGATCTGAATTATATGATTGCATATGATGTACAAATCTGAATTTTCTATGATACATATGATGTATATATGAAATTGATATATATTTAATTGTTAAACATAGTATTTGAAAATTAGTTTTTGACTTGAAATATATGGTTTGCTTCATTTAAAATTCTAGTAGAATAGTTCTACAAACTAAAATACATATTTCACACAGTTAATTTAAAATTAAGTTTTTAAAAGGATCTAGATTTGAGAATTGAAGATTTTAAAGCACCTCATAAATCGATGGGCAATAGATTAGCATGAATCAGATCATCTAACTGGATTAGACCTAAAGTTAAAAATAAATATGGATCAATTAGAGAAATTAATTATATCTAATCAAATATTGAATTAGATTAGGTCGAAATTTCTTTAGATCAATCTCAATAGTTGTAGCTTGATCAAGTCCATATTTTTGACCATACCAATTGGACCATGATCATGGCTTAAAGGTTTATCCCAAATCCTTTGCTGATTGAATTGAAACTAATCCACCAATTGGTGTCTAAGATAAGTTTGGCAATATTGCATGGCAATTCGATTGATAATTTTTGATTGATAGTCTGCTTACTTGATCATTTCGATGGTGTCTAAAGCAAGTTGAGGCAGACCCTCCCATTGATCTCACTTATCTAGCCAACTCGATAGATTATATTTTAATTAGGTCACTGATTGATTCGAGCTGACTCATGCCATTAAGGAAAATCAGTATAACTAATTTTGATGTCTTTAGACCAGCTTGTATGAAGTCTTCTTCATGACTTGGTGAAGTCAGAGAGAGGATTTATGACTCACGGGTTAACCTCTTCCCTTATTCTCAAATTATTAAATCAAAGTCTCTAAATTATTAGGTCCTTAAAATCATATAGTTATGGGAATAACTAATTCATAGCCTCCCATTAAGGTGCATGATAATACGTCCAATATTCTAAATAGGCATCGAAGGCACCATATGCTTGGTGTCTATTGGGTATTGAAATTATCATTCATCATATGACTACCTTATTATGCCCTTCAGATAAATGGTTAGGTTGGTCGAGCCACACTCGGCCTTGGGCATTCATTTGCTAGATGCATTTGGTGTTGTCATTTTAATGGTTGGACTTAACCAGGATTTTCAGTAAAGATAACACATGTTTGCTGAAGAGATGCCCGAGGTAAATCCTAATTGCTAAAAATTATTTGATGAAATAATTGGTTAAGAATGTATCCATGGATGCACTAGGATTGGCCAAGCCACGTTCGGATTCAAATGCAGTCTATGTGGATTATATTACCTACTAAGGGATTAATGTAATTCTTCGAATTGAAGATAGCGGCTATCAATTTGTATAAAATAGTGAGAAGACTTTTAGACTAAAATTCATATATTTAGAATTTAAATAATTCATATACCAATAGATTTTTAGTTTTTTTTTTAGCTATTGCCAACATATTATCACTTTGATCGCTGTTGGACAGCAACAAGCTTATCGAACCAAATTTCGATAGCTGGTATCGAAAGCTTAAGATTGTTTTGGAGTACGAAAGGATCCTGTACGTGCTTATGGATCCCGTACTCGATAAACCTACTGCCAATGCATCTCGTGCTGTGAGAGATACTTATATGAAGTGGCTTAGTGATCGCACTATAGTGCATTGCATTATGAGGGCAGTCATGAACAATGAACTTAGCCATAGGTTCGAGAATATGCAACCCTAGGAGATGATTTAATTGTTGAATGAGTCCTTCAGCACCCCTGAGTATGTTGAGAGACAAAATCTCTTGTGCTATGTTCAATATCTGTATGCGAGAAGGATCGTCAATCACACATCATGTATTGTACATGATCGAGCAGATTGAATGCTTAAGTAAATTTGGCTTTCCGTTACATAAATAATTGGATAAAGATGCTGTTCTAAACTCGCTACCAAAGTCCTACCTACCATTCTTGAGTCATTATAGAATGACAAAGCCTACAGTGAACTATTATAGTTTGTTAGGGTTACTGCAGACATCGAGAAGGACCATCAGCTCCAGAAGGAGCCGGTGCATGTTATGGGAGGATCATCTACAGGTCGTCGTTCCTCTAAGAGAGGAAAGAAGAAAAAGGTATAGAAGAGTCATGCCGCTGATCCAAAGCTAAAGTAGGAAAAAAGTCAAAAATCGACAAGAGCTAGACAGAATACTTCTTCTACAAGAAGGTAGATCATTCGAAAAGAAACTATTCTACATATATTGCTTCTCTAGACCCAAATAGGCCAAAAAATAAGAGAAACAAGCAATCAGTTGCTTCATAAGGTATTTATATGATAACTCCTTATAATTTCTCTATATGTGATACTACTACCAGGATATTAGATATCAAAAGTTTGATTAATATTTATAATTCATTGTAGAGACTGCAGGTTAGTAGAAAATTTAAAGAAAGCAAGCGGTTCCTGAATGTTGGAGATGGAAGCCTTGTTCCAGTTCTAGCTTTAGGAACGATGCAGCTTGTTTTTGAGTCTAGTAGTGTCATATAAGATGAGTATCATTATTGTCTTTTCTTTTTGATGAATGTCATATCTGTAAAATTTTTAGTCAAACTTGGTTTTAAGTTTTCAATAAAGGATGATTTTTGTAATATTATATGAATGATACTAAAATCATGTGAGGACAATTGAAACATGGCATATCTTACTATCACAGTCTGTTGGTGTAATGTATACATCGAACAAACATCCTAGGATAGAAATATCAGTGATACCTGCCTTTGACATTGTAAGCAGGTCATGTTAATAAAAATAGGATAGACAGGTAACTTAAGGAGGGTGTCCTTAAAATTAATGATTGTGAATTATTACTAATCTATGAGTCCTGTCTACTTGATAGGATGATCAAGTCACCTTTTAAGAGAAAAAGTGAGCTAGCCAGTGATGTTTTAGGCCTAGAATTGTTGGATGTATGCCCTAGAAGCCAATCTTGGCTGACACATTTCATATATCTAGGATATAGTTTTGTACTTATTGGGTATTTATATTTCTATTCATGTTTATGTGTCCATGAATCATCCAAGGGATTAACAAGATGATGACACATATTCTCAAAGAGTTGAGAATTTGAGACATGTTGGGTTCTGGTGACGCAGTGAAAGGATTAAGTATTTAAAATTTTCATTAAAAGTATCCGATACACCAAAAATCCTGATGCCCAGAAACTCTTGACTATATCAATCAAAGTACAATAAAATAAATCTGGATCAGAAGAATACCTATAATGCTAATCCAATTTCCATGAGGATCCAAGTGTCCACCCTCCAATGGTGATCCACATGAAAATTAAATCAACGACAATGCTTCTTCTTCTCCTTACTTCAAGAGTTCTAGCCTTTAGAACTTAACCAGCCATCAATCGATCAGATCTTCCTCCAGACTTGAGTCTGAACCTTTCTGAACCATCCACTGGATTTGACTATTTTTTTCTATACCTCTTAAACCCTTAGAGCTATTAGGATTAGGCTTGTCTTAAAAGAACAAGCCTTGTCCTAAAACCTAGAGTTGTAAGAGAGGGAGTGGATAGGGATGTAAGAATTGAATGATCACCCCATCTGCCATCCCCTATTTATAGCACTAGATAGGGTGCTAACAGAGAAGGCACACCTCATCTGGAAAGGTATATCAAGTCCTCGTATCACTTATCTGAGAGTCCTTAAACAGAAGGACTCTTCAGGGGGTGATATGTTGATTCCTTCCTTCTCACGCGCACAAGCCCAGAACAAGATGCTTTTTGTATCTCTTCACATATCAGATTAGTGTGAAATTTTGTCATATAAACCTTCATCCAAATAGGAAGGCCATCACCAAATGACACAGTATTTGGATAAGAGTTCATATGTGAGAAGGACTCTTCATCGAAGAGACGAGCACCTTCTCCCTGTCGCAAGCACGCACACCCAGAAAAGGGTGTGAAAAGCAACCTTTCTTAATCTAATAATTTTTTAAATTTTTATCACATGATCGACACTTAAAACTAATCCTTATCACAAAAATTATTAGGTAAAAAGTTGCTTAAGACTCCCTAAACAGAAGGAGTCTTCACGTCCCTTCATGCGTCCAGAAAAACCTATCACGCATGTAGCATTATTTCAAACAATTTTTTTATGCATAATCTGATAGATTTTTCATACTTCAAAAGATATGATAGGTGGCTCATCATCTGATCTACTTGCTATAAAAAATAGAAGCCCAAAACAGAAAGATTCTTAGTCCTTCTCCATGCCACAAATAAAGTGCGCATGCATTCTACATATTAATGCTAAGAGTCCTTCTTAAGTTGGACTCTTAGTTATTTGGCATGTACACCAGATATGGTGTCTCTTTTTAGCTGTTTCTAGGTGGCTTGACCTGACCCAAATGCCCATCAAGTTTGTCTAGCAAATGAGTAAGGCATGAGATCAAATTGATCTCTAAAAGAGCTAGGGATTCCACACATGCTAGCATACTTATCGGAATCCCAATTGAATCCAAAATTCCAATCAACCTTTTTAAAAAGGGTCCTTGGCCAATTTCTATATGTTTATGACCCATTGGATTCCACATCTAGCTAGTACTAGATTCGGATGCAAGTTGACTTAATTTGATTTGAATTTAATCTAATTGATTTAGGTCCAATTGAGCTAACCCGATTTTAGTAATTAGAACTCTTTCTAATTGGTGTTCGAATTAAACTCTTTAATTCGATTAAAAATCTATAAGTTAAGATTGACATCTAACAATGTATCATGACTATCTAGAAGATATAAAAATTTAATAAAAATATCAAATATGCCTTTCAGTAGGAAGTTACCTGCAATACAATTCTTTGATCATCCAACATCTTGAATATGTTCATGAGTATGGAATCATGTCAAACTCAAACACATGTTCATATCGATTCTCAATTAACCAATGATGACTCCAATGAAGAAGTATTAAAAATTCTTTCTAATCTTTTTTCTGCTTTTGGACAAAAGATTTTTTCCAAATCATCTAGGATTGAGAATACACAGGATGCGATCTCCTCTTACTAAGAGTGATCGATTCCATATTGACCTACTCACAACCTCCATACACACTCTACCATATCCAGAACACCCCATATATATCTAATGCCATGCCTGAGTATGAACCAAAATATGGATTCATGTGTACAAGATTTCATGATGGTCTCAAGTCTAAGGATCACTTGCACAACTCCTACTTAGAGAACCATCTTTGATACATAAGTAAGGCTTCTATAAAATATTCTCTTTCATTGAGTCAATTTAGTGGACTCATTTTTTAAATGAGCACCCATATCCTTGTATTAGTGTTCCACATAAGTGGCTAGTGAGATCTGCCACCCTCTCCATCGAGCATATATAGGATGTACCAGTCTATCTGAAATATTGATCTCTAACTCAATGTTCCTACGATTAGAAATATTTAAGATTAGAATTTTAGAATTTTAAGTCTCACTAGCATGACCCATTCATATCTTCTAAAATCATTGCCCTAATCTTTGGGGTTCATCATAATCTTAGTCATAATAAGAAGCAGCTAATATGATAAATCAATATCTTATTTTATTATCAAATAATAAATGTCATTACATGAGTTGAAAAATTACAAAGAAAAGTCCCATCGCAACATACTTGCGATTAACTTTTATAGGACACTCTTCTTTCAATCTCCCACTTGCACTGAAGCCAATCACCTTTGTATCTCATACAATTAAGATGGCGATCATTTAGCTGCTGTGGTATGGCCTTAGTGAATGGGTCTACTATATTGTTCTTTCTATCTACTCATTCAAAGACGGCATCTTATCTTTAACGAGATGGAAGCGTCTGAGGATGTGCTTGGATCTATAATGAGACCTAGGTTTCTTTGATTGAACAATGGCCCCAGTGTTATAATGATAGAGTGACACTGGTTCTTCATTCTCAGAAACTACTCCTAAATCCATAATGAACTTCTTTATCCAGACAGCTTCCTTAGTGGCTTCACTAGCAGCGATGTACTCTGCCTCAATAGTTGAGTCAGCTACTGTCTGCTATTTGGAACTCTTCCAACTCACTGCTCCACCATCTAGAGTAAACACATACCCTGATATTGACTTACTATCACCTGTTTTCCAATAATCCTCTCTTGGATCAGCTTGAAATCTGATAGCTATGTCCAAAGCATAAGCTACAGGCCTGGAACATAGCATGGCATACATAATTGATCCCATAGCCAAAGCATAAGGGATTTCATTCATCCTCTTTCTCTCGTCTAATGTCTTAGGACACATTTTCTTAGAGAGACGTATACCATGACTTGCAGGCAAGTAACATCTCTTACTTGCCTCTATATTAAACCTCTTTAATATGGGATAAGCTTGCCTCCATATTGTACCATGACTGGGATAAGCTTAACATCCCTTTAGATCTATCTTTATAGATCTTTATATCCAGTATATAGGATGCTTCACCTAAGTCTTTCATGAAAAACTTATTCGATACTTAAGTCTTGACCGATTGCATCATTGGGATATTATTCCCAATGAGCAGTATGTCATCGACATACAAAACTAAGAAGACAATAGCACTCTCACTTGTCTCTTATACACACATGGTTCATCTTTATTTTTGATAAAGCCAAACTCTTTGACTGTTATATCAAATCAGACGTTCCAGCTCTTCAAAACCTGCTTTAATCCATAGAGGGATCTCTTTAGCTTGCATATTTGATTTGCCCTCCCATTTAAAACAAATCCCTCTGGCTGAGTCATATAGACTTCTTCCTCTAGATTATCATTGAGGAATGCAATCTTGACATCTATCTACCAGATCTCATAATCGTAGTATGCTGCTATAGTAAGCAAAATCCTGATGGACTTGAGCATAGCCGCTGGTGAGAAAGTTTCATCATAGTCAATTCTTTATTTTTATCTGAAACCCTTTGCCACCAACCTAGCTTTATAGGTTTCTACTTGGCCATCTGCTCCGATCTTCTTTTTGAAGACCCACTTGCACCCTATTGGGGTCACACCCTCAGATGCATCAACCAAGGTCCACAGTTGGTTAGTGTACATCGAGTCCATCTCAGATTTTATGGCTTCCAGCCATCTGTCTGAGTCTCTACTCATGATAACTTTCGAATAGATCAGTGGATCATCATCTTGAATGATATTAATCGAATTGTCATTCTCAATGACAAAACTATATCTTAGAGATTCTTGACGCACTCTATCTGACCTTCAGAAAGGAGGTGTATATTGTGGATGTACCTCATCTTTAGGTACTTTTGATTGAGGATCTTTTTATGGTCCAATCACTGGTATTTTTGGATCGATTTGTAGATCATGAACTTCAGTAAGTTCAATATTTCTGCCACTGCTTCCTTCTTGGATGAATTCATTCTTAAAGAAAGTGGCGTGCCTACTAACAAATACTTTTTGATAAGTAGGGTGGTAGAAATAGTATCCATTAGTTTTCTTAGGATATCCTACAAACCTATACTTGTCTGATCTAGCACTAAGCTTATGTCCAAAAATATTTTTGACATAAGCTGGACCGCCCCAAATCTTAAGATGTTTAAGATTAGACTTTTTTCCCTTCCATATCTCATATGGTGTGTTTGCAACAGATTTTGAAGGTACTCTATTTAATATGTATGCGACAGTCTCTAAGGCATATCCCTAAAAAGATATTAGGAGATCAGTGAAGCATATCATGGGCCACACCATATCTATTAAAATATGATTTTTCCTTTCTGCTACACCATTTAACTGAGGTGTATAAGGAGGGGTCCATTCAGAGAGAATACATTTACTTTTAAGATGATCAAAAAATTTACTGGATAAGTATTCTCCTCCTCGATCAGATTGAAGAACCTTAATACTTTTTCAGTTTGTTTCTCAACCATGCATTGATACTCCTGGAACTTATCAAAGGATTCGAATTTATATTTCATAAGATACACACACCCGAATCTTGATAAATCATCTGTAAAGATAATAAAATATGAATATCCACATCTAGCCTAAGTTGTCATTGGTCCACATACATCCGTATGTACTAGGGCTAACAACTCACTTGTCCTCTCTCCATGTCCAAAAAATGGAGTCTTGGTCATCTTACCCATGAGACAAGATTTACAAGTTCCAAATGATTCATAATCATATGGATCAAAGAATTTCTCTTTGTATATAACTTGTTTATCCTTGACTCACTAATATGACCAAGACGGCAATACTAGAGATATATGATATTCACATTTTTTCTCTTTCTTTTCATATTTCTTTTAATATAAGAAATATTTTTATTGAGTGCACGAATTAAAAGATTGTTATCAATATAATAACTACTGCCATAAAAGTCATTAGAAAAAAAAATAGAGCATCCATTTTCCATTAGCCTTATTTCATAACCTTGTTTTAATAATAAAAGTATAGAAATAATATTTCTAATGACCTTTAACATGTAATAACAATCTTTCAATACTAAAATTTTGTCTGAAGGTAAATCAAGCATACAGGTTCCCACAGCCTTTGCGCTAATGGACTCTCCACTTGCGCAATAAAGCTCGAGGTCACCTCTTTTTAGACCTTTGATATTCTGTAGTCACTATAATGAATTACAAATATGCGATCCACAGGCGGTATCTAATACCCAAATATCAGAGTCTGAGCCACTCAGTAAAAAATAGGTTTGTATCATATACACACCTTTTGATGCTATACTTGCATCTTGCTTCAAACTTGCAATATTATTCTTGCAATTATACACTCTCAATGATCAAATTTGCAACAAAATGAACAGATGATATCCTTAAGGATATCTTTTGCCTTCTTATTATTACTGACCATCCTAAGGTCAGAAATATCTAGAACATTGAAGTTCTTCTCTGATATGAACCTTATTTGCAAGTTCCTCAATAAATCCACAGAGTCGGATCGGTCAACATATTTTTATTTATGGTGTTATATAGTGAAAATAAAGAAGCCATAATGCAGACTTAAATCTGTATAAATAAAGAATAATAGTATAAGCAGACCACTCATGTTTGACATGCATAACTAGTTGAGGATTTTTAAAAAAAACTAGTTATGCCTCCCACTATTTTATCGGATATCATAGTCCTCTCCTATGGCAAATGAGAAATCCTAATCTGATTTCTTAATGGGGTTGAGATCCTAATCTCTTATTAAAGCCTTATGGATATCACAATAAATCTCAATAAGTTCAAAAATAGAAAAATCTATCCAATAGCATCTCATGCAACTCTCAACATAAATTTTGCCTCTAAAAATACTTATAGCCTTGTGGATATCACAACAAACTATAGTATTTTGTAGTTAAGTCAGACCCTTCATTTTCATACAGTCATATCTGAAAAATACTGCCCTTGTGGATATCACAACAAAGCAATATATCCAAAATATATCATAAAGCATCTAATATACACCAAGATAAATCCACATCAATCATCATAGTAAGCCTTGTGGATATCACAACAAACTTATTATGGTTTTTGATAGGATATTGACTAGGCATGAAGAAAGGCATATGTAGTATTCAAAATACTGAGCTACCATCATTCAAGATTCAAACTAATCCAATTGATCAGAAAAGTGTTAAGATTGGTGGGGGTCCCCCCGTAGCTTTTCTTAGACACCAATAAAATTGATCAGACCAGCAACGGAACCAATTAAATAACCACCATACTTGAAACACTCCTTAGATATCAATTGTTTAATCGATTCAAAAAATAGGTCAGCTACTGATTCATAACATTACGACTTAATATAATTTTTATGAGAGCTTTAATGATCTCAAACACATCCTAATTCAATCAATCACAATGATGCACAAATATAGTTGTATCTTAAAAATCATAACAACTAAACATAGCATCCAATCATATCTCTAAGATATGAAAAATATAATCATACAATATGACTATAACTAGCATTTTAAGCATATCACATATGCATGAAATTTTAATAACATACATGAATACAAAATACTCTTTTCATAGTTCTTCTTCTTAGGACATTACAGTGGTACCCCTATATGCCATAAAAGTACCCTATTAAATAGGAAGAGAGGATCTCTGAACCCTACTTTCTCTTATAACCGGATGGTTTGGTGATGAACCTCAATTAGAGTACTAAGCTACTAAGAAAATTCTACATATACATCATGCATTTTATATTTAAAACATATCTTTAAGACATATTAGGGTTTGGATGTTTAATCGGGTTCAACCCTTGAGCCGACTTAAACCAAACTAAAAATCCATGCTTGATCACAATTAAGATAATAATTTAACCTTTGATTATATAGATCAAGGTAGGCTCTGATACCACTCTGTTGGATTTGAATGGCACAGTAGAAGGATTAGATATTTAAAATTTTTATTAAAAACATCCGATGCACCGAAAATCCTAATGTCCAAAAACTCTTGACTATATCAATCAAAGTGTAATAAAATAAATTTGGATCGAAAGAGTACCTATAATGCTAATCCAATTTTTATGAGGCATCCAAGTGTCTACTCTTCAATGATGATCCACACAAAAATGGAACCAAGGACAGCACTCCTTCTTCACCTTGCTTCAAGAGTTCTAGCCTCTAGAACTTAACCAGCCACCAATCGATCAGATCTTCCTCCAGACCTGAGTCTGAACCTTTCTAAACTATCCACTAGACTAGACCATCTTTTTTTAGACCTCTTAAACCCTTAGAGCTATTGGGATTAGGCTTGTCTTAAAAGAACAAGCCTTGTCCTAAAATCTAGAGTTGTGAGAGAGGGAGAGAGGAAGTGGATAGGGGATGTAAGAATTGAATGATCACCCCATCTATCATCCCCTATTTATAGCACTAGATGGGGTGATAACAGAGAAAGCATGCATCATCTGGAAAGGTGTATCAAGTCCTCGTATCACTTATCTGAGAGTCCTTAAACAGAAGGACTCTTCAGGGGATGATACGTCGATTCCTGCCTTCTCACATGCGCATGCCCAGAACAAGATGCTTTTTACATCTCTTCACACATCAGATTAGCTTGAAATTTTGCCACATAAATCTTTATTTAAATAAAAAGACTATCACCAAATGATACATTATTTGGATAAGAGTTCATATGTGAGAAGGACTCTTCACCGAAGAGACATGCGAGCACCTTCTCTGTATCGCATGCGTGCACACCCAGAAAAGGGTGTGAAAAGTAATCTTTCTTAATCTGATAATTTTTTAAATTTTTATCACGTGATCAATACTTAAAATAATCCTTATCACAAAAATTATTAGAAGGAGTCTTCAAGTCCCTTCGTGCATCTAGAAAAACCTGTCGTGCATGCAGTAATGGTTCAAGTAATTTTTTCATGCATAATCTGATAGATTTTTTATACTTTAAAAGAAGTACTAGGTGGCTCATCATCTAATCTACTTGTCATAAAAAATAAAAGCCCAAAATAGAAGGATTCTTAGTCCTTCTCCATGCCACAAATAAAGTATGCATGCATTCTGCATATTAGCGCCAAGAATCCTTTTTAAGTTACTCTTAGTTATTTGGCGTGTACACCAGATATGGTGCCTCTTTTTGGCTATTTCTAAGTGGCTTAATCTGACCCAAATGCCCACCAAGTTGGGCTAGCTAATGAGTAAGGTATGAGATCAAATTGATCTCTAAAAGAGCTAGGGATTCTATACGTGCTAGTATGCTTACCGAAACTCCGATTGAATCTAAAATTTAATCAACCTTTTTAAAAAGGGTCATTGGCCAATTTTTATATGTGTGTGACCTATTGAATTTTACATCTAGCTAGTAGTAGGTTTAGGTGCAAGTTGACCTAGTTTGATTAGAATTTAATCTAACCGATTTAGGTCCAATCGAGCTAACCTGATTTCAGTAATTAGAACTCTTTCTAATTGGCATTCGAATTAAATTTTTTAATTTAATCAAAAATCTACAAGTCAAGATTGACATCTAGTAATATATCACGACTATCCAAAAGATATAAAAATTTAATAAAAATATTAAATATACCCTTCAGTGGTAAGTTACTGTGCAATACAATCCTTCGATCATCCCAGCATCCTAAATATGTTCATGAGTATGAAATCATGTCAAACTCAAATACATATTCATATCAATCCTCAATTAATCAATGATGACTTCAATGAAGAAGTATTAGAAACTTTTTCTAATCTTCTTTCTGTTTTTGACCAAAAGATTTTTTTCAAGTCATCTAGGATTGAGAATACACAGGATGCGATCTCCTCTTACTAGGAGTGATCGATTTCATATTGACCTACTCACAACCTCTATACACACTCCACCATATCTAGAACACCCTGTACATGTCTTAATGTCATGCTTGGATATGAACCAAAATATGAGTTTATGTGCATAAATTCCATGGTGGTCTCAGATCTAAGGATCACTTGCACAACTCTCACTTAGAGAACCATCTTTGATACGCAAGTAAGGCTTCCATAAGATGTTCTCTTTTATCGAGTCAATTTAGTGGACTCATTTCTCAAATGAGCACCCACATCCTTGTATTAGTGTCCTACTTAAGTGGCTAGTGAGATTTACTACCCTCTCCATCAAGCATACATAGGATGTGCCAGTCTATCCAAAATATTGATCTCCAACTCAATGTTCCTACGACTAGAAATATTTAAGATTAGAGTTTTAGGATTTTAGGTCTCACTAGCATGACCCATTCATGTCTCCTAAAACCATTGCCCTAATCTTTGAGGTATATCATAATCTTAGTCATAATAAGAAGCAGCTAATATGATGAATCAATATCTTATTTTATTATCAAATAGTAAATATCATTACATGAGTTAAAAAATTATATAGAAAAATTCCATCGCAACATACTTGCGATTGGCTTATAAGGCACTCTTCTTTCAAGACATGTGTCATTGATGGTTAATTCTTGGTGGTCTCAGATCTAAGTATCACTTGCACAACTCTCACTTAGAGAACCATCTTTGATACGCAAGTAAGGCTTCCATAAGATGTTCTCTTTTATCGAGTCAATTTAGTGGACTCATTTCTCAAATGAGCACCCACATCCTTGTATTAGTGTCCTACTTAAGTGGCTAGTGAGATTTACTACCCTCTCCATCAAGCATACATAGGATGTGCCAGTCTATCCAAAATATTGATCTCCAACTCAATGTTCCTACGACTAGAAATATTTAAGATTAGAGTTTTAGGATTTTAGGTCTCACTAGCATGACCCATTCATGTCTCCTAAAACCATTGCCCTAATCTTTGAGGTATATCATAATCTTAGTCATAATAAGAAGCAGCTAATATGATGAATCAATGTCTTATTTTATTATCAAATAGTAAATATCATTACATGAGTTGAAAAATTATATAGAAAAATTTCATCGCAACATACTTGCGATTGGCTTATAAGGCACTCTTCTTTCAAGACATGTGTCAGTGATGGTTAATTCTTAAATTGCTCATGGTCATATGATCATCATGGAGATGGTGATTTATCCAGATAGACCAGTGCACAGATCACTTTCTTCAAGCAGATGGGTCTCGAGTCTGCAGTATAGAGATATTGAAGCGAGAGTGTAGGTAGTTGTAAGAGAACAACTAGCACTGAGCGTGGCCAACACAAGAAGTCACATGGATGTCTACTCACTCGTTTGTAATTTTCTCAATGCTGCAGTTGTATGACTGGTTCTTTGATCTGAGAGGATACTAATGCTTGCAATGAGGCTACTAGAGTTTGACTGATACATCAACGTGGGTCTCAAGGAGCCCTTGTAATAGATGTTGATGACAGTTGGTCCCTTGTAGGAGTAGGGTGTGCATCAAGATGGGATCTATCGATCCTAACAGAAGGGAGTAGTCCTATAAAATTTAAGAGGTTGAGTCCTTAAGTCTATTGTCATAGCAGTGTGATTGATGGAAAAAAGATTTCATAGAGTCACATATGGACTCGAGTTGATTGAATCTATCATATGACCGATGTTGAGGTTTGATGATTTATCCATGGCCTGTCATCTGATCAGGACTTACAATAAAGGGACTGTATCATACGTTAACTGTATCTAGAAGTTCATCTTTTATTCTGTTGGATTGTTACTACATACTGCTAGATGTCACAGATAAATTGTGAGACTCACAAGCATCATCTTGATGATCAATGATCCTTGATGGGTAGAGTTAGAATTATTTCAACCTATTGAAAAGAGTTTCAATGATATTGTGATAGAGATCACAATATATCTCACTATAAGATAGAATAGAATCTATGGGGTCACATACAAAAAAAACTTTTGACTGATCAGATGGTTGAATTACGATTATAAATCGTAACAGGATTTGATTATCAATTTGATTGATAACTGATTCAATGCAAATATTGCACTATGTAACTTACTAAAGAGTTAGTGAGTTACAGAAAGATTAATTAGTAATAGAATTGCTAATTAGCTCAATTTGATTGAGCAATGAAGTTTGGATCAAGTCTAATTTAATTGAATTTAATTTGACTCAATATGGATTTGATTTGATCAACCCCAATAGGGTTATGTGATAACCCAAAAGGATCGGAAGATTAGTTCCAGTTGAATTAGGATTTGGATTTGACTCAATTCTTAATTAGATTAAGATGTATGAATTTCTATTAGGACTAAGAATTTTTATTTTTATAGGTGCACTAAATTCTAATTGGATTAGGATTAAAATTGAGTTTGACTTAAGTACCAAGAAAGAGTCCAATAGGACCTCCAATTAGGAGACGTAAAATCTAAATAGATTGGGCTCCAAATCAGATTTGGATTCCCATCTATTTGAGTCTAATCTAGTCCTAATATGGTTAAGGATTCATTGAGATTTTATTTGATTTAAAATAGCCATCTAATGAAGAGTCCCATGATCATGAAACACCTTCTTTCCATGCATCACAAAAGGGTTCCACGCCAACTATTTTTGTGTGCCACAAATTCTCCATGCTCCACCAGATTTTCAACATGATTTCACCCTTCTTTTGTGCATGTAATAAGCCCCTTAAGACACCTTTGTTCCATGTAAAAGTTCTGCGCAAATCAGATTGGGGTGGGCGGCTTAAAATTTCAAGAGTCCATGGGTGTTTGGACTCTATCTCCTACTCAATTTAGAACTCCATCTTAGCCTATAAAAACCCACCTTATGTGATGTGAAAAGGTGGTAATAGAGGATCAGATTGATGCCTAAAAGGGAGGCTTAATGTGCATGAAAAATCAAGGAGAAAAGAGGGATGGCGTGAAGAAGGGAGGCATAAGGTTAGTTATGGTTTTCATCTTTTCTTTCTTGCAACAACCAATTGTTGGTTGTTTAGACATCCTCTTCTCTATCTCTTATCCATGTTTAGACATAGATGTCACCTCTTTTCTTTGTCCAAAGGTTGAATAAAATTTCTACATCGTAGAGATTTAGTGCATGGATTTTAAGAAAAAAAGAGAAGAAAGGATTCTTCTCATGATCTTTAGTGTAGAGATCAAGATCCTCCTACATCTTCTTGTTCTCTAAGAGTATCTTGAGAGAAAAGATATTTTTCAACCGTCAAGATGTGATCTCTGTAAGTGAGCTAGCACCCCGATGAGATCAAAAGGCTTTTGATCAGATCAAAGTCTCATGTGGATATCTGTAGAAGTCGGACGCTTGTGTGACTACAAGGGATCTTCGGAAGACATCCATGATCATCAGTTTGTGTTGAAGACGTCCAAGTATGTTTTTATATTTTTTTTTCTATTTGATTTCTACATCTGAATTTTATCTCACATATGATGATCCTGTTATAGTTTGAAGATTTGATCTTATGCATGCTTAGATTAAATTAGATTTAATCTGAAAATTTTTAAAATTCTACTGCATACTTATTTTAAAAAATTATATATATATAAAATCATAAAATTCTAACAGTCATATCAGAGCCATATCATATATATGAGATTAGGATTTAGATTTGAAATCTGTAGAAAAAAATTTTAGATCTGAAAGATTTTGATATCGTTCTGACATAAGGTGGCATAACCTGTTATGTTGAATGATTGTCCTAGAATAATTTAAAATTTTTAATTAGATTGAATTTTTTAAATCTAATTTTTACAGCATATATATGATATATATTTTATTATTTAGATATGAAAAGAGTTTCAAGATCTATTTTAATTCATATATATGATATATGAAAGCATGTTTAGGGCTGAAATTTATTTCTATGGCTTGAACTTGTTTATGTATGTAATACATATTTGTATGCATGATTTGAAATTATTTCGAGATTAAAATTTATTCTTCGTGTAAAGAATTTAGATTTAAAAATTTTTGATTTAAAATTTGAAATTAGTATTTGTGCATATGAGGGATTGGTCATGGGTAGATCAAATTAGGTCCTGTAATTGGATTACATTTAAGGATTTTTGATTTTGATCATATTGGGTTTGAATCGATTTAGCAGTTGATCAAATTGAGTCAATTGTTGATTAGGGTAAGGTCAATAGAGCCTAAGATCATACAATTATTGTTGATCAAATTGATTGAACCCAAATGTAGATCAATTAGCCTAAGGACCTAATTCGGCTCTATGGCTCGAGTCTGATTCACCTAAGCTAACCTATTCAGATCAATTAAATGATTAGTGTCTAAAGTAAGTAATTAAAAGGTGGTTATTTAATATATTCTGTTCGCTTATCTGGCCAATTTATTGGTGTCTAAGAAAAGCAACAGGGGGACCCCCACCAATCTCCACTTGGCCAATTTGAAAGATTGAGCCTTAGATATAGTTGCTTGATTATTTGATTTAGCTCATGCCAATTAAATCAGTCATGTGATGACTGATTAGATGAGATCTAAACCTAAATCTCTTCACAAATATTAAGTCCAAGGTCAACCACCATTGTGGATGTGCAGGTGTGCTAGCGGTATTGATTATTCTCGACTGGTCATAGTGGTTCAGTTGTATCGGGAACACGCAACCACTCTATTAGCCAAGAGTTACTCTAGGGTTAAAGATAGGGTTAGGCCCAATAACTGTTAGGTGAGGGACCCAATGATGGCTTTCCACCTACTTGTGAATGGTGGGTCTGGCTTAACTAAGAGTGCGGGCAATAACTGTTAGGTGAGCTCACATGACTTAGAGACCAAGTCACTGCAACATCTTAGAGAAGCATCTGGGCAAAGAGTTGCCCACACATCGGTGTTTATTCGTGTTATCAATAACTATTAGGTGAGATACACAGCATCGGTGGGATCGCAGCACCCACTAGAAGCCCAATTATTATGTTAGGATTTTAGTTTCTCCACCCGAAGAGTGTGAAGATCTGATAAAATAGTGGGAGTCTCTTTTTACATCTAAAACCTCCTAGAATAAATTAAGTATAAACATCTAATTAGAATTTTTGCTCTCTGTTGTTCATTATGTGAGCTTCCAACCCTCTAGCTTGAATCCTAGATATCAACTGATTAACCAAAATTAATTATATAGACTGGTTCATATACCTAAAAATTATTCTTAAATTTTAAAAAATTAAGAAATATCTTCTACCAGATTATTTTGATGTTAACAACTTGTCTAGCCCATAGTCAATGAGTTATGCTTGATGAGTAGATGGACAATGACAATAAAGATAGGTGCTATGCATGAGCATATGTACACTACCAACGATAAGTTGATTTATCTGCAAGTATTATGAGGTGATCAGAGTCGCACAACGCATATGATGCATGATGGACAGTCAGTCTATGATCATTATTTGGTAATGATCAAGGACATTAAGGATTTTGAAAGGCTCGACATGACCATGCATAAGGAATTGCTTATAGATTTGATCCTGTGATCTCTGATTAGTTTATATGGATAGTTTATGATAAAATACCATATAAAAGACCATCATGGCACTTTATCTAAATTGATCAAAGTGTTGATAACAAAGGAAGCTTGAAAGAGTTCAGAGGTAAATACCTGGAGAGCCTGAAGAAACAAAGACACGCCTAGAGTAGGCATGTCAAGATTGCTCAATGCTATCCTTACGATTTTTTTTTTTCAGTTGAGCTATAGACTCTAGTGTAGAGTCGATGGAAAGGTAGAGGGCTAAGGAAGTGACCCTTAAATTGGCTATAGAGCAACAGTTACTGCTATGGCCATAGGTATCTATCCTTTGTGATCATCGTTTGGATTTAGTTCTTAGAGACAGTCTCTGTCATTTGCATAGTGATGCATATGTGAACTTAATTGAGCAAGAAGTGAATATCATTGGATCTGAGAGATTTAGAATTGAGATAAAATTTAAAGTATATGTGGATCCTTTTGGCTAAGTTATATTGGAGAAGAAATGATTAACAAACTAGAGAATTATGGACCTTTAGGCTCATTGACTGTTGAGTCATATTTAGTTTGTATATCATCTCTTTGAGAAAATATGATCAAGATACTCTTGTTGGATAAGAGAAAAGAACCACTGAGATACTTATACTTGTACACATTTGATGTGTGTAGCCCATGTGATGTGCTAACCAAAGAGTTGTCTCAATTTTATTACTTTTACTGATGATCAGTCATGGTATGGGTATGTTTATGTGATACAAATTTGAAAATTTGAAAGGTTCAAATAATTCAGATATAAAGTAAAAAAATAAATCAAAAAATTTTTAAATGTACTTCGATCGGATCGAGGATGCAATACCAATAAAAAAAATTTCTCGATTATCTCATAAAATAGCACAGTTTCACATTGGACTGCTCTTAGTACATCTCAGCTTAACGAGATAAGAAGAGTCATGGGACTATATGAGATATGGTTTGGTCCATAATAGAATTCAATGATTTATTTTATTTCTTTAGGGACATATTTTATTTCTATAAAATTGGGTTCTCTCTAAATCTATTTCTACCATACCATATGAGATATGGCATGGTGAGAACTGAATCTTGATTATTCTGAGATTCAAGGATGTTTAGCCTATGTTTAGGACAGCAGATGGATATGTTAGAGCATAGATCTATAAAGTTCATTCTAAAAGAGTTTGGGATACTACTTTCTGATGGGATTACAATATGATTGTGATCCGACATGCTATCTTCTTGAAAAATTATTTGATCAGGATGAAGCAGTGGGAGAAAAGTTATGCTCGAAGAGAATGTCTCTGAAGAGCAGGGAGCTTTGGGACCTTAAGAACTTATTTATCATCATGAGTCAGTAGATGTATATTCTTCCTCCATCTCATACACATAGTAGGATCTCCAATCCTCTCGAAAGGTACTTGGGTATGCTTAACTGAGGATGTAGAGAAAGTTGTTTCTATAGGAGATGGGAGCATAGAGATAATCCCAAAGCCTACAACAAGGTGATGTGAGACATCGAGTCCAAGAAAGGGATGTGAAATAGCTTTCTTGAGGAGATCTTTTAAAGATTTCTGTATGGAGTAGCCTATGAATTTTACTTCTTGTGATAGGAGATCACAAAGCCTGTAATAATCTTGGAGTTGGAACATCAGATAAGAAGAATTATGGATTTCAAAAGGGTTAGTGGGAGTGTCCAATACTGACATCGGTTAAAATATAGTTGAACATAGATTTCTCCACAAAAGACATAAAGCAGGCATCCTAAAAATCTATAAAGATAGATGTTTTCACAGATAAAATACAGAGAGTAGATACTGAAAAGGTTCAGCATAGAAATCTCAAAGAGGGGTCTGCTACCCTCTTAGGCATACAAGTATGCCATGTAATATACTTGAACTGATATAGTGAATATCATAAGTAGATATCAGTTGTATCCAGACTAAGAGTACTGGATTATTGTGAAAATATCCTTAAGCTCTTAAGAAGAACTGAGGATATGCTCTTAATTTGGAGAAAGATCAAAGCTAGGAGTGGGAGAATACATCAATTCAGATTTTATATTTGATATTGATGGTGGAATGTCTACATCATGGGGTATGTTCTTGTGTCGATTTTTTGGAAGGATTCCAAGTAATCGATCGATGGAAGCTGAGTACACTGTAGATGTGTAGGATGCATTATGGTTCTAATATTAGTTGCAGAATTGATTGTCATGCCATCAGATATCGTGACACTATACTTCAAGGACAATGGCACCATAGCCCTTTCTAAAGAGCCTAGGTCTCACCAGATATCCAAGCATATAGAGCAACAGAATATACGACTACCTCAAGTAGAAATACATAGAGGTGCAGAGAGCAAACTCTATATGAGATGTGGATGACCCACTGGTAAGTCACTTAGCTAGCCTAAGACTAAAGCTTAACTTGTGAAGATGGGGTTTGGTACATGGTAGATTGGCTTTAGTGCAAGTGGGAGATTGTTGGATGCATGTCCTAGAAGCAAATCTTAACTAACACATTTCATATATCTAGGATATAGTTTTGTACTTATTGGGCATTTATATTTCCATTCATGTTTATGTATCCATGAATCATCCAAGGGATTAACAAGATGATGACATATATTCTCAAAGAGTTGATAATTTGAGATATATGTCATTGATGGTTAATTCCTAAATTACTCCTGATCATAGGATCATCATGAGGATGGTGATTGATCCAGATAGACCAGTGCATGGATTGCTTTCTTCAAGCAGATGGATCTCGAGTCTGCAGTGTAGAGACAGTGGAGCGAGAGTGCCGGTGGTTGTTAGAGAACAACTAGTACTGAGCGTGACCAACATGAGAAGTCATATAGATGTCTGCTTACTCGTTAGTGACTTTTTCGATGCTGCAGTTATATGACTGGTCCTTTGATCTGAGATGAACTACTGCTCGTAGTTAGACTGCTGGAGTTTGACTGATATATCAACATAGGTCTCAAGGAGCCCTTGTAGTAGATGCTGGCGATAGTTGGTCCACTGTAGGAGCAAGATGTGTATCAAGATGGGATCCATCGATCCTAGCAGAAGGAAGTAGTCCTATAGGATTTAAGAGGCTGAGTCTTTAAGTCTATAGCCATAACAATATGATTGATGAAAAAAAATTTGATTGATGGAAAAGAGTTTCCATAGAGTTACATATGGACTCGAGCTGATTGAATCTATTATATGACTGATGTTGAGATTTGATGATTTATCCATGATCTATCATCTGATCGGGACTCACGATAGAGGGATTGTATCATATGTTAACTACATCTAGAGGTTCATCTTTTATTTTGCTGGATTGCCACTATATACTGCTAGGTGTCACTGTGGATTATGAGACTCACAAGCATCATCTTGATGATCAATGATCTTTGCCTTTATCTCCACGCCAAATAGAATTTGACTTGACCTTTTTGGCATCAAAGTAATAGACTCAATAAGGGTGGGTGGCAATGATTGATGACTCATAATCCTATCTCTTATCAAATTCGAATGCGATCCGAATTAGAGATAAGATGAAAATAAAGAAAGAAATTTTTCATACAAGGAAGGTTGTTAGCACCATAATAATTTTTTATTTATTTTTCTTAGAGAGTTATTAAGTGTGTGAGATATCAAAATCTTTCTCCATATTGTAGAGCCCTTTTTAGAATTTTTTGGGATGCCAAAGGAGTTTGGCATGGACTCTTGGTGCCCTCCCTTGGATGAAAATCCTAATTCCTTGCCTATAAAAAGGGGTCCCCTATTCTTGGCATCATAACATCAATTCTCTTACTAGTTTTTATTTTTTCAGAGCTTTTCTCCTCCTCTTCTCTTCCTCCTTCAAATTATTTCATCCTTTAGATTGTCCAAGGTGCTTAAAAAAAAAAGAAAGAAATCAACCATCAAAGTTGCTTACAGGCTAGCACCTCCAAGCCCCTGATCTGTGCTAGTCTTCGTGTGAATTTTCTTATAGAGGCCAGATGACTTCGTATGACTGTGAGCGACTTGAGAATATCTTCTCCAAGTGTTGGACCAGCAAAGATCAAGATCTCATTGGTTTGGTAATGTTTCTAACCTATCTTGATCATATTGTTAGATCTAATATTTAGATCTAAAATTTCAGCACCGATGAGATTGATGTGAGTTTTTATTTTTAGATCTAAAGTACATCATATTTCATATACCTTATCATGGTATGGTAGTCTAGACTAGATTTTATGCATGTAATTTAGATTAAATTGTTTAATCTTTCTCTTTCGCTGTACAAAATTTTTAAAATTGCATGCATAGCACTACCTGTATTTTCTTCAATGGGTATCAGAGCCATGATTATTTTGATATGATTTATTATGCCTTTAGATCTAATTTTATGATATTAGATCTGATTATTGATGATTTAGATTAGATCTACATATATTTATTTTTAGATCTGATTTTTATCATATTTAGATAAGATGTTCTGAGTAGCAAAGTACTCGGATTGGGTAATCACCAGGCCGTCTGATCATAAGAGCAAGTAAGATTTCATGACTTTCTCTTTCTATTCAATGGGGTTCTCTTTATGGTGTGTAGAGCTATCACTATGAGGTCCTATGAAGAAGAAAGCAAAAAGAAAAAACTTGCTTGCAAAATTCTAGATCTTGAAATCCTAGGTGTTGTTGTATATGATGCAAGTTATAAAGAAATTAGTTACATCTAATTTGATTAATCAAAATTATTTTACATTAAAATCATAAAAATAATTTAAATTTGATCTAAAAAAATTTATGATTTAATGTAAAAAATTTATATGAAAATTATTTTCAAAATCTTAACCATGTTGATGCAAAACTTAATTAAGAATTGAATATTGAGTTGATTAGATCTAGAATTGTGATTTAAGATCTAATGACATTACATAAAACATGAGGTATGGATTAGCTCAAATCAGATCCTTCTTTTTAATTGGTTTAGACCTAAGGTTAGAATCAAAGAATTGATTGACAATATAGAGAAATTGATTAAGTCTAACCAAGTATTGAATTAGATTAATTAGGATTTCTTTAATACAATAATTGTAGATCATCAAGTCCATATCTTTGATTAGACCAAATGGACCTGGATTGTGGCTCAGTGGTTGAACCCGAATCATTAAGTTAATCAAATCGAAATTAATTAATCAATTGGTATCTAAGGTAAGTTTGGCATTTCGACCGGTGGTTTTTAATCGGGAGTAGCTTATCTGGCCATTTAGATGATGTCTAAGGCAAGCTTAGTAGACCCTCTCATCGATCTCACTTATCTGGCCAATTTAGTGAATTAGATTTTGATTAGATCGCTAAATAATTCGAGTTAGTCTATGCCATTAAGGTTGATCAGTGTGACTGATCTAGGTGCCATTTCAATCAGCATGACCTTAATCTGATTCAGTGACTTGGTGAAGTGGGAGGATTATGGTCTACTGATTAATCTCTTCTCTTCTCTCTTCTCTAAATTGATTAAATTCTATAAACTGGTTATGGTGATAACTAGATCATAGCCTTCTATTAAGTTGGATAATAATGGGTCTATTAGTATGATGATCATTGGAGGCCCGAAAGTCTGGTGCTCATCTGCTATTAGAATTATCATCCATAATATGATGACTTAGTTGAGTCTCTCTGTCAGGCGGTCCGGTTAGTCGACCAAAGTCGGGCCTAATCATTTGGTAGTTAGATTCGTAAGTATGATCATGTTAATAGTTGGACCTAACCAGGGGCTTGCAGAGAAGACCAAAGTCAATTGAAAAGTTATCTGGAGCTAAATCAACTACTAAAAATTATTTGGTGAAATAATTGATTAATGAACATGCCCATAGATGCACATGGGTGAGTCGACCAAAGTCAGACTCGTGTAAAGTCTGTGTGGATTCTAGTATCCACTAAGAAATTAAAGTAATTCCTCGAATTGGAGGTAGAGGCTACTGATTCGTATAAAATAGTGGGAGAACCTTTAGACTAAAGTCCATATCTTTAGGCTCAATAAATTTATATACTAATTAGATTTTAATTTTTTTGTGCGTGCAGATATGGCCTCAAATTTGTCGCTCCGATCACTATTGGATAGTGAGAAATTGATGGGACCCAATTTCGATAACTGGTATCGAAAGCCTAAAAATTTTTTTATAATAAGCTAACAAAGATTTTATCTTTTATCTGATATACAGTGGAATAGAGATCAAATCTTCAAAGGATTTTGAATCTGAAGCCTTGCAAAGGTTTGAATATACAAACCCTCCATTTTGCACATACACCCAGCTTCGTAGGAAAGTGGGATGAAGCTTCAAATCATCATACCTTCTCAAGGCAGCAAGGAGGGAGGATGAAGAACTTTGGTGTGATGCCTCATACCTAAAAGTGGGATGCCAAGGCCTCTTCATGCCAAGGGGTTGGATGCCCAAAACTCCACATGCCAAGGAGAGAGATCGGTTCCTTCTCTTGGATGCCTCCTCTCTCTCACTTTCTCACCTTAGCACACAATCTAATTATTATGCTTTGATGGTTAGTGATCTTTCCTGTTTATAGATAAATTTTCATGACCCAATAGACTAGGAGTCCTATTTCAAATCAGCTTTGAATTAATCCTTCCCTTATGTAACAAAAAATCCTATTTGAGATAGGATAGACACCTAATTAGGTGCCCCCATGCACCCACGCCTACACCCAAGAGGGGGGCAGCAAAACCAGCACCCCCACCCTCTTTTGGTCGGCCATGAGGAGAGAGAGTTCCAGCAAAAGTGGACTCTAAAGAGCCAATCTAAATATGGGTCAATTCAAATTCAATTCGAACTTGATTCGAACCAATTTTGAATAGGCTATCAATCCCAAACTGTTTAAGATTTGGGACCAAGTCTAACTTGAATTTTTAATCTAATTAAGTCTAATTAAATCAAATCTAATCTAAAATTAATTAGCACTTAAATCTAATTTCTCATAGACTCCTTGGATCATAGATCAAATCTTATTCATCTCCAAAATTGAACCTGAACCTTATGTCTAGTGCTAGCTAGACATAGTCAACTGTTAATCCTGCATGATCTATAATTTAATTCTTAATCAAGTCAATCTATTTATTCAATCAAGTCATATACTTTCAAATTGAATATATAGACTTAGGTCAATCTTTTCCTATATCACTTGACTTTATGCGTGACTCTATAGGTTCAAACATTAAGTCGGTAGCACAAGAACTATTTTCTGTACTAATCGAAGTTACCATCTAGTAATGGTTCTTGATATTCAGATAGATCAAATATTTGCAAAATAATATTCAAAAATCTATGCATATGGTTACTGCATAATTCATCCCTTTGATCTTGAATGCTTTAGGACAATCTAGGGTTAAACTGTCAACCTTGAAGGATCATCCACATTGTATTCCAACCTTTCAAATCTATCACATGAATTATCCTAATCAAGTTTTTACTAAATTAAAATATAGTGATGCATTAGCTTATATAATCCAGAGAGGTCAATCCCATCTTGATCCACACACAGACCTCGTAAGTACTTGACTGTACCCAGTAGCTTTCTGTAACTGTATTAGAAATGTAGATAGTACGATACTAAAGTACAGTGAGTTGTTTGCAAGTCACTATGGTGATCTTAGGTCCGAGGGACACATGCCCATACATTTCGTGAGCTGCTCTTGATAGTAGACCGCTCAGCCAGTGAGTCACTTATTCAGTGATGATGTACTCCTACACCTCACGTATATGCCATACCAGTGTCTCTACACTCCTTGGTTAAAAGGACAACTAACCTATATGGCACATAACAACCTTTACTCGATAAATATCATCATCCTTCAATGACGTATCATTTGATCGGGAACATGTTTAAGAACTATACGATAAATCTTTTTTTATCGATTACTTTATAGTTATAAGGACTTCATCACAATACAAGAGTTCTAGCAAGGAAGATGTAATTTTGTGATGAAGGATGCCAAAATAACTTTTATTCATTGATAAATAATTCATATATATTACAAAATAAGCACAATCATCCAAATAATTGGCTTTAGGATACATTTTCTAACATATAGTTTCCCTTCCAATGACCCAGCTTCTTACAGAAGAAGCATTCTGCCAGGCTCTTATCAATTTTTAATTTTTTTGCCCTGCTTTGGCTTTGGATCGGCAGCACGACTCTTCTGCACCTTTTTCTTCTTTCTTTTCTTGGAGAAATGATGACTTGCAGATGATCCTCCCACAACATGCACCGGCTCCTTCTGGAGCTGATGGTCGTTTTCAAATATCTGCAGCAATCCTAGCAAATCATGATAGTTCACTGCGGGCTTGGTCATTCTATAACAACTCAAGAAGGATAGGTAGGACTTCAGTAGTGAGTTTAGGATAGCCCATGCCCAACCATTCATATAATGGAAAACCAAGTTTGTTTAAGCATTCAATCTATTCGATCATATACAATACATGATCTGTGATTGATGCTCCTTCTCACATATGGGCATTGAACACAGTGTAGGGGGTTTTGTGTCTCTCAGCATCCTCAGGGGTACCGAAGGACTCATTCAACAATTGAATAATCTCCTTAGATTGTGCATCTTCGAACTTATGACTAAGTTCATCATTCATGGATGCTCTCATAATGCAACGCACTGTAGTGCGGTCATTGAGCTACTTCATATAAGTAACTCTCATAGCACAGGATGTATTGGCAGCAGGTTCATTGAGTACAGGATTTATCAGTACGTACAGGATCTTTTCATGCTCCAGGACGATCTTAAGCTTTCAATACCAGCTATCGAAATTTGATCCGATAAGCTTGTCACTATTCAACAGCAATCGGAGCAATAATGTGTTGGCTATAGCTGAAAAAAATTAAAAATCTATTAGTATATAAATTATTTAAATACTAAAGATAAAAACTTTATGTTGGGATTTGGTGGTGCAGCGAAAGGGTTAAGTGTTTAAAATTTTTATTCAAAGTACTTGATGCACAGGAAACCCTACTGCCCAAAAATCCTTGACTATATCAATCAAAGTACAATAAATATAAACTAGGATAAGAAGAATACCTATAGTGCTAATCTAAATTTCTATGAGGTGTCTAAGTATTTGCCCTCCAACGATAATCCACATAAAAATTAGATCAAAGACAGTTTCCTCCTTCACCTTACTTCAAGAGTTCTAGTCCCTAGAACTCAACTAGCTCTGTATCGATCAGATTTCTCTGAGAACCTGACTTGACCCTCTCAGAACTTCTTTTAGACTTTTGATTCTTCTTCTTTAGAACCCTCACAATCCTTGTTTGGACCAGATAAGGCTTTGTTTTAAATTTCAAAGTCTTGTCCTAAAATTAAGATGGGTTGTAAGTAAGAAGGAAGAGCTACGGAGAGGAAAATAGAAACTCGATCTCAATGCCTCGGACACCCAGCGCACAGTCCTTTTTATAGCCACCAGAGGGATGCCAAAAGGGAGGGACACACCCCACAAAATATTCTTATCTGATCTGATTATCAGAGATAAGTGTTCCTTCAAGCAGAAAGACTCTTATCAATGATACATCGATTAGCACCCCCACCTGCACGTGCGACCAGAGAAGGGATGTTTTCACATCTCTTCTCAAATTAGAAAATACAAAAAAATCTACATGGATAGAGGACTCATTTTTAATTTTAGAAAACTTGATAAGGTGATAAAAATCTCACAGAAGGATGTTATCCTCACACCTCTTCACGTGACTTCTGATCACCATGCATGTGTGCATGCGAGAGAAGTTTTTGGTGTTCGTTTGGCCCTCTGATAGATTTGAAAAAATTTCAAATAATTCACCAAAAATAGATGATCAAATGTGGAATATTAGCAAAAAACATTATTCCAATTTGAATGAGTTTGTTTAGGAGGACTCTCCAAAATATGAGGAAATGCAATGCTTCAATGCACGCACGTGAGAGACCCTTCTCGTTTCCAATTTTTCTCTACCACATATTAATCTAGAAAAATCTATCTCATGCTTTGAGATATGCATCAGAGAATGAAAGGTGATTAGGGCCACCACACATATCTTAATCCCATGCCAAAAGGATTTTTTCTTCTGCTCACGCCAACATGCTTATGCAAAACCTATTTTGCACCAAGAGTCCGTCACAACTTGGACTCTTTGATTTTTGACATTGACATGGAATGTGGTACCCCATTTTGAACTACTTTTAGGTGGAATGACCTGACCCAAATGTCCACCAAATTAGACTAGCTAATTAGCAAGGAATGAGACCAAATTGATCCCCAAGGAGCTAGGGTTTCCACACATGCTAACATGCTTATCGAGAACCTTGATTGAATCCAAAATTTCAATCAACCTTATTAAAATAGTCTTTGGCTAATTTTTATATGTGTGTGACCTATTGGGTTCCACATCTAGCTAACAGTAGGTCTAGGTACAAGTTAATCGAATTTGATTAGATTTCAATCTAACCGATTTAGATCCAATTGAGCTAATCCGAATTCAACAATTAGAATCCTTTCTAATTGATAATCGAATTGAACTCTTTAATTTGATCAAATTTATAAGTCAAAATTGACGTCTGGTAATATATCATGACTATCCAGAAGATATAAAATTTGATAAAATTATCAAATATATCCTTCAGTGGTAAGTTATCGTGCACTTTAATTATTCGATCATCCCTGCACCCTGAATATGTTCATGAGTATAGAATTATATTAAACTCAAACATTTATTCATATTGATTCTCAATTAATCAATAATAACTCTGATGATGAAGTATTAGAAACTCTTTCTAATCTCCTTCTTGCTTTTGGCCAAAAGATTTTTTTTCAAATCAAGGAATAAGAATACACAGAATGCGATCTCCTCTTACTAGGAGTGATCGATTCCATATTGACCTACTCACAACCTTCATACACACTCTACCATATCCAGAACATCCATACAAGTCTTAATGCCATACCTGGGTATAAACCAAAATATGGGTTCATGTGCACAAAGTTCCATGTTGATCTCAGGTCTAAGGATCACTTGCACAACTCCCACTTAAAGAACCATCTTTGACATGCAAGTAAGGTTTTCATAAGATGTTCTCTTTTATCAAGTCAATTCAGTGGACTCATTTCCAAATGAACACCCACATCTTTGTATTAATGTCTCATACATAAGTGGCTAGTGAGATCTGTCATCCTCTCTATTAAGCATACATAGGATATACTAGTCTATCTGGATCATTGATCTTCAACTCAATGCTCCAATGACCAGGAATATTTAAGATTAGGATTTTAGGATATTATGTCTCACTAGCATGATCCATTCATGTCTCCCAAAATCATTATCTTAATCTTTGGGGTTCATCATAATCTTAGATATAATAAGATGCAGCTAAAATGATGAATTAATATCTCATTTTATTATCAAATAATAAATGTCAATACATGAGTTAAAAAATTATAAAGAAAAATTCATCGCAACATACTTACGATTGGCTTATAGGGCACTCTTCTTTCAATCTCCTACTTGCACTAAAGCCAATCGTCTTTGTATCTCAGGACGATCAAATAGCTACTGTGGTATGGCCTTAGTGAATGGGTCTGCTATATTGTTCTTTATGTCAACTCATTCAAGGACAATATCTTATCTCTCTACAATTTCTCGAACGAGGTGGAAGCATTTGAGGATGTACTTAGATCTTTGATAAGACCTAAGTTTCTTAGCTTGAATAACGGCCCCAGTGTTATCATAATAAAGTGATATCGATCCTTCAATTTTAGGAATGATTCCTAATTTCATGATGAATTTCTTCATCCAGTCAGCTTCCTTAATGACTTCACTAGCAGCGATGTAGTCTGTCTTAATAGTTGAGTCAGCCACTGTCTGCTGCTTGGAACTCTTCCAACTCACTGCCCCACCATTTAGAATAAACACGTATCCTGATATTGACTTGCTATCATCCGGATTAGATTAAAAATTAGAATATGTATATCCCTCTAGTTTCAACTCTGATCTTCCACCATATATGAGAAAAATATCTTTAGTCTTTCTTAGGTACTTCAAAATATTTTTCATAGCTTTTCAATGATCCTCTCCTAGATCAGTCTGAAATTTACTAACTACACCTAAAGCATAAGCTACATCAGGCATGATACATAGCATGACATACATAATTGATCCTACAACCGAAGCATAAGGGCTCCCATTCATTCTCCTCCTCTTTTCTGGTGTCTTAGGATACATTTTCTTAGAAAGATGTATACCATAACTTGCAGGCAGGTAATCTCTCTTACTTGCCTCCATATTAAATCTTTTTAATATGAGATCTATGTATCGTGATTAGGATAAGCCTAACATCCTTTTAGATCTATTTCTATAGATCTTTATACCTAGTATATAGGATGCTTCACCCAAGTCTTTCATGAAAAACTTATTCGATAGTCAAATCTTGATCGATTGCATCATTGAGATATCATTCTCAAAGAGTAGTATGTCATCGACATACAAAATCAAGAAGACAACAGCACTCCCACTTGTCTTCTTATACACACATGATTTATCCTTATTTTTGATAAAGCCAAACTCTTTGACTTCATATCAAATCAGATGTTCCAGCTCCTCGAAGCTTGCTTCAATCTATAGATGGATCTTTCTAGCTTGCATACTTGATTTGCCCTTCCACTTGAGATAAATCTCTCTGGCTGAGTCATATAGACCTCTTCCTCAAGATTACCATTAAGGAAAGCGATCTTAATATCCATCTACCAGATCTCATAATCGTAGTATGCCACTATAGCAAGCAAAATTCGGATGGACTTGAGCATAGTCACTGTAAGAAGGTTTCATCATAGTCAATTTCTTGCATTTATTTGAAATCTTTCACCACAAACCTAGCTTTATAGGTTTCTATTTGACCATCTGCTCCAATCTTCTTCTTGAAGACCCACTTGCATCCTATTGGGGTTATACCCTCAGGCGTATTAACCAAAGTCCATACTTGGTTGGTGTACATCGAGTCCATCTCAAATTTTATGACTTCCAGATATCTGTCTGAGTCTCTATTCATGACAGCTTTTGTATAGGTCAGTAGATCATCATCCTAAATGATATTAATCGAATTGTCATTCTGAATGACAAAACCATATCTTAGAGGTGCTTGACACACTCTATTTGACCTTTGGAGAGGAGGTGTGTATTGTGGTTGTACCTCATCTTTGGGTACTTTTGATTAAGGATCTTCCATAGGTATTTCTGGATTGGTTTGTAGATTCTGAACTTCCACAAGTTCAATATTCCTCTCACTGCCTCTCTTTCTTGGATGAATTCATTTTCTAAGAAAATGGCATTCCTACTAATAAATACCTTTTGCTGAATAGAATGGTAGAAGTAGTATCTATTAGTTTCCTTAGGACATCCTACAAACTTACACTTGTCTGAATACTAAGCTTATGTCAAAAAATATTTTTGACATAAGCAAGACAGCCCCAAATCTTAAGATGTTTAAGATTAGGCTTCCTTCCTTTCTATATCTCATACAGTGTGCTTGCAACAGACTTTAAAGACACACTATTTAATATATATACGACAGTATCTAGGGCATATCCATAGAAGGATATTGGGAGATTTGTGAAGCACATCATAGACCGCACCATATCCATCAAAGTGTGATTTCTCCTTTATTTTTAAGATGATCCAAAAATTCACTGGATAAGTATTCTTCTCCTTGATCAGATCGAAGAATTTTGATACTTTTTCTAGTTTGTTTCTCGACCATACAATGATACTCTTTAAACTTATCAAAGGCTTCAGATTTATGTTTCATGAGATACATATATCTGAATCTTGATAGACCATCTGTAAAGGTGATAAAATAGGGGTATCCTCCTCTGGCCTGAGTTGTCATTGGTCTACATACATCTGTATGTACTAAGGCTAACAACTCATTCGTCCTCTCTCCATATCCAAAAAATAAAGTCTTGGTCATCTTACTCATGAGACAAGATTCATAAGTTTCCCATGATTTATAATCATATGGGTCAAAGAATTCTTCTTTGTATAACTTGTTTATCTTTGACTCATTAATATGATTCAGGCGACAATGTCAGAGATATGTGATATTCACATCTTCTCTCTTTCTTTTCATATTTCTTTCAATATAAAAAATATTTTCATTGAGTATAAGAATTAAAAGATTGTTATCAATATAATCATTGCCAAAAAATTCATTAGAAAAGAAAATAGAGCATCAATTTCCCATCAGCCTTATTTCATAACTTTGTTTTAACAACAAACATATAGAAATAATATTTCTAATGACCTCTAGCATGTAATAACAGTCTTTCAATTTTAAAGTTTTGTCCGAAGGCAAATCAAGCATATAGGTTCCATAGCCTCTGCGCTAATGGACTCTCCACTTGTGCCATAAAGCTCAAAGTCATCTCTTTTAAGACCTTTGATATTCTACAATCGCTGTAATGAATTACAAATATGGGATCTACAAGCAGTATCCAATATTCAAATATCAAGATTTGAGTCACTCAATGAAAAATAGGTCTGTATCATATGCACACCTTTTGGTGCTATACTTGCACCCTGCTTTAATTTTACAAGATAATTCTTGCAATTATTCTCCAATATCCAAATTTGCCATAAATAATTTCTATGGGGATATCTTTTGCCTTCTCATTATTACTGATCGATCCAAGATTAGGAATATCCAAAATATCGAAGTTCTTCTCTGATACAAATCTAATTTGCAAGTTTCTCAATGAATCCACATAGATAGGATCGATCATCATATTTTTATCTATGGTTTTATGTAGTGAAAATAAAGAAGCCATAATGTAGATTTAAATTTGTATAAATAAAGAACAATAGTATAAGTAGATCACTTATGTTTGACATGCATAATTAGATGAGATCCTTTAACTAGTTATGTCTCCTACTATTTTATCGGATACCATAGCTCTCTCCTATGGTAAAAAAGAAATCATAATCTGATTTCTTAATGGGGTTGAGACCTTAATCTCTCAATAAAATCTTGTGGATATCACAACAAACCTCAATGAGTTCAAAGGTAGGAAAATCTATCCAATTGCATCTCATACAATTCTTAATATAATCCTGCCTCTAAAAACACTCATGACCTTATTATGGATATCACAACAACCTATAGTATTTTTAGTTAAGTCAGATCCTTCATTTTCATATAGCTATATCTAAAAAGATACTGCCCTTGTGGATATCATAACAAAGCAATATATCTAAAATATACTGTAAAGCATCTAATATACGCCAAGACAAACCCACATCAATCACCATAGCAAGCCTTGTGGATATCACAACAAGCTTACTATAATTTTTGACGGGATATTGACTTGGCATGAAATAAGACATATGTAGTATTCTAAACACTGAGCAACTTTTATTTAAAATTTGAATTAATCCAATTGGCCAGAAAAGTGTTAAGATTAGTGGGGGTCTCCCCATTGCTTTTCTTAGATACTAATAAAATTAGCCAGACTAGTAAACGGAGTCAATTAAATAACCACCGTATTTGAAACACTCCTTAGACACTAATTGATTAATCGATTCAAAAAATAGGTCAGCTACTGGTTCACAATACTATGACTTAATATAATGGTCTCATGCACATCCTAATTCAATTAGTTATAATAATGCACTATTATAGTTGTATCTTAACAATCATTACAACTATTCATAGCATCTAATCATATCTCTAAGATATGAAATCATAATCATACAATATGATTATAACATAGCAACTTAAGCATATTATATGCATAAATATAAAATATTCTTTTCATGGTTCTTCTTCTTGGAACATCATAGTGGCACCCCTACATGCCATAAGAGTACCCCATAGAATAGGAAGAGAGGGTCTTTGAACCCTACTTGCTCTTATGACTAGACGATCTGGTGATGAACCTTAATTAGAGTACTAAGTTACTAAAAAAAATTCTATATATACATCATGTATTTAACATAAAATATATCTCTAAGACATGCTAGGGTTTGGATGTTCAATTGGATTCAACCCTTGACCCGACTTGAACCAAACCAAAAATTCATGCTTGATCACAATCAAGATAATATTTTAACTTTTGATTATATAGATCAAGGTAGACTCTGATACCACTATTGAGATTCGATGGCGCAGTGGAAGGGTTAGGTATTTAAAATTTTCATTCAAAGCACCTGATGCACCGAAAATCCTAATGCCCAGAAATTCTTGACTATATCAATCAAAGTATAATAAATATAAACTAAGATAAGAAGAATACCTGTAGCACTAATCTAAATTTTTTATGAGGCATCCAAGTATTGACACTCCAATGGTGATCCACACGAAAATTAGACTAAAGACAGCGCTCCTCCTTCACCTTGCTTCAAGAGTTCTAGTCCCTAGAACTTGACTAGTCCTGATCGATCAGGTTTCTCCAAGAACCTGACTCGACCCTCTTAGAACTTTCTCTAAACTTCTAATTCTCCTTTTTTAGAACCCTCATAACCCTTATTTGGATCAAATAAGGCTTTATCTTAAATCCTAAAGTCTTGTCCTAAAACTAAGAGATAGGTTGTAAGAAAGAAGGGAGAGCTACGAAGAAAAAAATGAAAACTCGATTTGAATGCCTCGGACACTTAGCGCCCAAGCTTTTTTATAGCCACCAGAGAGATGCAAAAAGGAAGGGATAAGAGTTCCTTCAAGCAGAAGGACTCTTATCAATGATACATCGATTAGCATCCCCACCTGCGCATGCGATCAGAGAAGGGATATTTTTGCATCCCTTCTCAAATAAAAAAAATCCATAAAAATCCATGTGGATAGGAGACTCATTTTTGATTCTATAAAACTTGATAAGGTGATAAAAATCTCGTGGAAGAATATTATCCTCGCACCTCTTCATGCAAGTTTTGATCATTGCACGTGCACACATGTGAGAGAAGCTTTTGGCATCTGTTTGGCCCTCTGATAAATCTAAAAAAATTCCAAATAATTCACCAAAAATAGATGATCAAATGTGAAATATTATTAAAAAAAATTGTTCCAATTTTAATGAGTTTGATTAGGACTTCAGGACTCTCCAAAACATGAGGAAATGCAATGCTTCAATGCACACGCGAGAGACCCTTCTCATTTCTAATTTTTTTCTACCCCACATTAATCTAAAAAAATCCATCTCATGCTTTGAGAAGTGAATCAGAGAATGGAGGGTGATTAGGGCCACCACACATATCTTAATCCCATTCCAGAATGATTTTTTCTTCTGCTCATGCCAACACGCGCACGCAAAACTTATTTTGCACCAAGAGTCCTTCACAACTTGGACCCTTTGATTTTTGGCATTGACATGGGATGTGGCACCCTATTTTGGGCTACTTCTAGGTGGCATGACCTGATCCAAATGCCCACTAAATTGGGCTAGCTAATTAGTAAGGGATGAGACCAAATTGATCTCCTAAGGAGCTAAGGTTTCCACAAGTGCTAGCATGCTTATCGAAAATCCTAATTGAATCCAAAATTTCAATCAACCTTATTAAAAGAGTCTTTGGCTAATTTTTATATGTGTATGACCCATTGGGTTCTACATCTAGCTAGTAGTAGATCTGAGTGCACGTTGATTGAATTTGATTAGATTTCAATCTAATCGATTTAGGTCCAATCGAGCTAACCCAAGTTTAACAATTAGAATCCTTTCTAATTGATGATCGAATTATTCGATCAAACCTACAAGTCAAGATTGACATCTAGCAACATACTATGACTATCCAAAAGTTATAAAATTTGATAGAAATACCAAATATATCCTTCAGTGGCAAGTTACCATGCAATTTAATCTTTTGATTATCCCTGCACCCTGAATATGTTCATGAGTATGGAATTATATTAAACTCAAATACATATTCGTATCTATTCTTAATTAACCAATGATGACTTCGATGATAAAGCATTAGAAACTCTTTCTAATCTCCTCCCTGCATTTGGCCAAAAGATTTTTTTTGAGTCATCTAAGAATGAGAATACATAGGATGCGATCTCCTCTTACTATGTGATCAATTCTATGTTGACCTACTCACACCTTCATACACACTCCACCATATTCAGAATACCTCGTACATGTCTTAATGTCATACTTGGATATGAATCAAAATATGGATTCATGTGCACAAGGTTCCATAGTGATCTCAGGTCTAAGGATTACTTACACAACTCCCACTTAGAGAACTATCTTTGATATGCAAGAAAGGCTTTCATAAGTGTTCTCTTTCATTGAGTCAATTCAGAGGACTCATTTTCAAATGAGCACCCACATCCTTATATTAGTATCCCATACACAAATGGCTAGTGAGATTTGCCACTCTCTCCATCGAGCATACATAGGATGTGCTAGTCTATCCAGAATATTGATCCTCAACTCAATGCTCCTACGACCAAAAATATTTAAGATTAGGATTTTAGGGTATTAGATTTCACTAGCACGATCCATTCATGTCTCCTAAAATTATTATCTTAATCTTTGAGGTTCATCGTAATCTTAGACATAATAAGATGCAGCTAAAATGATGAATCAATACCTCATTTTATTATCAATTAATACATGTCATTACATGAGTTGGAAAATTATAAAAAAAAATTCCATCGCAACACACTTGCGATTGGCTTATAGGACACTCTTCTTTCACTTTAGTTGAAAGATCTTCCCACTATTTTAAATGAATTGATAGCATCTACCACTAATTTGAGAAATTACATTAATCTCTTAACGAATACTAGATCCACACAGACTGCATTCGGATCCGAGTGTGGCTTGACCAACCTTAGTACATCCATGGATAAGTTCTTAATCAATTATTTTATCAAATAATTTTTAGCAATTAGGTTCTACCCCAAGCATCTCTTCAGCAAGCGTGTGGCGCCTCCACTAAAAATCCTAGTTAGGTCCAACCATCATGATAATACCAAATACATCTAACAAATGAATGTCCAGGCCCAAGTGTGGCTCAACCAACCTGACCATTGATCTGAAGGGCACAATAAGGTGGTCATATGATGAATGATAATTTCAAAGAATATTGGATGCACTATCATGCACCTTAATGTGAGGCTATGAACTAATTATTCCCATAACTATATCATTTTAAAGACCTAATAATTTAAAAAATTTGATTTAATGATTTGAGAATAAGCGAAGAGATTGACCTGCGAGTCACAAATCCTCCTATTGCCTTCATCAAGTCATGAAGAGGACTTCATACAAACTGGTCTAAGACACCTAAATTAGTCATATTGATTTATCTTAATGGCATGGGTCAACTCAAATCAATTAGTGAACTAATCAAAACATGATCTACCAAATTGGTCAGGTAAGCGAGATTGGTGGGAGGGTCTGCCTCAGCTTGCCTTAGACACCATCGAAATGGCTAAGTAAATGAACTTTCAATTAAAAATCATCGATCGAATTGCCTTGCAATATTGCCAAACTTACTATAGATACCAATTAGTGGATTAATTACAATTCAGTTAGCTAAAGGACTCGGACTAAACCATTGAGCCATGATCATGGTCCAATTAGTATGGTCAAAAATATAGACTTGATCAAGCTACAACAATTGAGGTAGATTTAGAGAAATTCTGATCTAATCTAATTCAATATTTGATTAGATACAATTAATTTCTCTAATTGATCTATATGTATTTCTAATCCTAGGTCTAATCTGGTTAGATGACCTGATTTGTGCTAACCCATTACCATCGATTTATGAGGTATCTTAAAATCTTCAATTTTCAAATCTAGACCCTTTTAAAAAACTTAATTTCAAGTTAAGTGTGTGAAACATGTATTTCAATTTGTAAAAATATTCTACTAGAATTTTATGTGAAGCATACCATATATTTCAAATCAAAAAATAATTTTCAAATACTATGTTTAAGAATTAAACCTATATCAATTTCATGTATACATCATATTCATTATAGAAATTCAAATTTTTACATCATATGCAATCATACAATTCAGATCATAAAACTAATTTTTATATCTAAATTTATTTTATTAAAATTATAATTAATCATAAATCATTTTAGATCTAATCTAAATATATTCATGATCAAAATAATTTTAAAATTTTTTTTGCTGTTCTTCATCATAAGACTCGATCACAATAGCACCCTTACATGTCATAAGAGCACCCCATCGAATAGGAAGAGAAGATCTTTAAACTTTACTTGCTTTTATGACCGAACAGCTTGGTGATCTTCTCAATTCGAGTATTGAACTACTAAGATCTAAAATCTAATTTTAAAAATTAATTATATAAATATGTAAATTATCATACAATCCATGCGTGCATATGAATATGATCATATCATACATGTTATACATCTAATCCTATTAGATCATCGCATCAGATACATTATTTCAGATCTAAAATTAAATTTATACCACATATAATGTTGGGTTCTGATCACATAGTGGAAAGTGAGTTTTAAAAAATTTTAAAACATGCATATCGAAAGCTTTAACAATTAAAACTGTCGAACTGAAATCCAAACCCTAGAATCACCTTATAAATATTGAACAAAACAAAATCAAGCATGCAATGAGATAAAACTTGATACTTCCTTAAATGATCAGTATGGTAAGAAGGTGATCTCTACAAGACTCTAAAATAGAAATCCTCCAATAGTGATGATCCACACAGAAGTTTGTTAAGGTCCTTCCCAATCAGTGCACTGCCGCAGTCTTTTCTTCACAAGAACTATCGGCTTCGAACTCAAAAAATGATCGCATTAAATTTATGCCACATATAATGTTGGGTTCTAGTCACATAATGGAAAGTGAGTTTTAAAAAATTTTAAAACATGCATATTGAAAGCTTTAACAATTAAAACTGTCAAACCAAAATCCAAACCCTAGAATCACTTTGTAAATATCGAACAAAACAAAATCAAGCATGCAATGAGATAGAAATTTATACTTTCTCAAATGATCAATATGGTAATAAGGTGATCTCCATAAGACTTCAAAATAGAAGTCTTTCAATGGTGATTCACATGAAAGTTTGTCAAGGTCCTTCCCAATTGGTGCACTACCGTAGCCTTTTCTTCACAAGAATACTGTCGGCTTCAAACTCAAAGAACAATCGCGCCAAAGCCCAATTGCCTTCAATTTTGCCACTAAGATCATGTCAAGAGAATTCTCTCCAGAAATCTCACAACTTAGGATTTAATTTTATGTTCTAACACATGAAAAAATCAAATCCTAAGATAAGCTAGCAATACTTGCTATTTTTCTCACCACCCTTCTTACAATTTCTCCTTTATCTTTTTCTCAGATTTTTTTTTTCAAATTTTTTCTCATATCACATGCTAAATACCTCTGATTTTCAACCAAAATCTAGTACCCAACCCATATGGGATGCCCCATATAAATAGGTTAGGAAGGGATGTGAAGAACCCCCAAGGGGCACCAACTCTTGGCAGTCCATATCTTCACACAGAGAATTAATTCTTTGTAGCTTTTAGTGGTACAGAAGAGTCTTCACACAGAAGGACTCCTCTTCTTTTATGCCCTATAAATCCCATCTTAAAATCTGATATGTGATAATTTAGAAAAAATAGAAAATCGATGAGATGGATAAGAGTCTCATGAAGAAGGACTCTTCCACTTCTCAATGCTAAAAGAGTGGGCAGCAATTAATTTTAGGTGTGGAACCTGGGTGGTATGGAGATCTCCTTCCACACTTAAAATACTTTCAAGTTGGATAAGAGTCCAATTAAAATAGACCCAATCTAATTAAGTCGAAAGCAACAGGTCTAGTTTAGCTCAAATACTTTGAACTTAACCAAATTAAGAACTTGAGTTAACATAATGTACTAGTATATCAAATTAACCCTTAAGATTTATATTAAATTTTAATTAAATCAGATTAAGATCTAATTCCAAAGTGTGTGATCCATTGAATTTCAAATCTAGTCAGCAGTAGACACAGACTCTTGACCTAACCCTAATCCTATCAGATTAGGTCAGCTCAAGAGTCCCAATGAACTAGGATTCTTTCTAATTAATTTTTAAATTAAACTCTTTTAATTCTGATGAGTTCACAAGTCAAGATTGATATCTAAAAATATATCATTACTACTTAGAAGAAATAAAATTTTGATAAAATTATCAAAATATCTTTTAGTGGCAAATTACTGTGTAATTCAATCCTTTAATCGAACAACATCCTAGATGAACTGTGGGCATAGAATCATGTCAAACTAAATTATTTATCTAAATATATCTCAATCAGAAGGTGATGATTCAGTTGATGAAATACTAGAAATCTCTTTCTAATTATCATCCTACTTTGATCAAAGATTTTTAGAATCATCAACCTATAAGATCACATAGGATGTTCACTCTCCTTATTAGGAGTGATTGATCCCTTATACTCACAACCTCCATGCACACTTCACCACATCCAGAATATCCTATACAAAGATTAGAGAATCAAGTTAGGAAGTGAACCAAAATATGAATTTATATACACAAGGTACCATGATGATCTCAGATCAAAAGATCACTTACACAACTCCCACTAGAGAATCATCAATTGATATGTAAATAAGACTTCATCAGATATTCTTTCATAGGTCTATTCAATGAACCCATTCTCTAATGAACACCTATATTTTTCTATTAGTATCACCACATAAGTGGTTGTGAGATCAACCACCCTCATCACTGAGCATACATAGGACATGCCATTCTTACCGATATCATTAATCTCCGACTCAATGAACCAATGATTGAGAATATTTTAGGTTATGACTATCAAAGATTTAGGTCTCACTGGTGTGATCTCATCACGGTCCTAAAACTATTATCCAGACCTATAGGGTTCATTATAATCTTAAAAACTAATAATAAGATGTAGCATATAATGAATCGAGAAGACTATTTTATTAAATAACAATGTCAATTACATGAGTTTGAAAGATAAATTTAAAAAAAATACCTAATCGCATCCCATATGTGATTGGCTTGTAGGATATTATTCTTTTAATCTTCCACTTGCACTAAAGCCAATCGCTTTTATACTTGATGCCCATGCAATCAAGGCGGCGGTCAAACTGCTACAATGACAAGATCTTAGTGAACGGATTTACTATATTGTTCTTAGTATCAGCTCGCTCTACGATCATATCATGTCTTTCGACTATCTTCAGAATGATGTGGAACCGTTTTAGGATGTGATTGAATTTATGATGAGATCTCGATTCTTTGGCTTGAGCAACCGCCCCAGTATTGTCACAATAAAGGAGCACTGGTTGTTTAATCCCTAGAACCATACCCAATTCTAAGATAAATTTCATCCAGAAGGCCTCCATAGTAGCTTCACTAGTAGCAATGTACTCAGTCTCAGTGACTGAGTCAGTAATAGTTTGCTGTTTGGAACTCTTCCAACTTACTTTTTCACTATACATGATGAACGTATACCCAGATATGGATTTGAAAACTAGAATCAATATAACTTTTCAGTTTTAAATCAGATCCACTATATATAAGAAAAATATCTCTAGTCCTTTTCAAGTACTTGAGTATATTTTTTCACAGCTTTTTAGTGATCCTCCCTGGGATCAGCCTGAAATCTACTTACAATACCCAAGGCATAAGCCACATCAGGCTTGGTACACAGCATAGCATACATTATTGATCCTATAACCAAAAGTATAAGGAATAGAACTCATTCTATTTCTCTCTTTAGGTGTCTTAGGAGACATCTTCTTAGAGAGTTGTATGCCATGACCTCTGGGTAAGTAACCTGTTTTACTTCTCTCCATATTGAACCTCTTCAACATAAGGTCTATGTACCTAGACTGAGACAAGCCAAGTATCCTCTTTGATCCATCCCTATAGATCTTTATACCAAGTATATAGGATGCTTCACTCACGTCTTTTATGAAAAACTTTTGTGATAGCCATGTCTTGACCGATTGCAACAAAGGGATATCATTTTCAATGAGCAATATGTCATCCACGTACAAGATCAAGAAGACAACAGCACTCCCACTAGTCTTCTTGTATACATAAGGTTCATCCACATTTTTGATAAAGTCAAACGATTTGACTGTCTCATCAAAATGGATGTTTCAGCTCCTCAATGCATTAATTCATAAATGAATCTATTTAGCTTGCATACTTGATTTGCTCTCCCACTAGAGATAAATTTCTCTGGCTGAGTCATATAGACTTCTTCTTCAAGATTTTCATTGAGGAAGGTAGTCTTAACATCCATCTACCAGATCTCATATTCATGATATGCAGCAATAGCAAACATAATCTGAATAGACTTGAGCATGGCTACAGATGAAAATATTTCTTCATAATCAATACTTTATTTTTGTCTGAAATCTTTTGCCAGCAGCCTGAACTTATAGGTCTCTATTTGGCCATCTGCTCCAATCTTCTTCTTGAAGATTTATTTACAGCCTATTGGGGTCACATCCTTAGACGCATCAACCAAAATTCAAACTTGGTTGGTATACATAGAGTCTATTTTGGATTTCATGGCATTAAGTCATTTGTCAGAGTCACTACTCATGATAGCTTTTGAATAGGTTGTGGGATCATCATTCTTAATGACGTGGGATGTGTTATTCTCAATGATAAATCCATGCCTAAGTGGTACATTACGTACTCTACTTGATCTTCGGAGAGGTGTGTGTAGTGATTGTGCCTCAAACAATGGACACATCTGGTTGAGAATTAACTTATGAATTTTGGATAGGTTGTAGGTTTTAAACTTTTTCAAGTTCAACAAACATCCCACTGCCCCCTTCTTGGATGAACTCTTTCTCCAAAAAAATGATATGCCTACCAACAAACAACTTTTGTTGAGTAGGATGGTAGAAGTAGTATCCTATACTCTCCTTAGGATAACCCACAAATTTATATTTTTCTGATCTAGCACTAAGCTTATGTCATCAATATTTCTTACATAAGAAGGGCAACTCCAAATCTTAAGATGTTTAAAACTGAGTCTCTTCCCTTTTCATATCTCATATGGAGTGCTAGAGACAGACTTGGATGGCACTTTATTCAAAACATACGCTGTGGTCTCGAGAGCATATCCCTAAAAGAAGATCGAAAGATCTGTAAAACACATCATGGACCACACCATATCTAATAAGGTGCGATTCCTTCTTTCCACAATATTATTTAATTGTGGAGTATAAAGAGGTGTCCATTGAGAGAGTATATGATTTTTTTTAAATGATCAAAAAATTTACTAGTCAAGTATTCTCCTCCTCAATTAGATCGAAGAGCTTTAATACTTTTATTAGTTTGTTTCTCAACTATTCTTTGATACTCTTTAAATTTATCAAAGACTTCAGATTTATATTTTATTAAATACACATATCCAAACCTAGACATATCATCAGTAAATGTGATGAAGTAGGAGTATCCATCTCTGGCTTGAGTCGATAATGGACCCCAAACATCAATATATATGAGGTCCAAGATGTCACTCACCCTTTCTTCATGTCAAGTAAATGGAGTTTTGGTCATTTTACCTATGAGACAAGATTCACAAGTTTCATATAATTCAAAATCATAAGGATCAAAGAATTTATCTTTATATAACTTGTTAATTCTTAACTCATTTATATGACCAAGTCGGCAGTGCCAGAGGTATATGATATTCACATCCTTTCTCTTTCTTTTCTTCATATTATCAATATAAAGTACATTATCATTATGTAATAGGAATAGAAGACCATTATCAACAAAAGCATTTCCATAAAATTTATTAGAAAAATAGATAGAACAACCATTATTCTTATGTTTCATTTTAAAATCTTATTCTAATAATAAGGGTACAGAAATAATATTTCTAACAACTTTAGGAATATAATAACAGTTCTTCAGTTTCAAAATTTTGTCCGAAGGTAACTTCAAAATTCTGATTTTCACGGCTTTGGCCTGAATGGACTCTCTACTAATACTGAACAGCTTGAAATCACCTTTATTCAGACTCCTTTTTTCTACAGATCCTGCAACGATTTGCAAAGATGTAAGCCACAGACGGTATCCAATACCCAAGAATCTAAAATTGAAGTATTTAATAATAAGTTTATTTGTGTCATATACAAATTTTTAACAATATTTACTTCTTTATGCTTCATAGTTGCAAAGTATTCTTTGCAATTTCTCATCTAATTCCCATCTTGTTAGATGTATATCCTAGAAGTCAATATAGCTGACACATTGAGATATAGTTAGGACATAATTTTATATTTAATATATTAATTTGATCAATAAAAAGATAAGTTTATTTTTCATTCAAGTGTGATGTGTTCTTGAATCATCCACGAAATTAATATTTCGATACATATTCTCAAAGTACTGAGAATTAGAGACATATATTTAATTTTAAATATTCGATCATAATATCATCATGAGGATGGTGATCGATCCAGATAGATCGATGCACAGATTGCTTCCTTCGGGGTAGATGAGTCTCTGACCTACAGTGTAGAGACACTGAGCGACGAGTGCGGATAGTTGTTAGAGAATAACTAGTACTAAGTATGACCAAACGAGAGATCACTTGGATTTCTACTTGATCGTCAGTGATTGTCTCAATGCTGTAGTTGTATAAATGATCCTTTGATCTGTGATGGTACGACTGCTCGCAGTGAGGCTGCTGAAGTTTGACTAACACATAAATATGATCTCAATGAGCACTTGTAGTGTATGTTGGTGATAGTTAGTCCATTGTAGGAGTATGATGTACATCAAGATGGAATCTATCGATCTTGATAGAGAAAAGTAGTCCTATAGGATTTAAGAGGTTAGGTTTGAGAGTCTATGGTCACAGCAATGTTATTGATGGAAATTTTTTTTTATAAAGATCACAATTGAACTTAAGCTGATCGAATCTATCATATGATTGATGATAAAGTTTGACGATATATCCATAACCTGCCATCTAGTCGGGACTCACGATAGAGGGACTAAATCACATATGAACTACATCTTCAGGTTCTTTTTCGGTTCTGTTGGGTTGCCACTACATACTATTAAATGTCACTAGTAGATTATGAGAGCTCATTAGGATTGCTCAGGATCGACAATCTTTGGTGAGATAGAGTGAAATTATTTCAATCCATTGAAAAGAGTTTCAATGATACTTTGATAGAGATCATTGTATATCTCACTACCAGATATAATTGAACCTATGGGGTCATACAATAAAGTGATTAGATCTGAAATAAGTAATTGGGCTTATGAAGTCTCAATTGGGTTTAGAAAAATCTTATTGAGTTCAGGATAATCTTGCTAGCATATGGTTGGACTTAATTTTCTCTTTATGTTTGAATTTTTTATTTAATAAGATTAATTTAAATTAATTACCTACTAATAATCTAAATAAATTAGATTTATTGGGTACCTAAGATTTTGGATCAAATGAATTAAGGGTTCATGTCCTTAATTAATTTCTTGATAGTTTTAATTGGACACTATTTGATTTGATCAAGTTGGACGTGTCCACCCATTAGAGGGCATTTGGAACCATTACGGGGCATCCCATGGGTGCCATGTTGGGTGTGCTTTTGTGGGTGTAAAGGCTCCAATAGTTGGTACCTAAAGGATCTCTTAAAGGGAGTCAAATAACTAAAGGAATAAGCATTCCTAATGTAAGTAGGAATTGTATTAAGTGGTTGTTTAATTTTGAATAGGATTCAAACCTTATGTCTATTTATAGGAGCCTTCCTTAAGGCCTCTAGGCAATTCAACTAGTATAGTCCCATGCCTCCCTTGAAGAGCCCACGCCCCCCTCTTTCTCTTCTCTCTCTCTTCTCCCTTGGAGAGCCAATGCCCAAGCTTAGGCATCCTCCATCTTCAATGCCCAAAGGTGTTTTGGTGTCTCATATTTCTTGTTGATTTTTAGTCCTTGGTTGCTTTATAATTTAAAAAAGAAAAGCAAGAGAAAAAGAGAAGAAGAAGATCAAAGTAAGGATCAAAGAGTTGATCGCGATCCAGACTTCGTTCAGATTCGAAAGCTGATTTTTCTTAGAGAAGAAAAATCAATATCAAAAAGGACTATTTCAGGCTGGTCCTGAGTGAATACCTATAGAGGTCGAACACTTGCACAGTTAAGAGAGAGCCTATTCTCTTTTAGATTCAAATTTGAAGAAAAGATTTGTGAAACAGATATGTGATTCGATCACATATTCAATTTCAGTATATGTTCAATTTTAGCATATGAAGTAGATTCTAGTGTTTTATACTTTATACATGCATGATGTAGATTAAAATATATTTTAATCTTCTATTCTACTGTGATATTTAGAAAAAAAAAATTTAAAACATACATGCATACCCTGACATTGAAATTCCAACAGTGGTATCAGAGCTATGGGTTTTATATACATGAAATTGATATATATGTTTTAAAAAGTATTTTAAAATATGATTTTTTCTTGATACACAAGATGTATAGATAAATATTTTGAATCTAAAATTTATTTTAAATTTAATTTTAGAATATATAATTGATATGTAAAAAGATGCATAGATCTGAATTTTATTTTAGAATAATTTTTAGATCATAATCATGTGATATGTAGATGCATGTGTAAATCTGAAATTTAATTTGATCAAATTCATGATTTATATATGAGATATATGATAACATATTTAGGTCATAAAATTATTTTCAATATGATTCATGATTTATATATGAGATATATGATATCATATTAAGATCTGAATTTTTGTTTAGATCCAAATTTTACATACATATATGAGATATATGTTTGTATGTTAAATCTGAAAATTAGTTTCATGATTTAAAATTTACCTTTCATACAAAGAATTTAGATCTAAAATTTTATTTTAAAATCTCAAATTTGTATTTATGTATGAGGATTTTGGTTATGAAAAAATCAAAAATTAGGTCATGTAATTAGATTGCATCTAAGATTTTTGATTTGAACATAATGGATATAATTTGATTAAGTAATTGATTAAACCAAGTCAAGTATTGATTAGGATTAGATCAATTAAGTTATATGATCAAGCAATTATTGTTAATCAAATCGATTGAATCCCATATGTAAAATTGATTAGTACCTAAGGACCTAATTCAGCTCGATGGCTTGAGCTAATCTATTTGGATCAATTGATCTATTAGTATCTAAGGAAAGTAATTGAGAGGTAGTTATTTAATTGATTTCGTTAGTTGATCTGACCAATTTATTGATGTCTAAGAAAAGCAATAAGAGGATCCCCACCGATCTCCACTTAATCAATTTGGAAGATTGAGTCTTGAATTAGATTGCTTGGTATTTTGGTTTAGCCCATGTCAATTAGATCGGTCATATGATGACTGATTAGATGAGATCTAAACATAAACCTCCCTACAAATATTAAGTCCATTGATCTTCCACCATTGTAGATGTGCGAGCATGCTACTAGTGTTGATTGTTCTCAACTGGTTATAGTGGTTCAGTTACACCAAAAATACGCAATCACTCTATTAGCAAAGAGTTGCTCCAGGATAAGGATGGGGTTGAGCCCAATAACTGTTAGGTGAGGGACTCAATGTTAGTCTTGCACCTGCTTGTGAATGGTAGGTCGGGCTTAACTAAGGAGAGTGATCAATAACTGTTAGGTGAGCCCACATATAACTTACAGATCAAGTCACTCCAACATTCTTAGAGAAGCATCTAGGTAAAGAGTTGTCCACGCATTGGTGTACATGATATCAATAACTGTTAGGTGAGGTACATAGCATCGGTGGGATCGCAGCACTCACTAAAAATCCATTTGTCGCATTAGGATTTTTATTTTTCACTCAGAGAGTGGAGAGATCCAAAAAATTAGTGGGAGTCATTGTTTGCATCTTAAAGTCCCTAGAAGTAATTATAATTTTAAGGTGCAAAAGTCTAATTTGAATCTTTACTCTCACAGTTAAACAATGTCAGCCTCAAACCTTCTAGCCTACATCCTTGAATCCAATCGTTTGATCAAAATAAATTATAAAAATTGGCTAAGAAACCTCAGAATGATCCTGACTTGTGAAAAACTAAGTCATGTACTCGATCAAGAATCCCTAGTGTTACCAAACCATCCTACTGCTGAGCGAAGAGCTGTTGAAGCATGATTCTGGCTCCTCCCATGGACTTTGGGTGTAGCAGAACCAGCAACGAATAAATCTGGAGACTTCTGGACTCGATCGAAGGCCCTTGACGAAATCAGCCTGGTGGCTGTCTTCTTCGTCAGCCTTTTGTTCTAGATGAAGAATGCCTTTAAGATCACCTCTAAAAAATCCAAGATCTGGTATCCAACTAGATCAGACCTAGACTGAGGTCTTTCAATTTGTAGATCTTGAATCGGAGCATTCTAAATAGGAAAGAAGGTAGATAGAACCAGACCTTGCAGATCTGTCCTGCTGCAGCCTTTCCTGTAGATCTGTTGATAGAGATCTCACCCGCACCTCAAACGACCTCAGATCAACTCCAGATCTGAGAGGAACTTGTACCAACCTTGTATCAAGAGATTCCAAGTTCTGGACCTGATGTTTGGATGGCTGCAAGAGAGGGAGAGGCAATATGGTTGGCGGCACAAAGGGGGAGGGGCTCAAAACCCCAGTGCCTCCCTTGCTTTTCCTGCCTTCTATGGACCTGGCGGCAAGAAATCCTAGGGTTTCTTGCTCCTGGGGCATGGAGAATAGCCGAAGAGAGAGGGAGAAGAGAGAGAGAGACTTGGGAGAAATGGTTTTCGTATTCCTTGGCTTAATTAAACCTATACAGTGCATGTATATATAAACACAAGGTCAAGTGACCCAAACCCAAAACTCCCTTGACCAACTCTATGGGAGATTAGGTTAACCCAAGCCCACCATGTACACCCATGACTCGACCTAATCTCACCTATCCTAGACCCAGACCTGGCCCATAAAGAGTTGGTCCCTTGAGGCCCACATAACCTAGACCTCAAGAACCCAAAAGGCCCACAGCCTTTCAACCTAGGGCCCAACTAGCCCTAGAGCCTCCATGAAGCCCTCATGAATGATGGACCTTGGCCTTAGCCTTGGTCCCCTGAGCCTTGGGCACACCACCTGAATCACAACAATCTCCACCTTGGTGTCCCAAGGCCTCAACCAGCTCCACTCTGTCCATCAACCGAATCAGCTCAACACATCTCTGAAAGCTGTCCCATGGAAGTACCTTCGTAAGTGCATCAGCTGGGTTCTCCTTGGTGTATACCTTTACCAGCTCCACCTCGCCATCCTCCACAAGCTTCCTGATCCGATGATACCGAATGTCGATGTGCTTTGTCCTTGCATGATAGATTGAGTTCTGTGCTAATAGAAGTGCACTCTGGCTGTCACAGTGCACTCTAATGACCTCCTGAGTAAGGCCCATCTCCGTCAACAAACTCTTCAGCCAAATTACCTCCTTAGCTGCTTCTGTCAACCAGATGTACTCCCCTCTGTAGTGGATAGGGCCGTGATAGGCTGCAGACTCGAACTCCAAGAAATAGGACCTCCATACAGGCTAAAGATGAAGCCTGTCGTAGACCTCTGGGTATCCACATCTCCATCGAAGTCTGCATCTACATAACCGCTAATCAGCCCCTGAGCCTCTCTGGACATGTCAGAGTATCCCACTGTAGCTCCTCGCTGTCCATAGCAGATGCCAACTCCAACTGAACCCGCCAGGTATCTGAATATCTACTTCAGAGCTCTCCAGTGCTTCATGCCAGGCTGCGCTATGAACCTGCTACCTGACTCACTGCATGAGCGATATCTGGCCTACAATAGACCATCGCATACATCAAGCTCCCAACTCCTGAAGCATAAGGAATCATCTCCATCTCCTGAGCTTCCACCTCAATCGGTGGTGCCATGGTCTTCGAGAGTCTGAAGTGACCGGCAAGTGGCAGCTCCGCCGGCTTTGCTCCCTTCATCCCGAACCTCTCTAAGATCTTCTGTATGTAGCCCCCCTGAGATAGATGCAGCACCCTCTGGGCTCGGTCTCTAAAAATCTCCATGCCTAGGATCTTCCTTGTAGCGCCCAAATCCTTCATCTCAAACTCCCGAGATAAGGATGCCTTCAGATTCTGTACAACCTTCCTACTCTTGCATGCTATAAGCATGTCATCCACATACAAGAGTAGGAATACCCTAGAACCATCCTCAAGAGACTGAACATAAACACAGGGATCAAACTCGCACCTGAAAAGTCCAATGCTGCGCACATAGGAGTCGAACTACTTGTACCATTGCCTCGACGACTGCTTCAGCCCGTACAATGACTTCTGCAATAAACAAACCTTTCTCTCTGATCTTGGATCCCTGAAATCGGGTGGCTGCTCCATGTAAATCCTCTCCTCCAAATGCCCATGGAGGAATACCGTCTTGACATCCATCTGCTCCAGCTCTAAATCCTGAGCTGCTACAATGCTCAGCAACACTCTAATGGAAGTATGTCTGATGACGGGAGAGAAGACCTCGCTGAAGTCGATGCCTTCCTTCTGGAAGTATTCCTTGGCCACTAACCTCATCTTGAATCTGATACCTCCCTACTCTGAAGGCCCTTCCTTGCGACTGTAGACCCATTTGCAGCCAATGGGCCTCTTCCCCTGTGGCAACTGCACCAATCGCCACGTCTGGTTCTGGTGGAGAGACTGCATCTCCTCGGACATCGTCTGGACCCACCACTCTCTGTCCTGGCTCTCACCTCCTGATACGTATATGGGTTTCCATTCGCTGTCACCAAGGCATATGATAGTGTCTCCTCGAAGCCATATCGATCCGGTTGCCTGATGGTTCTCTTGGGCTTGTGTAGGGCAACACCGATATCAGTCCTCGTCCAGCTCGCTCATGCTGGACCTCTCCACCTCGATCATCCATCTGAGTCCTCTCCACCTGTGGAGACACTTTAGGTAGGTTCTCTACGTGAATGTCATATCCTCCCATAGTACCTGCAAGAGGCAAAATCAAAGAGGTAAGCTGTCCAGCAGCGCCCTGCTGGACCTCCTCCTTCTCCTGCTATTCCTCCATGCCTACTCGCCTCTGTAGGACTGACTCCTCATCAAAAATCACATCCTGACTAATGATGACTTTCTTTTCCAAGGGATCCCACAGCCTGTATCCCTTAACTCCTCGCAGATAGCCTAGAAACACTGTCTTGCATGATCTGGCATCTAGCTTGCTCCGCTCACCAGCTCCAATGTGCACATACGTCGTGCACCCAAATATCGTAGATGGCCCAACCCAACTGTCCTCCTAGACCACACCTCCTCTGGAAGCCTGCCATCTAACCTGGTGTGAGGTGACCGATTGACCAAGTAACTCGCTGCATCAACTGTGTTAACCCAGAACACCTTTGGAAGCCCTGCTTGCAGCCTCATGCATCGTGCCTTTTCCAGAAGTATTCTGTTCATCCTCTCGGCCACCCCATTCTGCTGTGGAGTCTCCTTAACTGAGAAGTGTCTCCTGATCCCACACTCCTCACAGTAGTCTTAGAACTCTCTACTGGTGTACTCCCCACCATTGTCTGACCTCAGACACTTCACGCTCCTCCCCTGCTCCTTCTCCACCTCAGCTCTCCAGATCTTGAACTTGGTGAAGACCTCTGACTTTTCTCTCATGAAGTAAATCCAGAGTTTTCTTGAGAAATCATCAATCAGGGTCATGAAGTATTTGGCCCCATTCCTAGCTGAAACTAAGACTGGTCCCCACACATCCGTGTGTACTAACTCCAGAGGGGCTGCACTGCGGGTTGTACTGATGTTGAACTGAACTCTCCTCTGCTTTTCCATCTGGCAAGGCTCACAGATCTCCCCTGTAGCACCATCCTCCAGATCAGAGATGAGTCCTCTCCTGTTCAACTCCCTCAGCCCCTTGTCACCCATGTGGCCTAGGCGGTAGTGCCACATCCTGTAAGGCCTCTGCTGGTCTTGTGCTGCAACTGCTGCATCAGACTCTCCGATCACCACAGATCCCTCCATGCGATAGAGATTATTGTCCAACCTCCTCCTGCCTCTCATCATTACCATAGCTCCATTGGAGATGTTTAGTACTCCGCTTCTAGCCCTACTGCTGAAGCTGTATCCACTGCGCTCCAAGTAGCCTAGTGACACCATATTCTTTTCCAGCTTCGGGACATGCTTTACATTTGTCAATGTCCTCACAATCCCATCAAATATCCTCACACTGACTGTCCCTATCCCAGCCACCTTGCAAGGATGATTGTCGCCTAGAGTCACTGATCACTCATCTGTCTTGGTGTATGTCGCAAACCAAGACCTGTGTGGTGTGTAGTGATGTGAGCACGCAGAGTCTAGTGCCACTCCTCTGTGTAATGCCTGTGACCATCTGATACCACAAGTAGATCATTCTCCACCTGCTGCCCAGCAACTGCACTCACTGATTCTGAGCCACTTCTTTCTCTCTTCTTGCTCTTCCATAGTGGACATTCTCGCTTGAAGTGCTCGAACTCGTTGCACTTGAAGCATTTCATCTCTTTCTTTCCCTTCCTGGACTTGGACTGCCCCCTGGACTTGCTTCTGCCTCTGCCTCTACCTGTCCTCTCCCCTACTGCCAAACCCTCCTGGGGAGCCTGATCTCTGGTCAACTTTTCTCTTTGCTCATTAGACCTCAGTATCGAGACCATGTCCTCATATTCCAGAGTCTCCTTGCCGTAGAGCAGTGTAGTCACCAAAGAGTCATATGATCCTGGCAGCGAACACAAAAGCAACAGGGACTTATCCTCCTCATCCAGCTTCACCCCGATATTCATCAACTCCATGCACAACTGGTCGAATCTCTGAATGTGGCCAATCACATCAGATCCCTCCTGCATCCGAAGACTGTACAACCTCTTCTTCAGCATTAGCTTATTGCACATATTCTTCCCCATATACATGGTGTGCAACTTCGACCAAAGGCCCTTCGAGGTCTTTTCTTCCAGCACTGAATACAATGCCGCATCCGCCAAATATCCGATGATTACCGAGCATGCTTTCTTCTCCAACGATACCCACTATCTATCTGTCATTCCCTTGGGCTTCTCATCCAAAGCCTGATCTAGATCTGCTTGCACCAGAAGATCCTCCACCCAGATTTTCCACATGAAAAAATTTCCCTTGCCATCAAACTTCTTGAAATCAACCTTCATATTGCTGCCCATGACTGGATCCAAGCCAAACAAGCAATATAAAATCAAGAAGTGTAGAATATACCTTGATGGCACCTTGCTGAAAATTTTTAGCACTTGGGATCTTCAACTTCTCGCACTTGAAACCGCTTCCTCACCACTGTGGCTCTGATATCAACTATTAGAGCATGATCCTGGCTCCTCCTATGGATCTTGAGTGTAGTGAAACTAGCAACGAACAAATCTGGAGACTTCTAGACTCGATCGAAGGCCCTTGACGAAATCAGCCTGGTTGCTGTCTTCTTCGTCAGCCTTTTGTTCCAGATGAAGAACGCCTCTAAGATCACCTCTAAAAAATCCAAGATCTGGTACCCAACCAGATCAGGCCTGAACCAAGGTTTTTCAATTTGTAGATCTCAAATCGGGGTATTCTAGATAGGAAAGAAGGTAGATAGAACCAGACCTTACAGATCTGTCCTGCTGCAGCCTTTCCTGTAGATCTGTTGATGAAGATCTCACCCGTGCCTCAAACGACATCAGATCAACTCCAGATCTGAGAAAAACTTGTACCAACCTCGTAGCAAGAGATTCCAAGTCTGGATCTGATGTTTGGATGGCTGCAAGAGAGGGAGAGGCAATATGGTTGGCGGCACAAAGGGGGAGGGGCTCAAAACCCCAGCGCCTCCCCTACTTTTCCTGCCTTCTATGGACCTGGCAGCAAGAAACCCTAGGGTTTTTTGCTCCTGGGGCATGGAGAATAGCTGAAGAGAGAGGGAGAAGAGAGAGAGACTTGGGAGAAATGGTTTTCGTATTACTTGGCTTAATCAAACCTATACAGTACATGTATATATAAACACAGGGTCAAGTGACTCAAACCCAAAACTCCCTTGACCAACTCTATGAGAGATTAGGTTAACCCAAGCCCATGTACACCCATGACTCAACCTAATCTCACCTATCCTGGGCCCAGATCTGGCCCATAAAGAGTTGGTCCCTTGAGGCCCACATAACCTAGACCTCAAGAACCCGAAAGGCCCACAACCTTTCAACCTAGGGCCCAACTAGCCCTAGAGCCTCCATGAAGCCCTCATGAATGATGGACCTTGGCCTTAGCCTTGGTCCCCTGGGCCTTGGGCACACCACCTGGATCACAACAAGAGCTGCTTATGAAAAGTGAATGGATGAAGATAGTCGAATCAAGTGCTATGTGCTAGCATTTATGTCAAATGAGTTGCAGAGTCAGCATGAGTATGCCCACTGCCAGGGCTATAATCACTCACCTACAAGAGTTGTATGGTGAGCAAAGCTGTACAACGCACTTCGAAGTGTCCAAAAGACTCTTCAAATTATAGATGTACTAAGGGTAGTCAGTCCTTGAGCACTATATGATAGTAATTAAGGACATTGAGGAGCTTGAGAAGCTCGAACTTAATATGCAAAAGAAATTACAAATGAATTTGATCTTTCAATCCCTTACGAGTTCATATAGTCAATTTATTATAAATTTTTATATGAACAAACTCGATTGCACTATATCCGAACTGATCAACATGTTGGTCACTACGGAAGGAATCTTGAAGAGTTCAAGGGATACTGTTCTCGCTGTGAAGTGGATTTCTTCCAAGAGAAAGTCTAGTTAGAAGAAGAAGATAAAATCTACTAAGAAGCAGAAGAAAGAGAGCAAGCCAAAGAAGGACGTTCCAAAGAAGGCTGAAGCAAAGGGAAAGTATCTCCATTGTAATGCTGAAGGACACTGAAGGAGGAACTGTCCACCATACCTGAAGTGCCTAAAGATCAAAAAGAGTGATAAACCTTCAGAAGGTATGCTCGTAATTGAATCTAACCTTATAGTTTCTTCTATTTCTAGTTGGATATTAGATTTTGATTCGAGTACTCATATATGTACCTCAATACAGGGTATAATAAAAAGTAGGAGGTTGAGGGAAGGTGACATGATCCTTCGGATCGACAATGGAGTAAAAGTTGCTGCAGAAGTCATTGGTACTTATCCTCTTCGATTACCATCGGATTTTAGATTAGATTTAAAAGACTATTATTTTATTCCTGTAGCTAGTAAAAATTTAATTTTCGTATTTGTGCTAGCATTGAAAGTTTTTGAATTTAATTTTAATAAAGATTTTTATTCTATTTATTTATGAAATAATTGATTGCACGTGATCTTTTAATTGACAGTCTGTATCACTTGCATGTTGATGAGAATGTGAATTTCAACAAGCCAATAGTGAGTGCCGTAGGTTAAAAGAAATCCAAAGATAAAATTAACCAAAAGTCTTTGTGGCATCATAGACTCGATCGTATTGGAGAGGATAGGATAAACAAACTGAAAAATGATGAGATCCTTGGTTCTCTTCATCCAGAGTTGTATGCAGCTTGTAAATCTTATCTTCGAGAAAAAATGACCTAGTTATCCTTTATAGGACATGGGGAAAGGACCACTGAGTTACTTGCCCTGGTACACACCTGGATATGGTTATGTATATCTTATGAAATATAAATTTGAAGCCTTTGAAAAGTTTAAAAAATTTAAAAATAAAGTAGAAAAATAAACAGACAAGTCCATTACGGTTCTTCGATCTGATCGAGGAGGAGAATATCTTGATCAAAAATTTCTGAGATATCTCAAAGACAATGGTATAGTCTCTCAATGGACTCCTCTCGGAACATCTCAGCTCAATGGGGTATTCGAAAGGAGGAATAGGATCTTATTAGATATGGTCAGGTCCATGATGAGCGTCACTGATTTACCCTTATATCTTTGAGGACATGCCTTATTAACTACCATTCACCTGTTGAATAAGGTTCCATCAAAATCCATTCCGACCACACCTTATGTGATATGGTACGGTAAGAAGCCAAATCTAGGTTATCTTAAGATTTAGGGATATCTTGCCTATATCAAGAGACAGATGGCTGATAGATTAGAGGATAGATCTGTAATAGCTCGTTTTATGGGTATCCAAAAGAATCAATGGGATACTACTTCTACTTTCCCTAAGATCACAATGTGATTATGAGTCAGAACGCCATATTCTTAAAAAAATAGTTTATCCAGGATGGTGGCTGTGGGAGGTTAGTTGAGCTCGAAGAGAAGGTCTCTGAAGAGCAGAGAGTTATAGATCCTCATGAACTCATTATTCATGAGCTAGTAATTGACATTCCTCTACCACTCGTAGATCTAGTAAGATATCCTGACCTCCTGAAAGATACATGGGTATGCTTATGGAGGAAGTAAAGAAAATATTTTTTATAAGAGATAAGGGTCATAGTAATGATCCTAACATCTTTGACGAGGCGATATCTGATATCGATTTTGAGAAATGGTTAGATGCAATGAAGTCAGAAATTGACTTGATGTATTCGATCCAAGTATGGATCTTAATAGATCCACCCGAGGGTATAGTATCCATTGGGTGTAAATGGATCTACAAAAGAAAAATAAGTGCTGATGGTAAGTGTTGGGTTTCGATGGAGCAGCAGAAGGGGTAGGTATTTAAAATTTTTATTCAAAACATCTGATGCATCAGAAACTCTAATGCCTAGAAATCCTTGACTATATCAATCAAAGTATAATTGAATTAAACTTGAATAAGAAGAATACCTATAGTGCTAATCCAATTTCCACGAGGCATCCAAGTAAGTGTCCACCCTTCAATGGTGATCCACAAAAAATTAAACCAAAGACAGCACTCCTCCTTCACCATGCTTCAAGAGTTCTAGCTTCTAGAACTCGACTAGCCCTGTATCGGTCAGATTTCTCCAAGAACCTAACTTGATCCTCTTAGAACCTCCTCAGGACTTCTAATTCTCCTTCTTTAGGACCTTTCCAACCCTTGTTAAAACCTGATAACACTTTGTCTTAAATCCCAAAGTTTTGTCCTAAAACTAAGATGGGTTGTAAGAAAGAAGGGAGAGCAACGGAGAGAAAAATGGAAACTTGATTTGAATGCATTGGACACTTAGTGCCTAGGCCTTTTTATAGCTACCAGAGGGATGCCAAAAGGGAGGGACATGCCGCATAAAAAAGTCTTATCTGATCTGATTATCAGAGATAAGAGTTCCTTCAAGCAGAAGAACTCTTATCAATGATACATCGATCAGCACTCTCACCTGTGTGTGCGATCAGAGAAGAGATATTTTTGCATCCCTTCTCAAATCAAAAAAATCCACAAAAATCCACATAGATATGAGACTCATTTTTTATTCTAGAAAACTTTATAAGGTGATAAAAATCCCATGAAAGGATGTTATCCTCACACCTCTTCATGCGAGTTCTGATCACCGCACACACACGCACACGTGAGAAGTTTAGGCATCTGTTTGGCCCTATGATTAATCTGGAAAAATTCCAGATAAATCACCATAAAAATCTGATTAAATATGGAACAAAATCTGATAGGTATTCCATTTCAAAAGAATTTAATCTATAGAAGGACTCTCTAAAATTGAGAGAGACGTGATGCTTCAACGCGCACGTGAGAGCCCTTCCACTTTCCAATTTTTTCTCCACCCCTTATTAATCTAAAAAATTCCATCTTATGCTTTGAGATGTGCACCAGGGAATGAAAGGTATCACACATATCTTAATCCTATGCCAGAAGGATTTTTTTCTTCTACTCACACCAACACACACATGCAAAACCTGTTTGGCACCGAGAGTCCTTCACAACTTGGACTCTTTGATTTTTGGCATTCACATGAGATGTGGTGTCTCATTTTGGATTGCTTTTAGGTGGCACGACCTGACCTAAATACCTACCAAATTGGGCTAGCTAATTAACAAGGGATGAGATCAAATTGATCTCCCAAAAAGTTAGGATTTTCACATGTGCTAGCATGCTTATTGGGAATCCTGATTGAATCCAAAATTCTAATCAACCTTATTAAAAGGGTTCTTGACTAATTTCTAAATATGTGTGACCCATTGGATTTCACATCTAGCCAATAGTAGGTCTGGATGCATGTTGGTCGAATTTGATTAGATTTTAATCTAACCAATTTAGGTCCAATCGAGCTAATCCGAGTTCAACAAGTAGAATCTTTTCTAATTGACGATCGAATTAAACTCTTTAATTCAATCAAACCTACAAGTCAAAATTGACGTCTAGCAACATATCATGACTATCTAGAAGATATAAAATTTGATAGAAATATCAAATATATCCTTCAGTGGCAAGTTACTGTACAATTCAATCCTTCGATCATCCCTGCATCCAGAATATGTTTATGAGTATAGAATTATGTCAAACTCAAACACATATTTATATTGATTCTCAGTTAACTAATGATGTGATGGTGAAGCATTAGAAAGTCTTTTTAATCTCCTTCCTGCTTTTGGCTAAAAGACTTTTTCCAAGTCATCTAAGAATGAACATACACAGGATGTGATCTCCTCTTACTAGGAGTAATCGATTCCATGTTGACCTATTCATAAACTTCATACATACTCCATATCTAGAATACCCCATACATATTTTAATGCCATGCCTGGGTATGAACCAAAATATGGGTTCATATGCATAAGGTTTCATAGTGATCTAGGGTGTAAGGATCACTTGCACAACTCTCACTTAGAGAACCATCTTTGACATATAAGTAAGGCTTCCATAAGATGTTCTCTTTTATCGAGTTATTTCAGTGGACTCATTTCTAAATGAGCACCTACATTCTTGTATTAGTGTCCCATACACAAGTAGCTAGAGAGATTTGCCACCCTCTCCATCAAGCATATATAGGATGTGCTAGTCTATCCAAAATATTGATCCCTGACTCAATGCTCCTACGACCAGGAATATTTAAGATGAGGATTTTAGGATATTAGGTCTCACTAGCATGACACATTCATATCTCCTAAAATTATTATCCTAATCTTTGAGATTCATCATAATCTTAAATATAATAAGATGTAGCTAAAATGATGAATCAATATCTTATTTTATTAACAAATAATAAATATCATTATATAAATTGAAAAATTATAAAGAAAAGTTCCATCGCAATACACTGCGATTGGCTTATAGGGTACTCTTTTTTAAATCTCCCATTTGTACTAAAGCTAATCGCCTTAGTATTTCAATCTCATACAATCAAGATGGCGATCAAATAGCTGTTGTGGTATAGCCTTAGTGAATGGGTCTGCTAGATTGTTCTTTGTGTCTACTCATTCAAGGACAATATCTTGTCTCTTTATAATTTTTCGAATGAGGTGGAAGCATCTGAGGATGTGCTTGGATCTTCAATGAGACCTAGATTCCTTAACTTGAATAATGCCCCAGTGTTATCATAATAGAGTGGCACCAATCTTTTAATCTTCAGAATGATTTCTAATTTCATGATGAACCTTTTCATCCAAATAGCTTCCTTAGCGGCTTCACTAGCAGCGATGTACTCTGTCTCAGTGGTTGAGTCAGCTACTGTCTGTTACTTGAAACTCTTCCAACTCACTACTCCATCATTTAGGATAAACACGTATCCTGATATTGACTTGCTATTTTCTGGATCAGATTGAAAATTAGACTCTGTATATCCCTTTAGTTTCAACTTTGATCCTCCTCTATATATGAGAAAAATATCTTTAGTCTTTCTTAAGTACTTCAGAATATTTTTCATAGCTTTCCAATGATTCTCTCCTAGATCAGCTTGAAATCTATTAGCTACGCCTAAAGCATAAGCTACATCAGGTCTGGTACATAGCATGATATACATTATTAATCCCACAGCCAAAGCATAAAGGATTTCGTTCATCCTCTTCCTCTCCTTTGGTGTCTTAGGATATTTTTTTAGAGAGTCATATACCATGACTTACAGGTAGGTAACCTCTCTTACTTTCCTTCATATTAAATCTATTTAATATGAGATCTATATACCGTGACTAGGAGAAGCCTAACATTCTTTTAGATCTATCTCTATAGATCTTTATACCCAGTATATAGGAAGAATGCTTCACCCAAGTCTTTTATGGAAAACTTATTCAATAGCCAAGTCTGTCATCAACATACAGAACTAAGAAGACAATAGTACTCCCACTTGTCTTCTTATACACACATGGTTTATCCTTATTTTTGATAAAGCCAAACTCTTTGGCTATCATATCAAATTAGATATTCTAGCTCCTCGAAGCCTGCTTCAATCCATAGATGGATTTTTTAACTTGCATACTTGATTTGCCCTCCCACTTAAGATAAATTTCTCTGACTGAGTCACATAGACCTCTTTCTCTAGATTATCATTGAGGAAAGTAGTTTTGACGTCCATCTGCCAGATCTCATAGTCGTAGTATGTCACTATAGCAAGCAAAATCCTGATGGACTTGAGCATAGCTACTGATGAGAAGGTTTCATCATAGTCAATTCCTTATCTTTGTCTGAAATCCTTCGCCACCAACCTAGCTTTGTAGGTTTCTACATGGCCATCTACTCTCTTCTTCTTAAAGACCCACTTGCACCCTATTGGGGTCACACCCTCAAGTGCATCAACCAAGGTCCACACTTGGTTAGTGTACATCAAGTCCATCTCTATTTCATAGCTTCCAGTCATCTGTCTGAGTCTCTACTCATGATAAGCTTCCGAATAAGTCAATAGATTATCATTCTGAATGATGTTGATCAAATTATCATCCTCAATGATAAAATCATATCTTAGAGGTGCTTAACGCACTCTATCTGATCTTCAAAGAGGAGGTGTATATTATGGATGTATCTCATCTTTGGGTACTTCTGGTTGAGGACTTCTTATGGTCAACCATAGGTATTTCTGGACTGGTTGTAGATCTTGAACTTTCATAAGTTCAATATTCCTCCCACTGCCTCCTTCTTAGATGAATTCATTTTTCAAGAAAATGATGGTTTACTAACAAATACCTTTTATTCAGTAAGGTGATAGAAGTAGTATCCATTAGTTTCCTTAGGATTTCCTACAAATCTATACTTGTCTGATCTAGCATTAAACTTATATCCAAAAATATTTTTGACATAAATAGGACAGCCCCAAATCTTAAGATGTTTAAGATTAGGCTTCCTTCCCTTCCATATCTTATATGAAGTATTTGCAATACTTTGAAGGCATCTTGTTTAAAATATAGGCGGCAGTATCTAGGACATATCCTTAAAAAGATATTGGGAGATTAGTGAAGCATATCATGGACTGTACCTATCCATTAAAGTATAATTCTTTCTTTTTACTATACCATTTAACTGGAGTGTATAAGGAGGGGTCCATTCAGAGAGAATACCTTTACTTTTAAGATGATTTAAGAAATTCACTAGATAAGTATTCTCCTCCTCGATCAGATCGAAGAACCTTGATATTTTTTTTAGTTTGTTTCTCGACCATACTTTGATGCTCTTTGAATTTATCAAAGACTTCGAATTTATGTTTCATAAGATACACATATCTAAATCTTGATAGATCATCTGAAAAGATGATAAAATAGGAGTATCCTCCTCTGACTTGAGTTGTCATCGATCCATATACATTTGTATGTATTAGGGCTAACAACTCATTTGCCCTTTCTCCATGTCTAGAAAATAGAGTCTTGATCATCTAACCCATGAGACAAGATTCATAAGTTTCCAATGATTCATAATCATACGGATCAAAGAATTCTTCTTTGTATAACTTATTTATCCTTAACTCACTAATATGATCAAGACGGCAATACCAGAGATATGTGATATTCACATCTTCTCTCTTTCTTTTCATATTTTTTATTTTAAAAATATTTTTATTGAGTGCAAGAATTAAAAGATTGTTATCAATATAATCATTATCATAAAATTCATTAGAAAAAAAAATGGAGCATCCATTTTCCATCAACCTTATTTCATAATCTTGTTTTAACAACAAAGGAGTAGAAATAATATTTTTAATGACCTTTGACATGTAATAATAGTCTTTCAATTCTAAAGTTTTGCCTGAAGGCAAATCAAGCACACAGATTTCTACAGCCTCTGTATTAATGGATTGTCCACTTGCGCTATAAAGCTCAAGGTCACCTCTTTTCAGATCTTTGATATTCTGTAGTCACTGTAATGAATTACAAATATATGATTCACAAGTGGTATCCAATACCCTAATATCAAAGTCTGAGCTATTCAATGAAAAGCAAGTCTGTATCATATACATATCTTTTGGTACTGTACTAGCACCCTGCTTCAATCATGCAAGATAATTCTTGTAATTATTCTCTCAATATCCAAATTTATTACAAAATGAATAGATAATATCCAAAGGGATATTTTTTGCCTTCTCATTATTACTGACTGATCTAGGGTTAGGAATATCCAAAACATCAGAATGCTTCTCCAATACAAACCTAATTTACAAGTTTCTCAACCAATCCACATAGTTTGAATCAATCAACATATTTTTATTTATAGTATTATGCAATAAAAATAAAGAAGTCATAATGCAGACTTAAATCTACATAAATAAAGAACAATAATATAAGTAGACCACTCATGTTTGTCATGCATAATTAGATGAGATTTTAACTAGTTATGTCTTCCATTATTTTATCGGATACTATAGCCCTCTCCTATGGTAAATGAGAAACTCTAATCTGGTTTCTTAATGGGGTTGAGATCCTAATCCCTCAATAAAATCTTGTAGATATCATAACAAACCTATCCAATTGTATCTCATGCAATTCTCAACATAAACCTTACCTCTAAAAATACTCATAGCCTTGTGAATATCATAACAAACTATAGTATTTTATAGTTAAGTCAGATCTTTCATTTTCATATGCCATATCTAAAAAATGCTATCCTTGTAGATATCATAATAAGACAACATATCCAAAATATATTGTAAGGCATATAATATACACACAGACAAACCCACATTAATCTCCATAGCAAGTCTTGTAGATATCACAATAAATCTACTATGATTTTTGATAGAGATTGACTAGGCATGAAGAAAGGTATATGTAGTGTTCAAAATACTGAGTAATCTTCATTTAAGATTCGAATTAATCCAATTTGTCAGAAAAGTATTAAGATTGGTGGGGATCCTCCATTGCTTTTCTTAGACACCAATAAAAATTGGCCAGGCCGGTAAACGGAACCAATTAAATAACCACCATACTTGAAACACTCCTTAGACACCAATTGATTAATTGATTCAAAAAATAGATTAGCTACTGGTTCACAATACTATGACTTAATAAGATTTTTATGAGGATTTTAATAGTCTCATGCACATCCTAATTCAATCAATTACAATAATGCACTATTATAGTTGTATCTAAACATAACAACTAATCATGGCATCTAATCATATCTCTAAGATATAAAATTATAATTATACAATATGATTATAACATAGCAACTTAAGCATATTATAGCATGAATACAAAATACTCTTTTCATAATTTTTTTTCTTGGAACATCATAGTGGCACTCCTACATGTCATAAGAGTACCCTATGGAATAGAAAGAGAGGGTCTATGAACCTTACTTGCTCTTATGATCGAACGGTTTGGTGATGAATCCTAATTTGAGTACTAAGCTACTATAAAATATTCTATACATATATCATGCATTTTATTTATATTTAAAACATATTTCTAAGATATGCTGGAATTTGGATGTTCAATTGGGTTCAACTCTTAACCCACTTGAACCAACCCAAAAATCCATGCTTGATCACAATCAAAATAATAATTTAATCTTTGATTATAAAAATCAAGATAGGCTTTGATACCACAGTTGAGTTTCGGTGGCACAACAGAAGAATTAGGTATTTAAAATTTTCATTCAAAACACCTGATGCATCGAAAACCCTAATATCCAAAAATTTTTGACTATATCAATCAAAGTATAATTGAATTAAACTTGGATTGAAGAATACCTATAGCACTAATCTAATTTTTATGAGGCATCCAAGTGTCTGCCCTCCAACGATGATCCTCATGAAAATTGAACCAAAGACAGTACTCCTCCTTCACCTTGCTTCAAGAGTTCTAGGCCCTAGAACTAGATTAGCCCTGTATCGGTCAGATTTCTCTAAAAATTTGACTCGACCCTCTTAGAACCTTCTCTGAACTTTTGATTCTCCTTCTTTAGGATCTTTCCAACCCTTGTTAGGACCAGATAAGGCTTTGTCTTAAATTCCAAAGCCTTGTCCTAAAACTAAGATGGATCGTAAGAAAGAAAGGAGAGCAATGGAGAGGAAAATGAAAACTTGATTTGAATGCATCGGACACCTAGCACCCAGGCTTTTTTATAGCCATTAGAGGGACACCAAAAGGGAGGGACACACCCTACAAAAAAGTTTTATCTGATCTGATTATCAGAGATAAGAGTTCCTTCTAGCAGAAGGACTCTTATCAATGATACATCGATCAGCACCCTCATCTGCACGTGCGACTAGAGAAGGAATATTTTTGCATCCCTTCTCAAATCAAAAAAATCCACAAAAATTTACTTGGATAGGAGACTCATTTCTAATTCTAGAAAATTTGATAAGGTAGTAAAAATCTTACAAAAGGATATTATCCTTGCACCTCTTCATGTGAGTTCTGATCACTGCATGCGTGCGCATGCGAGAGAAGTTTAGGCATCCGTTTGGCCCTTTGATCAATCTAAAAAAATTCCAGATAAATCACCATAAAAAGCTGATTAAATATGGAACAAAATCTGATAGGTGGAATTCCATTTCAAAAGAATTTAATCTACAGAAGGAATCTTTAAAATACAGAGAGATGCGACACTTCAATGCATGCCTGTGAGAGCCCTTCCTCTTTCCAATTTTTTTTCCACCCCTTATTGATCCAGAAAAATCCATCTCTTACTTTGAGATGTGCATTAGAGAATGGAGTGTGATTAGGGCCACCACATGCTGTTGGGAATAGTGTCCCAAAGCCAATCGTCAGCCTGTTGACTGTTGTGCTCCTTTTGTATTAGTACATGAATTATAAATAAATAAAAGTTATTTTGGTATTTTTTCATCACAAATATTTCATCTTCTAATGAACTCCTGTGTTGTGGTGAAGTCCTTAGGACTATTTAGACTCGACAAAGGAGGATTTGTCGTTTAGTCCTTAAACATGTTCGCAACCAAATGATACGTTGTTACCAAGGACGACAATATTTATCGAGCATAGGTCGTTGTGTGCCATATGGGTTGGTTGTCCTCATAACCAAAGAGTGTGGAGACACTGGTATGGCATACAGATGAGATGTAATGGTACATCTGCACTGAACGTGACCAACTCCGGAGCTATTTCTGCTGTCAAGATTTGCTCCGATGGGATATGGGTATAAATGTCCCTCCGACCTGAGACCGCCACGGTGACTTGCAAGCAACTCACTGCACTTAGGCACTGAACTACCTGAATTTCTAATTTAGTGATGGAAGGTTGCTGGGTGTAGTCAAGTACTTGACTTGTCGGTGCGTGTGTCAAGATGGGATTGACCACTCCAGTTTAGGAGCTGTGTACAGTCATGTTTTAATTTAGCAAAACCTTGGCCAGGGTAGTCCTAGTGAGGAGTCACAGGACTAATTGAGTTGAGCACGATTCGGATGATATCATCAGGGTTGACAGTTTAACTCTGAGTCATCCTAAACACAGGGGTCAAAAGGGATGAATTATACAGTAACCATATTCACGTAGGTTCTGAATGTTGTGATTGCGATTATTCGACCTATCCGGTCGTCGGGTACCATTGCTAGATGGTCACTTCGATTAGTACAGAAATTGGTTCCTGTGCTACCGGCTTAGGTTCGAACCTGCGGGGTCACACACATTAGAGGTTCCTTTCTGATCTGATGGCTGATTATGAGTCTTATCTATCTGGAACTCTATGATTGAGAATTAGGATTCTCTAATCATGAGTTCCACACATTTTGGGTACCGGGGTCAAAATTTTGAATTTCGAATTTTGAATTTGAAATTTGAACTCTTTGATCAGGGTTTCATATCGATGGTCTCTGATGCCTGATTGCCCATCAGATTTGGACTCAATATTTATGAGAGGTTTAATTAGTGATTTAATCACTAATTAACTCAATTTGATTGAGTAATTATTTTTGGATCAAGTCCAATTGAATTGGATTCAGTTTGGATTGACCCGATTAGGTTAAATGTTGACCTAATCGCTAAGGTGGTTTAGTCCCTGATTTGATCAGGGATTAGGTTTAGTTAATTCTTGATTTGATTAAGATTTTATTAAGCCTAATTAAGCCTAATTATGTTGGGTTTAATTTGGTCTAATTGTGCTCAACCTATTTTAAACTAGGTTGGCTCAATTTGAATCAAACCACCTTGTTTTAAATTCCCTGCGTCACCCAACTTCCTTGCACCCATTTGAATTCACGAGAAGAAATTTCTCGTGAAATTTTTCTCACGCAAAACCCTTCCCCACGTCCTCATTTGTGCACCATATGGATGGATAAAATAATTAGTTAGCCATTCAAATTCAAAGCATGTTTGAATTTGAATGGATAACTTATCACTTGCCCTTTCATCCTTATCCATTTTGTGCGCCACATTACTTACATGAGAAAAGGTTTCTCGTGAAACTTTTTCACGCACAAAGAGCCACGCCCCTTCTCTTCTCATGCTCAAAAGGATAGGGATAAGTTGGTTTTTGTTTGAATTCAAATTTGATTTGAATTCAAATGTGTAACCTCTTGTCTTTATCCTCTCACGCGGATAAGACACGTTCGACGTTGTTTTAAAAAGAGGAGAAAGGTGGGACGTGCGTAGAAAAATTAGGAGAGAAACTTTGGGGTGTGAGGAAGGCTTCTGCATAAGGTGAAGGTCCAAAACCTTCCGAGAGAAAAAGAAAGAAAAGAGAGAAAATTGGGCACAGGGTTTTTGGTGTGTACCCTAGGGTTTCTACCTAGGTTCGGGAAGTGAGATTGGTGTGCCACGAGTGTCGTGAGTCCACCAAATTTTAGAGAGAGATCCATCAGCCTCTCAAGTAACTGTGCAGATGATCTGGAGCATCTGAGAAGTCAGCACACAACGATCGAAGGAGTTCGATCAACATCTGCCATCAAAAGGGTGAAATCACGAACTAGCATTCGTGAGGAGCTGATCAGACGGGAGCTTCGTGTGGATGATCCACAGAGGCCAGACAGTTGGGTGGCTGTGACATGATGATCAGAGCCTCCGACGGTGATCAGATTGCGGTGATCGACTACCCGCAAAAGGTGATGTGTTCTGAATACAGTACTGTAAAACGTTTACTGATTCAAATTTGAATTTCAAATTTAAATGCATGCTGTTGTATCATATTTAGATCCTAGTGTAGGGTTAATTAGTATTAATTAATGAGATTAATTAATAATTTCACTGTAAAATAGTAATTTTGAAAAAGTTTTAAAATTATCATTTTGCCCCTGCACTAAATTTTCGCTTCAATTGGTATCAGAGCAAGGTTCTAGAATATGATATACATATGCATGCGTAGATTAAGGTGTAATCTATAAGTTTAAATTTGAAATTCAAAATTCAAATTCAAAATTCAAAAAGATTTAAAATTTGAAATTTGAAATTTGTTAGAAGTTTCAAATTTGAAATTCAAAATTTGAAATTTGAAATTTGGTTGAAATCTCAAATTTGAAATTTGAAATTCGAAATTTGAAATTTGAAATTCAAAATTCAAAATTTAAAATTCAAAGATTGAAAATTCGAAATTTGAAATTTGGTTGAAATCTCAAATTTGAAATTTAAAATTTAAAATTTGAAATTTAAAATTTGAAATTCAAAATTTAAATTTTGAAATTTGTATATTTAGATATACATGATCCAAGTAGCAAGTAATCTAATTGGGTAGGTTGCCATGGCCGTCCGGTCATAGGAGAAAAGTAGGGTTTAAAGGCCCTCTCTTTCCATTCGATGGGGTCTCCTATGGCGGTAGGGGTGCCAATGCAATTATATCCCATGCCGATGAAGCAGCGAAAGGACTTAATTAAGAAATTTATCATGAATGTGTTAGATTAGATCTAAAAAAAATTTATGATTTATTTTGAGTTATTTTCTGTTATGAAATGAGCAATAGAATTGCTGTTTATGAAATGTGCTGACCCGTTTGTGAAATGAGTTAACACATTTGGTGAACAGAAAATAAAATCTTTCAAATTTGAAAATTATTTTTGAAATGCCAAACCCTGACCCATCAGCCCAAGTACTTAATTAAAAGAATTAAGTGTTGTCTAGTAGGTCTAGAATTGTGAATTAAGACTTAAGACAATTGCATAAACTTTTGGGTCAATGGGTTAGATGAATTAGGTCCATAATTGGGTTAGACCTAAGGTTAGTTTAAAAAATGGACTAATTGGAGTAATTGGTCAAATCTAATCAAAAGTTGAATTAGATTAGGTCAAAGATACTCTAGACTCAACTTCAATAGTTGTAGTTGAATGGGTCCATGTCTTTAACTAGACCAAGATGGACTTAATTCATGGCTACGCGGTGGAGCTCTATTTACTAAGTTGATCAAAATTAAAACTAATGAACCGGTTGGTGTCTAAGGTAAGTTCGGCAGTTTTGACCAGTGGTTCTTAAGCGGGAGCTACTCGCATTGATTCGATCATTGACGAGTTAATGGCAAATCCCCACCACTGATCTCACTTACCTGGCCAATCTGGTAAGTTAGATTTTGATTAGATCACTTGGTGATTAGAGCTCACCCATGTCATTAGGTAAATCAGTATGACTGATTTAGGTGCTCCTAATGCCAGCTTTAATTAAATCCTTTTTAATCTGACTTGGTGAAGTCAGTGGGAGGATTGAAATTGGCTGGATGATTTCTTCTCTACTATTCTTTAATAAAATCCTCAAAATTATTAGGTCCCTAAAATGATTAAGTTATAATGATAACTAAGTCATAGCCTCCCATTAAGTGAATGATAATGAGTCCATTAGTTCAATGATCATTGGAGGCCCAAAGGCCTGGTGCTCATTGGCTAATGGAATTATTATTCATAATATGATAATTTGATTGAGTCTTTCTGATGGTGGTTCGGTTGGCCGGCCAAAGTCGGGCTTGATCATTTATTGGTCCGATTCACTAAATTAAGTCATGTTAATGGTTGGACCTAACCAGATCTTTTCAGTGGAGGCCAAAGCCTACTGATTAGGTTCTGGGGCAAAATAAATTACTAGAAGTTGTTTAGAGAAACAACTGGTTAAGAACCTACCCATAGATGCACATGGGTTGACCAACCAAAGTTGGGCTCGTGTGTAGTCTGTGTGGATTCTAGTACCCATTAAGGAATTAAAGTAATTTCTCGAATTGGAGGATGAGGCTACCAGTTCGTAAAAATATTGGGAAAAACTTTAGACTAAAGTCCAAGTCTTTAGTATTAATTTATGTACTAATAGAGGTCTCGTTTTCCTTTAAGCAGCTATGGCCACTACCCTGTCGCTCCGGTCATTATTAGATAATGACAAGCTCATGGGACCCAATTTCGATAGCTGGTATCGAAAATTGAAAATCGTCCTTGAGCATGAACGGATCCTTTATGTAGTAACGGATCCAGCACCTGAGGAGCCAGCTCCGAACGCTAGTAAAGCGATCTGAGACACTTACTTGAAGTGGCTCAATGACCGCACCACCGTTCGATGTATTATGCTGGCAGCAATGAATGACGAGTTCAGCCGAAGGTTTGAGAACGCCCAGCCACAAGAGATGCTTCAAATGTTGAACGACTCCTTTGGCACGCCTGACGACGTTGAAAGGCACAAAACTAGTTGTGCTATTTTCAATGCTCGGATGAGGGATGGGGCCTCAGTCACTGATCATGTACTGTATATGATCGAGATGATTGAGCGCCTAAGCAAATTGGGCTTTCCTCTGCACGAGCAACTCGGTAAGGATGCGATCCTTAATTCCTTGCCCAAATCCTTCCTCCCATTCCTTACTCATTTTCGAATGACAAAGCCTGCAGTAAACTACCACGGATTGTTGGGGTTGCTGCAGAACTTTGAGAAGGATCACCAACTCCATAAGGAGTCGGTGAATGTAGTGGGAGGGTCTTCTTCTCGTCGTCAACCCTTTGGGAAGGAAAAGAAGAACAAGAAGAAGAAAAATAAGAAGGTGCAATCTCTTGCTGGGACAGTAGCACGGGGTCAGACCAAGAAGCGCAAGCATGACCAGAGCCAGGCGGAGTGCTTCTTTTGCAAGAAGCACGGGCATTGGAAGAGGAACTGTCCTCAATACATTGCCTCCCTGGACCCGAACAGGCCAAAGAAGAAGCAAGGTAATTATATGATAACTCCTTGCAACTTTTCGATTTGTGATACTACTGCCTGGGTATTGGATACCGGAAGCCCATATCATATTTGTAATTCGATGCAGGATCTGCAGGTCAGTAGGAGATTTGATGAAGGCGAGAGGTTCCTGAATGTTGGAGATGGAAGCAAAGTTCCAGTTCTAGCTTTAAGAATCATGAGTCTTGTAATCAATTCTCGTAATGTAATTCTGAGTGAATATCACTATTGTCCAAGTTTTTTATTAAATATTATTTCTGTAGGCCTTTTGGCCATGTACGGTTATGATTTTTTAATAAAAAGAAATATTTGCAATATCATTTTGAATGGTGTTACAATATTTGTTGGACAATTAAATAATGGAATTTACTTACTATCACAGCCTGTTAATGTGGTTCAAAAATTCGGTAAACGCTCTAGAATAGATAATGTGTCAGAAGTCTACCTTTGGCACTGTAGGCTAGGTCATATCAATAAGAACAGGATAAACAGGTTGGCTCAAGAAGGAATTCTTGAAGTTAGTGATTGTGAATCACTTCCAACCTGTGAGTCCTGTCTTCTTGGAAAGATGACCAAGTCACCTTTTACTGGAAAAGGTGAGCGAGCCAGTGAACTCTTAGGTCTGGTACATTCTGATGTATGTGGACCCATGAGCTCAAGTGCAAGAGGTGGATTTTTCTACTTCATAACATTCACAGACGACCTATCTAGGTATGGGTATGTCTATTTAATGAAGCATAAGTCGGAATCATTTGAAATGTTCAAACTATTCCGAAATGAGGTAGAAAAACAAACTGGAAAGTGTATTAAAACTCTTCGATCTGATCGAGGAGGTGAATACCTTTCCAATGAGTTTCTGACGTATCTAGGGGAGAATGAGATTCTCTCTCAGTGGACTCCTCCTGGAACACCACAGCATAATGGTGTGTCTGAAAGGAGGAATCGGACCCTGTTAGACATGGTTCGATCCATGATGGGGTTTGCTGGTCTGCCGATCTCCCTCTGGGGATATACGCTCGAATCGGCTTGTTACCTTCTAAATAGAGTTCCGAGTAAGTCTGTAGCCAAAATGCCATATGAGATATGGATAGGACGTAAGCCAGTACTCTCGCACTTTAGGGTTTGGGGGTGTCCGGCTTATGTTAAACGTTTAATTACAGACAAGCTTGGACCTAGGTCTGACAAGTGTAATTTTATAGGGTACCCAAAAGAGACCAAAGGGTATTATTTCTACCTTGCTGATGAGCAAAAGGTGTTTGTCAGCCTTAAGGCAATCTTTTTAGAAAAGGAGTTCCTTAGTGAAGGAACTGTTGCCTCTAAAGTCGAACTTGACGAAGTTCGACAGGTGGAAAAACCGACACATGTTACTGAACCTGAACCGGATTTGATTAGATCAGATCCGGAGCCCATTGATTATGCACCCTTAAGGCAGTCTGGTAGAGTACCACATCAACCGGACAGATATTATGGTTTCTTGGTCCGGGATGGTGATCTTATCAAACTTGATAAAAACGATGAGGATCCGATCACCTACATGGATGCAATGCAGAGACCTGACTCTGAGAAATGGCTAGAGGCATGAAATCCGAAATAGAGTCCATGAAGGTCAACGATGTGTGGACATTGGTTGACCCACCCGAAGGAGTAAAACCCATAGGGTGTAAGTGGGTCTTCAAAAGGAAGAGGGGCGCAGACGGAAAGGTGGAGACCTATAAAGCCTGTCTGGTTGCCAAGGGATATCGTCAACGTTATGGTATAGACTATGACGAGATGTTTTCTCCTGTGACAATGCTCAAATCCATTCGGATTATGCTTGCGATAGCTGCCCATCTGGACTATGAAATCTGGCAGATGGATGTGAAGACAGCTTTCCTAAACGGAGAGCTGGACGAACAGATGTATATGATACAACCTGAAGGGTTCACATCCACAGATGAGTCTAAGGTGTGCAAGCTACAGAGGTCCATTTATGGACTTAAGCAGGCATCTCGGAGTTGGAACATACGTTTTGATAGGATGATCAAAACGTATGGCTTCGTTAAGAACGGAGAAGAACCCTGTATTTATAAGTGGGCTAATGGTCCAGCAGTAGTATTTCTTGTATTGTATGTGGATGACATTCTCTTAATCGGGAATGATGTCCCTGCATTACAGGGAATAAAGATTTAGCTATCGTCACAGTTCTCCATGAAGGATCTGGAGAAGCTTCCTACATCCTAGGGATGAGGATCTATAGGGATAGATCCAAAAAGTTGCTTGGCTTATCCCAATCCACGTACATTGATACTATGCTGAAAAGGTTCAGCATGGAAAATTCCAAGAAAGGCTATCTACCGATAGGCCATGAAATTTCTCTCTCGAAGAGGGACTGTCCGACAACACCTCAAGAGAGAGAGTGTATGGGTAGGATTCCATATGCTTCGGCAGTGGGATCTATCATGTACGCCATGACATGTACACGACCAGATGTGGCATACACACTAGGGGTAGTGAGTAGATACCAATCTGATCCAGGAGAGAATCACTGGAAGGTTGTTAAAACCATCCTGAAGTATTTAAGAAATACTAAGGACCAGTGGCTTATATATGGTGAATCGGACTTGAGACTTATAGGGTTTACAGACTCTAGTTTCCAGTCTGATCGCGATGATAGCAAGAGTGTGTCAGGATTTATTTTTACCCTTAATGGTGGGGCTGTCTGCTGGAAGAGTTCCAAGCAGCACACTGTGGCTGATTCAGTATGCAAGGTGGAGTATATTGCTGCATCAGATGCTGCCAAAGAAGCGGTGTGGCTGAGGAAATTCATCATCGAGCTCGGAGTAGCACCCTCCCTTGTTGGTCCAGTTCTACTCTACTGTGACAGCTCTGGAGCCATTGCTCAGGCGAAGGAACCAAAGGCACACCAGTGGACGAAGTATATTCTGCGCCGCTACCATCTCATCCGGGAGATCATGGATCGAGGTGACGTCGACCTTCAGAAGATCGACGGGAAGGAGAACCTGGCCGACCCATTCACTAAAGCCATTGCGGTGAAGGAGTTCAACGACTACAAGTCGAAGATGGGTATTAGATACTGCACCGATAGGCTTTAGGCCAAGTGGGAGATTGTTGGGAATAGTGTCCCAAAGCCAATCGTCAGCCTGTTGACGGTTGTGCTCCTTTTGTATTAGTACATGAATTATAAATAAATAAAAGTTATTTTGGTATTTTTTCATCACAAATGTTTCATCTTCTAATGAACTCCTGTGTTGTGGTGAAGTCCTTAGGACTATTTAGACTCGACAAAGGAGGATTTGTCGTTTAGTCCTTAAACATGTTCGCGACCAAATGATACGTTGTTACCAAGGACGACAATATTTATCGAGCATAGGTCGTTGTGTGCCATATGGGTTGGTTGTCCTCATAACCAAAGAGTGTGGAGACACTGGTATGGCATACAGGTGAGATGTAATGGTACATCTGCACTGAACGTGACCAACTCCGGAGCTATTTCTGCTGTCAAGATTTGCTCCGATGGGATATGGGTATAAATGTCCCTCCGACCTGAGACCGCCACGGTGACTTGCAAGCAACTCACTGCACTTAGGCACTGGACTACCTGAATTTCTAATTCAGTGACGGAAGGTTGCTGGGTGTAGTCAAGTACTTGACTTGTCGGTGCGTGTGTCAAGATGGGATTGACCACTCCAGTTTAGGAGCTGTGTACAGTCGTGTTTCAATTTAGCAAAACCTTGGCCAGGGTAGTCCTAGTGAGGAGTCACAGGACTAATTGAGTTGAGCACGATTCGGATGATATCATCAGGGTTGACAGTTTAACTCTGAGTCATCCTAAACACAGGGGTCAAAAGGGATGAATTATACGGTAACCATATTCACGTAGGTTCTGAATGTTGCGATTGCGATTATTCGACCTATCCGGTCGTCAGGTACCATTGCTAGATGGTCACTTCGATTAGTACAGAAATTGGTTCCTGTGCTATCGGCTTAGGTTCGAACCTGCGGGGTCACACACATTAGAGGTTCCTTTCTGATCTGATGGCTGATTATGAGTCTTATCTATCTGGAACTCTATGATTGAGAATTAGGATTCTCTAATCATGAGTTCCACACATTTTGGGTACCGGGGTCAAAATTTTGAATTTCGAATTTCGAATTTGAAATTTGAACTCTTTGATCAGGGTTTCATATCGATGGTCTCTGATGCCTGATTGCCCATCAGATTTGGACTCAACATTTATGAGAGGTTTAATTAGTGATTTAATCACTAATTAACTCAATTTGATTGAGTAATTATTTTTGGATCAAGTCCAATTGAATTGGATTCAGTTTGGATTGACCCGATTAGGTTAAATGTTGACCTAATCGCTAAGGTGGTTTAGTCCCTGATTTGATCAGGGGTTAGGTTTAGTTAATTTCTGATTTGATTAGGATTTTATTAAGCCTAATTAAGTCTAATTATGTTGGGTTTAATTTGGTCTAATTGTGCTCAATCTATTTTAAACTAGGTTGGCTCAATTTGAATCAAACCACCTTGTTTTAAATTCCCTGCGTCACCCAACTTCCTTGCACCCATTTGAATTCACGAGAAGAAATTTCTCATGAAATTTTTCTCACGCAAAACCCTTCCCCACGTCCTCATTTGTGCAGCATATGGATGGATAAAATAATTAGTTAGCTATTCAAATTCAAAGCATGTTTGAATTTGAATGGATAACTTATCACTTGCCCTTTCATCCTTATCCATTTTGTGCGCCACATTACTTACACGAGAAAAGGTTTCTCATGAAATTTTTCATGCACAAAGAGCCACGCCCCTTCTCTTCTCAGCCCAAAAGGATAGGGATAAGTTGGTTTTCGTTTGAATTCAAATTTGATTTGAATTTAAATGTGTAACCTCTTGTCTTTATCCTCTCACGCGGATAAGACACGTTCGACGTTGTTTTAAAAAGAGGAGAAAGGTGGGACGTGCGTAGAAAAATTAGGAGAGAAACTTTGGGGCGTGAGGAAGGCTTCTGCATAAGGTGAAGGTTCAAAACCTTTCGAGAGAAAAAGAAAGAAAAGAGAGAAAATTGGGCGCAGGGTTTTTGGTGTGTACCCTAAGGTTTCTACCTAGGGTTCGGGAAGTGAGATTGGTTTGCCACGAGTGTCGTGAGTCCACCAAATTTCAGAGAGAGATCCATCAGCCTCTCATGTAACTGTGCAGATGATCTGGAGCATCCGAGAAGTCAGCACACATCGATCGAAGGAGTTCGATCAACATCTGCCATCAAAAGGGTGAAATCACGAACTAGCATTCGTGAGGAGCTGATCAGACGGGAGCTTCGTGTGGATGATCCGCAGAGGCCAGACAGTTGGGTGGCTGTGACGTGATGATCAGAGCCCTCCAACGGTGATCAGATTGCGGTGATCGACTACCTGCAAAAGGTGATGTGTTCTGAACACAGTACTGTAAAACGTTTACTGATTCAAATTTGAATTTTAAATTTAAATGCATGCTGTTGTATCATATTTAGATCCTAGTGTAGGGTTAATTAGTATTAATTAATGAGATTAATTAATAATTCCGCTGTAAAATAGTAATTTTGAAAAAGTTTTAAAATTACCATTTTGCCCCTGCACTAAATTTTCGCTTCACATGCATCTTAATCCATGTTAGAAGGATTTTCTTCTGCTCACACCAACATGCGCACGCAAAACCTATTTTGCACCAAGAGTCCTTCACAACTTGGACTCTTTGATTTTTGGTGTTGACATGGGATGTGGCACCCCATTTTGGATTGCTTCTAGATGGCATGATCTAATCCAAATGCCCACCAAATTAGGCTAGCTAATTAGTAAGAGATGAGATCAAATTGATCTCCCAAGGAGCTAGGGTTTCCACACATGCTAGCATGCTTACCGAGAATCTTGATTGAATCCAAAATTTCAGTCAACCTTATTAAAAGGTCTTTGACTAATTTTTATATATGTGTGACCCATTGGGTTCTACATCTAGCTAACAGTAGATTCGGATGTAAGTTGACTGAATTTGATTAGATTTCAATCTAATCGATTTAGATCCAATCGAGCTAATCCGAGTTCAATAATTGGAATCTTTTCTAATTAACGATCAAATTAAACTCTTTAATTCGATCAAACCTACAAGTCAAGATTGATATATAAAAATATATCATGATTATCCAGAAGACATGAAATTTGATAAAAATACTAAATATACCCTTCAGTGGTAAGTTATCATGCAATTCAATTCTTCGATCATTCCTGCACCCTGAATATGCTTATGAGTGTGGAATTATGTCAAGCTCAAATATATATTCATATCGATTCTCAATTAACCAATGATGACTCTGATGATGAAGCATTTGAAATTCTCTCTAATCTTCTTCCTGCTTTTGGCCAAAAGACTTTTTTCGGGTCATCTAAGAATGAAAATACACAAGATGCGATCTCCTCTTATTAGGAGTGATCGATTTCATATTGACCTACTTACAACCTTCATACATACTCCATATCCAGAACACCCGGTACATGTCTTAATGCCATGCCCGGGTATGAAACAAAATATGGGTTCATATGCACAAGGTTTCATGATAATCTCAGGTCTAAGGATCACTTGCACAACTCTCACTTAGAGAATCATCTTTGACATGCAAGTAAGACTTCTGTTGGTGCAGAATTCCGCCGATGCCAGAGAAGCTGGAGTCGAAGGGATCACGACCGCCATCGGGACCTGCAAGAAATGTCTAAACCAGAGTTGGGGATGCTCTAGCAAGACCCTCCGATGCTCAAGTCAGTACTCTGCTTCAACAGAAATAGAGTACTCGAATGGGATTTTAGCAGAGTTTGGAGATAATGCTTACAGCTTAGAGGAGAATATATCTGAGGGATCTCTTTTATAGATGGGAGAGCGTAACTGATTGACAGCGACATCCGTAATTGCCTGGTAGTGGGCCGTTCGGGGCCACGTGGAGTTTGTTACGGAGAGTAGTGGTGTCTGTTGTCATGACTTGCCGGAGAGTGGTGGGGCCATGTGGAGTTTGTTATAAAGAGTGGAGTGGTGTCCGTTGTCGTGACTTGTCGGAGAGTTCGGGCGAGACGGCTGAAGCTAGGTTGGGATGTCTGGTGGAGCGGAATAGCTCTCTATCTCAGCAATCTAAGAGAAGCTCGGATATTTCTGAGGTTACTAACGGGTTAACTGTTGTTGGGTGCCTTAGGCGTTGATGTTGCAGACGGAAGTCATCTGCTGTAGAAGCCTGGATGGAAACTTTCTGTTGGAGAAATTCGGCGGGAGTCCGATTGCTGGAGAAGTCCGTATGAAATTTATCTGATGTAGAAGCTTGTCTGAAGACTGTCCGCTAGAGAGGTTCGGTTGCATGAGGAATCCGACAGAAGATCGATCGATAGCAGAATTCGAAAGATGCTATAGAAGGTTGACTGATAGAAGAGTCCGAAAGGCATTGTGGAAGTTCGTCCGCTAGAGGAGTCTGGAGGATACTGTTGAAGGTCGACTGTTGGAGGGGTCCGGAGAGAATTTGTTCGTTGGAGGGGTCTGGTTGGCACTGTTGAAGTCCGGTTGGCGTTATTGAAGGTTGATGGCTGGAGAGATATAGAAGACATTGGAGACAGTCGATCACTGTAGAAATCCGATTGGTGGAGCCCGTTCGTTGTAGAAGTTCGTCTGGAATCCATCCGCTGTAGAAGTTCGGACGGAGTCCGGTTCTTGTAGGAGTCTGAAAGGAGGCCACTTACTGTAGAAGCTCGGATGGAGACCAGTTATCGTGGAAGCCCAGATGGAGATCGCTTATTGTAAAAGCTCAGATGGAGATCACTTATCGTAGAAACTCGGATGAAGTCCGCTTGCAATAGAAGTTCGGAAAGAATTCGCTTACTGTAGAAGCTCGGATGAAATTCGAAAGGCGGTCGACCACCGTAGAAATTTGGATGGAGTCTGGCTACTGTAGAAGTCCTGTTGCTAGAGAAGCCCGGACATTGACGAAGTCTGGAAGAAGCTCGGAGTAAAGTCGATCATGACAGGAGGAAGTCTAGAAGAGATTCGGAGAGTAGTCGATCACTGTAGAAAATCGGCGGATAGTGAAGCTAGAGAGCATTTGGAGCAGTCCGATAGATAACTGAAGGAGCTCATTATTGGAGAAATCTAGAGGGTACGATAGAAGTTTGTTCATTGGAGGAATCTGGAGGACACTGTAGAAGGTTGAATATTGAAGGAGTCCGGATGGTACTGTGGAAGCTCGGATGGCCGGGGGAGTTCAGAAAGACGTCGCACAAGGTCGGAAGCCGGAAGAGTCCAGGGAGGGTTGGCCTCTTACAAACTTTGACTGGGGTTATTTTATACCCAACACTAGTCCCCCTACTTCTGAGTTCGGGTTTCGAATGAAGTGTAGAGAAATTTTCATAGCCGAAGTTGCCCCCCTTGATTTCCGTACTCGATTGTTTCCAAACTGGAAGGAGAGGTATTTCTACGTCCGATGCCCGACCCTGATGCTGGGGTTGCCCCCCTGGGGCTCCCTGAGGGACTCCGTCCGTCGGGCTTCTAGCTTGGGAAAGGACGATCTTGAAGACTCCAACAAACTTAAAACTTATCCAGCTCCTCTCCTCTCCGACCTTCTGAAGGAGCAACTTTTATTCAATGTCAACCTGAGCCCTCTCAACCCTGCCGGTATTTTTTTCTTTCTCAAGTCATTCGCTGCTTTCTCTTTCTCTTATTCTGTTTCTAAGCTATGCCGATCTTTTTTCACTGCAGACATGGATGCAGATGCAGCTCAGATACTAGCCAAGGGTCTCAAGGCCCACAAGAGGAAAGGCGCTGCAACTTCTGGGTCGGCGAAGAAGGTGAGAGTAGAGGAGACAAGCTCGATCGTGTTTGCCCAGACAGCCATTATCATTGATATCCCCTCTGACGTCAAGCCCGCAGTCCCCTGAGCTTCTTCAAGAAGCCCTCCGATCGAGGTTTTCGCTCCAGAGTCTCATCCCGGGGAGGCATCGGGGGCCGAAAGGAAGAGAAGGAAGAAGATGGTGGTCCGTAAGATCAACAGTAGCAGGGCTGCCATCGAAGGGTCCAACGGCTCCGAAGAGGATCCGGGGGAGAATCCCTTCAACAACAGGGATTTAATAAAAAGGTTGGTCGACGGATGTATTTTGCCCGAGATCATCCACAGGATCATCCATACCAATCCTAAACAACGGGTTTGGGACTCTCTGGGGTCTTTTCTTGAGGTAGGCCAATTTACTTTTTTCTTCCTTTTGCTTCTTCACTTAGTTCATTCCTTAGCTTTCATATTGACTTCTTGGCTACTCTTGCAGATTGGACACCAGCTCATCGCCAACATTGAGATGATGAACAATGCAAAGAAGGAAGCAGCCTAGGTGGAGGAAGGTCGGCAGACTAAGGCTGCCCGTCTTAAGGAGAAGGTCGTCGAAGTCATGAGTCTCCAAGAGGTGCTCCAGAAGGAGGAACAAACTTTGACAGATCTGAAGGCTGCTTTGGAGGAGAAAAGAAAGAAGGCGGACACCGAGGTCTCCAAGCTGAAGGAGCATATCCCGACCCTAGTCTCGGAGGCAAGGGCCCAAGCAGTGGAGGAGTTCAAGACCTTCTCCGAGATAAGGGATCTGAACATCAAGTTCGACCAAGCCGCCTTTATCAAAGGCTTCGAGCTTTGCCAGGAGAAGGTGGTCGGGAAGTTTCCCGAACTCGACCTCAGCTTCCTAGATGAAGCATCCAATGATGAAGCCAGACCTTTCGAAGCTGCTGCCGGTCTCCCTCCAGTCGGGACCTCTTCAACTACTGCAGCTGCCGTGACCGACCTTCCAGAGGCACCGAGCTCCTCCACTTTTGCTCCAAATGTCCGAGACCTCTAATTTTGTACTTTTTCTTTGTTATAACTTTTTTTCTCTTTCTCTTGCTTAAGAATTATTCAATCAATGAAATCGAATTCCTCTTTTCGGAGGGCTCCTTTTTCTCCTTCTACTTCTTTTTTCTTTCTTTTTTTTTTTGCAATGATTTGCATTGTGACGCTCTTATTTTTCGACAACAGTGCCCTACCGAAGCTCTTCCCCTACCGTAGGGGATTCCTTTGAAGTCTATGATCCGGGATCTGAGAAGGGAAGTTCGTCATCTAACGAAGAAATCAAAGAAGATGGACGACGAACTTCACAGACTGAAGAAGAGCCTTTCGGAAGCCACCGTGAAGGTTACTCGCCTTCGAAACCTCCACAAAAAGGACTTCATGGACTACAGTCGAAAGAAGGACAACTTCGAGAAGGAGCTTGAGGAACTCCAGAAATGCGCCAGCGATCGATTTTGGACTCAGGCCTCCAAGATCAGCTCCCTCGAGGTCGAGTTGGTGGCCACATGAGAGAAGATCGACCAATTGGAAGGGAGCTCATCCTGGCTTCCAACTCAGGCTGACTGCGGCTGGGACTGGTCGAAGAAATTCTTCAACCTCCAAAAGCAGCTACAAGACGCCGAGATGAATTACAACACTTATCGAGTCGGCTGGTGCGGACAAATAGACGACTACAGAAGGATGCTCAAGACGACGACCGATGAGGTTGCTCGCCTTCAGAAGCAGTTGTCCAAAAGAGCCCAGGCCATTTTGGTTCAAGGCTCTGACGAGCTCCAATCCTTGAGAGGGACCATGGAAGAACTGTTCGTAGCCCTTGGAAAGGAGAAGGATGAACTACAGTGACTGAAAATTCAGCTGACCTATGAGCAGCAGGCGGTCAAGGATGCAGAAGCAGAGTCTGAAGTTCTGAGGAAGAGGCTTCGGGAATCGGAGGGCGAAAGCCAACGGTTTCACCAAATGTATTGGGAGATGCTGTTAAGAAAGAAGGAACTGGAAGAAGTTGAGAACTTAAAGCAATCCCTGATAATGGCTGGAACCGAGAGTTCGAAGTCAGAAGAAGTCGAGCTTCCTTAGAGCTTCTTTTACCTTTTGTTCCATGTATTCTTTTCTTTTCTTGTTGTTTTTTTTTTGGCCTTCAAAGGCTTTTGTAATGCTCTCTTTACTAATGAAATGAAAAAGAATTTTCTCATTATCTTGTCTATTCTTGCTCTGAGTTGTCATTTATCGAGCTTCTCTTGTCTTTTATCTTATTCGATGTCGACGTTGTTTGAAGGTTCCTGGTCATCGCCGTGTTGATTCGCCCTTTTTGTTCATGACCGAAGATCTTTTCGAGGCCATTCGAATTTAATGCTTTCTCCCAGTGTTCGAGCTTGGGGCTCGAACTTCTCGTTACTTTGAGGAAGTCTATTTTCTCTTGCTAGTGTTAGGTTCCCCCTTAGAGACTGAGAATTTTTGACAAGAGTTTTCTTCCTCGTTGAGATGAGATCCCTTGTGTCTTAGATGTAGTTCGTTTTTCCCTTATCTCTGGCGTAGCTCATCGCTTTTCCTTTTTCTCTCCCCCTTTTTTTTTAATGTTTGGGTGAGGATTTTCTCTCTGCTCCTAACGGGGTTGTAAGGGGTGTAGAGGAGCCGTTGAGGAGGCTTTTCCCCTCATCTGGTCTTAAACGACTAGGTCTTCGTTTGTGTCAGGACAATGTTCTCCTCCTGTTTCCGACACAGTCAATTTCAACTCATGTTAGGACGAGATTTTCTTCCTATTCCTAACAGGACTGTGGGGCACATAAGAGCCATTGCGAGGGCCTCTCCCCCCATCTGGTCTCTTAATAATCGGGTCTTCGACTTGCTCATGTTAGGACGAGGTTATTCTCCTGTTCCTAACATGGCTATGGGGGCGCATAAGGGTCGTTGCGAGGACCTCTCCCCCCATCCGATCTCTTAATAATCGGATCTTCGACTTTGCTTATGTTAGGACGAGGTTCTCCTCTTGTTCCTAACATGGCTGTGGGGGCGCATAAGGGCCATTGCGAGGGCCTCTCCCCCCATCCGGTCTCTTAATAACGGGTCTTCGATTTTACTCACGTTAAGATGAGGTTCTCCTCCTGTTCCTAATATGGCTGTGGGGGCGCATAAGGGCCGTTGCGAGGGCCTCTCCCCCCATCCGGTCTCTAAATAATCAGGCCTTTATTTTTGCTCATGTTAAGATGAGGTTCTCCTACTATTCTTAACATGGCTGTGGGGGCGCATAAGGGCTGTTGTAAGGGCCTCTCCCCCATCCGATCTCTAAATAATCGGGCCTTCGTTTGTGTCGGGACAAGATTCTCCTCTTGTTCCTGACACGCTTAGTTTCGATTGTCTGAAGGAGCTACTTCCTGTCGTTATAAGCTCATGCCAAAAGAAAAGATATGCGAATATGAAACTTTTATTTAAGGCAAAGTTATCAGTAATACATTTGTAAATTTTTTGAATTTCCTTCGAGCTCTTTTAGATAATATGTTCCAGGTCGGACTATCTCTCTGACTTCATACGGGCCTTCCCAGTTTGGGGCAAGTTTCTCTTGGTTCTGAGATTGTGAAACAGCGGCTCGCCAAAGTGCTAAGTCCCCTGCTCTGAAGGCTTTGCTCTTGACTCGGGAGTTGTAGTAGTGGGCTGCTTTCTACTTGTAGGCTGCCATCCAAACTTGAGCTGTCTCCCACTTTTCTTCGAACAAGTCGAGGTTGGCCTTGAGATCTTGTGAGTTGCACTACTCGTCGAATGTCATGACTCACGCCGATAGAAGCTTGTGTTCAATCAGAATAATGGCTTCTGTTCCGAAGGCTAAGGCAAAGGGGGTCTCCCCCATGGGCAGTCTTTGGGTAGTTCGGTATGCCCATAACACATGATAAAGCTCGTCTGCCCAAGTTCCCTTTGTTTTTTCAAGTCTCGCCTTGATTCCTTGCAATAGAGTCCTGTTAGTCAACTCGGCTTCGCCGTTTTCCTGCGAATGGGCTACTGACGTGAAGTTATAGGAGATGTTTAAGTCCTCATAAAATTCAGCAAACCTTGCTCCAGTAAATTATCGCCCATTATCAGTAATGAGAGTTTTGGGTAAGCCGAACCTACAAACGATCGATTTTCAGATGAAGTGTTGCACTTTAACTTCTGTGATTTTCGCCAAAGGTTCGGCTTCGACTCACTTGGTGAAGTAGTCAATTGCCACCAGGAGGAACTTTCGCTGCTCGGACATCATAGGAAAAGGCTCAAGGATATCCATCCCCCATTGCGCAAACGGCCATGGGGCACTCAAAGGTGTAAGTTCGGAAGTGGGCTGTCTTTGGATATTAACATATCTCTGACACCGATCACACTTTTTGATATATTCAATGGAGTCGTGGTACATTGTAGGCCAGTAATAACCTTGTCGGAGCAGTTTATGGGATAAAGATCTGGCCTCCAGGTGACTTCCGCAGACTCCTTCATGTACCTCCCACAAGACAAAGTCGGCTTCAGAAGGTCGGAGATATTTCAGAAGGGGCAAAGAGTACGACCTCTTGTACAGCTTGCCCTCATAAAGGATATATCAGGAGGCTTAATTTCTAAGCTTTCGAGCTTCTTTTGCATCATGAGGAAGAACCCCATCTTTGAGGTATGCAACCAGTGGGTCAATCTAGCTGGGTTCATGGCTGATCTCCATTACAAGCTGCGGTTCTTCCGTACTTGGATATTTCAGAACTTCGAAGAAGACTTCCTTGGGTAGTTCAGTCGGAGCCAGTATAGCCAACTTGGAGAGAAGATCGGCCTTGGTATTTTTTGCTCTTGGAATCTGCTTGATGTCAAAGCTGCCAAAAGCAGGGATGATCTCTTTTACTTTTTCGAGATACTCGACCATACTGTCCTCCCGAGCTTCATAGTTTCTGCTGACTTGTCCCACCACCAATTGAGAGTCACTGTAGACTTGGAGCCGATCTACTTCTAATTCTTTGACGATCTTCAGTCCTGTAATCAGAGCTTCATATTCTGATCCATTATTTATCGCAGGAAATTCGAAGCGCAGCGCATACTCCGCGATAATTCCTTCCGGATTGACCAAGATCAGGCCCGCGCCCGTGCCTGACATGTTGGAGGAACCGTCCATATAGAGGGCCCAAAAACCATCAGGGAGATCTGTTCTTTCCTCAGGGGAGTTCGGTTAGAGCCCTGGGTTGTCAGCTTCACCTTGTTCAAGTTCGGCTTCTTCCGGGATAGTGCATTCCACTATAAAGTCTGCTAATACCTGAGCTTTTATCATCGACCGAGGTCGATAGTTGATGTCAAATTTCGTGAGCTCGACTGTCCATTTCGCTATCCTTCCAGAAGCATCCGCTCGATGCAGAACTGCCATAATCGGCTGGTCGGTGAGCAGTGTTATGGTGTGCCCTTGAAAGTAAGGTCAGAGCCTTCAGACTGCAATCAACAGTACGTAAGTTAGTTTCTCTAACTTAGTGTACCTGGTTTCGGTATCTCTCAATACTCATGTAGTAGATCGACCATTGAATTTTTGCTTCTTCCTTAACCAGCACTGCTGCGAGAGCCATAGAGGAGACCGCCAGGTACAGGAACAACCCCTTTCCAGGTTCAGGCTTTGCCAATAGCGGAGGTGAGCCGAGGTAGTTCTTTAATTCTTCGAATGCTTGCTGACATTCAGTGGTCCAATAGAAGTTCTTCAGCTGCTTGAGAGTCTGAAAGAAAGGTAGGCACCATTCGGTCGATCTTGAGATGAAGCAATTCAGAGCTGCTACTCTCCCAATAAGGCACTGAACTTCCTTTATTGACTTCGAGGTGGTCATTTCTTGGATAGCATGAATCTTTTTCAGATTTGCTTCGATTACGTGCCCCGATACCATAAAGCCCAAGAATTTCCCTGAGGTTACTTCAAAAGCGCACTTGGTTGGGTTCAACTTCATCTTGTATTTTCGGAGGGCGCTGAAGGTCTCCTCAAGGTCGGCGACGTGGTTCATTGAGGATTTACTTTTTACAAGCATGTCATCCATGTAGACCTCCATGTTGCGGCCGATCTGCTCTTTGAAGATCTTGTTCACCAGCCGTTGATAGGTCACCCCTGTATTTTTTAGGCCAAAAGGCATGACCCTGTAACAGTAAAGACCACAGTCAGTGATAAAAGTAGTCTTTTCTTCGTCCTCTGGTGCCATCCTGATTTGATTTTAGTCAGAAAAGACATCTATGAAAGTGAGAAGCTCGTGGCCCGAGGTTGCATCCACTAATTGATCAATTTTGGGCGGAGGGTAACTGTCCTTCGGACAGGCTTTGTTCAGCTTTTTGAAGTCTATACACATCCTCCACTTGCCGTTTGCCTTCTTGATGAGAACCACATTGGAGACCCAGTTTGGATAGTTGACTTCTCTGATGAACCCGGCTTTCAGGAGTTTATCAACTTCCTCAGCTATTGCCTTCTGCCTTTTCGGTGCATGACCTCAGATTTTTTCCTTCATCAACCGATGTTTGGGATCAATAGCTAGACAGTGTTCCAGGACTTCCACATCAATCCCCGGTATATCCGTCGGAACCCAAGCGAAAATATCCGCATTCTTTTGTAGAAAATTGATAAGCTGTGTCCGTACCTTTTCTCCCAGGTTGGAGTCGATCTTCACCACGTGCTCTCATTCCCATCGTTTAAAGGAATTGAGATAAGATCTTCAATTGGCTCACCCCATTCTTCAGTAAGGTCATCGCAGGTGTCTAATCCATCAACCAGACAGGGGTCAGACTGACCATTTCCTTGTAAGGCTATGTTATGGCAGTGTCTTGCCAGGACTTGATCTCCTCTGACCTCTCCGACCCCTTGGCTTGTAGAAAATTTTAATTTCAAATGGTAGGTTGATACCACAGCTCGGAGGACGTTGAGGCCAGGTCGGCCGAGTATTGCATTGTAGGCAGACGACGCCCTTACTACTAGGAAATCCACTTGCACTCTAGATTATTTCGGGCACCGACCTGCAACTACGGTCAAAGTTATTACTCCTTCCACTGGCACAGCATCGCTAGTGAACGCTACCAACGGGGAGCTTATCGGCCCTAATCGATCATCCGGAATGGACATTTTTGAGAATGCATCATAAAACAAAATATCGACCAAGCTTCTACTATCAAGAAGAATGCGACGTACATCATAATTAGCCATATTTAAAGAAACTACAACTGCATCATTATGGGGGAATTAAATCTCCTTGGCATCTTCTTCAGTAAAGATTATAGATTCTTCAGTCCTCTGCCGCTTGGGCGGTCTGGCCGATCTACTGGCTGCTCCTCGTCGGGGTCCTCCAGAGATGGTGTTGATGATCTCGATTGGAGGCCGATCTTTAGGCTGTTCTTCCCTCCTTAGCGGCTCTGGTTGTGGTAGGGCCCTCGACCGATCTTTCCTACCTTCAGGGCGGCGTAGGATGAATCTATTGAGCCGACCTTGTCTGATGAGCTCCTCGATCTCATCTCAGAGCTGAATATACTCCTTCGTGTCATGGCCATGGTCATAATAATAGAGGTAGAACTTGTTAGGGTTGCACTTCTCGGGGTGTGTGCGCATCCTTTCTGGCGTTGGCAGCTATTCTTTGATCTCCATTAGTACTTGAGTTTTTGGAGCATTGAGAGGGGCGTAGCTGTGGAATCTTCCTGGGGGAGAGCTCCACCGAACTCTGCAGTATGGGCTTCTCTGCCTATGACCTTGGGGGCGAGTTCAGATACGCTTGTATCTGGAGGGAGATCGAGAACGTAGCCGAGCTTCACTCGGCCCTTTTTCAGCTGCGGGCTTGCTGGAGTCGCCCACCTACCTCTCCTTCGCGGCCTCCCCATACTTCAGCTTGAAGGCTTCCTCTGCTCGGGCATATCCTATGGCCCGAGCTAGCAAATCAGCGAAGTCCTAGGGATACTTCTTTTCCAGGAAAAACAGAAGGTCATTCTTTTGAAGACCGCTCTTCAGGGTGGCCATTGCAACTGATTGGTCCAAGTTCCGGACCTCCAATGCGGTGGTGTTAAAATGGTTGACATAAGTTTGGATGGATTCTCCTTCCTTTTGCTTGATGTTGATGAGGGACTCCGAACCTCTTCGGGGACGTCGGCTGCTGACGAAATGAGTCGCAAACCGGTGGCTCATTTGATCAAAGGAGAAAGATAGTACCCGACTTCAATGTCGAGTACTAATTTCTTGCTGCTCCCTTCAAGGTAGGTGGGAAAGCTCGGCACAGGATGGCGTCTGGCATGCCATGGAGCAGCATCATTGTCCGGAAGGCCTTCAGGTGGTCAACTGGATCCGAGGTCCCATCGTAGCTCTCAAATTGGGGAAGCTTCAAGTTCGACGGGATCGGTTCCTGCATAATCTTTTGAGAAAAAGGAGGGTCAGTACAGATATCCTCACCGTAAGCAGGAAGAGCATGGCGGAGCTCTTCGATCCGTCGATTCATCTCTTGGAACTTTTGATCCAGGAGATCCTCTCGATCATGAATCTCGAGGGTCTTCTGGCAGAACGGAGGTAGGGACCCTCGAGGGTGGAATCGTGATCAGATAGAGGGCTCTCCACCCTCTACTTCCCCTTTCTGGGGGATACAGGGTGACTGGCCCAAGTGGGCCATCCGATCGCCGGCTTCTGGAACTCCGGCGATGCTCTTTCCAACTGCACAGATGCCTGCGGCTGCTGCTGCATGGCCTGCACTGCTTCGGTGAGACCCCTGACCTGCTGAACCAGCAGGTCGAACTGCTCCATGCCGACTGCTGTTGTCGGAGGAGGAGTTTGGAAAACTGGAGATGAGGTCGGAGCTAGCGGATCTTGCTGAGATCTGGCCATAGAGGCTGTAGATCACCTGGTGGATGCCTTTCGGGGAGGCATCAAGTTGGGATCTGGCCGGAGAAAAAGAAGAAGATGTCGAAGAAGATGATCGGAGACAGTCCCGTTGAGTACACCTTTAAGAACAAGGGTCCTGCGAAGACACAGGCCCTTCCTCTAGCGTCAATTCTGTTGGTGCAGAATTCCACCGATGCTGGAGAAGCTGGAGTCGAGGGGATCACGGCCGCCATCGGGACCTGCAAGAAAAATCTAAACCGGAGTTGGGGGTGCTCCGGCAAGACCCTCCGACGCTCAAGTCAGTACTCTGCTTCAACAGAAATGGAGCACTCGAATGGGATTTTAGCAGAGTTTAGAGATAATGCTTACAGCTTAGAGGAGAACGTATCTGGGGGTCTCTTTTATAGACGGGAGAGCGTAACCGATTGATAGCGATGTCCGTAACTGCCTGGTAGTGGGCCGTTCGGGGCCATGTGGAGTTTGTTACAGAGAGTAGTGGTGTCCGTTGTCGCGACTTGTCAGAGAGTGGTGGGGCCACGTGGAGTTTGTTACAGAGAGTGGAGTGGTGTTCGTTGTCGTGACTTGCCGGGGAGTTCAGGTTGGATGGTTGAAGCTCGATTGGAACATTTGGTGGAGCATAATAGCTCTCTGTCTCAGCAATCTAAGAGAAGCTCGGATGGTTTTGAGGTTGTTGATGGGTTAACTGTTGTTGGGTGCCTTAGGCATTGATGTTGCAGACGGAAGTCATCTACTGTAGAAGCCCGGACGAAAACTTTCTGTTGGAGAAATCCAGCTAGAGTCCGATTGCTGGAGAAGTCCGTGTGGAATTTGTCTGATGTAGAAGCTTGTCTGAAGACTGTCTGCTGGAGAGGTCCGGTTGCATGAGAAATTCGACAGAAGGTCGACCGATAGTAAAATTCGAAAGGTGCTATAGAAGGTTGACCGATAGAAGAGTCCGGAGGCATTGTGGAAGTTCGTCCGCTGGAGGAGTTTGGAGGACACTGTGGAAGGTCGACCACTGGAGGGGTCCGGAGAGAATTTGTCTGTTGGAGGGGTCTGGTTGGCACTGTTGAAGTCTAGTTGGCGCTGTTGAAGGTTGATGGTTGGAGAGATATGGAAGACACTGGAGACAGTCGATCACTATAGAAATCCGGCTGGTGAAGCCCGTCCGTTGTAGAAGTTCATCTGGAATCTATCCATTGTAGAAGTTCGGATGGAGTTTGGTTCTTGTAGGAGTCTGGAAGGAGGCTGCTTACTGTAGAAGCTCGGATGGAGACCGCTTATTGTAGAAGCTCGGATGGAGATCATTTACCGTAGAAACTCGAATGAAGTCCGCTTGCAATAGATGTTCGGAAGGAATTCGCATACTGTAGAAGCTCGGATGAAATTTGAAAGGCGGTCGACCACTGTAGAAACTTGGACGGAGTTTGGCTACTATAGAAGTCCTGTTGCTGGAGAAGTCTGGACATTGACGAAGTCCAGAAGAAGCTCGGAGTAAAGTCGATCGTGACAGGAGGAAGTCTGAAAGAGATTCGGAGAGTAGTCGATCATTGTAGAAAATTGACTGATAGTGAAGCCCAGAGAGCATTTGGAGTAGTTCGATAGACGACTAAAGGAGCTCATTATTAGAGAAGTCCAGAGGGTACGATAGGAGTTCTTTTGTTTGAGAAATCTGGAGGACACTGTAGAAGGTCGACTGTTGGAGGAGTCTGGATGGTACTGTGGAAGCTCGGACGGCCGGGGGAGTTCAGAAAGACGCCGCACAAGGTTGGAAGCCGGAAGAGTCCTGGGAGGGTTGGCCTCTTACGAACTTCGGCTGGAGTTATTTTATACCCAACAACTTCCATAAGATATTCACTTTCATCGAGTCAATTCAGTGGACTTATTTTTAAATGAGCACCCACATCCTTGTATTAGTATCCTATACACAAGTGGCAAGTGAGATCTACCACCTTCTTCATCGAGCATACATAGGATATGTCAGTCTATCCGAAATATTGATCTTCGTCTCAATGCTCCTACGATAAAAAATATTTAAGATTAAGATTTTAGGGTATTAGGTTGAGCTATTATGACTCATTCATATCTCCTAAAATTATTGCATCTTTGGGGTTCATCATAATCTTAAATATAATAAGATGCAGCTAAAATGATGAATCAATATCTCATTTTTTTATCAAATAATAAATATCATTATATGAATTAGAAAATTATAAAGAAAAGTTTCATCATAATATACCTGCAATTGGCTTATAGGGTACTCTTCTTTCAGTAAGATGAGACCTATAAAGCTAGGCTTGTGGCAAAAGGTTATAGCCAGCACGAGGGCATTGACTATTAAGAAATCTTTTCATCTGTAGCCATGCTAAAATCCATCTACACTCTGCTTGCTATTGCAGTTTATTGTGATTATAAAATTTAATAGATAGATGTAAAAATTATCTTTCTAAATGGATATCTTGAGAAAGATATCTATATAGAACAGCTTTCGAATTTCACATCTGGTGATGGTAATCACAGAGTCTGCAAACTGTAAAGATCTATACACGGATTAAAGCAAACTTCTTGGAGGGAGTTAGAATCATCATTTTGATGATGAAATCAAATCATTTTACTTTATCAAGAATGAAGAAGAATCTTGTGTATATAAAAGGGTCAGTGGGAGCATAATAACATTCCTCGTATTATACGTAGATGATATTCTCCTTATTAGGAATGATATTCCCATGCTGACCATGATTAAAAGATGGTTGTCCAAGAAATTTTCCATAAAAGACCTAAGAGAAGCATCCAATATTCTTGGAATAAAGGTCTATAGGGATAGATCTAAAAGGATGCTAGGCCTGTCATAAAAGCTGTATATAGAGAAAGTACTAAAGAGGTTTAGTATGAAAAATTCTAAAACAAGACTTTTACCTCTTAAGTATGGTATTCATCTTTCCAAGATGATGTGTCTGATCACATTTGAGGAAGTTCATGAATAGGATTTCTTATGCCTTAGCCATAAGGAGCCTCATGTATACCATGCTGTGTACTCGACCTAATATTGCCCTTGCTGTGAGTGTCACGAGCAGATATCAGTCGAATCCAAATGAGGAGCACTGGATAGCTATGAAGAACATTCTTAAGTACTTGAGAAGAACTGAAAATTTATTCTTGGCCTTTGGAGGAGGTTTTGAGTTACGAGTCGAGGGGTGTACTGATTCAAACTTCATATCTGATCCTGATGATAGAAAGTCTACATCAAGATATGTGTTCATATGCAATAGTGGCGCAGTCAGCTGGAAGAATTCCAAACAACCCATCATAATGGATTCGACCATAGAGGCAGAATATGTCACTGCTTTGGATGCTACAAAGGAAGGCTTCTGGTTCAAGAAATTTATTATGAAACTTGGGGTTATGACATCAGATGCCATACCATTTTATTACGACAACAATGGAGCCATAGCACTTGTTAAAGAGTCAAGATCTCATCAGAAATCAAAGCACATCGAATGGTGGTATCATATCATACGTGATTACCTCGAAAAAAATATGTCAAGGTACGAAGAGTAGACTCCGTGAACAACGTGGCAGACCCACTGACAAAATAATTGAGCCAACCAAAAATGAAAGTCTACCTTGAGAAGATGGGACGTAAATTATTAGCCAATTGGCTTTAATCCAAGAGGAAGATTGTTAGATATGTCTTAGAAGCTAATATGGCTGACACATTGAGATATTGCTAGGATATAATTTTATATTTAATATATTAATTTGATCAATAAAAAGATAAGTTTATTTTTTATTCAAGTGTGACGTGTTCTTGAATCGTCCATGAAATTAATATTTCGATACATATTCTCAAAGTATTGAGAATTAGATATATATATTTAATTTTTAAATACTTTCGATCATAGTATCATCATGAGGACGGTGATCTATCCAGATAGATCGGTGCATAGATCACTTCCTTCGGGGTAGATGAGTCTCTGGTCTACAGTGTAGAGACACTGAGTGATGAGTATGGATAGTTATTAGAGAGCAACTAGTACGATATCCCTTGGCAACCAGATGGGCTTTATAGGTTTCCACTTTTTCGTCTGCGCCTCTCTTCCTCTTGAAGACCCACTTACACCCTATGGGTTTTACTCCTTCAGGTGGATCAACCAATGTCCACACATCGTTGACCTTCATGGACTCCATTTCAGATTTCATGGCCTCCAGCTATTTCTCAGAGTCGGGTCTCTGCATTGCATTCATGTAGGTGATCGGATCCTTATTGTTTTCATCAAGTACGATAGGATCGCCGTCCCAAACCAAGAAACCATAGTATTTGTCTGGTTGATGTGGTACTCTACCAGATCGCCTTAAGGGTGCTTGAATAATGGGCTCCGGATCTGATCTAACCAAATCCAGTTCAGGTTCAGTAACTTGTGTCGATTTTTTCACTTGCCGAACTTTGTCAAGTTCGACCTTAGAGGCAACAGTCCTTTCACCAAGGAACTTCTTTTCCAAAAAATTGCCTTAAGGCTGACAAACACTTTTTGCTCATCAGCTAGGTAGAAGTAATACCCTTTGGTCTCTTTTGGGTACCCTATAAAATTACACTTGTCAGACATAGGTCCAAGCTTGTCCGTAATTAAACGTTTAACATAAGCCGGACACCCCCAAACCCTAAGGTGCGAGAGTATTGGCTTACGTCCTATCCATATCTCATATGGTATTTTGGTTACAAACTTACTCGGAACTCTATTTAGAAGATAACAAGCCGATTCGAGCGCATATCCCCAGAGGGAGATCGGCAGACTAGCAAACCCCATCATGGATCGAACCATGTCCAATAAGGTCCGATTCCTCCTTTCAGATACACCATTATGTTGTGGTGTTCCAAGAGGAGTCCACTGAGAGAGAATTTCATTCTCCCCAAGATATGTCAGAAAATCATTGGAAAGGTATTCACCTCCTCGATCAGATCGAAGAGTTTTAATACACTTTTCAGTTTTTTTTCTACCTCATTTCGGAATAGTTTAAATATTTCAAATGACTCCGATTTATGCTTCATTAAATAGACATACCAATACCTCAATAGGTCGTCTGTGAAGGTTATGAAGTAGAAATATCCACCTCTTGCACTTGAGCTCATGGGTCCACATACATCAGAATGTACCAAATCCAAGAGTTCACTGGCTCGCTCATCTTTTCCAGTAAAAGGTGATTTGGTCATTTTACCAAGAAGACAGGACTCACAGGTTGGAAGTGATTCACAATCACCTACTTCAAGAATTTCTTATTGAGCCAACCTGTTTATCCTATTCTTATTGATATGACCTAGCCTACAGTGCCAAAGGTAGACTTCTGACACATTATCTATTCTAAGGTGTTTACCGGAGGTTTGAACCACATTAACAGGTTGTGATAGAAAGTAAATTCCATTATTAAGTTGTCCAACAAACATTGTAATACCATTCAAAATGATATTGCAAACATTTCTTTTTATTAAAAATTGATAACCGTTCATGGCCAAAAGGCCTACAGAAATAATATTTAATAGAAAGCTTGGACAATAGTGACATTCACTCAGAATTATATTTCGAGAATTGATTACAAGGTTCATAATTTCTAATGCTAGAACTGGAACTTTGCTTCCATCTCCAACGTTCAGGAATCTCTCGCCTTCATCAAATCTCTTACTGACCTGCAGACCCTGCATTGAATTGCAAATATGATAAGGGCTTCCGGTATCCAATACCCAGGCAGTAGTATCACAAATGAAAAAGTTGCAAGGTGTTATCATATAAGTACCTTGCTTCTTCTTCGGTCTGTTCGGGTCCAGAGAAGCAATGTATAGAGGACAGTTCCTCTTCCAGTGCCCCTGCTTCTTGCAAAAGAAGCACTTCGCCTGGCTCTGGTTGGGCTTGTGCTTCTTGGTCTGACCCTGTGCAGATGTCCCAGCATGCAGCTGCACCTTCTTATTCTTCTTCTTCTTGTTCTTCTTTTTTCCTTTCTTAAAGGATCGACGACCAGAAGAAGACCCTCCCATAATATTCACCGACTCCTTATGGAGCTGGTGATCCTTCTCAAAGTTTTGCAGCAACCCCAACAAACCGTGGTAGTTCACTGCAGGCTTTGTCATCCGAAAATGAGTTAGAAAGGGGAGGAAGGACTTGGGCAATGAATTAAGGATCGCATCCTTACCGAGCTGCTCGCATAGGGGAAAGCCCAGTTTAGTTAGGTGCTCAATCATTTCGATCATGTACAGTACATGATCAGTAACTGAGGCTCCATCCCTCATCCGAGCATTGAAATGGCACAACTAGTTTTGTGCCTTTCAACGTTGTCAGGCATGCAAAAAGAGTTGTTCAACATTTGAAGCATCTCCTATGGCTAGGCATTCTCGAACCTGCGACTGAACTCATCATTCATTGCCGCTTGCATAATGCACCGAACGGTGGTGCAGTCGTTGAGCCACTTTTGATAAGTGTCTCAGACCGTCCCTCTAACGTTCGGGGCTGGCTCCTCAGGTGCTGGATCCGTTACTATATAAAGGATCCGCTCATGCTCAAGGATGATTTTTATTTTTCGATACCAGCTATCAAAATTAGGTCCCATGAGCTTGTCATTATCTAATAATGACCGAAGGGACATGGTAGTGGCCATAGCTGCATAAAGAAAAACCAGACCTCTATTAGTACATAAATTATAAATACTAAAGACTTGAACTTTAGTCTAAAGTTTCTTATTTTTACGAACTGGTAGCCTCAATCTCCAATTCGAGGAATTACTTTAATTCTTTAGTGGGTACTAGAATCCACACAGACTACACACGAGCCCAACTTTGGTTGGTCAACCCATGTGCATCTATGGGTAGGTTCATAACCAATTGTTTCTCTAAACAACTTCTAGTAATTGATTTTACCCCAGAACCTAATCAGTAGGCTTTGGCCTCCACTGAAAAGATCTGGTTAGGTCCAACCATTAATATGAATTGATTTGGTGAATCGGACCAATAAATGATCAGGCCCGACTTTGGCCGGCCAACCTGACTACCATCAGAAAGACTCAAACCAAATCATCATATTATGAATGATAATTCCATTAGTCAATAAGCACCAGGTCTTTGGGCCTCCAATGATTATTAAACTAATGGACTCATTATCACTCACTTAATGGGAGGCTATGACTTAGTTACCAATATAACTTAATCACTTTTAGGACCTAATAATTTTTGAGGATTTTATTAAAGAATCGAAGAGAAGAAAATATCCAGCCAATTTCAATCCTCCCACTGACTTCACCAAATTAGATTAAAAAAGGATTTACTTAAAGCTGGCATTAGGAGCACCTAAATCAGTCAAACTGATTTACCTAATGACATGGGTGAGCCCTAATCACCAAGTGATCTAATCAAAACCTAATTCACCAGGTTGGCTAGGTAAGTGAGATCAGTGGTGGGGATAAGCCATTAACTCGTCAGAGATCGAATCACTACGAGTAGCTCCCGCTTAAAAACCACTGGTCAAAATGCCAAACTTACCTTAGACACCAACCGATTCATTAGTTTTAATTTGATCAACTTATTAAATAGGGTTCCACCGCGTAACCATAAATTAAGTCCATCTTGGTCTAGTTAAAGACATGGACCCATTCAACTACAACTATTGGAGTTGAGTCTAGAGTATCCTTGACTTAATTTAATTCAACTTTTGATTAGATTTGACCAATTATTCTAATTTAGTCCATTTTTTTAAGCTAACCTCAGGTCTAACCCAATTATGGACCTAATCCATCTAACCCATTGACCCACAAGTTTATGCAATTGTCTTAGGTCATAATTCACAATTTTAGACCTACTAGACAATACTTAATTCTTTTAATTAAGTATTTGGGCTGATGGGTCAGGGCATTTCAAAAATAATTTTCAAATTTGAAAGGTTTTATTTTCTGTTCACCAAATATGTTGACTCATTTCACAAATAGATCGGCACATTTCATAAATAGCAATCCTATTACTAATTACATAATAGAAAATAACTCAATCAAAATAAATCATGAATATTCTTGTTGGGTATAAAATACCCTTCGGCCGAAATTCGTGACGGGGGTGGTTCTCCGGGGATCCAACCGACTTTCGACCTCCGGCAACGTCTCTTCAAACCCCCCGGGCGGCCGAGCCTCCGCCGCACTCCCAAGTCTTGCCGATGGGCAGGACCCCGCCAGCATCGATCGGACTCCTACGGGAGCCAGATCTCGTCTCCGACTCCAGTTACAGGCAGACTTCGTCCGGACTCCTACGGGAGCCGGACTTTGTCCCCAACCTCAACTGCTGGAAGGCTTCGCCCGGACTCCCATAGGAGTCGGGCTCCGTCCTCGACCTCGACTGCGGGAAGGCTTCGCCCGAACTCCTACGGGAGCCGGGCTCCGCCCACGACTTCACTTACAGGTAAACTCCGTCCGGACTCCTACGGGAGCCAGACTTCATCCCTGACCTTAATTGCAGGTGGACTTCGGTCGGACTCCTACGGGAGCCAGATCTCATCTCCGACTCCAGTTACAAGCAGACTTCATCTGGACTCCTACGAGAGTTGGACTTTGTCCCCAACCTCGACTGCGGGAAGGCTTCGCCCGGACTCCTATGGGAGCCGGGCTCCGCCCATGACTTCACTTACAGGTAAACTCTGTCCGGACTCCTATGGGAGCCGGACTTCGTCCATGACCTTAATTGCAGGTGGACTTCGGTCGGACTCCTATGGGAGCCAGATCTCGTCTCCGACTCCAGTTACAGGCAGGCTTCGTCCGGACTCCTACGGGAGCCGGACTTCGTCCCCAACCTCGACTGCGGGAAGGCTTCGCCCGGACTCCTACGGGAGCCGGGCTCCGCCCACGACTTCACTTATAGGTAAACTCCGTTTGGACTCCTACGGGAGCCAGACTTCATTCCTGACCTTAATTGCAGGTGGACTTCGACCGGACTCCTACGGGAGCCAGATCTCGTCTCCGACTCCAGTTACAGGCAGACTTCGTCCGGACTCCTACGGGAGCTGGGCTTCATCCCCGACTTTGACTGCTGGTGAACTTCGTCTGGACTCCTACGGGAGCCGGACTCCGAGCTCCTCTCAGACGGATGGCTAGCCACCTCTCTCCGCCAGACACTCTAGCCGAACTTCGGGCGATAGGCCTGGGTCCACTGGTGGGCCGCAGCAATAGCCACGACCCTGTTCCACCTCCTGCAGTAGATTCTGCACGGCTCAATCACTCCCTGGCAGGCCGCAGTAACGGCCACCACACTGCTTCACCCCCTGCGATGGATTCCACGCGGCTCCATCACTCCCTGGCGGATCGCCATAATGACCACGATTCTGCTCCACTCTCTGCGACGAATACCGCACGATTCCTCCCACCTCCTGGCAAGTCGCGACAACAGACGCCATTCCACTACCCGCAACAGACTCCACGTGGCACGTCCCGGTGGTAGCCACGATCCCACTCCACTACTCTTCGCAACAAACTCCACCTGACTCTCTATAGCCCACTGCCAGACGGTTACAGATATCGCTATCAGTCTGCTGCCCCCTTTGCCTATAAAAGGGGGCCCCAGATATGTTATTCTCTAAGCTCTATTTTCTATCCCAAAACTCTGCTAAAATTTCCGTTCGAGCACCCCATTCTTGTTGAGGCAGAGAACTGACTTGAGCATCGGAGGGTCTTGCCGGAGCAACCCCACCTCCGGTTTAGACTTCTTTTGCAGGTCCCGGTGGTGACCGCGACTCCCTCGACTCCAGCTTCTCCGACGCAAGTGGATTTTTGCACCAACAGGATTGGTACTAGAGGAAAGGGCCCTGTGTCTTCGCAGTACCCTTATTCTTAAAGGAGCACTCAACGGGACCACCTTCGATCATCTTCTCCGACGTCCACTCCTCCTTCCCCCACTTAATCTTCACCCGATGCCTCCCCGCAAGGCATCCACATGGCGATCCACGGCCTTCACGGCCAGGTCTCAGGCTCCGACCTCACCTCCAGTCTCCCAACCTCTACCTCCTCCTCCGGCAACGGCGGTTGTCACGGAGCAATTCAACCTACTGGTGCAGCAGGTCAGAGGCCTCACTGAAGCCGTGCAGGCCATGCAACAGTAGCAGCAGTCGCAGGCATCGGTGCGACCGAAAAGAGTGTCGCCGAAACTCCAAAATCCGGCGGTGGGACGGGCCACTTGGGCCAGCCGCCCAGTCTTTCCAGAAAAGATGAATCCAAGGGTGGAAAGCCCCCAATCCGACCACGACTCTACCCCGGGAAGATCTCTACCCCCATTCTGCCAAAGGACCCTCGAGATCTGTAGTCGCGAGGATTTTCTGGACCGGAGACTCCAGGAGATGAACCGATGAATCGAAGAACTCCGCCACGCTCCCCCCGTTTGTAGTGAGGATATTTGTACTGACCCTCCCTTTTCTCAAATGATCATGCAGGAACCGATCCCGCCAAACTTCAAACTCTCCCAGTTCGAAAGCTACGACGGAACTTCGGATCCGATTGATCATCTGGAGGCCTTCCGGACGATGATGCTGCTTCATGGCACACCCGACGCCATTCTGTGCCGAGCCTTCCCATCCACCTTGAAGGGAGCGGTGAGAAATTGGTACTCGGCGTTGAAGCCGAGTACCATCTTTTCCTTTGATCAGATGAGCCACCAATTTGTGGCCCATTTTGTCAGCAGCTGGCGCCCCCAGAAGGATTCGGAGTCCCTTATCAATATCAAGCAGAGGGAGGGGGAGTCCATTCGAGCCTACATCAACCGTTTCAATGTCTCCGCGCTGGAGGTCCGGAACTTGGACCAGTCGGTAGCAATGGCCGCTCTGAAGGGCGGCCTTCAGAAGAATGACCTTTTGTTCTCCCTGGAGAAAAAGTACCCCAGGGATTTTGCTGATCTGTTGGCTCGGACCGAAGGATACGCCCGAGCGGAAGAAGCCTTCAAAATGAAGGATGAGGAGACTGTGAGAGAACGACATGCGAGAGCTCGAGCAAGCCCGCAGTCGAAAAAGGGCCGAGAGAGGCTCAGCCACGTTCTCGGACTCCTCCCGGGCATAAGCGTGTCCATACCCCTCCCTGGGTACGTAAGCAGAGAAGTCCAGACTGTGGAGTTCGGTGGGGTTCTCCACCAAAAAGATTCCGCAACTATGCCCCCCTCAATGCCTCAAAAGCCCAAGTGTTGATGGAGGTTAGGGAGTAGCTGCCAAGGCCGGAAAGGATGCGCACACACCCTGGGAAGCGCAATCCTAACAAATTCTGCCTCTACCATCGTGACCACGGCCATGATACAGAAGAGTGCATTTAGCTCCGGGACGAGATCAAGGAGCTTATCAGACGAGGTCGGCTCGACAGGTTCATTCGACGCCGACCTAAAGGCAGAGAGGATCGGCCAAGGGCCCTGCCGCAACCTGAACCGCCAAGAAGGGAGGAGCAGCTCGGAGATCGGCCTCCAATCGGGACCATCAACTCCATCACCGGAGGACCTCAAAAAGGAGCAGACCCTCCGCGACCATGGAATTTGAAAAACCTGTAAATGTATTACTAACGACTTTTCTTTGAATCAAATTTCCTTTCGACTTTGCATGTCTTTCCCTTTTGGCACGGACTTGTTACGATTGGGGATAACCCCTTCAAACAATCAAAACGAGGTCATGTTAGGAATAGGAGGAGAACCTCATCCTAGCATGAGCAAAATGGAAGTCCGATTATTTTAAGATCAGATTGGGGGGGAGGCCCATATAACGGCCCTTAGGAGCCCACGGCCATGTTAGGAACAGGAGGAGAACCTCGTCCTAACATGAGCGAAGTCAAAGGCCCGGTTCTTTTAGATCGGATGGAGAGAGAGGCCTTACAACGCCCTTACGCGCCCCCACAGCCATGTTAGGGACAGGAGGAGAACCTCGCCCTAACATGAGCAAAGTCAAAGGCCCGGTTCTTTTAGACCGGATGGGGGAAGAGGCCTTACAACGCCCTTACGCACCCCCACAACCATGTTAGGGACAGGAGGAGAACCTCACCCTAACATGAGCAAAGTCAAAGGCCCAGTTCTTTTAGACTGGATGGGGGGAGAGGCCTTACAACGCCCTTACGCACCCCCACAGCCATGATAGGGACAGGAGGAGAATCTCGCCCTAACATGAGCAAAGTCGAAGGCCCGATTCTTTTAGACCGGATGGGGGGAGAGGCCTTACAATGCCCTTACGCGCCCCCACAGCCATGATAGGAACAGGAGGAGAACCTCACCCTAACATGAGCAAAGTCGAAGGCTCGGTTCTTTTAGACCGGATGGGGGGAGAGGCCCTTGCAATGACCCTTATGTGCCCCCACAGCCCTGTTGGGAACAGGAGAAGAACCTCATCCTGACGATGACAAAAACCCAGCTGCCTAACAAAATTGGATAAGGGGGAAAGTCCCCTCAATGGCACCTCTACACTCCCACGCGACCCCTCAAAAAGCGAGGGGAAGACCCTCGCTCAGAAAAGAGGAGGAAAATTAAAAAAGGAAAGCGATAAATTACATCGGCAACAGATGAAAAATAAACCACACCAAAGACCTGGGGAACCTCATCTCGACAAAGATGGGAAGTTCCTACCAGACATCCCCGGCCTCTAAGAAGGCTCTCGATATAGGTCAAGAAAACAATGACCCCTTCGAGGTGATGCGGAGTTCCGACCGTCGAGCTCGAGCCTATGGCCATGGACGACAAGAAAAGCAGATCAGTGTGGCGACGACTGGGCGCCTCCACACGACGTCGACGTCGGACAAGTCAAAAGATAAAAGAAGTTCGACGGACGACAATTTAATACAATACATGGACGAGGTAACACAAAATCCCCTTTTCATTTCATTTGCGAAATATACACCGCGAAGCCCAGAAGGCTAAAGGAAGAAAAGCAAAACTACAAGAACAAAACAAAACAGCAAAACAAAAAATATGTGCATGGAAGGACGAAAGGCCAAAGAGAGCCCTAGGGAAGCTCTGCTCCTTCCACCTTGAATTATCTGCTTCACTCCTTATCCAGGACTGCCTCAGATTTTCGATTTCTTCTTCTAGCTCTCCCTTTTTCAGCAGCACATCCTGGAGCTCCCGACGGAGTCACTGGCTTTCGTTCTCCGCCTCTCGACGCCTCTTTCTCAGGACCTCAGATTCCGCCTCCGCATCTTTGACGGCCTACTACTCACATGCCAGCTGGATCTTCAGTTGCTGCAGCTCGGCCGTCTTTCCCCCAAGGGCGACGAAAGCCCTTCTGCAGTTCTTCTCAGGGATTGGAGTTCGCTGGAATTTCGAGAGGAAGCAAGCTGAACCCTGCCAGCCAGCTGCCCTTGAAGATGGGCAACTTCATCGGTCGCCACTCTGAGTCTCCCTTTGTATTCATCCATCTGCCTGCGCCAGCCGGCCCGATGCGCGTCGTAGCCCACCTCGGCATCTTGAAGTTGCTGCTGAAGGTCGGAGACCTTCTTCGACCACTCCCGGTCGCCGTCGACCCGAGCCAAGACCGGGATGAACTTCCCTCCAGCTGGCCAATCCTCTCCCGCGCAGCTGACAGTTCCACCCTGAGAGCACTAATCTTGGCAGCTTGAGCCCAAATTCAATTGCTGGCACTCTTCTTGTACTCTTCAAGCTCCTTCGCGAAGTTCGCCTTCCTCTGGCTGTACTCCATGATCCCCTTCACGTAGAGATTCCGAAAGCGGGTGGCCTCCGCAGTGGCTTCAGAGTGACCCTCTCTCAACCTGCGAAGCTCGCCTTCCATCTTCTTCAACCTTTTTGTCAAATAAAGAACTTCCTTCTTCAGCCGCTGGATCGTGGACTTCAGCGGAATCCCCAGGGGCAGGGGGAGTGCTTCGGCAGGACACTGCCATCGGAGGACAAAAGCGTCAAGGCGCGTCTCATCGCAGAAAGAAAAACAAAAGAGGAGGAAGGAAGAGAGGAGAGGCCATCCACGACGAAAAATTCAACTTTATTGGTTGAATGTTTCCTAAAGACAAAAAGAAAAGGAAAAATTGTAGTAAAAGAAAAATACAAGGTCGGAGGTCTCAGACCTCTGCGGTAGGAGTTGGGGAGCTCGGTGTCCCCGGAAGGGGGGCTGCGGCAGCGGTGGCGGCAGGAGAGGGACCGGCCTCATCTTCAGACTCCTCGCCCAAGAAGTTGAGGTCAAGCTCAAGAAATTTCCTGGCCACCTTCTCCTGGCAGAGCTCGAACCCCTTGATGAATGCTTCCTGGCCGAATTGGACGTTCAGGTCCCTCATCTCCATGGAGGCCTTGAACTCCTCTACTGCAAGAACCCTGGCCTCCGAGACCAGGACCGAAATCTGCTCCGCCATATTGGCGACCTCGGCCTCCGCCTTTCTCATCGTCTCCTCCGAGGTCTGCTTCTCTTCCTCCCGGGCCTGTTTTTCTTTCTCCAGGGCATCTTGGAGGGTAACTACTTCGGCAACCTTTTCTTCGATGCGGGCGACTTCGGCCCGGTGACTCTCCTCCGCTTGGATGGCGTTCCTCCTCGCCCGGTTCATCACCTCGATGTTGGCAAGGAGCTGGTGCCCAATCTGCAAGGGCGGCTGGGGGATCAGAACAGGGGTCGAAAAGCCAATTAAATGAAGTTTTGTTTACCTCGAGAAAGGACCCCAGGGAGTCCCAAATCCGCTACTCAGGATCGGCGCGGTCAATCCTCTTGACAACTTCAGGCAGAATGCAGCCGTCGATCAGTCGTTTGATCAAGTCCCTGTCATTGAAGGGATTCTCCGGCTCTTCTTCGAAACCAAGAGACTCTTCAACGACGGCTCGGCGGCTACTCACCCTACGGGCCACCGACTTCCTTCTCATTCCCCTCTCGACTCCGAGCGCCTCCGTGGAACGGACCACCGAATCGGGAGCCCCAGTCGGCGGACTCCTTGAAGAGGCCCAGGGGGTCGGTGGTTCAGCGTCTGAAGGAACGTCGATCGTGGGAGCCGCCTGGACAGGCACGGCCAGATCCGTCTCCTCCACTCTGGCCTTCTTTGCTGATCCAGAGGCCGCGGTACCTTTTCTCTTGTGGGCCTTGAGGCCCCTAGCGAGCATCCGTGCTGCTTCGGCATCCATTCCTGAAAAAGAAAAAATCGAAAATCAACAATAGGGTGAAAAAGGAAGAAGCGACATGCAAAAAAAAAAAAAAAGAAGAAGAAGAAGAAAAAGAAGAAGGACGGAAGAAAAGAAGAGAAAAGAAAAGATGGAGTACTCGCGGGATCTTGGGGGCTCAAACCGATGTTGAACAAAAATTGCTCCCTCAGAAGGTTGGGAAGAGAAGGAGTGGAATAGTCAAGAAGCTTTCGGGCGGCCTGAAGATCGTCCTCCCCCAGGCTGGGAGCCCGGTGGACAGAGTCTCTCAGAGAGCCCCAAGGAGGCAGGCCCAGCCTCAAAGTCGGGCAATGGATGAAGAGGTATTTCCCCTTCCAGTTCTGGATTGAAGAGGGGGCACCTTTCAGCAACCCCTTCTTGCCAAACTGAGGGGAGAAATACCACCAGTCCTTCACCGAAGGGTGACGCTTGAAGGTATAGAAATGCCTAAACAGAGAGAGGGACTGCTGGACCTCGACTACGTGGCAAAGGGAGAGGAACCCTATCAAAAACCTAAAGAAATTCGGAGCAACTGAAGCTAAAGAGATGTCTAAGAAGCGAAAAAGGATGACGACAAAGGGCGGAAGCGGAAGCCGGAGTCCGGCACGGAACGCCTCCTGATACAGGTAGAAACAACCAGGTGGGGGAGTGCTAGCCTGGTCGGAGGGACCAGGAAGCTCCAGGTCGTACTCCAGAGGAACTCCATACTGAAACCTTATCAGTAGGAGTTCATCCGGAGTCAGAGAGCAAGGGATGGTACGCGATGCAAAAATCGGGCGAAGCCCAGCCCCAGATGTGAGTTCGTCTATAGAATGGGGGTCCTAGGGGGCTGAGGCGGAAGAACTCCTGGAACCGCTAAAGGCGGAGGCGTCGGAAGACATTTCAAATGGTTTTAAACAAAGACCCTAATGTTCCCAGGGAAATCAGGCGGGACAAGGGACGAGAGGTTACGGGAGACTAAATCAGAGGAATGCGGCAGAAGAAAATGGAGGAGAAAAGGACCTAAATGGCAAGAGGGAAAAACGAAGGTTCCGGGACTAACCTAGATTGCTCTAAAGGATGCAGAAGGGCGAGGACAGGGATGACTCGAAGGATGCCTAGGGCCAAAGAAGACGCCAAGGAGGGTCAGGGCTTTCAAAGAAAAGACGGATATCGATAGAACTTTCAGGCGGAAGGGCAGGTTTAAATAGACCCTGGGATCCGGTGCCATAATGATCGCGAATCCCCACGGGCCGACCCGCGCTCGACACGTGTCCCACTCGCCATGGCAGGCGGCTAAAAGTGGCTGACAGCTGACGGAGCCATTATTATGCCGTACCTAGGCCAACGTACCAGCGAGAATTTCGAAAGGTCTCTTCGAACTGCTTCGATTCGAAAAGACTCCAGCACGCGCGCATTTAATGCCAAAATATCCGGGGGCGATCGTGCACAGGATTCAAGGGGATAACTTCGACTGCAAAAATTTCTCTGTACTTCCTTCATTCAAAATTCGAACTCGGAAGTAGGGGGACTGGTGTTGGGTATAAAATACCCTCCGGCCGAAGTTCGTGACGGGGGTGGCCCTCCAGGGATCCAACCGACTTTCGACCTCCGGCAACGTCTCATCTAACCCCCCGGGCGGTCGAGCCTCCGCCGCACTCCCAAGTCTTGCCGACGGGCAAGACCCCGCCAGCGTCGACCGGACTCCTACAGAAGCCAGATCTCGTCTCTGACTCCAGTTACAGGCAGACTTCGTTCGGACTCCTACGGGAGCCAGACTTCGTCCCCAACCTCAACTGCTGGAAGGCTTCGCCCGGACTCCCATGGGAGCCGGGCTCCGTCCTCGACCTCGACTGCGGGAAGGCTTCGCCCAGACTCCTACGGGAGCCGGGCTCCGCCCAGGACTTCACTTACAGGTAAACTCCGTCCGGACTCCAACGAGAGCTGGACTTCATCCCTGACCTTAATTGCAGGTGGACTTCGGCCGGACTCCTATGGGAGCCAGATCTCGTCTCCGACTCCAGTTACAGGTAGACTTCGTCCGGACTCCTACGGGAGCCGGACTTCGTTCCCAACCTCGCTGTGGGAAGGCTTCGCCCGGACTCCTACGGGAGCCGAGCTCCGCCCACGACTTCACTTACAGGTAAACTACGTCCGGACTCCTACGGGAGCCGGACTTCATCCCTAACCTTAATTGCAGGTGGACTTCGGTCGGACTCCTACGGGAGCCAGATCTCGTCTCCGACTCCAGTTACAGGCATACTTCATCCAGACTCCTACGGGAGCCGGACTTCGTCCCCAACCTCGACTGCGGGAAGACTTTGCCTGGACTCCTACGGGAACCGGACTTAGTCCCTGACCTTAATTGCAGGTGGACTTCGACCGGACTCCTACGGGAGCCAGATCTCGTCTCCGACTCCAGTTACAGGCAGACTTCGTCCGGACTCCTATGGGAGTCGGACTTCATCTCCAACCTCGACTGCGGGAAGGCTTCGCCCAGACTCCTACGAGAGCCGGGCTCCGCCCACGACTTCACTTACAGGTAAACTCCATCCGAACTCCTACGGGAGCCGGACTACGTCCCTGACCTTAATTGCAGGTGGACTTCAGCCGGTCTCCTACGGGAGCCAGATCTCGTCTCCGACTCCAGTTACAGGCAGACTTTGTCCGGACTCCTATGGGAGCCGGACTTCATCCCCAACCTCAACTGCTGGAAGGCTTCACCCGGACTCCCATGGGAGCCGGGCTCCGTCCTCGACCTCGACTGCGGGAAGGCTTCGCCCGGACTCCTATGGGAGCCGGGCTCCGCCCACGACTTCACTTACAGGTAAACTCCGTCCGGACTCCTACGGGAGCCGGATTTCGTCCCTGACCTTAATTGCAGGTGGACTTCGGTCGGACTCCTATGGGAGCCAGATCTCGTCTCCAACTCCAGTTACAGGCAGACTTCGTTCGGACTCCAACGGGAGCCAGACTTCGTCCCCAATCTCAACTGCTGGAAGGCTTCGCCCGGACTCCCATGGGAGCCGGGCTCCGTCCTCGACCTCGACTGTGGGAAGGCTTCGCCCGGACTCCTACGGGAGTCGGGCTCCGCCCACGACTTCACTTACAGGTAAACTCCATCCGGACTCCTACGGAAGCCGGACTTCATCCCTGACCTTAATTGCAGGTGGACTCCGACCGGACTCCTACAGGAGCCAGATCTCGTCTCCGACTCCAGTTACAGGCAGGCTTCATCCGGACTCCTACGGGAGCCAGACTTCGTCCCCAACCTCGACTGCGGGAAGGCTTCGCCCGGACTCCTACGGGAGCCGGGCTCCACCCATGACTTCACTTATAGGTAAACTCCGTTCGGACTCCTACGGGAGTCGAGCTTTATCCCTGACCTTAATTACAGGTGGACTTCGACCGGACTCCTACGAGAGCCAGATCTCATCTCCGACTCCAGTTACAGGTAGACTTCGTCCGGACTCCTACGGGAGCCGGGCTTCGTCCCTGACTTTGACTGCTGGCGAACTTCATCCGGACTCCTACGGGAGCCGGACTCTGAGCTCCTCTCAGACGGGCGGCTAGCCGCCTCTCTCCGCCAGACACTCTAGCCGAACTTCGGCCGACAGGCCTGGGTCCACTGGTGGGCCGCAGCAATAGCCATGACCCTGTCCCACCTCCTGCAACAAATTCCGTGCGGCTCCATCACTCCCTGGCAGGCCGCAGTAACGGCCACCACACTGCTCCACCCTCTGCGACAGATTCCACGCGGCTCCATCACTCCCTGGTGGATACCGCACGATTCCTCCCACCTCTTGGCAAGTCGTGACAACGGACGCCGTTCCACTACCCGCAACAGACTCCATGTGGCACGTCCCGGCGGTATCCACGATCCCACTCCACTACTCTTCGCAACAAACTCTGCCTGACTCTGGACAGCCCACTGCCAGACGGTTACAGATATCGCTATCAGTCTGCTGCCCCCTTTGCCTATAAAAGGGGGCCCCAGATATGTTATTCTCTAAGCTCTATTTTCTATCCCAAAACTCTGCTAAAATTTTCGTTCGAGCACTCCATTCTTGTTGAGGCAGAGAATTGACTTGAGCATCGGAGGGTCTTGCCGGAGCAACCCCACCTCCAGTTTAGACTTCTTTTGCAGGTCCCGGCGGCGACCGCGACTCCCTCGACTCCAGTTTCTCTGATGCAAGTGGATTTTTGCTCCAACAATTCTTTTAGATCTAATCTAACACATTCATGATAAATTTCACAATTGAACCTTTACAATTAATTCCTTTCACTGCTTCATCTGCATGGGATATAATTACAACGGCACCCCTACCGCCATAGGAGACCCCATCAATTGGGAGGAAAGGGCCTTTAAACCCTACTTTTCTCCTATGACCGGACGGCCATGGCAACCAACCCAATTCGATTACTTACTACTTGGATCAAGTATATCTAAATATACCAATTTTAAAATTTAAATTTCAAATTTCAAATTTCAAATTTTAAATTTTGAATTTTGAATTTCAAACAAATTTCAAATTTTTAAATTTTAAATTTTGAATTTTAAATTTGAAATTTTGAATTTCAAATTTTTGAATTTTGAATTTTGAATTTCAAAATTCAAAATTCAAATTTTGAATTTCAAATTTTTTTTTTGAATTTTGAATTTCGAACAACTTTCAAAATTTAAATTTCAAATTTAAACTTTTAGATTATAACTTAATCTATGCATGTAAATATATATATCATATCTAAGAACTCGCTCTGATGCCATTTGTGGAAAAAATTTAGTGCAGGGGTAAAATGGTAATTTTAAAATTTTTTCAAAATTATGATTTTACAGTAGAAAGATATTAATTAATCTAATTAATTAACATAAATTTATCCTATACTAGGATCTAAATATGATATATAGCATACATTTATTTAAATTTAAAATTCAAATTCGAACAGTAAACACTTTACTGTAATGTGTTCAGAACACAATACCTTTGTGCGGATAGTAGATCACCGCACTCTGATCACTGTCGGGAGAGTTTGATCATCGCGATTAGCCACACAGCGTGTCTGGCCTCTGCGGATCATCCACACGAAGCTCCCGGTCTGATCAACTCCTCACGAGTGCTAGCTCGTTGTAGAGCCCTTTTGACGGTGGATGCTGATCGAACTCCTTCGATTGATGTCTGTTGATTCTTCGGATGCTCTGGATCGTCAACAGACGTTCTTGAGAAGATGTTGAAGATCTCTCTGAGATTTTGTGGGCTCATGACACTCGTAGCTCACTTTTTCACTTCTCGAACCCCAGGCTAAAACTCTAGGGAACTCATCGAAAATCTTGCACCCACTTTTCTTTCTTTTCTTTCTTTTTCTCTTGGAAGGATATGGACTTCCTTCTCATGCACAAGACTTCTCATACCCCAAAATTTTTTTCCAAAAAACTTCTTCTTGCACGCCCCACTCTTCTCCTCCTTTTATAACAACATCAAACATCTTATCCAAAAGAAAGGATAAAGATGAGTAATTGCACATTTGAATTCAAATCAAATTTTGAATTCAAATGGACACCAACTCATCCCTTATCCACTAAAAGCGTGAGGCATGGCTTAAATTATGCATGGAGTGATTTCATGAGAAACCTTTTCTCATGTAATAAATAGGGCGTAAAAAAAGGGATAAGGTGCAAAGATTGATTGCCCATTCAAATTCAAAATTTATTTTGAATTTGAATGGCCAACCAATCATCCTTATCCATCCATTTGGCACATTAAAGTGGGGCATGGAGAGGGCTTGGTGTGAGGAAAAAATTCATGAGAAGTTCCTTCTCATGAATCCAAATGGGTGCAATGGAAGTGAGGTGGCGCATGGAGATTGGGTCAAGGTGGTTTAATTATTTAAACCAACCTAATTGAACAAAATAAGTTAGGTCCAATTAGACTAATTTAAACCCAACATAATTAGGCTTAATTAGGCTCAATAAAATCCTAATCAAATCAGGAATTGACTAAGCCCAACCCCTGATCAAATCAGAGAACAAACCATCTCGACGATTAGGTCAACTCTTAACCTAATCGAGTCAAACCCAACTGAATCTAATTCAATTGGACTTGATCCAAAAATAATTACTCAATCAAATTAAGTTAATTAGCGATCAAATTACTAATTAAACCTCTCATAAATACTGAGTCCAAATTCGATGGGCAATCAGGCATCAAAATTCATCGATATGTAAACCTGATCGAAAAATCCCAACCAGTGGGACTCTTGACCCCAGTACCCATAATGTGTGGAACTCATGATCTGAAAATCCTGATTCTTGATCACTGAGTCCCAAACATGTAGGATTCTACATCAGCCATCAGATTAGATAAGAACTTCTAATGTGTGTGACCCCACAGGTTCGAACCTAAGCCGATAGCATAGGAACCAATTCCTGTACTAATCGAAGTGACCATCAAGCAATGGTACCTGACGATCGGATTGGTCGAATGGTCGCAATCGCAACACTTAGAACCTACATGAATATGGTTACTGTATAATTCATCCTTTTGATCTCTGTGTTTAGGATGACACCGGGTTAAACTGTCAACCCTGATCAGATCATCCGAATCGTGCTCAACTCGAACGTCCTGTGACTCCTCACAAGGACTACCCTGACCAAGGTTTTGCTAAATTGAAACACGACTGTACATAGCTCCTAAACTGGAGTGGTCAATCCCATCTTGACACACGCACCGATAAGTCAAGTACTTGACTACACCCAGCAGCCTTCCGTCACTGAATTAAAAATTCAGGTAGTCCAGTGCCTAAGTGCAGTGAGTTGCTTGCATGTCACCGTGGCGGTCTCAAGTCAGAGGGATATTTATACCCATATTCTATCAGAGCAAATCTTGACAGCAAAAATAGCTCTGGAGTCAGTCACGTTCAGTGCAGATGTACCCTTATATCTCACCTGTATGCCATACTAGTGTCTCCACACTCATTGGTTAAAAGGACAACCAACCTATATGGCACACAATGACCTATGCTTGATAAACGTTGTCGTCCTTGGTAATAATGTATCATTTGGTCGCGAACAGATTTAAGGACTAAATGATAAATCCTCTTTTGTCGAGTCCAAATAGTCCTAAGGACTTCACCACAATATAAGAGTTCATTAGAAGATGAAACATTTTGTGATGAAAAAAGTCAAAATAATTTTTATTAATTCATAATTCATGTACAATACAAAAATAAGCACAACCATCAACAGGCTGACGATTGGCTTTGGGATACTATTCCCAACAGAATAAGCTTGGAGAGCAGAAAAATTGAGTAGAAAGTATAGAAAAAAATTAGAAAAAAAAATAAAATAGCTTTAGGGACCCAAGGAAAAGAAGGAGAAAAGTCGGTTCGCTCTACAGAGTACAACGAAAGACAGAGAGGTCATTAACCATCTTCCCGACGAGGCTTAGCTGATCAACTTCAATCCTTGTTACAATTTTATTTTTATTTTATTTTATTATTTCTTTTAAATTCTTTGTACTTGAATTTTAATTTCAATTAATGCAAAATTTATTTTCCTGTACTTTAAATTTCTGTCTTTTATTTTTTTGCACGTAGATGCTAGGATCTAATTAGTAGATTTTTATGCTTTTTAAATTTATTTTTATGCTTTTTAAATTTTTGTTATTTATTTTTATTGAAAGTAGATGCTAGGTTCTAGTTAGTAGATCTTAGTATCCGATTTATTTTTCGTACTTTTAATTTTTATTTTTCGACTTAAATTGCTTTCTCCAAAATTTTATTTTATTTTTTGTAAAATCAAAGATTTCAAATCAAAATCCTACTTTCTCTGTGGATTTGACTTGACTCACTACTTTCTATATATTTTTAATTTTTATTGAAGTCGGAATTTGATTGATAATCACGGTGTCCTAACGACAGCATCTTGATCCTATCATCTCCCACTATTTTAACGAATTTCATAGCCCTTAAATATAAAAAATGAGAAACATCATTATGTTTCTAAGTGGAGTTGAGATCCTTATTCCTCACAAACACCTTGTGGATAGCACAACAAGCATTCATGAGTTTAAGAGTAGGTAACTCTTTACCAATTATACTTCATACAATTCTCAATAATTTTTTTTCTTATCTCTAGATCACTCATAGTCTTGTGGATAGTACAACAAACTATAGTGTTCTAGTTAAGTTAACCTTCAATCCCATATGGTCATACTTAAACATTGTCACCTTTGTGGATAGCACAACAAGGCAATACTATTCAAATATGCCATAAGCATCAATATGCACTTAGTCAACATCATATCAATTTTTATAGTAAGCCTTATATAGATAGCACAACAAGCTCACTAAGATCTTGACATACTCTATTGACTAAACATGAAAGAAGATCTTTGTAGTGTAGACATCACTAATCAATCTAAGTCCAAAACTCAATAAGACCAAATTGGCTAGATTAGTATGTGGGAGACCCCGTACCTTTTCTTAGACACCAACAAAATTAGCTAGGCCAGCATACGGACGTAATTAGAAAATCACCTTTAACACTTACCTAGACACATAATTGTTCAAATGAATTTGATATTTGATTTGTAAGTGAATCCCGACATTACAACTTAATATAATTTTTATAAAGGGTCTTAAACTGGTCTTGGCACATCCTAACTACTACTACATGAAATGTAATATACAAATTATGCAATTCGGTATGCCTTTCAAAGCTATAATATCATTCATATTAACATGCCAAAAATAATAATGATATAAGGTTGCACAAATGACTTAACATATAACAAGTTTAGTCAATATTGAAAAACAAACCCTAATCGAATTAGGCATGCTTACATCCTTAATCAAAAAATCGATTTAAGCATCAAGCAATCATGAATCAATAAATTTCATATTATCATAAATTTAAAATTTTAATAACTAAAATTTAAATCCATGGTTCATATAAAGTCAAAAATAATTTTTGATTTTAAGATCGATGCTAGAAATTGATGTAATATTTTTGGTAATATATGAATTAGAATAATTCTATATTATAACTTTTGCACTTGTTTGATCGAATCTAACAAAGATGGCTCTGATATCACTATTGGATTCTAGTCATACAGTAAAAAATAAATTTTAAAAAAATTTAAAACATGCATATCGAAAATTTTAATAATTAAAACTGTCGAGCCAAAACTCAAACCCTAGAATCACCTTGTAGATGTCGAACAAAACAAATCAAGCATGCAATAAGATAGAAATTTATACTTCCTCAAATGAGTAGTATGGTAAGAAGGTGATATCCATGAGACTCTAAAATAGAAGTTTTCCAACGGTGATCCATATAAAAGTTGGTCAAGGTCCTTCCCAATTGGTGCACTGTCGCAGCCTTTTCTTTACAAGAACACTATCGGCTTCGAACTTGAAGAATGATCGTATCAAAGCCTAATTGCCTTCAATTTTGCCACTAAGATCACACTGAGAGAATTCTCTTCAGAAATCTCACAACCTAGGATTTGATTGTGTTCCAACACATAAAAAAATTAAATCCTAAGACAAGCTAGCAACACTTATTATTTTTCTCACCACCCTTCTTATAATTTTTTCTCTCAATTTTTTCTTTATTTTTTTCTTTGATTTTTTTTTCTCCCATATCACATGCCAAATACTTCTGATTTTCAACCAAAATCTAGCACCCAACCCATATGGGATGCCCCATATAAATAGATTAGGAAAGGATGTGAAGAACCCCCAAGGGGTGCCAACTCTTGGTGCTTCATATCTTCACACAGAGAATTAATTCTCCATAGCTTTAAGTGGCACAGAAGAGCCTTCACATAGAAAGACTCCTCCTCTTCTATGCCCCATAAATCCCATCTTAAAATCTGGTATGTGATAATTAAGAAAAAATAGAAAACCGATGAGATGGATAAGAGTCTTCATGAAGAAGGACTCTTCCACTTCTCAATGCGAAAAAGGGTAGGTGGAAATTAATTTTGGGCATGGAACCTAGGTGGCATGGTGGTCTCCTTCCACACTTGAAACACTTCTAAGTTGGATAAGAGTCCAATTAAAATAGATCCAATGTAATCAGGTCAAAGGCAAAAGGTCTAGTTTAGCTCAAATACTTTAAACTTAATCAAACTAGGAATTTGGATTAACACAATGTGCTAGCATATCAAATTAAACTCTAAGATTTATATTAAATCTTAATTAAATCAGACCAAGATCAACTCCCAAAGTGTATGATCCATTGAATTTTAAATCTAGCCAGCGGTGGACACAGACTCTTGACCTAATCCTAACTCGATCAGATTTGGTCAGCTCAAGAGTCTCAATCAACTAGGACTCTTTCTAATTAATTCTTGCATTAAACTCTTTTAATTTTGATGAGTCTACAAGTCAAGATTGATGTCTAATAATATATCATGACTATCCAAAAAAATAAAATTTTATTTAAAATTATCAAAATATCTTTCAGTGGTAAGTTATCGTGTAATTCAATTCTTCGATCAAACAACATCCTAGATGAGCTGTGAACATGGAATCATATCAAACCCAATTGCTTATCTAAATATATCTCAATCAGAAGATGATGATTCAGTTGATGATACATTAGAAATCTCTTTCTAATTATCATCCTACTTTGGCCAAAGACTTCCAGAATCATCAACCTATGAGATCCCATAGGATATTCGTTCTCCTTATTAGGAGTGACTGATTCCTTATTGATCACTCACAATCTCCATGCATACTTCACCATATCCAGAATACCCCACATAAAGATTAGAGAATCAAGTTAAGAAGTAAACTAAAATATGGATTCATGTATACAAGATATCATGATGATCTCAAGTCAAAAGATCACTTACACAACTCCCACTAGAGAATTATTAGCTGACAAGTAAATAAGACTCCATCAGATGTTCTTTCATAGGTCTATTCAGTGAACCTATTTTCTAATGAGCACCCACATCTTTGTATTAGTATCACCACACAAGTAGTTGTGAGATCAACCATCATCATCACTGAGCATACATAGGACATGCCAGTTTTATCTGTATCATTGATCTCTGACTCAATGTACCAAAGACAGAATATTTTAGGTCATGGCTATCAAAGATTTAGATCTCACTGATATAATCTCATCATAACCCTAAAATCATTATCCAGACCTATGGAGTTCATTATAATATTAAAAAATAATAATAAGATATAGCACATAATAAATCGAGAAGCCTATTTTTTTAAATAATAATGTCAATTACATGAGTTTGGAAGATCAATTTTAGAAAACATCCGATCGCATCTCATATGTAATTGACTTATAGGATATTATTCTTTCATATAAAATAATTAATTTAGATCTAAAATAATATAAATATTTATTCTTAATATATATATGATTGCATAGAAAAATTTTGGTTAAAGATGTGATCAAACATGTATCAATATTATGCTGAAATCAGATCTAAAATTTTATCAAACAAATTCAGATCTGAGCTTGATTCAAACTTCAATTCTCTAATTGAATTACATTATAAAAAATCTATCAAAATAGATTTAAATCTATGTATAATCAGATATTAAATCAACATAAAACTTAACATAAAAAATTTTACTAAAATAGATTTTCAATAATTTGGATTCAAGGGCTAATTTCGATCCGATACTCTAATCAAAATTAAATAGAAAATATATAAAAGATATCAAAAGAGATCAAGGTTTAATCACATCAAAAATTTTTATTCAAAATTAGATAAAAAAATCAAAAAAATCTTGAAATTTGACTATACGATTATAACATACAGGGTTGGCTCTGATACCAATTGAAAAAAAAATTATCTGATTGCATTGAATGTCAGGAAGATAGAACAGATTAGCAATTAAAATTTTCATAATACTTATGAATTCTCATCATAATTTGTGGTAAAAGATAATCAAGGTTGTGTTGGAAATTATATCTTAAAATTAATCACGTGATGATTGAGTTTCTCTTTATATATGAATTATTTAATAATAAATAAAAATTATTTTGATATTATTCATTATAAAGTTATATCTTCCTTGTAGAACTCTTGTTTGTGATTACTTCTTTAGAACTATGTTAGTGAATAATAAAGAAAGAATTTATCGTATAGTTTTTAAATATGTTCATGATCAAATGATACATCATTACAGGATGATGACGTTTATCGAATAAAGGTCATTGTATGCTATATAGGTTGGTTGTCCTCGTAATCAAAGAGTATAGTGACACTGCTATGGCATACAGGTTAGATGTAGAAGTACATTATCACTGAATATGTGACTCACCTGCTGAGTGATCTGCTATCAAGAGCTGCTTGTGAAGCATATGGGTATAAGTATCTCTCAGATCTGAGATCACCATAGTGACTTGCAAGCAACTCACCATGCTTTATGCTGGGCTATCTAGATTTCTAATGCAATGATAGAAGTCTACTGGGTACAGTCAAGTTCTTGTAAAGTCTGTGTGGATCAAGATGAGATTGACCCCTCTGGATTATAGAAATGATTTATCACTGTATTTTAATTTAGTAAAATCTTGATTAGGATAATCTATGAGATGGATTTGAAAGATTGAAATACGATGTGGATGAAAAACTTCGGATTGACAGTTAACCTGAGATCATCCTAGAGCATTCAGGGTCAAAGAGATGAATTATGTGATAATCATATGCATAGATTCTGAAATATTCCTTTACGATAATTCAACCTATCCGAGCATCAGAAACTATTGCTAGATGATAGCTTCGATTAGTACAAGAATTAGTTTCTATGCTACCGGCTTAGTGTTTGAACCTATGAAATCATGCACATAAGTCAGACAATGTAGGAAAGTATTAGCTTATGTTTATGTGTCCAATTTGGAAGTACTTGACTTGATTAAACATATAAACTAACTTGATTGAGAATTAAGTTATGAGTCAAATGGGATTGAAGAGTTGACTATGTATAGCTAGTACTATACACGAGGTTCAGGTTCAATCTTGGAGATGAATAATTCCTGATCTATAATCCATAAAGCCTATGAGAGGTAGATTAAGTGCTAATTAATTTTAGATTAGATCTGAATTAATTAAACTGAATTGGATTTAAAATTATAAGTTAGATTTGATCCAAAAGTCCTAAAGAGTTTAAGATTAACAGCTTTTTGAAATTATTTCGAACCAACTTCGAATTGGATTCGAATTGGATCTTTTTTGGATAAAATCCTTGGAGTCCTACTTCCACTAGGACTCCCTCCTTGGCCGACTAGCACTTGGTGTGGTGCTGGTTGTGGGCATCTCATATGGGTGTAGGAGTGGGTGCATTGTGGGCGCCATATATGATGGCAATCTTTTCTCAAGTTGGAGTCCTTTCATAAGTAGTGGACTGATTCAAAGCTTATTTGAATTAGGAGTCCTATACTTATTGAGTCATGAGAATCATCTATAAATAGAGAGGATCTCTACCTATAGATGCATAAGAGATAGTATAGAAATCAGATTGAGAGAAGAGAGAAAGAGAGAGAGAGAGGCGTGAGCTTGTGGGGGCCCCTTCCCTTTGGTGTGTCCTCCTCCTTGCTGTGGGCCCTCCTTGGGTGTCCCCCCTTGCTAGTGTAAGGCATCACACCAGCATCTCTCCTCCCTCATTTGGTTGCCTTGCGAAGGTGCTTTGATCAGAGGTTCATCCTATTTTTCTGTGTTGCTTGGCGTGCGTGCGAAGTAGAGGATCTATAGTTCCAAGCCTACGTGAAGGTTGAATCTAGATTTTGAAGATTTGATCCTCAATTTTGCTATAATTCAGGTAAAGATTTGATCCTTATTCATATATATTATAAAAAATTTTTAGATGCAACCCAGATTATCCACAAGAAATAGTTTCCCTTACCTTTAATTGGTATCAGAGTCAGGCTTTGATACATGGATGTATAACTAAGTTTTTTTAGATTATTTATATATTATATATAATTAAAATTTTATATTAGATATTAAATTTAATTTAAATCTATTTAAATAAAATTTTTGATCTAATTTTGATTGGATTAGATAAACCTAATCAATGGTTGATTAAGATTGTTATAAGTTTGTTATAACAAAATTTTATTATTGTTGAATTTCTGCTGGAATAACAATATAATTTAAAATTTATTTTAAATATATTTTAATATAATTTTAATATTATTATTTTAGTTATGAAGTGAGACTTATTTTAGATCAAAATTAGATTTATTTTGATTGATATTTAGATCTGAATTCAAATAAAATTCAGCACTACACCAAAATAGATTTAACCAGAAATTTAATCCTTATGTATTTATGTTTGTATCTAATTAATTCTTTATTTGATACTAGATCTGAAATTGATATTTTATAATCAGTATAAGATGTGTTTCAGATCTGATATGATATATATGATGCATCAAATCTAATTAGATTAGATGAAAAACATGATTGATAAAATCAAGGACATGTTCATGACATAAACTATTTTATCAAAATTGCATATTGATGTAATTACATATGAACTTAGATTTTAGATCTTAGTAGTCTAGTACTAGAATTAATAAGATCATCAGATTATCTGGTCATAAGAGATCGAAGAGATTGATCTCTCTCTCTTGTCCATTTGATGGATTCGCTTATGATATGTAGGGGTGTCATTGTGATCCGTTTTCATGAAGAAAAAAAATGAATAGATTTTTATGACTTATTTTGATCATAAATATATTTAAATTAAATTTAAAATAATTTATAATTTATTATAATAAGATAAATTTAGATATAAAATTATTTTAAAATCTGAATAGCATGTTACATAAGATGTAATCGGTATTGATCTAAAAGTTGTCATGATGCATGTGATGTATGTATGAAGTTTAGATCATACCTATGTATGTTTAATTATTAAATATATTATAAAAAATTTATTTTCATAAATTAAAACATATGGTATGCTTTACTTGAAATGCTGGTAGAATAGTTCTACAAACTGAAACACACATTTTATATACTTAATTTTGAATTAAGTTTGAATGATCTAGATTTGAGAATTGAAGATCATTAAGACACAACATAAAATGATAGATAAAGGATTAGTATGAATCAGATCCTTCTAATGGGTTAGACCTATGGTTAGAAATAAATATGGACTAAGTAGAAAAATTGGTTAAATCTAATCAAGTATTGAATTAGATTATGTTAGAATTTCTTAAGATCAATCTCAATAGTTGAAGTTTGATCAAGTCCATATTTTTGACCTTAATAAATGGACTATGATCATGGCTCCTTGGTTGAGCCTAAATCTTTTGATGGACCAAATCAAAACTAATTAATCAATTGGTATCTAAAGTAAGTTTGGCAGATTCGATCAAGTGGTTTTTAATTAGGAGCTACTCACTTAGATGCATTTACGGTAAGTTAATGGCACATCCTTCTCACTAATCTCACTTACCTAGCCAACATGATGGATTATATTTTGATTAGGTCACTAGTCGATTCGAGCAAACTCATGCCATCAAGGTTAATCAGTATGACTGATTTAGATATCTTTAGATTAGCTTGTGTCTAATCCTTTACATGACTTGATGAAGTCAGTGGAAGGATTTATAACTTGCAGGTTAACTTCTTCTCTTATTCTCAGATCAATGAAATCAATTCTTCTAAATTATTAGGTCTATAAAATGATACAGTTATGAGATAACTTATTCATAGCCTCCCATTAAGTTGTGTGATAATGAGTCTTATATTTTAAATAGGTATTGGAGGTGCCACACGTCTGGTGTCTATTAGATATTGAAATTATCATTCATCATATGACCATCTTATTATACCTTTAGATCAATGCTTAGGTTGGTCGAGCCACACTTGACTCTGGACATCTATTTGTTTGATGCACTTGATATTGTCATATTAATGGTTAGACTTAATCAAAATTTTTAGTGGAGGCACCACATGCCTGCTGAAGGAAGGCCTGGGACAAAACTTAATTGCTAGAAGTTGTTTAGAGAAATAATTGATTATGAACCTACCCATGGATGCACTAGGGTTGGCCGAGCCACACTTAGGCCCGAATGCAGTCTATGTAGATTCTAGTACCTACTAAAAAATTAATGTAATTCCTCGAGTTGGAGGTAGAAGCTATCAATTCATATAAAATAGTGAGAGAACCTTTAGACTAAAGTTCATGTCTTTGGGATTAGAAAGTAATTCATATACTAATAGGCTTATATTTTTTTTCAGCTATGGCCAACACACTATCCCTCCATATATTGTTGGACAGTGATAAGCTCATCGGACCCAACTTCGATAGCTGGTATCGAAAGTTTAAGATAAGATCATCTTGGAGCACGAGAAGATTCTGTACATCCTTATGGATGAGGCACCTGAAGAACCTACTACCAACACTCCTTGTGCTGTGAGAGATACTTACATGAAGTGGCTCAATGATAAACGACTGTGCGTTGCATGATGAGGGCAGCTATGAACCACGAGCTTAGCCATAAGTTCGAGAATGCGTAGCCTGAGCAAATCATTTAAATATTGAATGAGTCCTTTGGTACCCTTGAGGATGCAGAGAGATATAAAACTTTTTATGTAGTGTTCAATATCCATATGCAAGAGGGGGCTTCAATCACCAATCATGTATTGTACATGATTGAGCAGATTGAACATCTGAGCAAACTTAGCTTTCTATTGCATGAACAGTTAGGCAAGGATACTATCCTCAATTCACTATCGAAATCCTATCCACCCTTTCTCAGTTATTACAGAATGACGAAGCCTACAGTGAACTACCATATTTTGCTAGGGTTACTGCAGACTTTTGAGAAACATCACCAGCTCCAGAAGAAGCCGGTGCATGTTGTGGGAGGTTCATCTATAGGTTGTCAATCCTCTAGAAGAGAAAAGAAGAAGAAGATGCAAAAATCCCGTGACGCCAATCCTAAGCAGAGCAAAATATCAAAAGTTGATGAGAGCCGGGCAGAATGCTTCTTTTGTAAGAAATTAGGTCATTGGTGTCGGAAAATATGTCTCAAAACTAATCGTTAGCTTGTTGATGATTGTACTTATTCTTGTAATTGTATATGATTTTTTATTAATAAAAATTATTTGATATTTTTCATTATAAATTATCTATATTTGAACTTCTGTATTGTAATGAAGTCCTTAGGAATATAATTGATCGACAAAGCAAAATTTATCGTTTAGTCCTTAAAAATATTCATGATCAAATGATATACTATTAATATGATGATAGCAATATTGAGTATAGATCATTGTGTGCCATATGAGTTGGTTGTTCTCTTAATCAAAGAGTGTGGAGATACTATTATGGCATGCCGATGGAATATAGAAGTACATTCGCATCGAACATGATCATGTGCCGAGTACTTTGCCGTCAAGAGTAGCTCATGAAGGGTATGGATATAAGTGTCTCTCAGATCTGAGACCATCACGGTGACTTATAAGCAACTCATTATACTTTAGTACCAGACCATCTGAGTTTTTAATTTAGTGATGGAAGGATACTGGGTGCAGTCAAGTACTTATCAAGTCAGTGTGTAAGTCAAGATGGAATTGACCTCTCTGAATTAGTAAGAAATATGCATTAGTATATTTTAATTTAATGAAATCTTGGCCAGGATAATCCATGAGATGGATTTGAAAGGTAGAAATATAATGTGATCGACTAAATTAGGATTGACAGTTAAACCTTAGGTCACTTTGAGCATTAAGATCAAAGGGATGAAATATACAGTAACCATACGCCAGTAGATTTTAGAATATTGCTTTGCAATACTTTGACTTATCCGATCGTCAGATCATTATTGCTAGATGGTTACATCGATTGGTATAGAAAGTTATTTCTATGCTATCAGCTTAGGTTCGATGAACCTATGAGGTCACACATATTAGAAGATTTGATCAGATCTGATGGCTGAAGAGTCCAATTGAATTATGACTCTGGTAAGGAGTCCCACTGAGACTGGGACTCTGGAGTAGAGTCCCACTAGGACTGGGACTCTATTATAAATAGAGAATTAATTTATAATTAGATTACTAATTGACTTCATTTGATTGAGTAAAGAGCTTTGGATCAAGCCTAATTGAATTATATTCAATTCGACTCAGATTGGGTTTGACATGATCAATCTTGATTACAAGAGAAATTTGATCCTGATTCGATTAGGGTTTGAAATTAGCCAATTCCTAATTGGATTAGAAATTTATTGAGATAATTGGATTTCTAATTAGATTAGGTTCATTTCTATCAGTGGGTTAAATCCAAATTTGATTTAGATTAGAATCAGATTAGAAATAAAGAGTCCAAGTCGACTAAGACTCTATCCTTATCTCCTTGCACCACACTTGGTTGGACTCATGCCCTTAGCTCTACAAGGAGACGGTGAATGTAGTGGGAGGATCTTCTTCAGATGGGCATTGTCCCTTTAAGAAAGAAAAAAAGAAGAAAAATAAAAAGGTGTAAAGTGCTGGAAGTTAGACCCAGAAATCTAAGTTCAAGATCGATCAGAGTCGGATAGAGTGCTTCTACTGTAAGAAGGAGGGTCATTGGCAGAGGAATTGTCCTCAGTGTATAGCTTTCCTTGATCTGAATAGGCCAAAAAAGAAGAAGCAATCGGTTGCTAGACAAGATACTTCTGTGATAACACCTTGTAACTTCTCTTTTTTTGATACAATGATCTAGATATTAGATACCGATAGTCCTGTTCATATTTGTAATTCATTGCAGGGTCTTCAGGTTGGTGAGAGATTTGGAGACTGTGAGAGATTCCTGAATATTGGAGATGGAAGATCAGTTTTAATTCTAGCTTTAGGAGTCATCAAGCTTGTATTCAAGTCTCATTTTATTGTTTTTAATGAATATCATTACTGTCTTAGTTTTCTTTTAAATATTATTTCTGTAGGTCATTTGGCTATAAAATATTAATAAAGAAAAAATTTTATGATATCATTTTGAATGGTGCTACAATATTACGTGGACAGTTGAACAATGAAATTTATATTACATCTAGGGCTAATGTAATGTACATGTCAAATAAATATCTTAGGATGGTCGATGTCATGGATGCCTACCTTTGGCATTATAGGCTAGGTCATATTAACAAGAACAAGATGAATAGGTTAGCTCAAGAAGGGATTCTTGATAAAGATGATTATGAATCGTTACCTACTTATGAGTCTTATTTACTTGGAAAGATGACTAAGTCACCTTTTACTGAAAAAGGTGAATGAGCTAGTGACGTTCTAGGTCTAATATATATTGATGTATATGGACCCATAAGCATAAGTGCCAGAGGAGGCTATCACTATTTTATTACATTAACAGATGACCTATCGAGGTATGGGTATGTCTACTTGATGAAATACAAGTCTGAATTATTTAAAATGTTCAAACAGTTTTGTAATGAAGTAGAGAAATAAACTGAAAAGAATATTAAAATTCTTCGATTAAATCAAGGAGAAGAATATCTTTCTAGTGAATTTCTGACATACCTTGAGGAGAATGAGATTCTCTCTCAATAGACACCTCTTGGAACACCACAACATAATGGTGTGTCGAAAAAAAAGAATCGAATCCTGTAAGACATGGTTTGATCTATGATGGGCTTTTCTACTCTGCCGATATTTTTGGGGATATGCACTCGAGTCAGCTTGTTATATTCTTAATAGGGTTCCTAATAAGTCTATAGTAAAACACTATATAAGGTATAGACCGGACATAAGCCAGCGCTCACTCACCATAGGATGTGGGGATATCCGACTTATGTTAAATATTTGAAAATAGACAAACTAGGAGCTAGATCTGATAGATGTAATTTTATTGGGTATCTCAAAGAAACTAAGGGGTATTACTTCTACCTTGCTAAAGAACAAAAAGTGTTTGTCAGTCTTAGGGCAGTCTTTCTAGAAAAAGAATTCCTTGGGAAAAGGATTAATGCCTCTAAGATTAAACTTGAAGAAGTTCAACAGGTAGAACCGACAGTCTAATGAATCCACAGAATTGAATTTAATGATGTCAAATTCAGAATCTATTGTAGATGCATCATTAAGGAGATCCGATAGAGTATCGCATCAACTGGATAGATACTATAGTTTCTTAATCTGGGATGGGGATCCTATTGAACTTAATGAGAATAATGAGAACCTGATTACCTATATGGATACAATGTAGAGGTTTGACTCTGATAAATAGCTTGAAGCCATAAAATTCAAAATGGAGTCCATGAAAGTCAACGATGTATGGACATTTAGTTGACCCATCTGAAGGGGTTAAACCCATAGGATGTAAATAGGTCTTCAAAAGGAAGAGGGACGCAAACAAAAAGGTGGAGACCTATAAAGCTTGTTTGGTTGTCAAAGATTATCATCAACATTATAATATTGACTATGACAAGATATTTTCTCCTGTGATAATGCTCAAATCCATTCAGATTATACTTACGATAGCGGCATAGATAGACTATGAAATCTGACAAATGGATGTAAAAATAATATTTCTATATGGAGAACTACAAAAAGAGGTGTATATGATATAGCCTGAGGGTTTCACATCCACAGATGAGTCCAAGGTGTGCAAGCTTCAGAGATCTATCTATAGATGGAAGCAGGTATCCAGGAGTTGGAATATGCATTTTGATAAGGTTATCAGAATGTATGGCTTGGTTAGGAACAGAGAAGAATCCTACACTTACAAATGGGTAAATGACTTTGTGGTTGTATTCCTTATTCTGTATGTAGATGATATTCTCTTAATTGAAAATGACATCCCTGCATTACAAAGGATAAAAGTCTGGTTATCATCTCAGTTCTCAATGAAAGATTTGGGAGAAGCATCTTACATCCTTGGGATGGAGAACTATAGAGATAGATCGAAAAAGTTACATGAATTATCTCAGTCCATGTACATTGACATCGTGCTGAAGTGGTTCAGCATGGAGAATTCTAAGAAAGGCTATCTTTCGATAGGCCATGGGATTTTTCTCTCGAAAAAAGATTGTCCAACAACTCCTCAAGAGAGAAAGTATATGAGTAGAATTCCATATGCTTCGACAGTGGGTTCTATAATGTACACCATGATATGTATGAAATCAGACATAGCATACACACTAGGGGTAGTGAGTAGATACCAGTCTGATCCAGGAAAGAACTACTGAAAGGTCATAAAAATTATTCTTAAGTATTTGAGAAATACTAAGGATCAGTGGTTGTATATGGTGAAACTGACTTGAAACTAATGGGGTTTACTGACTCAACTTTCAGTCAGACTATGACGATAGCAAGAGTGTGTTGGATTATATTTTTACTCTGAACGGTGGAGCGATCTATTGAAAATGTTTCAAACAGCACACTGTGGCTGACTCCATTTGTAAAGCAGAGTATATTGCGGCATCCGATGCTGTGAAGGAAGCTGCATGGTTGTAGAAGTTCATCGATGAGCTTGGAGTGGCACCCTCCATTGATGGCTCTGTCTTGTTATACTGCAACAACACTGGAGCCATTGCTCAAGCTAAGGAGTCGAAGTCCCATCAGCACACCAAGCATATTTTGCATCGCTATCACCTTATTCGAAAGATCGTGGATCGAGGTGACATCGACCTTCAGAAGATCGACGAAAAAAAATCTAGCTGACCCATTTACTAAAGCTCTTAGGATCAAGGAATTCGATGATCACAAATTGAAGATGGGTATATGATATTGTACCGATTGGCTTTAGTCCAAGTGGGAGTTATTGGAAAATATGTCCCGAGGTCAATCATTAGCTTGTTGATGATTGTGCTCATATTTGTAATTGTATATGAATTTTTTATTAATAAAAGTTATTTGATATTTTTTATTACAAATTATCCATTTTTGAATTTCTGTGTTATAATAAAGTCTTTAGGACTATAATTGATCGACAAAGGAAGATTTATTATTTAGTCCTTAAAAGTGTTCGTGACCAAATAATATGCCATTAATAAGATGATAGCAATATTGAGTATAGGTTATTGTGTGCCATATGAGTTGGTTGTCCTTTTAACTAAGAAGTATGGAGATATTGTTATAGCATGCAGATGGAATATAGAAGTACATTCACATCGAACATGATCATGTGCCGAGTACTCTGCTGTTAAGAGTAGCTCGTGAAGGATATGGATATAAGTGTCGCTCAGACCTGAGACCACCACGGTGATTTATAAGTAACTCACTATACTTTAGTACCAGACCATCTGAGTTTTTAATTTAGTGATAGAAGTATATTGGGTGTAGTCAAGTACTTATCAAGTCGGTGTGTGAGTCAAGATGGAATTGATCCTTTTAAATTAGTAGGAGATTTGCATCAGTGTATTTCAATTTAGTAAAATCTTTAGCAAGATAATTCATGAGATGGATTTGAAAGGTTGAAATATAATGTGATCGACTAAATTAGGATTGATAGTAAAATCCTAGATCACCTTGAGCATTTGGATCAAAGAAATGAATTATACAATAACCATACACCAGTAGATTCTAGAATGTTGCTTTGCAATACTTTGACCTATCCAATCGTTGGGTCACCATTGCTAGATGGTTACAATGATTGGTATAGAATATTGTTCCTATGCTACTGACTTAGGTTCGAACCTATGAGGTCACACGTATTAGAAGATTTGGTCAGATCTGATAGCTAAAGAGCCAATTAGATTGTGACTCTGGTAAGGAGTCCTACTAGGACTGGGATTCTGGAAAAAAATCCCATTGGGACTGGACTCTATTATAAATAGAGAATTAATTAATAATTAAATTATTAATTGATTCAATTTAATTGAGTAAAGAGCTTTGGATCAAGCTTAATTGAATTAGATTCAGTTCGACTCAAATTGTGTTTGATATGATCAATCTTGATTACAAGGAAAATTTGATCCTGATTCGATCAAGGTTTGGAATCAGCCAATTTCTAATTGAGTTAAGAATTTATTGAGATAATTAGATTTCTAATTGGATTAGATTCATTTCTATTAGTAGGTTCAATCCAAATTTGATTTGGATTAGAATCAGATTAGAAATAAAGAGTCTAACTAAGTCGACTAGCACTTTATCCTTATCTCCTTGCGCCACACTTGGACTCATGCCCTTATCTCCATGCCAAATAAGATTTAGCTTGACCTTTTTTGCATCAAAGTAGTAGACCCAATAAGGGTAGGCAGCAATGATTAATGACTCATAATCCTATCTCTTGTCAAATTCGAATGCGATCCGAATTAAAGATAAGATGTAAACAAAGAAAGAGATTTTTCATACAAGGAAGGTTGTTGGCACCATAATAATTTTTTTTTTATTTTTCCTAGAATGTTCTTAGGTATGTGAGACTCCATATTCCTTCTCCATGCCATAAAGCCTTTTTTGGAATTTTTTGAGATGCCAAAAGTGGTTTTGGCATAGACTCTTGGTGCCCTCCCTTGGATGAAAACCCTAATTCCTTGCCTATAAATAGGGGTCCCCTATTCTTGGCATCATGCATCAATTTTCTTGCTGATTTTTATTTTTCTAGAGCTCTTCTCCTCCTCCTCTCTTCCTCCTCTAGATCCCTTCATCCTTTGGAGTGTTTAAGGTACTTGAAGAAAAAGAAAAAGATCAGCCATAAAAATTGCTTGTAGGTTAGCGCCTCCATGCCCCTGATCTACACCAGTCTTCGTGTGGATTTTCTTGTAGAGGCTAGACGACTTCGTGTGGCTGTGAGTGACCTGAGAAACATCTTCTCCAAGTGTTGCAGTAAAGATCAAGATCTCACTGGTTTGGTAATTTATTCTAACCTATCTTGATCATATCGTTAGATCTAATAGTTAGATCTAGGATTTCAGCATCGATGAGTTCAATGTGAGTTTTTATTTTCAAATCTAAAGTGCATCATATTTTATATATTTTATCATGACATAGTAGTCTAGATTGGATCTTATACATGTGATTTAAATTAAATAGTTTAATCTTATTCTTCCACTACATAAAAAATTTTAAAATTTCATACATGGCACTACCTATATTTTCTTCAATTGGAAGAGGAATTATCCTGCTTACATAGCCACCCTTGATTCAAACAGGCCTAAGAATAAGAAAAAAAGCAAACAGTTGCTTCACAAGGTACTTATATGATAACTCCTTATAATTTTTCTATTTGTGATACTATTATCTAAAAATTGGATACTAGAAGTCCGATTAATATATGCAATTTGTTGCAGGCACTGCAGGTAAGTAGAAAGTTTTAGGACGGCGAGCGGTTCCTGAATATTGGGGATGGAAGTCTTGTTCCGATTTTGATCTTGAAAACTTTGCAGCTTGTCTTTGATTTTAGTATTATCATGTTAGATGATTATCATTATTATCTTTTTTTTTTATGAATGTCATCTTTGTAGGCCTTTTGACTAAACTTGGTTTCAAGTTTATGAGTGATACTGCAATTATGCGTGGACAATTAAGACATGGCATATGCATAATATCACAGCTTGTTGGTGTAATGTACACATTCAGTAAATATCCTAAATTAGATAATATCAGTGAATCCTACCTTTAGCATTGTAGGCTTGGTCATATGAACAAGAGTTGGATTGACAGGTTGATCAAAGAACGTATCCTTAAAATAGATGATTGTGAATCATTAACAACCTACGAATCCTGTCTGCTTAGTAAAATGACTAAGTCACCTTTTAAAGAAAAAAGTGAAAGAGCCAATGATGTCCTAGGTTTAATACATACTGATATATGAGGACCTATGAACATAAGTGATAGAGGAGGATACTACTACTTCATTATGTTTACAGACGACCTATCGAGGTATGGGTATGTCTATCTTATGAAGCATATGAAGGAAAGAAAAATAGTTTCTCTTCGGATAGCTCAGGTTGCATCTAAAAACTTTCTATTAATCTATATGAATAAGGATCAAATTCTTATCTAATTAGTAGCAGAACTAAAGATCAAATCTCTAAAAATCTAAAATAATCCTTCGTAGAGCCCTGAATGTGCAGATCCTCTACTTCGCATACACACCAGATGACGTAGGAAAGCGGGATAAACTCAGATCAAATCACTTTCACAACCCAATTAAATGAGGGAAGAGAGGTGCTGATATGATGCCTCACACCAGCAAGGAGGATGCCCACAAGAGGGCCCATGGCAAGGGTGGAGGGGTGGCACCAAAGGAGAGAGGCTAAGGAGAAGAAGAAGGGCTTCTCTCTTCTCATGCCTCTCTCTCTTTCTCTCTTTTCTCAATCCAATTTGTTTGCTATGTATCCATAGATAGAGACCCTCTCTATTATAGATGAATCTTATGACCCAATAAGTATAAGACTTCTAACTCAAATATGCTTTGAATCAGTCCAATACTCATGAAAGAAAGACTCCTACATGAGATAGTATTGCCATCACATATGACAACCACATTGCATCCAATCCCTCACCCACATGGGATGCCCACAATAAGGAAGCTTTCAGGTGTTGGTCGGCCCATAAGAGAGGAAAATCCTAGTGCAAGTAGGATTTCTCATATTTCATCCAAAATAGATCCGATTCAAATCCAATTCGAAATAATTTCAAAAGGTTGTTAATCTCAAACTCTTTAAGACTTTTGTACCAAGTCTAACTTAGATTTTGGATCCAATTAAGCATAATTAATTCAAATCTAATCTAAAATTAATTAGTACTTAAATTTAATCTTTCATATACTCCATAGATCATAGATCAGAAATTGTTCATCTCCAAGATCAAACCTGAACCTCATGTGCAGTGCTAACTAGACATAGTCAATTCTTCAATCCTATTTGACCCATAACTTAATTCTCAATCAAAATAGCTTGTATGTATAATCAAGTCAAGCACTTCCAAATTAGACACATAAACATAGGTCAATATTTTTCTATGATGTCTGACTTGTGTGTGTGACTCCATAGGTTCAAACACTAAGTCGGTAGCACAGGAACTAATTCCTGCACTAATCAAGATACCATCTAGCAATGATTTCCGACATCTAGGTTGGTCAAATTATCGCAAAAAAATATTTCAGAACCCATGCACATAGTTACCGCATAATTTATCCTTTTGACCCTAAATACTCTAGGATGGTCTCTGGTTAATTCAACCAAGATTGCTTCATCTACATTGTATTTCAACTTTTCAAATCCATCTCATCGATTACCCTGGCCAAGACTTTACTAAATTGAAATACAGTGATACATCAACTCCAATGATCCAGAGGGGTCAATTCCATCTTGACCATACATAGACTTCATAAGTACTTGACTGACCTAGTAGCCTTCCGTCACTACATTAAAAATCTAGATAGTCCGGCACCAAAGCACAGTGAGTTACTCGTAAGTCACTATAGCAATCTCAGGTCTGAAGGATACTTATACCTATGTGCTTCATGAGCAGCTCTTGACAGCTTAACGCTAAGTAGGTGAGTCACCTATTCAGTGACGATGTACTCCTACATCTCATCTATATGCCATACCAGTGTCACCACACTCCTTGGTTAAGAGGACAACCAACCTATATGGTACACAATAACCTTCACTCGATAAACATCATCGTCTTGTAATGATGCATCATTTGATCACGAACATATTTAACAACTATACTATAAATCTTCTCTTTATCATATACACTAACATAATTCTAAGGACTTCATCACAGCACAAGAGTTCAAGGAAGATATAACTTTATGATGAAAAATACTAGAATAACTATTATTCATTTATCAATAATATATATATAAAGATGAACTCAATCGTCACATGATTGGATTTAGGACATAATTCCCAATAACTTTCAGTTGGACTAAAGCCAATCGAGGTGGTATCTTATACCTATCTTCCATTTGAAGTCATTGAACTCTTTAATCTCGAGAGCTTTAGTGAAGGGGTTGGCTTGGTTCTCTTTTCTATCGATTTTCTGAAGCTCGACATCACCTCGATTCATGATCTCTCACACCAGATGATAGCGATGCAGAATAATTGCAGCATCTGATGTAGCAGTATTCTACTTTGCATACAGAATCAGCCATAGTATGTTGCTTGAAACTTTTTCAGCAAATAGCTCCTCCACTCAGAGTAAATACGTAGCCCAACATGCTTTTACTGTCATCATAATCTGACTAGAAATTAGAATCAGTATATCTTATAAGTTTCAGGTCAGTATCTCCATAGATAAGTCATTGGTCTTTAGTATTTTCTAAATACTTAAGAATTGCTTTCACAATCTTCCAATGCTTCTCATCCGAATCAGATTGGTACCTACTCACTACTGGTGAATAGGCCACATCCAATCTTGTACACGTCATAGCGTACATGATAGACCCCACTACCAAAGCATATGGTATTCTACTTATATGCTCTCTCTTCTCAGGAGTTGTCGAACAATCTTTCTTGGAAAGAATAATTTTATGATCTATGAGAAGATAGCTTTTCTTGAAATTATCCATGTTGAACTGCTTCAACAAGGTATCAATGTACGTGGATTGGGATAATTTAAGTAACCTTCTAGATTTATCCCTATAGATCTTCATTCCTAGGATGTAGGATGCTTCTCCCAAATCCTTCATGGAGAACTGTGATGATAACCACAGCTTCACACTCTGCAAAGTCGGGATGTCATTTTCTAGTAACAGTATATCATTCATATATAGCACAAGAAAGATGACTATAGAATCGGAAGCTTACTTATAGATACAAGGCTCTTCTCTGTTCCTAATGAAGCCATAAATTTTGATCACCTTATTAAAATGTATGCTCTAACTCCTAGATGTTTGCTCAAGTCCATAAATAGACCTATTCAGCTTGCACACTTTTGACTCATCTGTGGATGTGAATCCTTCAGGTTGTATCATATACACCTCTTCTTCTAGCTCTCCATTAAGAAAAATAATTTTGATATCCATCTACTAGATCTAATAATCTAAGTGTGCAGCGATAGCAAGCATAATTCGAATGGACTTAAGCATTGCCACAGGAGAGAATATCTCATCATAGTCAATACCATAATATTGATGGTAATCTTTGGTAACTAAACGGGCTTTATAAATCTCTACCTTCCCATCCGCTCCTTTTTTTCTTTTGAAAATTTATTTACATCCTATGGGATTTATCCCTTTGAGTGATCAACTAGTGTCCATACACCATTAATCTCCATGGACTCCATCTCAGATTTTATGGCCTCAAGCCATTTTTGGGAGTCGAGCCTTTGCATGGCCTCCATATAGGTGATCGGATCCTCATCATTCTCATCAAGTTCAATGGGATTATCGTTCTGGATCAAAAAATTGTAGTATATTTCTGATTGACATGGTACTCTATCGGATCTCCTTAATGGCACCTCTATTGGCTCCAGATTTGAATCTCCAATCAAATTCAATTCTATATATGTCAGTCCTTCCACCTCATAACTTTATCAAGTTCAATTTTACAGGCATTAGCTCCTTCACCAAGGAACTCTTTTTTTAAAAAGACTGTCCAACTGCTGACAAACACCTTTTATTCTGCAACGAGATAGAAGTAGTACTCTTTAGTTTTCTTTAGGTACCCTATGAACAAGCATCTGTTAGACTTAAATCCAAGCTTGTCTTTAAATGCTTGACTTAAGCTGGACTCCCCCAGATCCTAAGGTGCGAGAGCACTGGCTTATGCCCAGTCTATATCTCATATGCAGTTTTATTGACAGACTTGCTTGGCACCTTATTCAAAATGTAGTAGATAATTTTTAGAGCATATCTCCAAAAGAAGATTGGCAAACTCGCAAAGTCCATTATGGATCGGATCATGTCTAACAAGGTTCGATTCCTCCTTTCAGACATTCCGTTATGTTGTGGTATTCCAAGAGAGGTCCACTATGAGAGAATCTTATTCTCTTCTAGATATGTCAGAAACTCACTAGTGAGATATTCACCTCCTCAATCTGATTGAAGAATTTTAATACTCTTTCCGGTCTATTTCTCTGCTTCAACACAGAATTATTTGAATATTTCAAATTATTCTAACTTATGCTTCATAAGATAGACATATCCATATCTCGATAGGTCATTTGTAAATGTAATAAAGTAGTAGTATTCTCCTCTGGTACTTATATTCATAGGTCCGCATACATCAGTATGTATTAGACCTAGGATATTGCGGGCTCTTTCACCTTTTTTCTTAAAAGATGACTTAGTCATCTTACCAAGTAAACAAGATTCGTAGGTTAGTAATAATTCACAATCATCTATCTTAAGGATACGTTTCTTGATCAGCTTGACAATCATATTCTTGTTCACTTGATCAAGCCTACAATGCCAAGATAGGATTCACTGATATTATCTAATTTAGGAGGCTGTGATATTATATATTGTAGTATCATTCATAATGATATCATAAAAATCATCCTTTATTATAAACTTATAACCAAGTTTGGCCAAAATGCCTATACAGATAACATTCATCAAAAAGGAGAGACAATAATGACAATCATCTAACATGATACTACTAGACTTGAAGATAAACTGTAAAGTTTCCAAAGCCAGAACTGGAACAAGGCTTCCATCTCCAACATTAAAGAACCGCTCGCCCTCTCTAAACTTCCTACTTACCTGTAGTCTTTACAATAAATTACATATATTAATAGAACTTTCGGTATCCAATACCTAGATAGTAGTATCATAAATAGAGGAATTACAATGAGTTATCATATAAGTACCTTATGAAGCAACCACTTGCTTCTTTCTGTTGTTCTTAGGCCTGTTTGGGTCAAGGATAGCTATGTAAGTAGGACAATTTCTCTTCTAATGATCCAGCTTCTTACAGAAGAAGCATTCTATCTGGGTCTTATCAACTTTTGACATTTTGCTCTGCTTAGGATTGGCGGCACGAGATTTTTGCATCTTTTTTTTTTCTCTCCTAGAGGATTGACATCCTACAGATGAACCTCCCACTAAATTCACTGGCTCCTTCTGGAGCTGGTGATCCTTATCATAAATCTGCAATAACCCTAGCAAACTATGGTAGTTCACTGCAGGCTTCATCATTCTGTAATAACTGAGAAAGGGTAGGTAGAATTTCGATAACGAATTGAGGATAGCATCCTTCCCTAACTGTTCATACAACGGAAAGTCAAGTTTGCTAAGACATTCAATCTACTCAATCATGTACAGTATATGATTGATAACTGAAGCCCCCTCTTGTATAGGGGCATTGAATATTGCACAAGAGATTGTGTCTCTTTGTATCTTCTGAGGTACCGAAGGACTCATTCAATACTTAATGATCTCCTCTGGCTGCAGATCCTTGAACTTATAGTTAAGCTCGTTGTTCATAGCTGCCCTCATCACACAACGCACAGTCGTGCGGTCATTGAGCCACTTCATGTAAGTATCTTTTGCGGTATGAGGAGCGTTGGCTATAGGTTCTTTAGGTACCTCATCCATAAGGACGTATAAAATCCTCTCATGCTCCAAGACGATCTTCAACTTTCGATACTAGCTTTCGAAGTTAGATCCGATGAGCTTGACACTGTCCAACAGCATATGGAGGGATAGTGTGTTGACCATAACTGAAAGAAAAAATATAGCCTATTAGTATATGAATTATTTTTAATCTTAAAGATATAGACTTTAGTCTAAAGGTTCTTCTACTATTTTTACGAATTAATAGCCTCTACCTCCAATTCAAGAATTATATTAATTCCTTAGTAGGTACTAGAATCTACACAGACTGCATTCGGGTCTGAGTATGGGTCGGCCAATCCTAGTGCATCCATGGGTAGGTTCATAATCAATTATTTCTCCAAACAACTTCTAGCAATTAGGTTTTCTCCAGGCATCCCTTCAGCAGGCGTGTAGCACTTCCACTGAAAATCCAGATTATGTATAATGATTAACATGATAATACCAAGTACATCCAACAAATAAATGTTCAGATCCGAGTGTGGCTCGACCAACGTGAGCATTGATCTGAAGGCACATCATGATGGCCATATATAATAGACACTAGGCATGTGGCACCTCCAATACCTATTTAGAATATTAAACTCATTATCATGCACTTTAATAAAAAGCTATGACCAAGTTATCTCATAACTCTATCATTTTATGGACCTAATAATTTAGCAGATTTGATTTTATTGGTCTAAGAATAAGAGAAGAAAATGACCTGTAAGCTGCAAATCCTCCCACTCACTTGACTAAGTCATATAGAGATTTAAACACAAGCTGGTCTAAAGATACCTAAATCAGTCATACTGATTCATCTTAATGGCATGGGTTTGCATAAATCGACTAGTGATCTAATCAAAATATAATCAACTATATTGGTTAAGTAAGTGAGATCAGTGGGAGGGATGTATCCTTAACTCACTGTAGACACATCTAGATGAATAGCTCCTAATTAAAAACCACTTGATCGAATCTGCCAAATGTACCTTAGATACCAACTGGTTAATTAGTTCTGATTTGGTCCACCAGAAGATTCAGGCTCAACCATGGAGCCATGATCATGGTCCATTTATTAGGGTCAAATATATAGACTTGATCAAACTTCAACTATTGAGATTGATTTAAAAAAATACAGACCTAATCTAATTTAACACTTGATTAGATTTAATCAATTTCTCTATTTGATCCATATATATTTCTAACCCTAGGTCTAATCCATTAGAAGGACCTGCTTCAAGCTAATTCTTTTTCCATCGATTTATGTGGTGTCTTAATGATCTTCAATTCTCAAATCTAGATCATTCAAAGCTTAATTCAAAATTAAGTGTGTGAAACATATGTTTCAGTCTGTAGAACTATTTTATCAAGATTTAGGTGAAGCATATCATATGTTTCAATTCTTGAAAATAAATTTTTATAATATGTTTAACAATTAAATATATAGGTATGATCTAAACTTCGTACATACATCTTATGCATCATGATAACTTTTAGATCTATACTAATTATATCATATGTAACATGCTATTCAGATTTAAAATAATTTTATATTTAAATTTTATCTTATTATAATGAATCATAAATCATTTTATATCTAATCTAAATATATTTATGATCAAAATAATTCATAAGAATCTGTTCACTTTTTTTCTTCATAAAATTGGATCACAACAACACCCTTACATATCATAAAAGAATCCATCAAATAGGCAAAAGAAGATTAATCTCTTGAATCTCCTATAATCAGATGGTCTGGTGATCTCATCAATCCAAATACTAGACTATGATGATCTGAAATCTAATTTTATATGTAATCACATCAACATGCAATTATTGACAAAATTATTTTATGTCACGAACATATCTTTGATCTTATCAATCATGTTTTTCATCTAATCTAATTAGATTTGATGCACATATATATCATATCAGATCTGAAACATATCTTATACTAATTATAAAATATTAATTTTAAATTTGATATCATATAAAAAATTAATCAGATGTAAATATGAATGCATAAAGATTAAATTTTGGATAAAATCTATTTTCATGTAGTGTTAAATTTTAATAGGATTTAGATCTAAATATTTATCGAAACAGATCTAATCTAGATCTAAAATAAATCTTAATTCTTAATAAAAATAACAATATTAAAATTCTATTAAAAAAATTTAAAATAGATTTTAATTCATATTATTATTTTATTAAAAATTCAGCAATAGCACAATTCTGTTATAACAAACTTATAATAACCTTAATCAATAATTGATTAGACTCATCTAATCCAATCAAAATTAGATCAAAAATTTTATATAAATAGATTTAAATTAGATTTAATATTTAATATTAAATTTTAATTATATATAATATATAATTAATCTAAAAAAATTTAGATATGTATGTATATATTTCAGCACTGCTCTGATACCAATTGAAGGGAAGAGAAATAGTTTCTCTTCGGATAGCCCAAGTTGCATCTAAAAATTTTTTATTTATCTACATAAATAAAAATCAAATCTTTACATGATTAGTAGCAGAACTAGAGATCAAATCTCTAAAAATCTGAAATAATTCTTCATGGAGGTCTGGATATGCAGACTCTCTACTTCGCATACACGCCAAATGATGCAGAAAAGCGGGATGAACTCTGAACAAATCACCTTTACAACTCAATCAAATGAGGGAGGAGAGATGCTGATGTGATATCTCACACCAGCAAGGAGAATGCTCATAAGAGGGCCCACAGCAAGGGAGGAGGGGCGGCACCAAAGGGTAGAGGCCAAGGAGAAGAAGAAGGGCTTCTCTTTTCTCACACCTCCCTCTCTCTTTCTCCCTTCTCTCAATCTGATTTGTTTGCTATACATCTATAGGTAGAAATCTTTTTTATTTATAGATGAATTTTATAACCCAATAAGTATAGGACTCTTAACTCAAACATATTTTGAATTAATCTAATACTCATAAAAGAAGGACTTCTACATGAGATAGTATTGCCATCATATATGACAACTACATTGCACCCAATCCCTCACTCATATGGGACGCCCACAATAAGGAAACTTTCAGGTGTTGGTCAGTCCGTAAGAGAGGAAAATTCTAGTGCAAGTAGAATTTCTCATATTTCATCCAAAATGGATCCGATTCGAATTCAATTAGAAGCTAGTTCGAAAATTTTGAAAGGCTGTTAATTCCAAACTCTTTAGGACTTTTGTATGAAGTGTAACTTAGATTTTAGATCCAATTATGTCTAATTAATTTAGATCTAATCTAAAATTAATTAGCACTTAAATCTAATCTTTCATATACTCTATGGATCATAGATTAGAAACTATTCATCTTTGGGATCGAACCTGAACCTTATGTATAGTACTAGCTAGACATAGTCAACTCTTCAATCTCATTTGACCTATAACTTAATTCTCAATCAAGTTCGCTTGTTTATTCAATTAAGTCAAGCACTTTCAAATTGGATACATAAACATAAGCGAATACTCTCCTACGGGGTCTGACTTGTGTGTGTGACTCCATAGGTTCAAACACTAAGTCAGGAGCACAGGAACTAATTTTTGCACTAATCGGAATACCATCTAGTAATAGTTTTTGACATCCAGATAGGTCAAATTATCATAAAAGAATATTCTAGAATCCATATACATAGTTACCACATAATTTATTTTTTTGATCCTGAATGCTCTAGGATGGTCTCAGGTTAACTGTCAACCGAGATTGCCTCATCCACATTATATTTTAACCTTTCAAATCTATTTCATGAATTATCCTGGTCAAGACTTTACTAAATTGAAACACAGTGATACATCAACTTCAATAATCTGGAGAGGTCAATCCCATCTTAATCCATATACAGACTTCGCAAGTACTTGACTGTACCTAATAGCCTTCCGTCACTGTTTTACAAATCTAGATAGTCCGACATCAAAGTATAGTGAGTTACTTACAAGTCACTATGGCGATCTCAAGGTTGAAGGATACTTAATATCCATGTGCTTTGAGAGCAGCTCTTGACAGCAGAGCACTCAGCAGGTGAGTTACCTATTTAGTGATGATGTACTCCTATATCTTATCTGTATGTCATACTAGTATCACCACACTCTTTGGTTAAGAGGACAACCAATCCATATGATACACAATGACCTCCACTCGATAAACATCATCATCCTGCAATGATGTAGCATTTGATTGCGAACATGTTTAAGAACTATACGATAAATCCTCTCTTTATCATGTTTCTAAGGACTTCATCACAGCACAAGAGTTCAAAAAAGATGTAACATTATGATGAAAAAGATCAGAATAACTATTATTCATTTATCAATAATACATATATAAAAATGAACCCAATCGTCACACAATTGATTTTAGGACATAATTTCCAATAGCATAAATCAGAATCATTTAAAATATTCAAAAAATTCCATACTGAAGTTGAGAAGCAAACTAGAAAGAGTATTGAGACTCTTCGATTAGACTGAGAAGGTGAATACCTCACCAATGATTTTTTGATATATTTAGAAGAGAATAAAATTTTCTTATAGTGGATCCCTCCTAGAACATCACAACATAACGGGGTGTCTGAAAGGAGGAATCGAACATTGTTAGACATGGTCTGATCCATGATGGGTTTTGCGAGTTTGTCAATTTTTTCTAGAGATATGCTTTAGAAACTGCCTACTATATTTGAATAAGGTGCCAAGTAAGTCTGTCAATAAAACTTTATATGAGATATAGACTGGATGTAAGCCGGTGCTCTCACACCTCTGTGGGTATCCAGCTTATTCAAGCATTTAAAGACATATAAGCTTAGACCTAAGTCTGATAGATGCTTATTCTAAGATATCTGAAGAAAACTAAAGGGTACTAATTCTACCTCACTGCAAAGCAAATAGTATTTATCGGCAGTAGGACAGTCTTTCTAGAAAAGAAGTTTCTTGGAGAAGAAGCTAATACCTGTAAAATTAAACTTTATGAGTTCAAGAGGTGGAAGGACCGACACATACAGAATTAAATTTGATTGGAGAATCAAATCTGGAGTTAGTAGAGACGTCATTAAGGAGATCCGGTAGAGTACCACGTCAGTCAGATAGATACTATAATTTTTTGATCCAGAATGATGACCCCATCAAACTTGATGAGAACGATGAGGATCTGATCACCTATATGGAAGCTATGTAAAGGCCCAACTCTCAGAAATGACTTGAGGCCATGAAGTTCGAGATGAAATCCATGGAGATCAATTGTATATGGACACTAGTTGATTCACTCGAAGGGATAAAATCCATAGAGTGTAAATGAATTTTCAAGAGAAAAAGAGAAGTAGATGAGAAGGTAGAGACCTATAAAGCCCATCTAGTTGCCAAGGGTTACCGTCAGCATTATGGTATTGACTATGATGAGATGTTCTCTCCTGTGGCAATGCTTAAGTCCATCCAGATTATGCTTGCTATAGCTATAATCTTAGATTATGAGATCTGACAAATGGATGTCAAAATCACTTTTCTTAACGTAGAGTCAAAAGAAAAGATGTATATAATATAGTCTAAAGGGTTCACATCCACAGATGAGTCAAAAGTGTGCAAGCTGAATAGGTCTATTTATGAACTTAAGTAAGCGTCTAAGAATTGAAACATTTCTTTTAAAAATACTTGGTTTAACTCGATTCTTAAATATAATCAGGTGCTTAAATGTCAAATACTAACTTATTTAAGGACTTAAAAAAATTAAAAAAAAAATTATTCTCCCCCCAACTTAATCGACATTGTTCTCAATGGAGTAGGAAAAATGAAGGGTGCATGCAAGAAGAAAGAAAAAGAGAGATGTCACCTAATCCAGAAGTCTTTTTCAAATGGTTCTCTCCCAACTTAGCCAAAATTATCCTTAGATCCTTATAAAAGACACAAAATAAGACTTGATTAATCTAAATAAAATATAAAAAAATAATAAAAAATAAAAGCTAAAATTAAAATTGAGACTAAGACTGGGTTGCCTCCTAGAAACTGCTAAGTTTAATGTCTTCAGTCAGACCATGCCGATTCTTTCATCTACCCCGTATCAAATATTGGATTAACAAATTTCAATGATTTTGAATTGCCAATCTTAGGAAAATGGCTTATAATAAATTTTAATATTTTATTATCAATCTTTAAAAAGTAATTTACATCTTTCTTCTTAATTTTAGAAAGATAATTCATAAACCTATTCACAGATCCTTGTTTGTTGAGAATTTCTCCTATTTGTTCTTTTAAAATACTCATAAATTAAGTTTTTGGGTTAGAAATTGAGTTTAAAGCAATGGATGCTAAAAGAGTATTACTTGATTCTAAACATATGTACTCATATGTGACCAAAGGCAATTTTTGTTCTGGAGGAGGTGATTCTAAAGAAGAAAAATCGATTTCTAAGACTAAAGAAAATGAGACTCTTGGTTTATATATCTCGGATAACTCATCCACTCTCTTCTTCCCTTTGTCTTTCTCACTCAGATCAGTAACAGTTTTAGGCTTAGATTCTTTTATTGGGTTAGCCTCAATACTAACTTCTTCTTCTAAATTCTCTTTTTGGCTAGCATCAGTACTAGCCTCACTCATCTGGACTTGATATGGATCCTTAAAAATCCTACTACTTTTAAGCTTAGAGATTACTTTGTCATTTTCAAATTGAGGATTCATAGGTGGGATAATGGATTGTTGACTAGATCCAGGTAGTTGGTGGATGGGTAAATTATTTTCAAAATTCGACATTGATTGGCTCGATATTTGATCTAGTTCCCTCCTTATGGTAGACTCAGTTAATTGATCTATTTGTACTTCTAATCTGGCGAGGGATTGCTGTTGAGTCATAATCATTTGTTGAAGTTGGCTGAACCTATCGTCGACTAAATTAGTCTGTTGAGGAGGTAGGTATGACGACTGATTGTAATAGGATGGCTGGATAGGTTGACTAAGCTGATCTCTATTATAGGTATAGTTTTGGTATTGGGGCATATTTTGAAAGTTTTGCACAGAAAAAATTTGGGTCTGAGCCTGAGTCTATTGGGATCTCTAAGAAAAATTGGGGTGGTTCTTCCAATTTAGATTATATGTGTTTAAAAATAGATTATTGACAGGCTTGGAGTAACCTTGGATAGCTTGAACTTATTCTTCAAGGAAAGATGGAAACTGTGCAGCCGTGGGACATTCACTCACATGATGGGCTGCGCTAGCATAGATAAAATAATTCTCTTGATAATTGGAAGATGGTGTGTATTGCGCAGGAGATTATAGACCTAGGGCTAGGTATTTATCCATAAGAAGGTCGACTTTATCTAATTTTTGGGCTATCAAGTTCAAATCGATCTTAGGACTAGAGTCTGAATGTTTGATCCCATAGAATAATGAAAACATTGATAGGTTATAGGTGGAAGGAATAAAATATTCTTTCATTTACCTAAGTGGTTCTCAAGATTTTCAGCCATTTGATTATCATGTTTAACATGGATCAGTCATTCAATTTCAGAATTAGATTCAACTAGGTCAGAAAAATTTATACCGTGCATATACCAGTGCAAACCCTAATATGTGTGGTTTAGATTTTTTTTTTTAAAGAAGAAGAAAAAAGAAAAGAGAAGAGAAAGAGAAAAATTCTAAAGATGAGATCCTTAAGAAAGCCCTAGACCTAAAGACGAAAGATGAGAAGAATTAGTTGTGGTTAAGTGTTAATTACAATCAAGTTAGCAAACAATTAAATCTAGACACCTATGGGTTTCTTAGACCTGACAGTTTGATATAGAGTGGCTTAGCCTAAATACAAATTGGGTTTGTTTTCACTTCCTTCAACTAGTCAGATAAAACATGGGGTCGTAGGGGTCCCCCCATTACTTACCTTAGACACCAATTGAATTGGCCAGGTAAGCTAACAGAACCAATTAAATAACTATGAGTCCATATAGGCTGAGCCTTTGTAACCTCTTGCCTTAGACACCAGCTTTAGGAGTGAGTCCAAACTTACTTTACACTTGACTTTACCATAATACTTAAACTAAACTCAATTGATCCTAGGGGCCAATGTCCACTAAATTTTAATTAGGTTAGCGTAAATGCAGGATGCTGGTTGGTTGTTTTTGGGCTAAGAAAGAATGATTAAATCTCTATCTTATCTTATTTTGGGTGTTGCCCATAAATTGATTTGAGATGAATATGCACAACCAATTTCAAACAAGAGGTTCTATGCAATTAAATTAGATGCATGAAATTAATCAAACTTGAAAGCTTACCTTGTCTCCAGCGATCACCAAAAGAAAATATAAGATGATGAATGCTTCTAACAATTAAGTTTCTATTCTTGTCATGCAATTTTTATTAGACTTATGTGGGTAAATTTTAGGTTAATGTGAAAAAAAATAGCAACTAATACTAAAAAAAATAGTTAGGGTTAGAATTAGGATTGATCTCACCAAGCAAAAGTGGAAGCTTTCTATCTTTCTTTTTTTTTTTAATTTTTTTTCTGTACAAAGATAAAAAAATAGAAAAGTTAGTAAACTATATTTATAAAAAAATTAAAAAAATTAAATATTAAATTTGGTGCCTTCCCTGACAATGGCACCAAAAATTGATATGATCATGATGTTGTCGTTAGGACATTATAATTATCAATCTAATTTTGACTTCAATAAAAAATAAAAATATGTAAAAAATAGCAAGTCAAATCGAATTCACAGAGAAGGTAGGATTTTGATTTAAAATTTTTGATTTTAGAAAAAAAAAATAAAGTTTTGAAGAAAGCAATTTTAAGTCCAAAAATAGGAATTAAAAGTGTAAAAAATAAATTTGATACTAAGATCTACTATTTAGATCCTAGCTTCTACTTACAATAAAAATAAATAATAAAAATTTAAAGAGCATAAAATAAATTGGTATTGAGATCTACTAACTAGATCCTAGCATCTACTTGCAATAAAATAAAAGACAGAAATTTAAAAGTATAAGAAAATAAATTTTATATTAATTAAAATTAAAATTTAAGTACAAAAAATTTAAAAATAAAATAAAATAAAATAAAAATAAAACTATAACAAGAATCTGAAGTTGATTAGTCCAGCCTCGTCGGGAAGATGGTTGATGACCTTTTTTTCTTCTTTCATACTCCGTAGAGCGAACCAACTTCTCTTCTTCTTCTTCTTGGATCCTTAAACCCAAGGTATGTTGAACTGGTACCGTCAACCATTTCGGCCAGTCGACGGTATGGTTTCATACCATACCAAATCGACGATCCAAACTGGAAGAAAAATGGAGAGAAATAGAGAGAAATAGAGAGAGAGAAAGAGAAAGAAAAAAAAAAGGGAGGGAAAGGAGCCGACGGGGCCATCGAATGGCCTCCGACTGGCCGTCATGGTCATCGGAGGGTGCAATCCACGCGTGCGGCACCGCAGGCGTGAAACAGGAGCATCGCCCCTATTTCGTAAATTTTTTTAAAAGATATGGTTTTAAGTGAAGTCGGTAAACGATTTGCCGGCTTCACGATTTTTATTTTTTCAAAAAAAATTCTTAAGTCGATAACTCAGTTACCGACTTCATAAGTTTAAAATAAAAGAAAAGATCAAAACAGACGTCATCTGTTTCGAAAAAGAAGAAGGGGCGGCTCCGCCCACTCGACCGCCCTCAGGCCATCGGCGTCGGCTTGCTGGCCATCGGGAGCCTCGCAATGGAGGCACCATCCATCCAGTAGGTTTTCCACCCCCCTCCGAGTGCTCTCTCTCTCTCTCTTTTGCTCTCTTGAAAGCTCTATCGGACGATACGGGGCTCGGAAGCCCTCCGACGGCCGTAGTCGGCCACCGCTGTTCTCCGACGGCTCCCACCTTCCTTCCTCCCCTCTCCTCTCTCTCTTTCTCACTTTCTATTCTTTTTTCTTTGGTATCATCGATGTATCGATTTTACCGATCGAATCATGTCGGTTCTCCACCAGTCCAGTACGAGATGGGGTATACTGGCCGGTTCGGCACGGTATGGCAAACCTTGCTGGTTGGTTGTTTTTGGGCTAAGAAAGGGTGATTAAATATTTACCTTATCTTATTTTGGGTGTTGCCCTTAAATTGATTTGAGATGAATATGCACAACCAATTTCAAACAAGGGGTTCTATGCAACTAAATTAGATGCATGAAATTAATCAAACTTGAAAGCTTATCTTATCTCCAGCGATCACCAAAAGAAAATATAAGATGATGAATGCTTCTAACAATTAAGTTTCTATTCTTGTCATGCAATTTTTATTAGATTTATGTGGGTAAATTTTAGGTTAATTTGAAAAAAAATAACAACTAATACTAAAAAAAATAGTTAGGATTAGAATTAGGATTGATCTCACCAAGCAAAAGTGGAAGCTTTCTATCTTCCTTTTTTTAAATTTTTTTTCTGTACAAAGATAAAAAAAATAGAAAAGTTAGTAAACTATATTTATAAAAAAATTAAAAAATTAAATATTAAATTTGGTACCTTCCCTGACAATGACGTCAAAAATTGATATGATCATGATGTTGTCGTTAGGACATCATGATTATCAATCTAATTTTGACTTCAATAAAAATTAAAAATATGTAAAAATAGCGAGTCAGATCAAATTCACAGAGAAGGTAGGATTTTGATTTAAAATTTTTGATTTTAGAAAAAAATAAAGTTTCGAAGAAAGTAATTTTAAGTCCAAAAATAGGAATTAAAAGTGTGAAAAATAAATTTGATACTAAGATCTACTATTTAGATCCTAGCTTTTACTTGTAATAAAAATAAATAATAAAAATTTAAAGAGCATAAAATAAATTGGTACTAAGATCTACTAACTAGATCCTAGCATCTACTTGCAATAAAATAAAAGATAAAAATTTAAAAGTGCAAGAAAATAAATTTTATATTAATTAAAATTAAAATTTAAGTATAAAAAATTTAAAAATAAAATAAAATAAAAATAAAACTATAACAAGAATCTAAAGTTGATTAGTCCAGCCTCATCGGGAAGATGGTTGATGACCTCTCTTTCTTCTTTCGTACTCCATAGAGCGAACCAACTTCTCTTCTTCTTTTTCTTGGATCCTTAAACCCAAGGTATGTTGAACTGGTACTGTCGTTTCGGTCAGTCGGAGGTACGGTTCAGTATGGTTTCATACCATACCAAACCGATGATCCGAACTGGAAGAAAAAAAGAGAGAAATAGAGAGAGAGAAAGAGGAAGAAAAAAAAAAGAGGGAGGGAAAGGAGCCGGCGGGGCCACCGGACGACCTCCGACTGGCCGTCGTGGCCATCGGAGGGTGCAGTCCACGCGCGCAACACCGCAAGCATGAAACAGGGGCATCATCCCTGTTTCGCAAATTTTTTTAGAAAATATGGTTTTAAGTGAAGTCGGCAAACGATTTACCGACTTCACGATTTTTATTTTTTTAAAAAAAATTCTTAAGTCGGCAACCCAGTTGCCGACTTTATAAGTTTAAAATAAATAAATAAAAAAATCGAAACAGACGTCGTCTGTTTCGAAAAAGAAGAAGGGGACGGAGCCGTAGAGGGGCTCCACCCACTCGACCGCCCTTAGGCCATCGGCGTTGGCTCGTCGGCCACCGGGAGCCTCGCAATGGAGGTACCATCCGTCCAGTAGGTTTTCCACCCCCCTCTGAGCATTCTCTCTCTCTTTTGCTCTCTTGAAAGCTCTATCAGACGATACGGGGCTCGGAAGCCCTCCGAAGACCGCAGCCGGCCACTGCCGGCCTCCGACGGCTCCCATCTTCCTCCCTCTCCTCCCCTCTCTCTCTCTCTTTCTCACTTTCTATTCTTTTTTCTTTGGTATCACCGGTGTACCGATTTTACTGATCGAATCATGTCGGTTCTCCGTCGGTCCAGTACGAGATGGGGTGTATCGGTCGGTTCGGTACGGTATGGTAAACCTTGCTGGTTGGTTATTTTTGGGCTAAGAAAGGGTGATTAAATCTCTATCTTATCTTATTTTGGGTATTTCCCTTAAATTGATTTGAGATGAATATGCACAATCAATTTCAAACAAGGGGTCTATGCAACTAAATTAGATGCATGAAATTAATCAAACTTGAAAGCTTACCTTGTCTCCAGCGATCACCAAAAGAAAATATAAGATGATGAATGCTTCTAACAATTAAGTTTCTATTCTTGTCATGCAATTTTTATTAGATTTATATGGGTAAATTTTAGGTTAATTTGAAAAAAATAGCAACTAATACTAAAAAAAATAGTTAGGGTTAGGATTAGGATTGATCTCACCTAGCAAAAGTGGAAGCTTTCTATCTCTCTTTTCAAAATTTTTTTTTTCTGTATAAAGATAAAAAAAATAGAAAAGTTAATAAACTATATCCATAAAAAAATTAAAAAAATTAAATATTAAATTTGATGCCTTCCCTGACATTGGCGTCAAAAATTGATATAATCACGATGTTGTCGTTAGGACATCATGATTATCAATCTAATATTAACTTCAATAAAAATTAAAAATATATAAAAAATAGCGAGTCAGATCGAATTCATAGAGAAGGTAGGATTTTGATTTAAAATTTTTAATTTTAGAAAAAGAAAATAAAGTTTCGAAGAAAGCAATTTTAAGTCCAAAAATAGGAATTAAAAGTGTGAAAAATAAATTTGATACTAAGATCTACTATTTAGATCCTAGCTTCTACTTGCAATAAAAATAAATAACAAAAATTTAAAGAGCATAAAATAAATTAGTACTAAGATCTACTAACTAGATCCTAGCATCTACTTGCAATAAAATAAAAGACAAAAATTTAAAAGTGTAAGAAAATAAATTTTACATTAACTAAAATTAAAATTTAAGTACAAAAAATTTAAAAATAAAATAAAAATAAAACTATAACAAGAATCTGAAGTTGATTAGTCCAGCCTCATTGGAAAGATGGTTGATGACTTCTTTTTCTTCTTTCATACTCCGTATAGCAAACCAACTTCTTTTCTTCTTCCTCTTGGATCCTTAAATCTATTTAATTTTTTTCACTATTTTTTTGACTTTCTACTTATTTTTTCTTCTCCAAGACTTATTTCCGAACCCCCTATTTATAAATAAATTTTTCATCTTTTTTTGATCACAAAAGAGTCCTAAAAATCTTAGAAAATGTATTATACTCGTAGGAATTTTTTTGGCCATCGGATTGCATTTGGACCGCCCAGATCTGATCAAAAAATACTGTATAAGTCCTTCTTACAATCGAAGATATTCTCAGCCATCCGATCACATGCTTGATTTATTTTTGGTCATCGGATCATGCAGTTTATCTCCTTAACACAGTCGGGATGAATACCAACCGTCGGATCAGACCTCGACTGGAATCTGGGCTGTCGATTAGTGTCCTGTATTTCCTATTTAAAGTCAAAAATGACATCAACCATTGGATCGAGCAATGAATCGATTTTCAGCCATCGGATCACATCCATAAATCCTTCTTCCAACCAGCAACCAATGTGGACCGTCTGATCTCCCTCAGAATTGATATCAACCGTCAGATGGCATAAATTTTCTCTTACTCACCCGTAAACTGCACCAAAACATCACAAACTATTCTGTGGACCGTGCCATCACTTCTATGGATCTAGCGGCCGGTCCACCATGCACTAAAGGTAATAAAATTTATTTTTTAAGATATTTTTACTCGATTTTATCTCAAATTTTTGTCTGAAAAATAGAAAAAAATGTATTAAATTTTTTTAATTTTTTTATTATTTTAATTTTAAATTGATCAATTAAATCAACATATATTTTTCATAAATATATTCTAATTTTATATTTTTTTAAATTATTTATTTTTATAAGAAAATCTAATTTATTTATGAAATTAGATTTTCTAAGAAGATGTTAGCACCATAAATTATCAAAAATATCTAAAATAAATATAAAAATATCCACTTATCAGACACCCCACTAAAAATAATCAAGAAATTAATCAAGTATTTGAATCCTTAATCCATATGATCCAAAACTCGAGGCACCCAAGAATTGGAGCCCAATGAATCTAATTCGTTTAGATTATTAACAGATAATTAATTTGAATTACTCTTATCAAATATGTAATTTAAGTATAAAGAGGAAATTAGGTTCAATCTTTTACTAGCAAGGTTATCTTAAATCCAATAAGATTTCTCTAAATCTAATTGAGACTTTATAAGTTCAATTGCTTATTTCATACCTAATCTATTTATTGTATAATCCCATAGATTCAATTTTGTCTAATAGTAAGATATACAATAATTTCTATTATAGTATCATTGAAACTCTTTTCAATGGATCGGAATGATTCTACTCTCACTCAACAAGAATTATCGATGCTAAATAACCCTAGTGAGCTCTCACAATCTACTAGTGATATCTAATAGTATGTAGTGGCAATCCATCAGAACCAAAAAAGAACCTCAGCATATAGTTCATATATGATTCAGTCTCTCTATCGTGAGTCCCGACTAGATAGTGATCATAGATAAATCATCAAATCTTATCATCAGTCATAAGATAGATTTGATTAGCTCAAGTCTAATTATAATCCTGATGGAAACTTTTTTCTATTAATCATACTACTGTGGCACAGACTTATGGACTTAGCCTCTTAAATCTCATAGAACTACTCCTTTCTATCAAGATCGATAGATTTCATCTAGATGTGCATCCTACTCCTACAGTGGATCAACTGTCACCCACATCTACTATAGGGACTCAATGAGATCATATTTATGTGTCAGTCAAACTCTAGCAGCCTCGCTGTGAGCAACTATGCCATTGTAGGTTAAAGGACCATTCATACAACTATAGTATCGAGATGATCACTGATGATTGAGTAGAAATCTAAGTGATCTCTCGATGGTCACGTTCAGTATTGATTGTTCTTTAACAACTATCGATACTTGTCGCTCAATGTCTCTACACTGTAGAACAGAATTTATCTATCCTGAAGGAAGTGATTTGTATGTCTGTCCATCCAGATCGATTACCGTCCTCATGATAATATTATGATCGAAAGCAATTTAAGAATTATATACATGCCTCTAATTCTCAGTATCTTTAGAATATATATCGAAAGTATTAATTCCATAGATGATTTAAGAATACATCACACTTGAATACAAATAAAACTTATCTTTTTATTAATCAAATCAATATTTTAAGTACAAAATTATTCTCTAAAATTATTATAATGTGTCAACTATATTGGTTTCTAGGACATATATCCAACAATCTTGCACTTGGACTAAAGTTAATTAACCATTAATTTAAGTCCCATCTTCTCAAGATAGACTTTCATCTTTGGTTGGCTCAATTGCTTTGTCAGTAAGTCTACCATATTGTCCACTGAGACTACTCTTCATACCTTGACATATTTTTTTTTGAGATAGTCGCATATGATATGAAACCGTTGCTTGATGTACTTTGATTTCTGATGAGATCTGGGCTCCTTAGCAAGTGCTATGGCTCTATTATTATCGCAATATAGTGATATGGCATCTGATGTCATTATCCTAAGCTCCGTGATAAACTTCTTAAACCAGAAGCTTCCTTTGTATTATCCGAAGCAGCGACATACTCAACTTCTGTGATCGAATCTGCGATGATGGGTTGTTTGAAATTTTTCTAGCTAACTATGCCATCATTACATATGGTTACATATCCTGATGTAGACTTTATATCATCAGGATCAGACATGAAATCTGAATCTGTATACCTTTTGACTCATAACTTAGAATCTCCTTCAAAGATCAAGAATAAATCCTTAGTTCTTCTCAAGTACTTAAGGATATTCTTCACAGCTATCCAATGCTCCTCGCTTAGATTCGACTGATACCTGCTTGTGGCACTCACAGTAAGGATAATATCAGATCGAGTATATAGCATGGTATATATGAGATTTCTTATGGTCGAGGCATAAAGAATCCTACTCATGCACTGAACTTCCTCAGATGTGGTCCGACACATCGTCTTAGAAAGATGAATACCATTCCTAAGAGGTAAAAATCTTCTTTTAAAATTTTTCATGCTGAACCTCTTCAGCACTTTCTCTATGTACAGTTTTTATGACTGACCTAATATCCTTTTAGATCTATCCTATAGACCTTTATTTCAAGAATATAAGATACTTCTCCGAGGTCTTTCATGGAGAATTCTTTGGATAACCATCTTTTGATCAAGGTTAGTATGTGAATGTCATTTCTAATAAGGAGAATATCATCCATTTATAATATGAGGAATGTTATTGCACTCCCACGAACTCTCTTGTATACACAAGGTTTCTGTTCATTTTTTGATGAAATCAAATGTTTGATCACTTCATCAAAATGAAGGTTCCAACTTTGAGAAGCTTCCTTTAATTCGTATATAGATCTTTGCAGCTTTTAGACTCGATGATCACCATCACCTGATGTGAAATCTAAAGACTACTCCATGTAGATATCTTCTTTAAGATATCCATTTAGAAAAGTAGTTTTCATATCTATTTGTCAAATTTTATAATCATAATAAACTGTAATAGCAAACAGAGTGCGGATAGATTTCAGTATGGCTACGGATAAGAAGATTTTTTGATAGTCATGCCTTCGTACTGACTATAACCTTTTACCACAAGCTTAGCTTTATAGGTCTCTATCTTACCATCTGTATCTATTTTTTCTTTGTACATCTATTTACACCCAATGGATCCTATACCTTTGGATGGATCCATTAAGGTCCATACATGGTTCAAGTGCATCGAGTCAATTTCTGACTACATTGTAGCTAACCATTTCTCAGAATTGATGTTAGACATCACCTCATCAAAGGTATTAAGATCATCACTATGACGTTTATCTCTCATAAGGAATATTTCTTCTACTTTCTCCATAAACATACCCATGTATCTTTTAGGAGAATGGAGACCTTATTAGATCTATGAGATGGTGGAGGAACATCAACTATTGGCTCATGAATAATGGATTCCTGAGGATCTATAGCTCTTTGCTCATCAAAAATCTTCTCTTCAAGCTCCACTAACTTTCCATTGCCACTATCTTGGATAAACTATTTTTTTAAGAATATGGCATTCTAACTCATAAATCACATTGTGATCTTATGAAAAGTAGAAGTAGTATCCCATTGATTTTTTTGGATACCCAATAAAATGAGCTATTACAAATATATCCTCTAATTTATCAGTTATCTATCTTTTGACATAGGTCAGATATCCCCAAGTATTAAGATAGCCTAGACTCGATTTCTTACCATGCCATATCTTATATGGTGTGGTAGGAACAGATTTTGATAGAACTCTATTTAATAGATGAATTACAGTTAATAAGACATATCCTCAAAGATATAAGGATAAATCAGTGAAGCTCGTCATGGACCTGACCATATCTAATAAGATATAGTCCTCCTTTTAGATATCCCATTGAGCTGAGGTGTTCCAAGAGGAGTCTATTGAGAGACTATACCATTGTTCTTAAGATATTTTAATATTTTTTTATTAAGATATTCATCTCTTTGATCAAATCGAAGAAACTTAATAGATTTATCTATTTATTTTTCTACTTCATTTCTAAATTTTTTGAATTTTTCAAAGGCTTCAGACTTATATTTCACTAGATATATATACCCGTAATCATCGGTAAAGATGATAAAATAGCTATAACCATCACTAGTCTGTACATCAAATGGCCCATACACATCAGTGTGTACCAGGATAAGTAACTCAATGGCCCTTTCCCCATGTCCTATAAAGGATAACTTGGCTATTTTTCTTGAAAGGCAAGATTCATAAGCTACGTACGACTCTGAATCAAGAGAGCCAAGGATCCCATCCTTTTTCAATTTGTTTATCCCATCCTCTCCAATATGGCATAGGCTATGATACCGCAAGTATTTTTGATTAATTTGATCTCTGGATCTCTTTTGACCTATAGCACTCTTACTATTAGAAAATGGGTAGGGTTGCATCCATAGATTTAAAAATATTTTGAAACAGTAGTGAAAACAGATCTAGGTTAAACCTTTTAATCCCACATACTATAGATCTAATTTATATCTACCCAAGCCCTAGATCTAAGACATACATATAATCTAAAATTAAAATTAAAATTGAGATCGGATCTTAATACCTTGCACAGGTTGAAATACACCACAACTGATGATCTTGGATCTGAAGCTTCTTGAGCCGCATACATGTTCATACTCTACAGGTATCCATCGAGATCAAGCTTGAACCTTTCTTCTCATTGTAGATCTTTTTTCTCCAAGTAGAATCTCAGCCTTTTGAACCTTTGACCAATCTTTGATCTTTGACCATAAACTCAACACTTGAACAGTAGTCTTTTTCTTCATTCTTGATGTAGAAGCAATCACCCTCACCTTTAGGCATGTGAGAAGATGGGAAGCCCAACACTTGAGCATTGGAAAGAGAGAAAGAAGGGGAGATGGCGTGGAGAAGAAGAGAGAGATCTAAAATCACAAAAATTTAATTGTTTAAAACCCTAGGAGACTATCTTCTTAAATAGGCTTTTTCTTGATTCCAAATCATTATCCAATCAGGCTAAAAAGGTTAGTCCTTATCCTATAAGGTCATTTGTCTTTTAATCTAATTTTCTTCCTAAGAAAATTAGATCCAATTGGAAAGGCCTTGCCTCAAAAGTCAAGTAGATGTGGCACCCTCATCTTATAAGGCAAGATGAGAAGGCACCACATGATGTTTAAGGCAGGTAGTTGGAGTGCCAACTCTTGGCACCCCCTTAGGGTTGTAAGTGTACAAGAGAGGGGGCGTGGCCCCTCTCTCTCTCCCCTTCCATGCCCAAACAAAAGAGGGGTGGGCCCCTCTTTCCTTCATTTTCCTACTCCAAGAATATGCACCCTTGGTCTTTCTAGAAAGGGAGGCATGCACCTCCTCTTTCTTTCCAATTAATCCTCACCACAAAAAAAAAATCAAGGGAGAAGATAAGAAGATTTGTTTTCCAATCTTTTTAGACCCACAAATAAGTGTCCAGCTAAATTCAAATCAAAATGAATTTAGATTAGGTTCAAGGCTATAGACTTGATCCAATCCTTTCTAATAAGGAATCGAAATCCAGAGAAGAATTTGATTTAACCATGTGCTAGCGTGGTTCTCTTAAACCCAATAAGATTTCAATAAATCCTAATTCAATTAGAACATCACCTCCTTCATCTTCCCTTCCACTTACCATTATAATATTCTTCCTTCTGTCATCTTTGCTTGTTTTCTTCCACCAAAACCAAGCTTCCACCATCATTCCTCATTAGAAAATCCACCACCAATGTCTCATCTCTATCTCTTTCCATTATAATATTCCCTTGCACCCATCTTCCTTTCTATTCCACCATTAAAATATTCATCCCATTTTTTTCTCCACAGAAGTCCCACAAACTCTATCTTAGCTTCATTAACTCATGTGAGTTTTTGTAAATAAGTGTGCTTATGGTGTGTTTACTTGTGTATTAGCATCTATTAGCACTTGTGATTTGTATTTAAGTTTGCTTAAGCTTGATTAGTGTACTCTACATAATTCCTAGAAGATTCCGTAGATAGATAATTTATCATGTCTTTAAGATTGAGGCTAGTCATCTTAGCACTAATTTGACTAATAAATTTATCAGAAAAGATTGGTCCTCATTTAATCTTAGAAGAGTCTAACTCATGAACATTAAACATAGGTAGAGCATTTCTTAAAGAAGAAGCTTTTTCTTCATTGTTGAATGATATTTGAATCTTTTTTATCTTTGAATTTTTAGAAAATCTTCTAATGATTGTTCCTACTTCTTCTCTTCTTTCTAAAAGGATATTTTCAATCCTTTCAGTTTGTCTTCCTATAGTACTGAGGGCAAGATTGATAAAATTTTGTTATTCAATAATCTACCCAAGATATTCTACCTTAGGAGTTTCTTTAAGACCAATAACAAATAATTTTACAAGACTAGTACGAATTCTTCCATCAACTAGTATAGATTCAAAAAGAGGATGTATTAAATCTATATAAGGACCTCTTTCAGTTTTTCATGATCTAGAAATAGTTTTGACCATAGCAACTTAAAGACTAGATTTGATATCCTCAAAGTAGTTATTAAACCAATCAAAGAAGAAGATATGTCTTTCTTCAGTTTTCATTTGTTTAAACCAGATGTCTTTAATAATGTTTCGCTCCTTCTTATTAAAAGTATCAAAAAACTATTATTTTTTATCTCTATTTTCTTCAAAATCAAATTCTTTCTTTAATAGTTTTTTATTTATCTAGAATTCATCAAAGTCAATTATATTGATTTCAGGTTTAGATCTTATCAGCTCATACATAGCATATGCAATATCTGAAGATCTTGATTGAGCTTTTTTCTTTTCAGAAGTAGATATATCAGATGTAGAAATTCCCTTATCTATTGTAATTCTTCTACTAGTAGAGAAATATACTTCTACATTCCCATCAGGAGTTTCTATGATTCTATTAGCTTCAAAGTTTTGAACTTCCTTGGGTTCTATAACTTGATCTAGAGTCCATTTTTCTGACATATTTATTTCATCCCATTTTAATCTTTTAGGGGTTATATAATTATTTTTTGGATTGGCCATAAACAAAGTAGTTAATCCCTTTGAAGTTACTAGTTTTACCCCAGGACTAATAGTAGTCATAGCTTTATAGTAGATTCTATAAGTAACAGATAGATTCTCTGTTCCTGGTTTTCATCTCATCCCTGAAGTAATCAGATTAAGAGTGAGACAATCAAGGATATTTGGATCTGTTAATGAAACAGACAAGTTTGGGCTAACATTAAAGAATACTGATCCATTACTCAAATTAACTTCTATGAGTCTTAATAGAGAATCTTTAAAATCTAGATTTCGACAGTCTCTTAAATAGCCTAATGCTAAAGTATTAAGACCCATTCGAGTTAATGGCTTGATAGAGACCTGGATAAATCCTATATGCAAATATTTATATCCAGAAGGTATTAGGTCTAGGTCTTCTCTTTCTAAAAGACGCACTGTTTCTTTGTTGGAGCTAATAGAGAAAGTTTTTTCTATAGTTTTAACAAAATATTTATTTTTAGAGACAAAATATGTCTTATTATATATTTCACTAAAATTTACCTTAGGCATTTTTCAATTACCAATACTATCCTCTAACTCCTCAAAACATACAGAAGATTTATTTTTTATTGACATGGTTCTAATACAGTGAGGTTTCTCACCCATTTCAGATTTAAGAAGTATAGCAAGAGATGATACCGACTGAATATCTAAAGAGAAAACCTTTGATCTGTTATAAATGTAATCAAGAAGGACACCTAGCAAATTGATGCTATAAAAATATTAGAGCAAAAATTAGAGAAATATCTGAGAAAAAACTTTGAAAGATATGAAAGAAAAGTTAAAAGATTTGATTAACAACCTAGATCTAGAATCAGAATCTTGTACTTTTACTTTAAGCATTTATTTCTTTGTTTCGTTGTTTAAGTACTGTACTTTATTTTATTTTGTTAGTTTTGTCCTTTCTTTTATATTATATTAAGTAGCTTTATTTTATTTAAATTTATCTGCTCTTAGTTAAATTTAGTTCTATACATTTTACTTTGTTTACTGTATTTTTCTTGGTTAAGTTTTATTTCTTTCTGTTAGTAGTCTTTTTCATTTTTGGTTAGCTCTGTGCTTACTTAGTTTAGTTTATTTACTGCAGTCAGTTAGTAGTTAGTTCATTGGATTCTTTAGCTCAAAAGATAAGATTTTATAAAACGAATTATGTCTTAATGTCTTATATGATTTTCTATTGGTCTTATAAGATCCTTTTTTTTTTACCAATTCAAGTTTATTTTGTATAGAAAATAGTTATTTTCAAATATGACTTAGGTAGAGACTTTATCTTGTTTTAAAAAAAATTTAAGATTTTAAGGTTATAGATAAAATCTCTCGGTCTAATTTTATTGATCTTCTAAAGTTTTTAGAGAAGTGATTAAATCAACCATTATTGGATTTCTTTTCTATCTATATTATTAAGGGTTAGATATTTTCTTACATATTTATAATATTATTTTAAAACTTATTAGATATTATTTGTTAGTAATCTAGTGGTACTTATTTATTAGATTTAGTATAGTCTCGAAAGATTTTATTTTCTTCTTTTTAAGAATCTTTCGAGCTCTCTTATCAAATTTTCTTTTGGATTTTTTGTGTTTCTTTATATACGATCCAAATTGAGAACAGAAGTCTTCTAAATTATAGAGATCATTTATCTTTTCTTTATTAGATATCTTTATAAATCGATCTCTGATCCTTGACATGCTATTCAATTTAGATCTACCAAAAGAAATTATCCTATTTGACTTACTTTTATTACCTATGTATTCTAATCTAGTTCTATCTTTTTTTAGGAGTAAAGAAGTTATTCCTAAATTAATTTTTAGAGATAATAATTTTTAAAAAAATCTTTTTAAACCTAAAGAAGATTCTAATATAGCAGAGTAAGTATCTCTATACCATCTAAACTTGTCTAAACAGCTATTCCTAAGGTTACTTAATTTATTATCTATATATAACTTATCTATAGTATTTAGAGGATAATCTAAAGGATTGTTGCCTTTAGAATTCTTCTAAACAATATTCATAATTTTTGAGCTAGTGGAAGAGATTTTTCACCAACCTTTCAATTACCTCAGCAAGTAATTTATCATTATCTTAGCAATTAGAATTTATGAATAATCATGGATCTTACGAACTTTCAAATGTATCATTGTCAATTGATGACAACTATTAACCATTTAAAATTTTGTAAGTCCATCAGGGTTCCAACCAAGAGATCTTCTCTTGGGATGGATGGTGGATAAGTTGTCAAAAATTTTTGTCAACTGTGAATCCACAAAGGTTGTTCTAGGATAATAATTTATTATCCTAGGGACTTGAATTGCTAGATTATAGTTAGAAATTGATTTATCTTTGATACTTTCTGAAATAAATAATTTACTAACTATATTCTTTCTATCAACTATTCTCTTATCCTCAGAGTTTTTTGAAATTAAGAGATTACTAGTTTTTAAAAAATTACTAGCTCCTAAGGGACTACTAGTTCCTAAGACTAAGGGATTAAAAGTTCCTTTATCCTCAAAGAAGCATGAAGTTTCATAAATTTCTTCAGACAAAGAGATTAAACTAAATCTACTAGATGAGGGAGATAGGTTTAAGATAGGCTGGTTCAAAGATTTGAATTCAGATAAAGAGTCTGGCCTGATTTTTAGATCAAACCAATCGTATGTAGAAGTATTTTCTTCAAGAGTTTCATAAGAAGAAATTCTATCAAATTGATTCAGTATAATTTTATCTAATTCTTTTGAGAATTTCTTTTCAGATTGTTCTTCATAATAGTCAAATATTGGACGAACCTCAGTTAGATCTAGATAATCTTCCTCAAAATTTTCTTTAATGATTGATCGTGTTCTTCAATAGATACCTTCAACTGATCGATGCCTAGACTTGACTCAGAGGATTCAAGTAAAGATATAGAATTTAGATTGACTTCAGTATCAGTATCGAGATTATAAGCAGTTTCAATGATTTCATCAAAAAAATTTTCTTCAATCAAAATTTTATCAAATTCTTCAGATGAATCATTTTCAGTTTCAACTTTCAAGAGATTAGGTAGAATATCGATCTTTATAGAGAAATCACCAATCTTTACTAATAAATTATTAGAATTATCTCGATCAACTTTAGATTCCTTATTATCCTCTAAAAGGCTATCAGTCTGAGTTTCTTTAAGGTTGAGATGAAGATTCGTACAGTTTTGTCATTTCTCAACCTGGTCTAAATATTCAGTAATTTTATCAGGACAAGTTTTTACTTTAGAAATTTGATCAAGATCATTGGTAGAAACTTTATTAAGACTCTTACTCCTCTTATTTTGAACCTGAGAAGGTTCAGCTTTAGAGCTTCTACAATCTTTCCATGATTCAGCTATCCTATTGATGACAGTTTTTTGAATTCTAGGACTAGTTGAATATGTCCCCAGATGCAACCAATACAAGTTCATCAACAAAATATAAGTGAAAGAATTTATAGAAAATACTGATATGAAGGATTATAGACTCTCTAATTACAAAGAAGTATATTGGACAACTAATAGCAAGAATTTTTGGGCAGAAAAATACTGGACAAATGGAAGGATATGGGTTACCATAGATCTACCCATAGTAGTACCAGAGAAAAAAAGAAATTAGGATATTCTGCTGAATCTAGAAAATTATCTTGAAAAAATAAAGAATGAATTAGAGTATCCTTAGAGTAGAATGATTCTCTCTCATCAAGATGAAGAAGAAGATAAAACCACTCCAGGATTTGACGACTCCTTCAATCTTGCCTTACTCTTCGACATCGAAGAATAAAAAAAAAGAGAGAAAAATATTTTCTACTAATCCTTTTATCAATCTCTTGATAGAGAATTTTTTTTTATAGGTACAATCCAGTGGCTCTTCTAGCTACTTCTATAACCAGATCAACCACTACTATTATATTGAAGCTAGTTTAATTCTCAAAAAATATTCAACCTCAAAAGTCGATCTACACTAGGATCCAAAGATGACAAAAAAGCTACAGAAAGATTCCTGACATTGTCACTATTTATCTACAGAAAGATTTCTGACACTGTATGCTGCAGAAAATCAGACTTAAAATCAATTAAGTTTCGACTTTCAGTCTGACTTCTAGAGGCTTCCGGATTCCAAACCAATTAAAATCTAGCTTGTCCTAGCTACCTGTTAGTTTATGTTCCAGTCTAAAATTAGCTTAGCTAGCACTGATCGTCTTCCCTTAGTTTATGCTAGTTCTTCATAGCCTTCCATTAGCTTGTGCCTTAGTTTAGATTTTTATCTTATGTACTTAGTTTATCTTCAGATTATCATTAGCTTGTTCTAAGTACTTATAGGTTTGTGTGAGTCTGTCCAAAAAGAAAGGACAAAATTAATAAAATAAAATAAAGTACAGTACCTAAACAATGAAATAAAGAAATAAAAGCTTAAAGTAAAAGTACTTTAACTAATTAAATAGCATATAATCACTCCATTGTTTACTTCGTAATTGCACAAAAGATTGCACTATGATTTTAATATAATCTTATAACATGTTACAAATGATATTTGAGTTGTTTACCCTAATTGATCTGTTGTTTACTTCATAATCTCTACCAACCTTAGGGTTGTTTATCCTTAAAGACTGATCCGTTGTTTACTTCATAGCCTCGGTAACATTTCGATTGTTTATCGTTGTGCTACAGTGACATGCTACAGTGTGCAACAGTACTGCATAGTATTTCTGCTACAGTACTATACAGTGCATATACTACAGTAATTAGCTACAGTATAGGTACAGTAATGAACAGTAATATAAACAAGCTTAAGCGTAAAGAAAGCTTAAAACCTAATTAACAATAGAAAAATGAGCTTTATTTATAAACGTACACTTACATAGAGTCTGATAAAATTGAAATACATACCGTATAAACTTTATGTACACTAATTAAGCTTAAGTAAACTTAAATACAAACTACAAGTGCTAATATATGCTAATACATAAGTAAATACACCATAAGCACACTTATTTATAAAAAGTCATATGAGTTAACAGAGCTAAGTGACAGAGAACTAAGGTTTCTGTGGAGTACTGTGGAGGAAGAGAATGGGATGAATATTTAAATAAAAACATGGAGGATGTTTGAATGGGAAGTGGTGTAGTGGATGAAATGAAATGATTTTTTAATGAAGGAATGATGAAACGAAGTGGTGTACTGATGGTAGAGAACAAAAGGAGAATAAACAAAGGAAGAAATGGAGAAGATGCTTCTTTGGAAGAGTTTTTTAAGGGAAGATGAAGGAAGTGGTGTTTGGTGGAAGAAAAGGAGGACTCTACCTGTCCCTGATGAAAGGAACAAATGAAGAAGTTTAAGGAAAAGTAAGAGAGTTTGGATGAAGAAAATGGAGACTTCGTGGAGAAGATGGAGTGATGAAGAAGGAAGAAGTGGATTAGAGGAGGTTTAGATGGAAGAGAAGCAGAGGAAAAGGAAGATGGAGATAGAGAAAAAAGGCTCTGTCATTAGCATCGAACCCCTCTCAGCCTTGCCTCTCCATGCTCGGCCTCCCCTAAAGCGGATGCCTTCTCTTTTATTTATACACGAGGGAAAGAACTATGCAGACTTCAATCAGTTTGGAGTCTGACGGACTTCAATTGGTTTGAAATTTGGAGGCTTCTAGAAGTTAGAACCGAAGTTAGAACTTAATTGATTTTAAGTCTGATTTTTTGTAGCATCTTGTCATCTGTATACAGTGTTAGGAATCTTCCTGTAAATGAATAGTAATATTATCAAAAATTTTTCTGTAGCTTGCTTGTCATTTTTGGATTCTAGTGTTGACTGAATTTTGAAGATGAATCATCTCTGAGAATTAAACCGACTTCGAGAATAGTAGTGGTGGTTGTCTCTAGAAAATAGTAGTAATTATCTAGTTGTAGAAATGGCTAATAGAAGAGCCACTGGATTGTACCTGCAAAAAGAAAATTTTCTACCAAGAAATTGATAGAAGGGTTAGTAGAAAAATAATTTTCTCTTTTTTTTTTCAAAAGAACATTCTAGTTCTTGTTTTCGGATGATAGGTGGCAAAGTCATCATCGATCATATATACTTCTTCCATTTCTTCTTTTATATTTTGATTTTAGAATGATGCTCTAGAAGTAGAAGCTTCTGATTTTTGTAGTTCATAATTTTTTTAAAAATATTTTTCATAGATCTTCTTATAGAGAGATAGAGCTCTTTCAAAAGCTTCTTCAGCAGTTTCTGTATGTAGTCTAGGTGAGTCTATTAATAGTTGAATTAAATAAAAATTGAAGTTCCAATTAAAGTTCGTTCTAATGTAAATCCTTGGATTATTAGGTCTTTATTAAATAAAATCCATCTTTTGATATATATTTTTTTGTTCAAAAATATTGAAAATTGATCAATTTTTATGTGGAACTTCTACTTTAATATCCAAGGATGATCTGTCTCGGAGTAGAATCTCATCAGATTGATATCATCGATGCTGTGATATCTTTTGAGAACTTCAAATTTCATATCTTCAGAAAGTATGTCTGAGATTATTCCAAATTTGATCCACCAATGATAGTAGAACTAGATAGACAAAATTTTTTGGTATTTAAATTTTATGAAACATGGATGCCTGTATTCTAGATTTTGAATATAAAGAAAATTGATCCAAGCTTTCTGATAATCCCAATAGCTGAATTCTTTATCTCCATAGTTTCTTATTCTCAAGGTCTTAGTAGAATTGGAGTTCTCCTCTGGATCCCAATATTTCAAAGAGAAGATTTTTAGTATGAGAAGTTTAGAGTAAGCAGTCTCACCATTTTGTTGATTGTTGTGATGAACATATATGCTTTTGGTTTGAGTCAGAATTTCTTCATGATAAACTTGATCTTTTTCTCCTGTCTTAGGAATATGAAAGTTTTCTTTTGAAAGAGTTTTTTATCAGGTCAAGGATATTAAGGTTTAAATCATGTACTTCCAAAGAAAAAAGGTTCTCTTCTAATTTGAACATATAGGGATTTGGACAGTATGGCTCTTTGATAGAGGTAGTAGAAGTATTGGGTGTTCTATAGTTCCAAGATTGACTTGTCTGATCCTTCTCTTTAGAAAATTGATCTTTTGAAGATGGGATTTCAAAATATGCTTCCCTGTAAAAGTACGACAGAATCAGTTCATAATATTCAGTTGCAACTAAGAAGATTTTTTCTTGTAGATAATAGATGATTAATTAGGGACCTTATAGCCTTTTTAAAGTCTTCCTTCTGATTGAATATATGAGTTTGCCATATTTCATTAAATAGTAAATATTTTTCTAAAGAAAGTTGTGGAACAAGGCAGGAGGGATATTTTTGTTCCTTGCTCTAAATTTTATATTTTTGTCAAAGAAATATGGATACGAGTTTTTTAGTTGATTTGAGGATTCATGTATCAGTCTGTTTTGATTCCAGCATCTTTTTGTTAATTTGTTAAAGTGCTTTGGTTTTAAGATTATGTAATCATTCAGAAAAGACTTCTTATTCTTAAACATAATGGTTAAGTAAGGATGATGAGTTTTAGTAAGTGCCATATAGAAACCAGCGACAAAATTAAAGGATTCCCAAAAGAGTTTTAATTGTTTTTCATTTAAAAGTTTATCAGCTAATTCTAAAACTTGGTCTAGTGGGAGTATGATGTTATGATCTAGTTGGATTTTAATTTGAAAAGATTCTATTACCTTTTTTGATAGTACTAATCCATTTCTTATTATAATTCTAAAAAATACTTGCAGATGATTTCATTGTTGCTCATCATTGATGTATATAATTATGAAATGAGCCAAAGGAAGAAGGATTTGTATCTGGTTAATTAATAATATTATGTCAAATTTAAAGTAATTATTGGCTCCATGAACTTTCTTCAATATATTTCTTGGAATCAGAGTGTCATATTTTATCCATTGCAATATTTTATATAAAGATTTATGATTATAAATTAATCTTAACTTTCTTCTTATTCTTCTGTGATATTTGAGTTTTGATTTTGTATTGTTTTTGCTGGATAATTTTTTGTACATATTTTGGAAGCTTTTCAGAATTATAGCAAGTCTTAAATAATATTCTCTGGTTGCCTTGTGTAATGATTTCTTTTTCTGTAATAGTAAAAGGCTTAAGATAGGCTAAGAAGGGGTTCCCCAATATAACTCCTTATTTAAAGTTTTAAATAATAAAAAATGATATTTCAATACAAAGTTTTCCTATGCATATTTGGACTTTAGAGATCTTATGGTTTACTTTCAAAATTTTTTCTTCAGTAGTTTGGAGATTTTGATTAAATTTTTTAAAATATCTTGAAGGAATTAGGTCTTATCTGATACAATTTACCTCAGCTCCCGAATCCATCAAAGCTTCATGTTTAAAGTGATATCCATCTTTTAGTTTAAATAGAGCATCACAGATCTATTTTTCATTCAGTTTCTTAGGAATCTTTCTAATTCTTTTATCAAACTTTCTTTTAGATTTTATAATTTTCTTTTTATATAATTTACTCTTTTGGGATCCAAATTTATAGTCAAGATTTTTTAAGTTATAGAGATAGTTTGTCTCTTTTCTTTTGTGTGGCTTTATAGATTGATCTCTAGTCAATTCAGGTTAGCTAGAAAGAATTTCAATAGACTGTGCCATGCCATATGATATATTTCCTTCAATTGTTACCACTATAATACTAAGAGACATGAGAAAAAATAGAGTATATGTTGAAATAAAAATATATAATGATATAGAAGAGAAAAAGATAGGAAATATTGAGTATCCTTTTCAAATCTACAATATCATTGCTCTTGAGGATATGGATAATCAAGTAGGATTTCGATCAAGAATAACAAAAGGAAAAAAAAAAATTGCCAAAGATTTTGATCCATCTGCCAAAGATTTTGATCTCAAAATTTATGAAGTTATATCATATTTAGAAGTCTATTGGGTAGTCAGAAAATTGCAACAATAAAAATGCTGGACTGATGGGAGAATTTGGGTGACTACCAATCTTCCAACTCGAATACCAAATCAAGAGGACCCTCAAGATCTTCTATACAGAAAAAAATTCATATCCAGAATGGCATACTCTTCTCAACTTAGAAAATTATCTAGAAAAAATTCAAAGCCATAAACTATTTAAAGAAGGTATTTTATCATGCCTAAAAATTGAAGAAGATTTTGGAGACAACTACAGATAGATAGACATCTATCTATTTTATGGCCCAGAAAGTTCAGAAAGAAAGTTGAGCAAGATAATTTTCTCTAGCACTCAACTAACTCACTCTAAATGGTTGAGCGGTAAAATATATATATATATATATATATATATATATATATATATATATTATATATATATATATATATTTTACTAACCCTTCTACTAATCTCTTGGTAGAAAAAATTTCTTTGCAGGTACCAATTTATGGCTCTTCAATGAGCCACCCTTACAATCAAATGATTACTACCATCTTCTGAAGACAACCACTACTACTATCTTCGAAGCCGATTTAATTCTCAGAGAAAGTTCATCTTCAAAATCGATCTACACCAAGATTTAAAGGTGACAAACAAGCTACAGGAAGATTCCTAACATCATAACTATCCATCTATAGAAAGATTTCTGACATTATACAGAGAAGATAAAATGCTACAGAAAATCAGATTTAAAATCAATTAAGTTCCGACTTCGGTTTCAACTTCTAGAAACCTCTGGATTTCAAATCATATGAAGTCCATCGAACTCCAAATTGATTGAAGTCCGTCGAACTCCAAATTGATTGAAGTTCGTATAGTTCCTTTCCTTGCCTATAAATAAAGGGGAAGGCATCCGCTCTGGGGGAGGCCGAGCGTGGAGAGGCAAGGCCGAGAGGGGATGCTGCTAATGACAGGATCCTTCTTTCTTATCTCCATCTTCCTTTCTTTCCTCTATTTTTTCTTTTTCTCTTTCTCCAAATCTCCTCCTCCTCCATAAAGCAGTCGTCTTCTCCACAAAGCTTTTCTTCTCCTCCTAATCTTCCTTCATTTGTTTTCTCCATCACAAACAGGACTTTGGTTTCTCTGCATAAACAAAGTCTCTGCTTTTCTTCTCCTTCATTCATTCTATTAAAAAATTCTTCCAGAGAAGTATCATCTCCATTTCTCCCATTTGTTTAATCTCTCTTTCATTTGTTTTCTTCCACCAAAGCAAAGGTTCTTCATCATTCTCCATTAAAAAATCCCTTCCATCACGTTCCTCCAACTCCTTCTCATTATAATATTCCCTTTCCACTTCCATCTTCTTCTTTCTATTAAAATATTCATCCCATCCTTTTTCCACAGATTCCTCCACAGAAATCCTATAAACTCTATCATTTAGCCGTTAATCTATGTGAGTTTTGTAAATAAGTGTGTTTACTCATGTATTAGCATATATTAGCACTTGTGATTTGTATTTAAGTTTACTTAAGCTTGATTAGTATAAATAAAGTTTGTATGGTGCATATTTCAATTTCACCAGACTCTATATAAGTGTACTTTTGTAAATAAAGCTCATTTTTTTATTTTATTATTGTTAATTAGATTTTAAGCTTTCTTTATGCTTAAGCTTGTTTATATTACTGTTCATATTACTGTCCATTACTGTAGCTATACTATAACTAATTACTGTAGCATATATACTATAGCAAAAATACTATGCAGTACTGTTGTCCACTATAGCATATTATTGTAGCACAATGGTAAACAATCAGAATACTACCGAGGCTGTGAAGTAAATAACGAATCAGTCTCTTAAGAATAAATAACCCTAAGATTGGTAGAGATTGTGAAGTAAACAACGGATCAATTAGGGTAAACAACCCAAATACCATCTATAACATGTTATAAGGTTGTACTAAAATCATAGTACAATCTAGCATGCAATCATGAAGTAAACAATGGAGTGATTATATGCTATTTAATTAGTTAAAGTACTTTGTTTTACTTTAAGCTTTTGTTTATTTCTTTGATCTGTTGTTTAAGTACTGTACCTTTATTTTTTTACTTTATATTAAGTAGTTTTATTTTATCTTTGTTGCATTTATGTTTCTTTGTTCTTGTTCTTGTACTTACTTAAGTTTTGTTCACTCTACTTAGTTCTGTTTCATTTTGTTTACTGCATTTATCTTTGTTTAAATTTTATTTTTTTTCTTTTCTATTTTGGTTTATTCTACTCTTACTTAGTTTAGTTTACTTATTATAGCAGTTAGTTTGTAGCTAATTCTTGTAGTTAGTGCTGTTAGTTTTATTTACTGCAGTTAGTTAGTATCAGTTTGTTCCTTCTATTAGCCTTACTTATTCTGTAGTTAATTTATCTTTTGGTTATAGTTCATAGTTTGCAGTTTACTTTTATCAGTAGTATAGTGTACTTAGTAGTTTATTTATTACATTTATGTTTATTTATTTTGTTAGTTTATTTATAGTCTTAATCCTTCGTAGCCTTCATCTTAGTCTATTTACTTTATGCTGGATAGCTTTAGTTGTAATCATTTTAATTATTCAAAGTTTAGTTATAGTTCTAGTTTTAATTATTAGAAGTTTAGTTTATCTTAAGCAATTAAAGTTTTATATTTTTTAGTTATTAGTTGATATATTAGCTTGTGTTTCTTTATTAGCTTTCTATTAATTTATGTTTCAGTTTGTAATTTCTTATATTAGCCTAGCTTGCACCTTAGGTTACCTTAGTCATCCAATTTGCCTTATCATTTCATTAGTTTGTGCCTTAGTTTAGGTTATTTATATTTTATGTATTTAGTTTATATTTAGATTTCCATCTTGTGTCTAAGTATTTGTTAGTCTATCCTTCATCTCCATTCTGTATGTCTATCTGTTCATCCTCTACCTTTGTTTCCTGTGTCTACGTAGGTATTATGTTAGGTCTGACTTCATATACTCAATTATAATCATTTTGCTGTCATACTTCTGGGTTTCGGGCTGTTAGATATACGGTGCATGCGAGCAATATCATATATCTTATAGTTCGTCTATCCATTTGCTGCTTCTACGTGTACTCACATAGCCTATCCATTTACTGCTTCTATGTATACACACGTAGCTTTTACTGCTATGTCATACTACTGTGACAATATACATCATGGTTCCGACCCACTCACACACACACTACTGCTTCCACGTGTATGCACATTGGCCCAGGTCAATTTGGTATCAGAGCCAATTTTTCATACCGGAGAGGGTATCTGACGATTTTTTGAGCCATATAGAGTGAGAGCGATCAACGAGCACTATAAATCCCGCTTTAGCCGAGGAAGATGTTTAGGGTGGTAAGTCACAAATAGACTATTGGTGTCATCTCAATGGCTGGTATCCTTAGATCTCTTATCGAACTTCTGAATACTGATTCTGTTATGTGTCTTACTATATCTGAAATGGATAAAATATCTATCTATATTAGAACTGATCTTGATCTATATTTATAAAATACTTCAAATCAGCAAAATGATTAAAACTCTAGTAACTCCTCAATAGTCTGCATACTTATAAGAGTTAGAAAATAGTTAATTAATAATAGTTTGTTATTTTATAGTCTAGTTATATATTTTATAAATTAATTAGTAGTATAGATGTATATTTTATAAAGTCTAAAATAGAAGTTAGAAATAGTTAACACTTCCCAGGTAATGAAGAAGTAGATTTATGAATAATAAGACTAGTCAAGTTAAAGTTATGCATTTAGAAATAGATATAAAATAGGTAGACTAGTTAGATTTATCTAAGCATATATTTAAAAATTAGTTAGCTGATTCTCTCTATATATTAAAATGGATGAAGATATTGAAGCCTTTGATGTTGAGGACTGGGATCAAAATGATATACAAGATGATATAGAATTCATCTACCCTAAAGAAATAGAAGATGAATTCTATCCTGAAGAAATTAATATAGAAATATTCGCTCTAGAAGTATTTGAAGAATTTGATGGAGAAAATGAAGAATAGTCATTTGATTATTATCCTCAAAATTTTAAAAGAACAAAACTTAGACTTAAAGATTTTGGGATAAAGATACTCTTCAAGCCGAGGAAAACTTTGCCCTTTAAGATAAGAAAAATCCTCACCTTCTAACTTAAAAGATACCAGACTTCAAAAACATGCCCATTGTCTAACTATATCTTCAAACAAATCTTCTATTACTTGGAGAGAAATAAAAAATAGTACAAATGATTATAGAATAGAACCTACTATAGATATTTCATACGATTTAAAAAGAAAAATAAAAAAATTAGCTAGGCTAGTTTTAGATACTTCATATGGCTTTTATATTGACTCTAAAATTATAGAAGTTACTAAATTATCTATAAATAAAGAACTACTAAGAGAAGACTTCGATTCTGATAAAAACAAAGATAGAAAAGAGTGGTTCTTGGATACCTATAGTAAAAGGATAAGAGATTTTATAAGAAAAGTATGATTTAGTCAGATGAGGACTGAAGAGAGACATATTTTCTTCTTTGATCGGTTCGATAAATATTATATCCAAGACCTTAAGGGAGCTAGTCCTGAAATACAAAAAACTGTAATTAAAAGAATGATGGCTGAATCATGGAAAGATTGTAGAAGCTCTAAAGCTGAACCTTCTCAGGTACAAAAGAAGAGGAATAAGAGTCTAACTAAAGTTTCTACCAATGATCTTGATCAAATTCCTAAAATAGATACTTATTCTGATATAATCTTTGAATGTCTAGATCAGGTTGAGAAACAATAAAACTGTATGGATCATTCTCTCAACCCTAAAGAAACTCAGATTAATAGTCTTGTAGAGGATGATAAGGAATCTGAAGTTGATCGGGATAATTTTGATAATTCATTAGTAAAGATTGATGATTTCTCCATAAAGATCGATACTCTACCCAATCTCTTGAAAGTTGAAATTGAAAATGATTCATCTGAAGAATTTGATAAAATCTTGATTGAAAAAAGTTTTTCTGATGAAATTATTGAGACTATTCATAATCTCGAATCTGATACTGAATTGAGTACTGAAGTTAATCTAAATTCTATATCTTTACTTGAATCCTCTAAGTCGAGTCCAGACATCAGTAAATTGAAGGTACTAGGCAAAGAACATGATGAAATCATTGAAAAGATTACTGAGGAAGATTATATGGATTTAACTAAGGTACCTCCAATATTTGACCATTGTGAAAAATAATCTGAAAAGAAATTCTTAGAAGAATTAGATAAAATTATACTAAATCAATTTGATAGAATTTCTTCTTATGAAACTCTTAAAAAAAATACTTCTACATATGATTTGTTTGATCTAGAAATTAGGCCAGACTCTTTATTTGAATTCAAACCTTTGAACCAGCCTATCTTAAAACTGTCTCCCTCATCTAGTAGGTTTAGTTTAATCTCTTTGTTTGAAGAAATTCATGAAACTTCATGTTTCTCTGAGGATAAAGAAACTAATAATCCCTTAGTCTTAGGAACTAGTAATTCTTTAGGATATAATAATCTCTTAGACTCAGAGAACCCAGAGGATAAGAGAATAGTTAGTAGCGAGAATATAGTTAGTAAATTATTTATCTCGAAAAACTCTGAAGATAAACTAATTTTCAATTATAATCTTATAGTCTAGGTCTCTAGGATAATAAATTATCTTAGATCGACTTTAGTGGATTCACAGTTGATAGAAATCTCTGACAACTTATCCATTATCCATTTCGAGAGAAGAACACTTGGTTGGAACCCTGATGGATTTACTGAATTTTAAATGAGTAATAGTTGTCATCAATTGACAATGATATATTTGAAAGCCCATAGAATCCATGATTATTCACAAATTCTAATTGCTAAGATAATGGTAAATTACTTATTGAGGTAATTGAAAGGTTGGTGGAAAATCTCTTCCACTAACTCAGAAATTGTGAATATTGTTCAAAAGAACTCTAAAGGTGTTAATCCTTTAAATTATCCTTTGAACACAGTAGATAAACTTTATGTAGATATTAATAATAAATTAAATAACCTTAGGAGTAGTTATTTAAATGAGTTTAGATGGTATAGAGATACTTACTCTACTATATTAGGATTTTCTTTAGGTTTAAAAAGATTTTTCTTAAAGTTGTCATCTCTAGGTTTAAAAACTAATTTAGGAATAGCTTCTTTATTCTTAGTAAAGGATAGAATTTGATTAGAATACCTAGTTAATATTAGTAATTTAGATAAAATAATTCTTTTTGATGAATCTAAATTGAATAGCAGCTCAAAGATTAGAGATCAAATTAGAAATATACCTAGTAAAGAAAAGATAAATGATCTCTATATCTCAGCAAATTTGTGTTATCAATTTGGATTTCAAATAAATAAAATATATATAAAAAAATATATAAAATTCAAAAGAAAGTTTGATAAAAGAGCTAGAAAGTTCCTAAAAAATAGATCAACTGATATTCTATTTATCTTTGATTTACTATAAAACCAATAAAGAAGGTCATCATTCGATAAACTTTAGGGTAAGCTATAAGATCTTTAAGCTTCTCATTTGTTTATATTACTTCAAAATCCTAAAACAAAGAATTATACTTAAAGATTTTTTGGTTATGGAAGATCTCGTTACAATGATATCTTAGGCAATATATCAGTTTTTCCTCTTATATACTAATATAGTGTTCATCTCAGGAGATATATTTCATCAAGACAACATCAAAATGAAAGAAAATCAGATATCTGATGCTAGCAGAAAAGATAAATCTATAAGAGTTGCTCCAGGTATGTATAAAAGCTATCTTACTATAAAAAGAGAAATTCTTATAATTCGTCAAGCCATTTCAAATATTCAAGAAGCACTAATAGATCAAGAATTATAGAAGAATATCATTACAAAAATTTAGCTTCTAAACAAATATTCGTTAGGCGAAAAATATTTTTTTTTTACTTTAAATTTTGAGATAAATCGACTATTTTCTAACCTTGATTCAAGATTTTGCAGAAAAATGAACCACGAAAAGAAAATACAAAATAGAAAGACTGCTCTTGAGAAAAAAAAATTTTCTCAAAATTACAAACCAGAACTTTCTCAAAAGACTTATGACTTGGTCAATAAGGTATGGGAAACTCATCTTTTAAACCAAAAAGGAGTTTTTAGAAAAGCCATGACAGCTCTTGTTGATCATTTATCTGAAAAAGAATTATCTTTGATGGTACTAAAAGAAAAAATAAGATTATTAGATGAACACTTAGACCAAATCATACTGATTTGGCTACTCTCCTCAAAGTTGAGACACCTATAATAAATAAACAAAAAAGACTTGACTGTTGGAAAAAAGCTCAGAAATTTTAACTAGTGAACTTCTAGAAGATATTTTTTAAAAGGCAACTCAGCCCAATGAGACAAAAGAACTACTTGAAGAATTGCAGATCTTCCTGATAGACAGGCATAAACTATTTGTAGAGTTGTAATTTTTTTTGATAGATGGATGGAGTTATCCCAAGTTATATCTTCCATTGATCAATGAGTATGCTAAAGAAGAACTTAGAGCTCTATATAAAGTAGTGGTACAAGTAATGTCAGTTGATCCTTTCACCAATCTATATATATTTCTAGCTGTGGTCAGCAAAGTTCTATATGAAGTGAGAAAAATATACAAAAATATGTTAAAGGTTGTAATCTTCAGTGGCATTGAGACCAGAGAAGTTGGAATAGTAAAATATCCTTTCCAAATTTATGAAGTTAGTATTTTTGAAGAAGAAGCTATATTACATTATGTGATACAAAAGAAGGAGAGCTTCCAGAAAATTTTAATTTCAAAGAATATTCATAAAAGAGTCTATTAGAAGTCTACTGGAGAGCTCAAGAAAAGAAGACTCAACGATGCTGGTCTGATGGAAGAATCTGGGTAACTACTGTACTCTTTATAAATATTGAAGTAGCAAGAGCTTGGAAAAAGACATGGGATCCTCCATTAAATGAAGAAAATTATTCAGAGGAAGTTTAATGTAAGATAAGACAAATTAAATAAACTCTGCAATAATCAGATCCTCAACCAAGCAGCAAAAATCTAGAAGACTTAGCTATTTTATCACTTAGCCAATCTTATTCAGAAGGATGACCAAGATAATTTTCTAGTACTCAACCAACTCATTCTGAAAGATTGAGCTTTGTAAAAAAAAAAAAGAAAAATAATTTTTACTAACTTTTCTATCAATTTTTTGGTAGAAAATTTTTTTTTGCAGGTACAATCTAGTGGCTCTTCTATTAGCCACTTCCACAACTAGATGATTACCACCATCTTCTGAAGACAACCACTACTACTATTCTCAAAGCCGATTTAATTCTCAGAGATGGTTCATCTTCAAAAATTGATCTATATCAGAATTTAAGATGACAAGCAAGCTATAGGAAGATTTCTGATATTACCACTATTGGGTATAAAATACCCCAGCCGAAGTTCGTGAAAGACCGACCCTCCCAAGGCTCTTCCAGCTTCCGACTTTGTGCGGTATCTTTCTGAACTCCCCCGACTGTCCGAGCTTCCATAATACCATCCAGACTTCTCCGATAATGAGCTCCTCTATTCATATATCGGGCTGCTCCAAATGCTTTCCGAGCTTCACTATCAGTTGATTTTCTACAGTGATCGACTATTCTCCAAATCTCTTCCAGACTTCTTCCGGCTGCTAACGACTTTACTCCAAACTTCTTTCAGACTTCGTCAATGTCTGAGCTTCTCCAACAGTAGGACCTCTACAGTAACCAGACTTCATTCAAATTTCTACGACGGTCGACCGTCTTCCAGATTTCATCCGAGCTCCTACAAGAGCCGGATCCCAGCCGAACTTCTATAATGGACAGGCTCCATCAGCCGGATCTCTACTCCGAACTTCTTTCGGACCTTGTCAATGACCGAGCTTCTCCAGTAGTGGGACTTCCACAATAAGAAGTCTCCATCCGAGCTTCCACGGCAACCGATCTTCGTCCGAGCTTCTACAATAAGCGGATTTCATCCAGACTCCTACAAGAGCTGGACTCTGTATGAACTTCTACAACAGAATTGAATCCCGGACTCCTCCAACGTTCGACCTTCCACAGTATCCTCAAGACTTCTCCAGTGGATGAACCTCCACAACGCCATCCGAACTCCATTGTCGGTCGACCCACTGTCAGATTCCTCATGGAACTAGGCCTCTCCGATGGACGGTCCTCGATGAGCTTCTACACCAGGCAAATTCCAGACGGACTCCTCTAGCACTCGGACTCTTACCAGACTTCTCCAACAGAAAGTCCTCATTCGAGCTTCTACAGCAGATGACTTCCGTCTGTAGCATCAGCGCCCAAGGCACCCGACAACAATGGACTCATCAGCAACCTCAGAAATATCTGAGCTTCTCTTAGATTGCAGAAACAGAGAGCCATTCCGCTCCATCAGACGCCCCAGCCGAGCTTCAGCCGTCAGGCCTGAATTCTTTGGTAAGTCACGACAATGGCCACTACCCCACTCCACTCTCTGTAATGGATTCCACATGGCCCCACCACTCTCTGATAAGTCATGACAACAGACACCACTCCACTCTCCATAACAGATTCCACATGGTCCTGAACGGCCCCCTGATGCCACTACTCTCTGTAACAAACTCCACGTGGCCCCGAACGGCCCACTACCAGGCAGTTACAGATGTCGCTGTCAATTAGTTACGCTCTCTGTCTATAAAAAGGGACCCGCAGATACGTTCATCTCTAAGCTCTAAACTCTATCTCGAAACTCTGTTAAAATCCCATTTGAGTGCTTCATTTCTGTTGAGGCAGAGTACTGACTTGAGCATCGGAGGGTTTTGTCGGAGCACTCCCAACTCCGATTTAGACTTCCCTTGCAGGTCCCGATGGCGGACACGATCCCTTCGACTCCAGCTTCTCCGGTGTCAGTGGAATTCTACACCAACAGAATTGGCGCTAGAAGGAGGGCCCTTATGTCTTCGCAGTACCCTTGTTCTTAAAGGAGTACTCAATGGGACTGTCTCCCATCATCTTCTTCAACATCTTCTTCTTCTTCTCCTACCAGATCTCCACATGATGCCTCCCCGAAAGGCATCCATCAGGCGATCAATGGCCTCCACGGCCAGATCTCAGTGAGATCCGCAAGCTCTGGCCTCGTCCCCAGTTTTTCAGGCTCCACCTCCTTCGGCAACGGTAGTTGGTAGGGAGCAGTTCGACTTGCTGGTTCAGCAGGTCAGGGGCTTCACCGAAGTAGTGCAGGCCATGTAGCAACAGCCACAGCAGCCGCAAGCATCAGTGCGGCTGGAAAGAGCATCACTGGAGTTCCAGAATCTGACGATCGAGCGGGCCACTTAGGCCAATCGCCCTGTCTTCCCCGAAAAGGGGAAGCAGAAGGTGGAGAGCCCTCCGTCCGATCATGATTCCACTCCCCGAGGGTCCCTACCTCCATTCCACCAGAAGACCCTCAAGACTCGCAGTCGAGAGGACCTCCTGAATCAAAGATTCTAGGAGATGAACCGGCAGATCAAAGAGCTCCGACATGCTCCCACTGCTTATGGTGAGGATATCTGTACTGATCCTCCTTTCTCTTAAATGATTATGCAGGAACCAATCCCGTTGAACTTCAAGCTCCCCCAATTCAAGGGCTACGACGGGACCTCGGATCCAGTTAACTACCTGGAGGCCTTTCGGACAATGATGCTGCTCCATGGCATGCCAGATGTCATCCTGTGCCGAGCTTTCCCATTCACCTTCAAGGGAGCGGTAAGAAATTGGTACTCGATACTGAAGCCGGGTACTATCTTCTCCTTTGATTAGATGAGCCACCAATTTGTTGCTCATTTCGTCAGCAGCTGGCATCTCTAGAGAGGTTCGGAGTCCCTCATTAACATCAAGTAGGAGGGAGAATCCATCCAAACTTACGTTAACCATTTTAATGCCACCACATTGGAGGTCCGAAATTTGGACCAGTCAGTTGCAATGGCCACCCTGAAGAGCGGTCTTCAAAAGAATGATCTTCTATTTCTCTTGAAAAAAAGTATTCCAAAGACTTCGCTGATCTGCTGGTTCGGGCCGAAGGATATGCCCGAGCAGAGGAAGCCTTCAAGCTGAAGGACGAGGAGGCCACGAAAGAGCGGCAGGCGGGTGACTCCAGCAAGCTCGCAATTGAAAAAGGATCGAGTGAAGCTCGACCACATTCTCGAACTACCCCCGGACACAAGCGTGTCTGAACTCCCCCCCGAGCTCGTAGGTAGAGGAGCCCGGACCGCAGGGTTCGGTGGAGCTCTCTCCTAGGAAGATTCCACAGCTATGCCCCCCTCAATGCTCCAAAAGCTCAAGTGCTGATGGTGTTGAGTGGATGTCTGGCCAGGACACCACCTCCCAAGATTCTTTCAGTACCACGCGATGCAGCAGGAAGAAAGAAGAAACAAAACAAAAGAAAAAATAATTAAAATACATGGATCAGCTACAAAAGGGCTCGCCTCCACGGGGCATGCAAACTTCACTATGAAAAAAAAAAATTTACAAGAGGAGACCTCACCCTCAACTCTTGTACACCAAATTCTCTCTCACTAGAAGTTCCTCTCACAAAAGCTCTCTCTCTTGGAAGACCCCCTAAACCCCTGAAGTGCCTGGCGACCACTGTCCAGAAGCCTCTTGCTCCTTCTCTCTCAGTGCTTCCGCCTTTCTCTTCTTTTGGGTTCCATAAGGGCTTCGTACGGTGCGAAAAACTGACCACCTGCTTCACTGTTTGTCACAGGGCACTTTTAAAGGGTTAAACAGAGTTTAAATCTAATTAGATTAGGTTTAAGAGTCCTAAACAAGCCAATCAACCTCCTCAATCGTCGGATCGTCACAGGAATCTCCCTGGGCCGTTCGATCGTGACCGATCCACAGAATAGTGCCGTGGACCGCGTGAAACGTGTGGGAAACGCCCACGCGGTCCATAGGCCCAGCCGTGGACCGCCCGATCCACAGTGGACCGGGGCAACAGGGCCAGCAGGCCGCCTGGGCTGGCTCGCTCCCGCGCACCCGGCTGGGCCGCGTGCCTGCCTGGGCCGCACGCCCGACTGGGCCGCGCGCCCGGCTGGGCCGCCCGTCCACGTGGGTCGCGCATCCCGCATGGGCCTAGGTCACGCATCCCGCATGCCGCCACCATTCGCCGACGGTCCTCTGCTGCCTCGAACTCGTACCGACTTCAAAAGCTCGTATCTCCATCCGAGCTCCGTTTCGGGTGATCTTGATCTTGCTGGACTTTGTTTATCGCCGCGAACCTCGCTGTGGGCTCAATGTGGGCTGAATCATGAGGCATCAAATCCTAACAATATCCACCTCGACTCGATATTCGGCCTTCTCCAAACTCTGAGAGCTTCTAGATCTCCTTGCCCCCATGCCCTGGGGCAATCGCCTGCTGATCATGGATGGGCAAACATAGGAGTTGAGCCAGGCTGCTCGATCCCATCTCCATCGTATGCTATGCTCCTCCTGACCTGAGACCTGCTCGGGGCATCGTCCTACGGCAATAGGAATCTCACCTTGCGACGTCGCCTCTCGTCCTCCCGAGTCTCCTATCTCGTGCCCGATCTGCCTCCTGGAGCTCCACCTCACTCTGGGCTCCACCTAGCTCCCGAAGCTCCTCCTCGCACTAGGCTCCCCGCCAGGTAATAATGTCCTCTGCTCCCCTTCTTCCCCTCCAGCACAATCCTATTGTCGCGTAGCACCCTCAAGATTCCTCCACCAGCGACCGTCCTGTAGCCTCTCGAATCCAGTCTACTAAGTGAGATAAGATTCTGCCTAAAATTGGGTATGTATGAACCTCCCCCAATCTCCTCACTGCACTATCATGTGTCATCCAGCTGACCGTCCTAATGCCTCTGATCGCACAGCTCGATCCATCCGGCAGATATACAGTGCCCTTACTGTTCTCTAGGGAGTCAAACTGCTCCTCTCTGCAACATATATGATAGGAGAATGCAGAATCTAATATCCACTGCTGGGAAGAAGTAGATACCTCGTCAGATATCTCCAGGATATCTTCATCTAAATCGCTGCCGGCCGTCGCTACAGCAGCCACCATCTGATTTTTAAGTTGAGGGCAATCTCTATCTAGAATGCCTCGATTCGAGATCTACGAATTGGAAGACCTCGGTCCAGGTCTGATCTGGTTAGGTACCAGATCTTGGAATTTTTAGAGGTGATTTCAGAGGCGTTCTTTATCTGGAACGAAAGGCTGACGAAGAAGATAGCCAGGTAATAATGTCCTTTGCTCCCCTTCTTCCCCTCCAGCACAATCCTATTACCGCGTAGCACCCTCAGGATTCCTCCACCAGCTACCGTCCTGCAGCCTCTTGAATCCAGTCTGCTAAGTGAGATAAGATTTCGCCTGAAATCGGGTATGTATCGACCTTCCCCAATCTCCTCACTGCACTATCATGTGTTCTCCAACTGACCGTCCTAACGCCTCTGATCGCATAGCTCGATCCATCCGCAGATATACAGTGCCCTCACTGTTCTCCAGGGAGTCAAACTGCTCCTCTCTGCAACATACATGATAGGAGCATGCAGAATCTAATATCCACTACTGGAAAGAAGTAAATACCTCATCAGATATCTCTAGGATATCTCCATCTAAATCGCTACAGCGGCCACCATCTGATTTTTAAGTTGAGGGCAATCTCTGGCTAGATACCCCAACTTCTCACACCGATAACACCTGATTTTGCTTAAGTCCCTCCTGGACTTGGACCACCCTCGTTGCGATCTCCTGTCACTCCATCTACTGCCTCCTGCTCCTCCAGAAGCCACCAAAGCTGAGCTACCACCACCTGAGCTCGAAGCTGGGTTCTCCCTCTTGAGAACCTCGTTCTGGAGTATCGCCGCGGTGACCTCATCCATCTTGATAGTGCTCTTCCCCACTAGAAGAGCAGTCACCAAGGACTCATACAAAGGGGGAAGCGACACCAGCAAAACCAGTGCCCTGGTCTTCTCCTCAACATTCTAGCCAACGCTGAGGAGGTCGGTGAGGATCTTTCGGAAGTGGCTTAGATGCTCCTGCACGCTCTGTCCCTCAGTCATCCATAGTTGGTAAACTGCCTCCAGAGGAAAAGAGTGTTGGTGAGAGACTTCCCCATGTACAACTCCTTGAGCTTTGACTACAGCACCGTCGGGGAAGTCTCGCTCAGCACATGGATCACCACCTCATCCGTCAGGTACATACGGATGGTACTCACCGCCTACATCTGTAGCTGTTTCCAATCCCATACCTCCATGGTGGTCGGCTTCTCATCACACAAGAGAGCATCGATCAACCCCTGTTGGATGAGCACGTCCTTCACCCTTGCCTGCCACAAGGAAAAATTGCTCTTACCATCGAACTTGTTGATCTCCATCTTAATTGTTCCTGTCTTCTCCATCTTCAGTCTTGCTCACCACCACTGCAATCTACGTCCTTGTACTACCTGGCTCTGATACCACTTGTTGGGTGGATGTCTGGCCAGGACACCACCTCCCAAGATCCTTTCAGTACCACGCGATGCAGCAAGAAGAAAGAAGAAACAAAATAAAAAAAAAATAATCAAAATACATGGATCAGCCACAAAAGGGCTCGCCTCCACGAGGCATGCAAATTTGACTATGAAAAAAAAAATTTTACAAGAGGAGACCTCACCCTCAACCCTTGTACACCCAATTCTCTCTCACTAGAAGTTCCCCTCACAAAAGCTTTCTCTCTTAGAAGACCCCCTGAACCCCTGAAGTGCCTGGCGACCGCTGTCCAGAAGCCTCCTGCACCTTCTCTCTCAGCGCTTCTGCCTTTCTCTTCTCTTGGGTTCCGTATGGGCTTCGTACGGTGCGAAAAACCGACCACCTGCTTCACTGTTCGTCACAGGGCCCTTTTAAAGGGTTAAACAGAGTTTAAATCTAATTAGATTAGGTTTAAGAGTCCTAAACAAGCCAAATCAACCTCCTCAACCATCGGATCATCACTGGAATCTCCCTGGGCCATCCGATCGCGATCGGTCCATGGAATAGTATCGTGGACTGCGTGAAACGCGTGGGAAATGCCCATGCGGTCCACAGGCCCAGCCGTGTACCGCCCGATCCATGGTGGACCGGGGCAACAGGGTCAGCAGGCCGCTTGGGCCGGCTCGCTCCCGTGCGTGGGCTTGCGCGCGCTTGGGCCGTGCGCCCGGCTGGACCGCATGCCCGCCTGGGCCATGCGCCTGGCTGGGCCGCGCGCCCACCTGGGCCACCCGCCCGCGTGGGTCGCGCATCCCACGCGCCGTCGCCTGCGGCCGCACCACTGCCGCCCACCGCCGGTCACCGACGGTCCTTCATCGCCTCGAATCTCGTGCCAATTTCAAAAGCTCGTATCTCCTCCATCCGAGCTCCGTTTCGGGTGATCTTGGTCTCGTTGGACTTCGTTTTTCACCGCGAACCTCACTGTGGGCTCAATGTAGGCTGAATCTCGAGGCATCAAATCCTAATAGATGGAGGTCAGGGAGTAGCTGCCAAGGTCGGAAAGGATGCGCACACACCTCGAGAAGTACAATCCTAACAAGTTCCATCTCTATCATCGTGACCACGATCACGACATGGAGGAGTGCATTCAGCTTCGAGACGAGATCGAGGAGCTCATCAGACGAGGTCGGCTCGACAGATTCATTCGATGCCAGCCTGAAGGTAGGGAAGATCGGCCGAGGGCCCTACCACAACCAGAGCCGCCAAGGAAGGAGGAACAGCTTGAAGATCGATCTCCAATCAGGATCATCAACACTATCTTTGGGGGATCTTGACGGGGAGTAGACCTTCCGCGACTATGGGATTCGAAAAATCTACGAATGTATTACCAATAACTTTGCTTTAAATAAAAGTTTCTTTCATATTCGCATATCGTTTCTTTTGGCATGAGCTTGTAATGACAGGGAGTAGCTCCTTCAGACAATCGAAACTAAGCGTGTCAGGAACAATAGGAGGACCTCATCCCGACACGAACGAAGGCCCAGTTATTTAGAGATCGGATAGGGGGAGAGGCCCTTGTAACGGCCCTTATGCGCCTCCACAGCCATGTTAGGAACAGGAGGAGAACCTCATCCTACCATGAGCAAAGTCAAAGGTCTGGTTATTTAAAGACCGGATGGGGGGAGAGGCCTTTGCAACGACCCTTATTGCCCTTCTAGAGAGAAAGGGGTGAGGGATGAGGAGTTTTAGGATCAAAAATTTTACCTTCTTCAAAATTGTTCAGGCTGGATAGGTATTCTCCTTCATTAATTCTGTTAAAATAAAGAAGTGAGTGTAATGATTTTAAATCTTTTTCTCCTGAAGTGCATACTACTTGTTTCTTTCTGTCATTCAAAAAAAAATTATTAGATAATACATTTACAATTTTTACTTCCATGGATCTTTTTGAAAGATCTAAAAAAGATTCTTCTGGTTCTGAACATAATTTAAACATAATATTTTTTTCTTTTATAAAGATAGATATGCCTTCATTCGTAATTGTGAAAGGTTTGATTTGAGTTAAAAAGGGATTTCCTAATATAACTCCTTGTTTTAAGGATTTAATCAATAAGAAAGAGGTTTTGACATAAATCTTTTTTACACAAATATGAACTTTAGTAATCTTATAATGTACACTCAAATTTCCCCCATTCGCCATCTAAATTTTTTGAGTTGATTTTTTACAATAGATGAGAGAAATTAGATCTTCTCTCATACAGTTAAGATCAGCTCCAGAGTTAATTAAAGCTTTATGTTTAAAACTATAGCCCCCTTTTAGTTTGAAAAGGATTTCACAATACTATTTTTGTTTTATATATCTATCAATTGATCCTAAAAAATCTTTAGATATATTTTCTTTACTAATTATTGGAGCTTTTAATTTTTTATTTATTTCAGATAGAGCTTTTCTTTCACTTGTTTCTTCAATAGGAATTTTCTTAATAGTTTTCACTTCTTCTTTAAGCAGGGCTAATTCATTTTTTATAAGAACTTGTTCTTTAATTAACTCGTCTAAACTAGGTTTCTAAGTTTTCTGTTTGATTTACTTTAGTCTTTGAAAAACTTCTTTCATGGTATAAAGATTTTCAATTTCTACAGGGATTTTAGAGATTTTGAGTTTTTGGGTTTTGACTAAAGTAAAAAACTTCTCCAATTGATTCTGTCTATCTTCAAGATTTTTAAAAAAATCGATCATATCAGTTATAAATTATTTTTTATTAGATAATACTGAAATAGTTTTATCACTGGTATGATCATGGAGAGTTTCTTCACAATAAGAACATTCTTCAGAGTTATTGGTTTCATATTCTAATTCTAGATCTAAGTTGTTGATCAAACCTTTTAACTTTTCTTTCATATCTTTTTGAGTTTTTTCCTCAGATATTTCTCTAATTTTTGCTCTAATATTTTTATAGCATTGATTTGCTAGGTGTCCTTCTTGATATCATTTATAATAGACTAGAGGTTTTCTTTTTGGATATTCAGTCTTCACTTTGTTCTTTTTAGAATATGGTTTGGAAGAACTCTTTTTTTTCTTTAAAGGTCTTTTATCATAATACTTCTTTTCATATTATTTTGATTTTTTAAATTTTTTCTTATATGGTTGATCTAGTTGAAATCCAAACTGGTAACAGAAATTACCTAATTCCTTTTTTTCAAGGTAATTTTTGTTTCTTTAACTAATCTCTAATCTTTAAATTATTACATAATTCAGCTTTTACTAATTGTACCTTTTGAACTATTTTTTTCATATCTAATTGCTTATAATTGATACTACCATCTCCTTCATTTCTTAATCTATTTCTAACCTTCTCAGCAAACAAAGGAGATAACCCTGATATAAAATTTTCTTTCCAAAACTCTTGATTTGGGTCAGGAAGTTGATACGGTTTAGAAAAGTATGTATCCTTGTACCATCTAAAATCAGACATAGTTTGTACTTAAGATTGATCAATTATTCCTTAGTTTTTTCATATATATCTACACAGTTTCCTATAAAATGATAAAGAATATTTAAAATTAAGGTAACTACCGCATCAGAAGGGTTTCCCATAGAAGGAGTTCCATCAGGTTCTCTTTTGATAGCAGCCATAATTTCATGCTTTTGATGAATAGTGAGATAATTATCCCACCAACCTCTTAATTGTCTTGAGAAGCCAGATACTATCATAGTAATTATATTTGGTTCAGAATTTTTTTGAACTCTACAAGTATTTGCATACATCATTATTAAATGACACATAGTAATGATTTGATATTTAGAGAATCCATCTAGATTCTATTCTACTAGGCTTCTACCATCAAATTGTGAAGAGATTATGTTAGGATTTTCTTCTAACTATAAATCTGTATAAGTTGGTCTAGGATAATAATTCTTTATCCTAGGAGCTTGTCTTAAGAATTTATAATCATAAAGTTTATTAACCTCTAGATTGTCCATATCATTTGTAATTCGATTAATTTCTTTCTCAAAGTCTTTAGAATAATATCTTTCTTCATCTTGAGATATACACAGTTCTTCAGAAGATTCAGTCGATAGATAATTTATCATATCTTTAAGATTAAGGCTATTTATTTTAGCACTAATTTGACTGATAAATTCATCAGAAAAAGTTGGTCCTAATCTGATTTTAGAAGAGTCTAACTCATGAACATTAAATATAGGTAGAGCATTTCTCATAGAAGAAGCTTTGTCTTCCTTACTGAATGGCATTTGAACCTTTTTTATCTTTGAATTTTCAAAAAATCTTCTGATAATTTTCCAACTTCTTCTCTTCTTTCTAAAAGGATGCGTCTTCAATCCTTTCAATTTGTCTTCCTATAGTACTAAAAGCAAGATTAGTAAAATTTTGTTGTTCAATAATCTGCCCAAGATGTTCTACCGTAGAAGTTTCTTTAAGACCAGTAGTAAATAATTTTATAAGACTAGCACAAATTCCTCCATCAACTAATACAGGCTCAAAAGGAGGATGTATTGAATCTATATCAGGACCTCTTTTAGTTTTCTACGATCTAGAAATAGTTTTGATCATAACAACTTGTAGACTAGATCTGATATCCTCAAAGCAATTATTAAACCAATCAAAGAAGAAGATATGTCTTTCTTCAGTTTTCATATATTTAAACCAAAGGTCTTTAATAATGTTTCACTCCTTATTAAAAGTATCAAAGAACTATTATTTTTTATCTCTATTTTCTTCAAAGTCAAATTCTTTCTTTAGTAGTTCTTTATTTATCTAGAATTCATCAAAGTCAATTATATTGATTTCAGGTTTCGATCTTACCGGCTCATACATAGCATATGCAATATCTGAAGATCTTGATTGAGCCTTTTTCTTTTCAGAAGTAGGTATATCAGAAGTAGAAATTCTCCTTTTTTTTGTAATTCTTCTACTAGTAGAGAAATATACTTCTACATTCCCATCAGGAGTTTTTATGATTCTATTAGCTTCAAAGTTTTGAACTTCCTTAGATTCTATAACTTGATCTAGAGTCTATTTTTCTGACATATTTATTTCATCTCATTTTAATCTTTTAAGAGTTATATAATTATTTTTCAGATTGGCCATAAATAAAGTAGTTAATCTCTTTGAAGTTACAAGTTTTACCCCAGGACTAACCGTAGTCATAGCTTTATAGTAGATTCTATAAGTAACAGATAGGTTCTCTGTTCCTGATTTCATCTCATATCCTAAAGTAATCAGATTAAGAGTGAAACAATCAAGGATATTTGGATCTATTAATGAAATAGAGAAGTTTGGGCCAACATTAAAGAATACTGGTCCATTACTCAGATTAGCTTCTATGAGTCCTAATAGAGAATCTTTAAAATCTAAATTTTGATAGTCTCTTAAACAGTCTAGTGCTGAAGTATTAAGACCCATTAGAGTTAATGGCTTGATAGAGACCTGGACAAATCCTATATGCAGATATTTGTATCCAGAAGGTATTTGGTCTAAGTCTTCTCTTTTTAAGAGACATACCATTTCTTGGTTGGAGCTAATAGAGAAAGTTTTTTCTATAGTTTTAATAAAATATTTATTTTTAGAAAAAAAATATGTCTTATGATATATTTCACTAAAATTTATCTTAGCCATTTTTCAATTACCTATACTATCCTCTAACTCCTTAAAGCATACAGAAGATCTATTTTTTATTGACAGTCCTAATACAGGTAAGTTTCTCATCCATTTCAAATTTAGGAAGTATTGTAAGAGATCTAAGGATATCAGCCATAGAGATGACACCAATAGACTATTTGTGACTTATCACCCTAAACGTCTTACTGCGCTTGCTATCCGGTCTGCTCTCTATATGGCTCAAAAAATCGTCAGATCCCCTCTTCGGCATGAAAAATTGGCTCTGATATCAAATTGACCCGGGCCAACATGCGTATGCATGGAAGCAACAGTGTGTGTGAGTGTGAGTGGGTCGGAGCCACAGAGGTATGATATTGTCATAGTAGTGTGACATAGCAGTAAAGTCTACATGTGTATACGTAGAAGCAGTAAATGGGTAGGCTACGTACATACATGTAGAAGCAGTAAATGGATAGATGAACTATAAGGTATACGATACTACCCGCATGCACCGTATAACTAACAGCTTGGAACCCAGAAGTATGATAGCAAAATGATTATAATTAAGGAGTAATGGAAGTCAAGCCTATAGATATAATTTATAGATAATACCTAGACAAATAGTAGACAGATATATGAAACAAAGGTAAAGGACTAACAAATGGACATATAGAATGGGGATGAAGGATAGACTAACAAGCACTCAGATAGACTGATAGAAGTTTAAAACAAACTAAGTGCATAAAATAAACCTAAACTAAGTTACAGGGTATCGGAAGAGACATAGGCAACTAGAAGGCTATGAAGGCTAAAGCGAACTTAAAGTGAAAGCTAAGCTGATATAAGAAAATATAAACTGAAATATAAACTAATGAAAGTTAAGACAAGCTAAGATTAAGAACTAAAGCGGATGCAAACTAAGCTAAGTATAAACTAAAACATAAATTAATAGAAAGCTAATAAGAGAGCACAGACTAAGGTGTAAGCTCATAACTAAATATACACTAGGGACTATAGGTTAATGAATTAAATTTTTTAATTACTAAGACTATCCAGATTGCAAGTAAACAAACTGATATAAAAGCAAAAAGGACTAATATAAGAGTAGGAAGTATAAATGCAATAAATAAAATTCTAGGCTATTAATAAAAGTAAAATATAAAATATAAACTACTGAGTAAACTACTAAGCTATGATTAACAAAGATAAACTAGCTAAAAATTAAAAGTAAACTGGAGCAAACAAACTAACTGTTAACTGGCTACAGTAAATAAAATAAATAAGAGTAAAGCAAACCAAAATAAAAAAGACTACTAATAGAAAGAAATAAAATTTAACTAAAAAAATGCAGTAAATAAAATAAAAATAAAGTAAAATGTACAGAACTAGATTTAACTTAGAGCAGATAAATTTAAATAAAATAAAACTACTTAATATAAAAGAAAGAATGAAATAAAGTACAGTACTTAAACAACAGAACAAAGCTTAAAAGAAATAAATAAAAGATTTAAGTAAATAGAGTACTTTAACTAATTTAATAGTATATAATCACTCCTTTGTTTACTTCATGATTGCTAGATTGTACTATAATTTTAGTACAACCTTATAATATGTTATAGGTGGTATTTGAGTTGTTTATTTTGATTGATCTGTTGTTTACTTCACAATCTCTATCAATCTTAGGATTGTCTATCCTTAAGAGGCTGATCCGTTGTTTACTTCATAGCCTCAGTAGCATTCTGGTTGTTTATCATCATGCTACAATAACATGCTACAGTATGTAACAGTACTATACAGTATTTCTGCTACAGTACTGCACAGTGCATATGCTACAGTAATTAGCTACAGTAATATGAATAGTAATATAAATAAACTTAAGCATAAAGAAAGTTTAAAACCTAATTAACAATAGTAAAATGAAAGAAAAATAGATTTTATTTACATAGAGTCTGATGAAATTGAAATATACATCATACAAGCTTTATGTATACTAATTAAGCTTAAGCAAACTTAAATACAAACCACGAGCACTAATATATGCTAATATATGAGTAAACAAACCATAAGCACACTTATTTACATAAACTCACATGGGTTACGACTCAAATGATAGAGATTGTGAGATATCAGTGGAGGAAGAGAAGGGATGAATATTTTAATGGAGTGAATAGTGGAGGAGAATTTTATAATGAAAGATAGAATGATGATGGGTGGAAGAAGAATGTTGTGGTGGAAGAAACCAAGAAGAGATGAATAAACAAAGAAGAATATGATGGAGGTCTCCTCTGAGATAGGATGAGTAGATTATTTTAATGGGATGGATGGAAGAGGTGGTGTTATGTGGATGAAAGAAAGGAATAAACAAGTTGAAAGTAGAAGAAAGGGAGATGCCTTCACATGAGGATGTCGAAGATGGAGGAAACAAAAGAGGAGATTAAGGAGATTTGTGTGGAGAAGATGGAGTGATGAAGGAGTTTAACAAAGGATTGGGACGAAGAAAACAAAGGATAAGAGAAGAGAAAAAAGGAGAATGGAGAAAAGAAAGAGAGACCCTGTCATCGAACCGAACCCCTCTCGACCTTGCCTCTCCACGCTCGGCTTCCCCTGGATGAATGCCTCCCCCTTTATTTATAGGCATGGGAAAGAGCTGTGCAGACTTCAATTGGTTTGGAGTTCGGACGGACTTCATTTAGTTTGGAATCTGGAAGCCTCTGGAAGTCGGAACTGAAGTCAGAACTTAATTGATTTTAGTCTGAATTCCTATAGCATTTTGTCGTCTTTGTATAGTGTCAGAAATCTTCCTGTAGATGAATAGTGATATTATCAGAAATCTTTCTATATCTTGCTTGTCGTCTTTAGACTCTGGTGTAGATCAAGTTTTGAAGGAGAACCATTCTGCTTCTAGAGTAATAATGGTTATGGTCTTCAAAAAATAGTGATAATCATCTGAAAGTGGCTAATAGGAGAGCCACTGGATTGTACCTATAATTTTTTTTTTTCTATCAAGAGATTGGTAGAAGGATTAGTAGAAAATATTTTTCTTTTTTTTTTTACAAAACTCAACCTTCTAGAGTGAGGTGGTTGAGTACTGGTGAAAATTATCTTGCTCAACTTTCTGGATCATAATATAGATGGATGTCTATTTGCCTGCAGTTGTATCCAAATTCTTCTTCAATTTTTAAGCATGATATGACACCTTCTTTGAATAGTTTTTGGCTTCGAATTCTTTCAGGATAATTTTCTAAGTTGAGAAGAGTACTCCATTCTGGATATGAATTTTCTCTGCATAGAAGATCTGGAGGATCCTCTTGAATTGGTATTCTTGTTGGAAGATCAATAGTTATCCAAATTCACCCATCAATCCAGTATTTTTGTTATTGTAATTTTTTGGCTGTCCAATAAACTTCTAAATATGATATTACTTCATAGACTTTGAGATCAAAATCTTTTGCAGAAGGATCAAAATCTTTAGTAGATTTTTTTTTCCTTTTGTCATTCTTGGCCGAAATCCTACTTGATTATCCACATCCTTAAGAGTCGTTATATAGTAGATTTGAAAAGGATACTCAGTGCTCCCTATCTTCTTTTCTTCTATACCACTATATATTTTTATTTCAAGATATTTTTTATTTTTTTCCACATCTCTTAGTATAGTGGCAACAATTGAAGGAAACATATCATATGGCATGGCACAGTCTATTGAGATAAGCTTCACAAGCCCTTTATATAAAGCTCTGATCTGTTCTGGTTTGGTAAGTGTATTGATTAATGGTAGAAAGAGCTTGGGATAGGTCCAATTGTCTAGAAATAACTGTACATCTTCAAAGAGCTTTTTTGATTCATCAGGCTGAGTAGCTTTTTTATAGATATCTTCTTGGAGTTCAGAATTTAAAACCTCTTGTGCCTTTTTCCAATAATCAAGTCTTTTGAACTTAATCATTGTTGGCATCTTTGGTATTTCATAGAGATTATAGAGAGAGATGAGTTCAGAGGTAGATTGTATTATCTGTCTTCTAATTTTATAAATATATTCTTTGATAGTTTTCAAAGAACGTTCTTTTTCTGTTAAGTGGTTGATTAGACTGGTTATATGATGGAGAAACTCCTTTTCAGGTTGGAATAGATGAGTATCCCATGCTTTATAAATTATAGAGCATATTTCTTGAGGAAGATTAGAATAAAAGGATTTCAAAGATTTTAAATCTTTATTTAGTTCATCATATAAAAGGGCTTTTCCCTTTTTCTTCTTCTTTGAGTTTTTGAAAAAATAAAGATGTGAGTATATCAAAAGAATTATGAGCTAGCTCTAGGAAAACTCCTTGTCTTGACAGCATCTCTGTTTCTGTTATTCAGAAGAGTTTATGCAAGTATTTATGATAACAGTTCAAAGCATTCTTTTGATTCTGAACAAATAAAATTTTATTTTCATATTTAAAGAACTTAGTTCTAATTTTGGAATGTATAAGATTTTATAAAACCAATTATGTTTTACATATTTTCTATTGGTCTTATAAGATCTTTCTTAATCAATTCAAGTTTACTTTATATGAATAGTTATATTCAAATAAGGACCTGAGTTTTATGACTTAGGTAGAGATTTTATCTTGTTCTAAGAAAATTTTAGGATTTTAAGATTATAGATAAAATCTCTCAATCTAATTTTATAGATCTTCTAGTTTTAGAGAATCAATTAAATTAGCTATCATCAAAAATTTATTACTATTACTAAAGGTTAGATATTTTTTTATATACATATTTTTTTGTTAGTAATCTAGTAGTACTTATTTATAAGGTTTAGTATGTCTCGAAAGATTTTATTTTATTTTTTTTAATTTTTTGAGCTCTCTTATCACATTTTCTTTTGAATTTTATATATTTTCTTATATGTAATTTATCTATTTGAAATCTGAATTGATAACATAAACTTTCTAAATTATAGAGATCATTTTTTTTTCTTCACTAGGTATATTTCTAATTTGATCTCCTATCACTTAAGTTGTTATTCAATTTAGATTTATTAAGTAAAAATATTTTACTAATGTTACCTATGGCCTAGTTTTATCCTTTTCTAAGAGTAAAAAAGTTATTTCTAAATTAATTTTTAAACCTAGAGATGAAAATTTTAAGAAAAATCTTTTTATACCTAAAGAAGATTCTAATATAGTAGAGTAAGTATCTCTATACCATCTAAACTCATCTAAATAGCTACTCCTAAGGTTACTTAATTTATTATTAACATCTACATAAAGTTTATCTACTGTGTTCAAAGGATAATCTAAAGGATTAACACCTTTAGAATTCTTTTGAATAATATTCATAATTTTTGAGTTAGTGGAAGGGATTTTCCACCAACCTTTCAATTGCCTTAACAAGTGAGTTACCATTATCTTAGCAATTGGAATTTGTAAATAGTCATAGATTTTATTGGCTTTCAAATGTATCATTGTCAGTTGATGACAACTATTAGCCATTTAAAATTTAGTAAATCCATCAGGATTCCAACCAAGAGATCTTCTCTTGAAATGAATAGTGGATAAGTTGTCAGAGATTTCTGTCAACTGTGAATCCACTAAGGTCGGTCTAAGATAATAATTTGTTATCCTAGGTTTCTGATCTACTAGATTATAGTTAGAAATTGGTTTATCTTCAGAGCTTTTCAAGATAAATAATTTACTAACTATATTCTTTCTACTAACTATTCTCTTATCCTCAAGGTTTTCTGAGTCTAAGAGATTGTTATATCCTAAAGAATTACTAGCTTCTAAGGGACTACTAGTTTCTAAAACTAAGAGATTATTATTAATTTCTTTATCCTTAGAGAAACATAAAGTTTCATGAATTTCTTCAGATAAAGAAATTAAACTAAACTTATTAGATGAGGAGGATAAGTTTAAGATAGGTTGGTTCCAATATTTAAATTCAGGTAAAGAGTCTAGCCATAAATCGGATGGAGAAGTAGTTTCTTCAAGAATTCTATAAGAAGAAATTCTATCAAACTGATTTAGTATAATTTTATCTAATTCTTCTGAGAATTTCTTTTCAGATTGTTCTTCATAAAGGTCAAATATTGGAGGTACCTCTGTTAGATCCAGATAATCTTCCTCATAAATTTTTTCAATGATTTGATCATGTTCTTCGATAGATACCTTCAATTGACTGATGCCTAGACTTAACTCAGAGAATTTAAGTAAAGATATAGAATTTAGATTGACTTTAGTGTCAGTTTTAGGATGATGAACAATTTCAATGATCTCATCAAAAGGGTTTTCTTCAATCAGAATTTTATCAGATTCTTCAGATGAATCATTTTCAGTTTCAGCTTTCAAAAGATTGGGTAGAGTATCAATCTTTATGGAGAAATCACCAATCTTTACTAATAAATTATCAAAATTATTCTGATCAACTTCAGATTTCTTTTCATCCTCTAGAAGGCTATCAGTTTGAGTTTCAATTCCTCTAAGGTTGGAAAAATAATTCATACAGTTTGGTTATTCCTTAACCTGATCTTGATGTTCAGAAATTTTATCAGAACAAGTTTCTACTTTAGGGATTTGGTCAAGGTTATTACTAGAAACCTCAATTGGACTCTTATTCCTCTTGTTTTGAACTTGAATAGGTTCAGCTTTAGAGCTTCTACAATTTTTCCATGATTCAGCCATCATCCTTTTAATTACAATTTCTTATATTCTAGGACTAGCTTCCTCAAGGCCTTGAATATAGTATTTATCAAATCAGTCAAAAAAAAAAATATGTCTCTCTTCAGTCTTCATATGACTAAACCATACTTCTCTTATAAACTCTCTTTCCCTTTTATTATAAGTATCTAAGAACCACTCTTTTCTATCTTTATTTCTATCAGAATCAAAATCTTCTCTTAGTAGTTCTTTGTCTATAGGAAATTCAGCTATTTCTATGATCTTAGAGTCAGTAGAAGAGCTATATAGTGTTTTTAAAACTAATTTAGCTAATATTTTTATTTTTATTTTTATTTTTCCATTAGAATCATATGAAACATCTATAGTAGGTTCTATACTATAATATTTTAAACTATTTTCTATTTCTCTCATAGTTATCAAAGGTTTATATGAAGATCTAGTTTGAAAACAAGTGGGTCTCTAAAGTCTAGTATTTTTCAAGGTAGAAGAAGAGGATTTTCTTGTCTTAGAAGGCAAAGTTTTTCTCGACTTGAAAAGCTTCTTTATCTCAAAATCTTTAAGTTTAAGTTGTGTTCTTTCAAAATTCTGAGGATAATAATTAAATGACTAATCTTCATCTTCTCCATCAGATTCTTCAAGTATTTCTGGAGAGAATATTTCTATATTATTTTCTTCAGGATAGAATTTATCTTCTATTTTCTCAGGATAGATGGATTTTATATCATTTTGTATATCATTTTAATCTCTGTCCTCAACATCAAAGGCTTCAAGATCTCCATCCATTTTATATATTGAGAAAATTGGCAAACTATTATCTAAATATATTTCTAACTTAACTAGTCTACCTAAAGAATCATAGAAAGTGTTAACTCTAATTTCTATTTTAAACTAAGTTCTATAAAATATACATCTATACTACTAATTAATTCTTATAGATGTCTAAACTATTAATTAACTATTATGGAGTTACTAGAGTTTTAATCATTTTGCTGATTAGAAATATTTTATAAACATAGATCAAGACAGTTCTAATGCAAATAGATATTTTATCCATTTCAAATATGGTAAGACACAAAATAGAATCAGTTATCAGAAGTTCGACAAGAGATCTAAGGATACCAGTCATAGGGATGATACCAACAGACTATTTGCGACTTACCATCCTAAATGCTTTTCTCAGCTAAAGCAGGATTTACCGCGCTCGCTGTCCAGTTCGCTCTCTATACGTCTAAGAAAATCGCTAGATCTCCTCCCTGGCATGAAAAATAGTTCTGATACCAATTGACCCGGGCCAACTCACGTACACATGGAAGCAATAGTGTGTGTGTGAGTGGGTCAGATCCATAGAGGAATATTGTCACAGCAGTGTGATACAGTAGTAAAAGCTATGTGTGTACACGTAGAAGCAGCAAATAGGTAGGATACGTGCGTACATGTAGAAGCAGTAGATGGATAGATGAACTATAAGGTATACGATACTGCCCGCATGCACCATATATCTAACAGTCTGAATACAAGAGTAAAAGTAAAATGATTATGATTGAGGAGTAAATGAAATCAAGTCTATAGATAATACCTAAACAGATGATAGATAGACACAGGAAACGAGATAAAGGGACTAACAGGTAGACTTATAGAACGGAGATGAAGGACAAACTAACAGATACTTAGACACAAGATGAAAATCTAAAGATAAGCTAAATACATAAGATATAAATAACATATAAATAACCTAAACTAAGGCATAAACTAATGAAAGGCTAAGGCAAATTGGAAGACTAAGGTAACCTAAGGCACAAGCTAGGCTAATATGAGAAACTATAAACTAAAATATAAACTAAAACTAGAAAATAAAAGTTAATAAGAACACAGGTTGAAAGAGCTATAAACTATACTTCAAAAAATTAAAATGATCAAAACTAGAATTATCCAGCAAAAAGTAAATAAACTAAATTAAGAGTTACGAATGATTAAAGCTATAAGTAAACTAATAAAGTAAATAAACATAAATGTAGTAAATAAACTATATTATTGAGTAAACTACTAAGCTTCTGGTTAGATTACTGATAAAAGCAAACTGCAAATAAACTATAAATTATAATCAAAAGGTAGATTAACTATAGAATAAGTATGGCTGATAGAAGGAATAAACTGATTACTAACTAACTACAGTAAATAAAACTAACAGAGCAAACAGACTAACTTCTAACTGGCTGCAATAAATAAAATAAAGTAAAGCAAACCAAAAATGCAAAAGACTGCTAACAGAAAGAAATAAAACTTAACTAAGAAAAATGTAGTAAATAAAATAGAAATAAAGTAAAATATATAGAACTAAGTTTAACTAAGAGCAGATAAAAATTAAATAAAACTACTTAATATAAAAGAAAGGATAAATCTAACAAAATGAAATAGAGTACAGTACTTAAACAATGAAATAAAGCTTAAAGTAAAATAGAGTACTTTAACTAATTCAATATCATATAATCACTCTATTATTTACTTCACGATTGCATGATAGATTGTACTATGATTTTAGTACAACCTTATAACATGTTACAGGTGGTATTTAGATTGTTTATCCTGATTGATCCATTGTTTACTTCACAATCTCTACCAACCTTAGGGTTATTTGTCCTCAGGAGATTTATTCATTGTTTACTTCATAGCCCCAGTAGCATTTCGGTTGTTTATCATCGTGCTATAGTAATATGATACAGTGCGCAATAGTACTGCACAGTATTTCTGCTATAGTACTGCACAGTGCATATGTTACCGTAATTAGCTACAGTATGGCTACAGTAATGAACAGTAATATGAACAAACTCAAGCGTAAAGAAAGCTTAAAACCTAATTAACAATAATAAAATGAAAAGAAAATGAGTTTTATTTACAAAAGCACACTTACATAGAGTCTGATTAAATTGAAATACACACCGTATAAGTTATATATATGCTAATCAAACTTAAGCAAACTTAAATACAAACCACAAGTTTTAATATATGCTAATATATGAGTAAACACACCATAAGCACACTTATTTACAAAAACTCACATGAGTTAACAGCTCAAATGACAGAGTTTAGGGATTTCTGTGGAGGAATCTTTAGAAGAGAAGATGGAAGAAATGGTTTGTTTAATGGATGAAGGATAAAGTGGATGTATATTATATTGGAAAGAAATGGAGATGATACGTTGGTGGTATATTAAATAATGGAACAAGTGGAGAACAAAGAAGAGACTTCTTTAGAGATGGGAGTAGTGGGATAATATTTTAATGGTAGGTGGATGGAAGAGACGTGAGGTGGTGTCTGGTGGAAGAAAAAGATGATGCCTTCACATGGACCTGTCTTTGATGAAAGAAACAAATGAAGGAGGTTAAGGGAGTTTAGAGGAAGAGAATGAAGGCTTCGTGGAAAAGATGGAAGGATGAAGAAGTTTAATAGAGGATTGAGAGGAAGAAAACAAAGGATAAGGAAAGAGAAGAAGGGAGAATGGAAAAAAGAAAGAGGAACTCTGTCATCAAAATTGAACTCCTCTCGGCCTTGCCTCCCTGCGCTTAGCCTCCTCTCGAATGAAGTGAAGGAACCAGATCTAGGATTTTAGTGTTAGATCTTGAAACTTTTTCAAGATCAGACAGTGAAAGACTAAAATAAATCAAAATTTATCTTATAAAATTAGAGAATCTTTAGATCTAAGACTCTATTATATAATTATTACATGGCATTAAATCAGAAATTAAAATATAAAGAGCAAGAACTACATGTTGATCATATCAACATATTTCTATATTACATCTAATGTATGTAAAATATAATAGATCAGATCTATTACTTTGTAAGTTAGACATTCTAACTTTGCTGATCCGGTCTTGAGGATGATGTTGTGAGCCACACATGCATTCGACCTCTAAGAGTCGTCCACACGAGCCCACGAATCATGATCAGAAGTCCTGGTCCAGGAATTCAGCACTGTATACTAGTACTGTGCTGATCCTTCTTCGATGGTCAATTAGATGCCTCCTTCTTGATTTAGAGTCTTCCAAAGATGAGAAGTAAGAGGAGTTTTAGATGTGAGACACTCTCAGAAAACTCACAGATGGAGGAAGGGAAGAGGTGAACTCAGCAACCCTAGAAGAAGACCCTCTTCTTCTTCTCTTTGCTCTAACCCAGACACTTAGTTTTGTGTCTATTATATCTCCATGCCCCTGCACTCTTTCTTCATGATTTTCACATGCCCCAAAGGTCCCTTAATGCTCTATAATCCATGAAAATTTCAAAAAAAAATTTATCCTAAATAAAAAGATATGAAGAATCCTTATCTAGGTCAAATACCTAGTCAAGAAAAATCCAAACAGGACAAGACAAGGGGTGCCCAACTCATGGGTGCCCCCTCTTTCTTTTCCTACCATGGACCACCAGCAAAGGTGGATAATATGTGCCATAAAAGCCACAAAAATTTGAAAAAAAATCTGGATAAAATCAGTGCCATAAGGAATGAGTTTTGGTTTCCTAAAATTCAATCTCATAGAATTTGAAATCCAAACTAATTCCTACTTTGACTTGGTCCACAACCACATTCCATGTAAGAGAGAAATAGTGAAAATATTTGGGTGTGTGTGAAAGCCTGGGAGAGAAAGTTTTGTCACACAAAATAAGAGAGAGTGGGCATGGGGGGCTAAGGTGGCGCAAGGTGGAATCCTAGTCTTACGAGGATTCAATCTATGACTTGTTCAAATTTGGTTTCTCAAACCAAATCAAATCAAAACCAAATCAATCCAATTAAAATAGATCTTAATCTAATTAAGAACTTAATTTAATCAGATTAAATTAGATTTAATTTTTTAATCGAATTAGAAATTAGGTTGACCCAAGTCTTAATTGGACTAGGACTAGTTTTTCTTTGCACTTGGCTTATCCAATAAACCAATTAGACTTGATCCAATCAAGTCCAAACTAAATCTAATTAAATTATATTCAATTAGACTTAATCTCAATCTATTGGCTTAATCAAATTAAGCCAATTAGCAATCGAATTGCTAATCGATCTTCCTGCAACACTTGCACTAGGTTAAATGTCAATCGTATTGATCGTTTAACCCTAGAATGATTCTTAATCGTTGATCAACCATCCGATCGGATCGTGAACTCTAATGTGTGTGACCTCATAGGTTCAAACCTAAGCCAGTAGTATAAAATAAATTTTTATACCAATCAAAGTGACCATCTAGCAATAGTACCCGACGGCCGGATAGGTCGAATGTGTAGAACAACATCCTTAGAACCCATGCGGATATAGTTTTCATATAATTCATCTTCTTGACTAAAATGCTCATAGGACACCTCAGAGTTTAACTTCAACTCTAATCAGGTTGTCCACATTGTATTTCAAAATATCAAATCTATCTGATGGATTATCCTAGCCAAGGTTTTGCTAAATTGAAATACAGTGACTCATTCTTCTCTAACTCTTAGAGTGGTCAATCCCATCTCGATCACACTCTGACTTTGCAAGTACTTGACTGTGCTCAGAAGCCTTCGGTCATTGAATTAGAATTCAGTTAGTCTAGTACCAAAGTACAGTGAGTTGCTTGCAAGTCATTGAGGCGATCTCAGGTCTAAGGGACACTTATACCTATATCCCACCAAAGACATTTTCGATAGTAGAATGCTCTGGAGTTGGTCATGTTCAATGATGATGTACCCTTATATCTCATCTGTATGCCATACCAGTATCTTCACACTCCTTGGTTAGGAGGACAACCAACTCATATGGCCTACTGACCTATGCTCGATAGAAGCTGTCGTCCTTATTAATAGCCCATCATTTGGTCATGAACAGTTTTAAAGACTAATCGATAAATCTTCTCTTTATCGAACCTAAATAGTCCTAAAAACTTCATCACAACAACGGAGTTCATTAGAAGATGAAAACTTATGATGAAAATACTAAAAATATATTTTATTTATTAACAAATCAATTACAATACAAGGTTACTCAACCATCAACAGGTTGACGATTGACTTTTGGGACATATTTTTCAACAACTCCCACTTGTTTTAAAGCCACTTGGTATAGTATCTAATACCCATCTTCGATTTGTGGTTGTCGAACTCCATTATCACTAGGGCTTTAATGAAGGGGTCGGCCAGGTTCTCCTTTCTGTCGATCTTCTGAAGGTCGATGTCACTTCGATCCATGATCTCTCAGATCAGGTGGAAGCGGCGCAAAATATGCTTCATCCACTGGTGTGCTTTGGGTTGCTTCACCTAAGCAATGGCACCAGTACTGTCGCAGTAGAGTAGGATCGGACCATCGAGGGAGGATTCTACTCTAAGCTCGGTGATGAATTTCCTCAGCCACACAGCTTCCTTCACGGTATCCGATGCTGTGATGTACTCCATCTCACAAACAGAGTCTGCCACAGTATGTTGCTTGGAACTCTTCCAATAGATGGCTCCACCATTCAGAGTAAAGATATAACCTGACACGCTTCTGCTGTCATCATGGTCAGATTGAAAGCTGGAGTCTGTGAACCCCACAAGTTTTAGATCTGACTCGCCATAAACCAACCATTGGTCCTTAGTGTTTTTCAAATACTTAAGGATGGCTTTAACCACTTTCCAGTGATTTTCTCCGAGATCAGATTGGTATCTACTCACTACTCCTAGTGAGTATGCCACATCTGGCCTTGTACATGTCATGACGTACATGATAGATCCCATGATCGAAGCATATGGGACTTTACTCATACGTTCTCTCTCTTTAGGAGTTGTCAGACAATCCTTCTTAGAGAGAGAAATTCTATGGCCTATCTATAGATAGCCCTTCTTAGAATTCTTTATGTTGAACCTTTTCAGCATAGTGTCTATGTACATGGACTGGGATAATCCAAGCATCCTTTTAGATCTATCCCTATAGATCTTCATCCCTAGGATGTAGGATGCTTCACCCAAGTCCTTCATGGAGAACTGCGATGACAACCAAATTTTTATTCCTTGTAGTGCGGGGATGTCATTCTCAATTAAGAGAATGTCATCCACATACAAGACAAGGAATACCATAACTGGACCATTTGCCCATTTATAGATGCAGGGCTTTTCTCCATTTTTAACGAAGCCATACGTTTTGATCACCTTATCAAAATACATGTTCCAACTCCGAGAAGCTTGCTTCAATCCATAAATGGATCTCTGAAGCTTGCACACCTTGGACTCATCTGTGAATGTAAATCTCTCAGGTTGTATCATATACACCTCTTTGATCAGCTCTCCATTCAGAAAAGCTATCTTTATATCCATCTGTCAGATCTCATAATCCAGATGGACAGTTATTGCAAGCACTACCCGAATGGATCTGAGCATTGCCATAGGGAAGAATGTCTCATTATAGTCAATATCATTATGTTGATGATATCCCTTGACAACCAGATAGGATTTATAGGTCTCCACCTTTCTGTTTGTGCCCCTCTTTTTTTTGAAGATCCATTTACACCTAATTGGTTTAACCCCTTCAGGTGGATCAACCAATGTCCATACATCGTTGACCTTCATGAATTTTATTTCAGATTTCATGGCTTCAAGCTATTTCTCAAAATCAGGTCTCTGCATTGCATTCATATAGGTGATCAGATCTTCATCGTTCTCATCGAGTTCGATGGGATCGCTGTTTCGGACCAAGAAATTGTAGTATCTGTTCGACTGATGCGGTACTCTATCGGATTGCCTTAATGGTGCAGGTACATTGGGCTTCGAATTTGATGTAATCAAATTGACTCCGGTTCAGCTATTGGTGTTGGTCCTTCTACCTGTTGAACTTCATCAAGTTCAACCTTAGAGGCAACGGTTCCTTCACCAAGGAACTCCTTTTCTAAAAAGGTTGCCTTAAGGCTGACGAATGTTCGTCAGCATGGTAGAAAAAATATCCTTTGATCTCTTTGGGGTACCCTATGAATATACATTTGTTAGACCTAGATCCAAGTTTATCTGTAACTAACCGTTTGACATAGACCGGGCACCCCCAGACCTTAAAATGTGAAAGTACTGGCTTACGCCCTGTCCATATCTCATATGGAGTCTTAATTACAGACTTACTTAAAATTCTATTTAACAGATAACAGATCGATTCGAGTGCATATCTCCAAAAGAATATCGGCAAGCTGGCAAAATCCATCATGGATCTGACCATGTCTAACAGAATCTGATTTCTCCTTTCAAACACACCATTATGCTATGGTGTTCCTGGAGGAGTCTATTGGGAGAGAATCCCATTCTCTCCTAAATATGTGAGAAACTCACTAGAAAGGTATTTCCCTCCTCGGTCAGATCGAAGAGTTTTAATACTCTTCCCAGTTTGTTTTTCTACTTCACTTCAGAATCGTTTGAACATTTCAAATGAATCCGACTTATGTTTTATCAGATAGACATATCCATATCTGGATAGATCATCCGTGAAAGTGATGAAGTAAAAATATCCACCTCTAGCACTTGTGCTCATGGGCTCGCATATATCAATATGTACTAGGCCAAAGAGCTCAGTAGCTCTCTCATTTTTTTTAATAAAAGATGACTTGATCATTTTACTAAGAAGACAGGACTCACAAGTTGGAAGTAATTCACAATCATTGACATCGAAGATTCCCTCTTGAGTCAATCTGTTTATCCTGTTCTTGTTTATATGACCTATCCTATGTGCCATAAGTAGATATCTGATACACTATCTAATCTAGGGTGCTTGCCATTAGAATAGACTACGTTAACAGTTGTGATAATATATACACACCATTGTTCAAATGTCCACAAAAAATAGTAACACCATTCATAATGATATTACAAACTTGTTTCTTTATTGAAATTTCATAATCATTTTTGGTCAGAAGGCCTACAAAAATAATATTTAAAAAGAAACTGGGACAGAAATAACAATCATTAAGAACAATGGTATGTGACTCAAATACAAGTTTCAAGATTTCTAATGCTAGAACTGGAACTGGTCTTTCATCTCCAACATTCAGGAACCTGTAGCCTTACTCGAATCTCCTACTGACCTGCAAACCCTGCAATGAATTATAAATATGGTAAGGGCTACCAGTATCCAATACCCAGTCAGTTATATCACAAATAGAGAAATTGCAAAGAGTTATCATATAAATATCTTGTCCAGCAACAGCTTGCTTCTTTCTCTGCCTGTTTGGATCCAGGGAGGCAATGTACTGAGGACAGTTCCTCTTCTAGTGCCCCTGCTTCTTGCAAAAAAAGCATTCAGTTTGACTCTTATCGGGCTTGATCTTTCTGGTCTGGCCCTGCACTGATGTCCCAGCCTGAACTTGTACCTTTTTCACTTTCTTCTTCTTGTTCTTCTTCCCTTTCTCAAAGGGTCGAGAATCAGAAGATGAACCTCCCACTAAGTTCACCGACTCCTTGTGGAGTTGGTGATCCTTCTCCAAGTTCTGAAGCAACCCCAGTAATCCGTGGTAGTTTACTTCAAGCTTTGTCATTCTATAATGAGTGAGGAATAGGAGATAAGACTTAGGCAGCGAGTTCAGTATTGCATGTTTCCTAAGCTGCTTATGCAAGGAAAAGCCGAGCTTGATCAAACGCTCCATCAGCTCGATCATGTACAATACATGATCAGTGACAGAGGTACCATCCTGTATTTTAGCGTTGAAGATGGCACAACTAGTCTTGTGCCTCTCCATATCATTGGGTGTGTCAAAGGCATCCTCCAACACTTGAAGCATGTCCTTTGGCTGAGTCGTCTCAAATCTACGACTGAACTCATTGCTCATGGCAGCTAGCATGATGCAGCGCACCGTGATCCGATCATTGAGCCACTTCTAGTAAGTATCTCTAACTGTTCCACTGCATTGGCAGCTGGCTCCTGAGGTGCAGGATCCGTTATCACATATAGGATCCGTTCATGCTCCAGGACTATTTTTAACTTTTGGCACCAGCTATCGAAGTTGGATCCCACCAACTTATCATTGTCCAACAATGATCGGAGCGATAGGGAAGTGGCCATATCTGCATAATAAAAATCATAATCTAATTAGTAATTGATTTATTAAACCTAAAGATTTAGATTTTAATCAAAAGATTTCTCCCACTATTTTATTCGAATTGGTAGCCTCTACCTCCAATTCGAGAAATTACCCTAATTCCTTAGTGGATACTAGAATCCACTTAGACTGCACACAAGTCCAACTTTGGTTGGCCAACCCATGTACATCTAAGGATAGGTTCATAACCAATTGTTTCTCTAAATAATTTTTAGTAATTTTAATTTTGCCCTAGTCTCTAATCAGTAGGCTTTGGCCTCCACTGAAAAGGTCTAATTAGGTCCAACCATTAACATGACCATACTTGGCCCATCTAGCCAATGAATGATTAGGCCTAACTCTGGTTGGCTAACCTAATCACCATTTAGAAAGATGCAGTCAAAAAATCATATTATGAATGACAATTCCATCAGCCGATAAGCACCAGGCCTTTGGGCCTCCAATGATTATCCAACTGATGGACCTATTATCATCCACTTAATGAGAGGCTATGATCTAGTTATCACCATAACTATTTTATTTTAAAGACTTAATAATTTTAGAGGATTTAATTAATTTAGAGGAGAAGATCAGATGAACCAGCTTTTCATGATCAGATGAACCACTGGCTTCACCAAGTCAGCTTAAGGGAGACAATTAAAAAGGCTGGTCTAGGAGCACCTAAATCAGTCACACTGATTTATCTAGCTGACATGGGTCAGTTCGAATAGTCAAGTGATCTGATCAAAATATAATTTTATCAAGAGGCCAGATAAGTTCGATCGATGGGAGGGTTTGCCAAAGCTTGCCTTAGACACCATCAGAAATGGCCAGGTAAGCGGGTTGCCAATTAAAAATCACCGATCTGGTTTACCTTAAACACCAATTGGTTTAATTAGTTTCGATTAGATCAACCTAACAGTTCGTGCTAGACTGCTTAGCCAAGAATCAAGTCCATTTGATTCTCGTTAAAGATATGGACTTAACCAACTACAACTATTGTAATTGATCTAGAGAATCCTTAACCTAATCTAAGATAAAAATTGATTAGATTTAGTCAATTCTCTAATTAAGTCCATCTTTAATCTAACCTTAGGTCTAACCCAATTAACAGACCTAATTTCCACTAACCCATTAACCTAATGTGTTATGGTTTGTGTCTTAGGTTCTTCAATTCACAATCCTAGAACCTAATCAAACAACTTCTTAATTCTCAATTAAGTTTTGGGTTGAGGGTTGGGGTTCGGCTTTTCGAAAATAATTTTCATGTTTGTAAAATATTTTTATAATATGGTTCTTACCAACCAAGTTGTATGTTTGATTCATAATCAAAATGCAAGTGAAATAAGTATGAAACTACTTTAGATCTAATCTAAACAGGTCCATATAATTGAAATAATTTTAACTTTAAACTGCATAAATTTTTCAGACAAATATATGATGGTTCTTTATGCAGAAATTATTAACAAAGATATTTTATTTTAGATTTAAATATTTTTTAAATCTAATAAATTATAAATTTAATCTAGATCACATATAACAAATTTATGATTAAAGATAGATCTATATGAATTAGGACAACCTTTATACTGTAAGGATAAATCTTACAGTGGGACAACCTACAGTTCGTGATTGATCTAAAAATTTTAATTTTAGATTTAACAATCAGATTATAAATTAGATCTAATCTATGAAATAATCTAAGCATGTATAAATAATTATGTAATAAACAACCTAGGCTCTGATACAAATTGAAGGAACTAGATCTAGGGTTTTAGGGTTAGATCTTGAAACTTTTTCAAGATTAGGCAGCGAAAGATTAAAATAAATCAAAATTTATCTTATAAAATCAGAGAATTCCTAGATCTAAGATCCTATTACATGATTATTACATGGTATTAAATCAAAAATTAAAATATAAAGAGCAAGAACTACATGTTGATCATATCATCATGTTTCTATATTACATCTAATGTATGTAAAATATAATAGATCAAATCTATTACCTTGCAAGTTAAATGTTCTAACTTTGTTGATCTGGGCTTGAGGATGATGCTGCGAGTCACACATGCATCCGACCTCTAGGAGTCATCCACACGAGCCTACGAATCATGATCAGAAGTCCTGATCCAGAAAATCAGCACTGTATGCTAGTACTATGCTGATCCTTCTTCAATGGTCGATCAGATGTCTTCTTCTTCTTGATTGGACTCTTCCAAAGATGAAAAGTAAGAGAAGGAGTTTTAGATGTGAGACACTCTCAGAAAACTCATAGATAGAGGAAGGGAAGAGGTGAACTCAGCAACCCTAGAAGAAGACCCTCTTCTTCTTCTCTTTGCTCTAACCCAGATACTTAGTTTTGTGTCTATTATATCTTCATGCTCCTATACTGTTTCTCCTTTATTTTCACACACCCCAAAGGTCTCTTAATGCTATATAATTCACAAAAAGTTTAAGAAGAAATTCATCTTAAATAAAAAGATATGAAGAATCCTTGTCTAGGTCAAATACCTAGTCAAGGAAAATCCAAACAGGGCAAGACAAGGGGTGCCCAACTCATGGGCGCTCCCTCTTTCTTTTTCTACCATGGACCAAAAAAAGGGTGCACAATATGTGTAATAAAAGTTACAAAAATTTCAAAAAAAATCTAGATAAAATCAGTGCCATAAGGAAAGAGTTTTGGTTTCCTAAAATTCTATCTCATAGAATTTGAAATCCAAACTAATTTCTACTTTGACTTGGTCCACAACCACATTTCATATAAAAGAGAAAGAGTGAAAAGCTTTGGGTGTGCATGAAGGCTTGGGAGAGAAAGTTTTGTCACGCAAAATAAGAGAGAGTGGGCGTGGGGGGCTAAGGTGGCGCAAGATGGAATCCTAGTCTTACTAGGATTCAATCTATGACTTGTTCAAATTTGGTTTCTCAAACCAAATCAAACCAAAACCAAATCAACCTAATTAAAATAAATTTTAATATAATTAAGAACCTAATTTAATTAGATTAAATTAAATTTAAATTTGATTTAATTTTTTAATCGAATTAGAAATTAAGTTGACCCAAGTCCTAATTGGACTAGGACTAGTTTTTCCTTGCACTTAGCTTATCGAATAAATCAATTGGACTTGATCCAATTAAGGCCAAACTAAATCTAATTAAATTATATTCAATTAGACTTAATCTCAATCCATTGGCTTAATCAAATTAAGCCAATTAGTAATCGAATTGCTAATTGATCCTCCTGCAATACTTGCACTAGGTTAAATGTCAATCGTATTGATTGTTTAACCCTAGAACGATTCTTAATCGTTAATCAACCATCCGATCGGATCATGAACTCTAATGTGTGTGATCTCATAGGTTCAAACCTCAGTCAGTAGTATAAAAATAAATTTTTATACCAATCCAAGTGACCATCTAGCAATGGTACCCGATGGCTGGATAGGTCGAATGTGTAGACAACATCCTTAGAACCCATGCGGATATAGTTTCCATATAATTCATCCCCTTGACCAAAATACTCATAGGACACCTCAGAGTTCAACTGTTAACTCTAATCAGGTTGTCCACATTGTATTTCAAAATATCAAATCCATCTAATGGATTATCCTGGCTAAGATTTTGCGAAATTGAAATACAGTAACTCATTCTTCTCCAACTCTTGGAGTTGTCAATCCCATCTCGATCACACTCTGACTTTGCAAGTACTTGACTGTGCCCAGAAGCCTTTTATTACTAAATTAAAAATTTAGTTAGTTCAGTACCAAAGCACAGTGAGTTGCTTACAAGTCACTGAGGCGATCACTGGTCTAAGGGACACTTATAGCTATATCCCACCAGAGACATTCTCGATAGCAGAATACTCTGGAGTTGGTCACGTTCAATAATGATGTATCCTTATATCTCATCTATATGCCATACCAGTGTCTCCACACTCCTTGGTTAAGAAGACAACCAACCCATATGGCCTACAGCGACCTATGCTCGATAGAAGCTGTCATCCTTATTAACAGCCCATCATTTGATCGTAAACAGTTTTAAGGACTAATCAATAAATTCTCTCTTTATCAAACCTAAATAGTCCTAAGGACTTCATCACAACAATGGAGTTCATTAGAAGATGAAAACTTGTGATGAAAATATTAAAAATATATTTTATTTATTAACAAATCAATTACAATACAAAGTTGCTCAACCGTCAATAGATTGACGATTGGCTTTTAGGACATATTTTCTAACACGAAGACCTTCCTCGTTATTTATAGATGAGGAAAGAAACTATACGGACTTTAATTCTTTTGGAGTTTGGGCGGACTTCATTTTATTTGGAGCCCGAAAGCTTCTAGAAGTTAGAATTGAAGTCAGAACTTAATTGATACATCTGATTTTCTATAGCATCTTGTTGTCTGTATACAGTGTCAGGAATCTTCCTGTAGATGAATAGTAATATTGTCAGAAATCTTCCTGTAGCTTGCTTGTTATTTTTGGATCCTAGTGTAGTCCAGATTTTGAAGATGAATCATCTCTGAGAATTAAACTGGCTTCGAAAATAGTAGTAGTGGTTGTCTCCGAAAAATAGTAGTAATCATTTGGTTGTAGAAGTGGCTAATAGAATAACCACTGGATAATACTTGCAAAGAAAGACCCTAGTCTCGAAGACACGGGCCCAAGCAGTGGAAGAGTTCAAGACCTCCTCCGAGATGAGGGATCTGAATATCAAATTCGGCCAGGCCGCCTTTATCAAAGGCTTCGAGCTTTGCCAGAAGAAGGTGGTCGGGAAGTTTTCCAAACTCGACCTCAACTTCCTGGACGAAGCATCCGACGATGAAGCCGGACCTTCTGAAGCTGCTGTCGGTCTCCCTCTAGTCGGGACCTCTTCGACTGCCGCGACTGACCTTTCGGGGGTGCCGAGCTCCTCCATTTCTACTGCAGAGGTCTGAAACCTCTAATTTTATACTTTTCCTTTGTTACGATTTTTTTTTCTTTCTCTTGTATTTAACAACTATTTAATCAATGAAATCGGATTCCTCTTTACAGAGAGCTCCTTTTTCTTCTTTTTCTTTTTCTTTTTTTTTGCAATGATTTGCATTGTGACGCTCTTGTTTCCCGACAACAGTGCCCTACCGAAGCTCTTCCCCTACCACAGGGGATTCCTTTGAAGTCCATGATCTGGGATTTGAGAAAGAAAGTTCGTCACCTAACGAAGAAATCAAAGAAGATGGATGACAAACTTCACAGGCTGAGGAAGAGCCATTTGGAAGCCACTGCGGAGGTTACTCGTCTTCGGAACCTCCACAAAAAGTGCTTCATGGACTACACCCGGAAGAAGGCCAACTTTGTGAAGGAGCTTGAGGAACTCCAGAAATACTCCAGCGATCGATCTTGGACTCAGGCTTCCAAGATCAGCTCCCTCGAGGTCGAGTTGGCAGCCGCACGGGAGAAGATTGGCCAATTGGAAGGGAGCTCGTCCTGGCTTACAACTCAGGCCGACCACGATCGGGACTGGTTGAAAAAATTCTCCGACCTCCAGAAGTAGTTACAAGACGTCGAGACAAATTACAACGCCTACCGAGTCGGCTGGTGCGGGTAAATAGATGACTATAGAAGGAGGCTCAAGATAGTGACCGATGAGGTTGCTTGCCTTCAGAAGCAGTTGTCCGAAAGAGCTCAGGCCGTTTTGGTTCAAGGCTCCGACGAACTCCGATCCTTAAGGGGGACCATGGAAGAACTGTCTGTGATCCTTGGGAAGGAGAAGGCTGAACTACAGCGACTGAAAATTCAGCTGGCCTATGAGCAGTAGGCGGTCAAGGATACAGAAGCGGAGTCCGAAGTTCTGAGGAAGAGGCTTCAGGAATCGATGGGCGAAAGTCGGCGGTTCCACCAAATGTATTGGGAGATGATGTTAAGAAAGAAGGAACTGGAAGAAGAAGTTGAGAACTTAAAACAATCCCTGATAATGGCTAGAACCGAGAGTTCAAAGTCAGAAGAAGCCGAGCTTTCTTAGAGCTTCTTTTATCTTTTGTTCCATGTATTCTTTTCTTTTCTTGTCGTTTCTTTTTTTTTTTGGCCTTCAAAGGCTTTTGTAATGCATTCTTTACTAATAAAATAAAATGAAATTTTCTCATTACCTTGTCTATTCTTGCTCTAAATTGTCATTTACCGAGCTTCTCTTATCTTTTATCTTGTTCGATGTCGATATTGTTTGAAGGTTCCTCGTCATCGCCGTGTTGATTCGCCCTTTTTGTTCATGACTGAAGGTCTTTTCGAGGCCATTCGAGTTTGACGCTTTCTCTCGGTGTTCAAGCTTCGGGCTCGAACTTCTCGTTACTTTGAGGAAGTCTATTTTCTTCTGCTAGTGTTGGGTTCCTCTTAAAGACTGAGGATTTTTGATAAGAGTTTTCTTCCTCGTTGAGATGAGTTTCCTTGTGTCTTAGATATAGTTCGTTTTTTCCTTATCTCTGGTGTAGCTCGTCGCTTTCCCTTTTTCTCTCTCTTTTTTTTTTATGTTTGGGCGAGGATTTTCTCTCTGCTCCTAACGGGGTTGTAGGGGTGTAGAGGAGCCATTGAGGAGACTTTTCTCCTCATCCGGTCTTAAACAACCAGGTCTTTGTTTGTGTCAGGACAAAGTTCTCTTCCTATTTTTGATACAGTCAATTTCAGCTCATGTTAGGATGAGGTTTTCTTCCTGTTCCTAACAGGGCTATGGGGCCACATAAGGGCCGTTGCGAGGGCCTCTCCTCCCATTCGGTCTCTTAATAATCGGGTCTTCGATTTTGCTCATATTAGGACGAGGTTCTCCTCTTGTTCCTAACATGGCTGTGGGGGCGCATAAGGGCCATTGCAAGGGCCTCTCCCCCCATCCGGTCTCTTAATAATTGGGTCTTCGACTTTGCTCTTGTTAGGATGAGGTTCTCCTCCTGTTCCTAACATGGTTGTGGAGGCAAATAAGGGCCGTTGCAAGGGCCTCTCCTCCCATCCGATTTCTTAATAATCGGATCTTCGACTTTGCTCATATTAGGATGAAGTTCTCCTCCTGTTCCTAACATGGCTGTAGGGGTGCATAAGGGCCGTTGCGAGGGCCTCTCCCCCCATCCGGTCTCTAAGTAACCGAGTCTTCATTTGTGTCGGGACGAGGTTCTCCTCTTATTCCTGACACGCTTAGTTTTGATTGTCTGAAGAAGCTACTCCCTGTCGTTATAAGCTCATGCCAAAAGAAAAGATATGCGGATATGAAACTTTTATTTAAGGCAAAGTTATCGGTAATACATTCATAAATTTTTCGAATTTCACGGTCGCGAAAGGTCTGCTCCTTCGAGCTCTTTTAGATAGTATGTTTCGGGCCGAACTATCTCCTTGACTTCATACAGACCTTCCTGGTTTGGGGCAAGTTTTCCTTGATTTTGAGGTTGTGAAACAGTGGCTCACCGAAGTACTAATTCCTCCATTCTGAAGGCTTTGCTCTTGACCCAGGAGTTGTAGTAGCGGGCCGCTTTCTGCTTGTAGGCTATCATCCGAACTTGAGTTGTCTCTCACTTTTCTTCTAACAAGTCAAGGTTGGCCTTGAGATCCTGTGAGTTGCGCTGCTCATCGAATGCCATGACTCGCACCGACGGAAGCTTGAGTTCAATCGGGATCATGGCTTCTGTTTCAAAGGCTAAGGCAAAGGGGATCTCCCCCGTGGGCAGTCTTTGGGTAGTTCGGTATGCCCATAACATATGATAAAGCTCGTCTGCCCAAGTTCCCTTTGCTTTTTCAAGTCTCGCCTTAATTCCTTGCAATAGAGTCCTGTTAGTCACCTCGGCTTCGCAGTTTGCCCGTGGATGGGCTACTGACATGAAGTTATAGGAGATGTTTAAGTCTTTATAAAATTCATCAAATCTTGCTCCAGCAAATTGTCGCCCATTATCCGTAATGAGGATTCTGGATAAGTCGAACCTACAAACGATTGACTTCCAGATGAAGTCCTGCACTTTAGCTTCTGTGATTTTCGCCAAAGGTTCGGCTTCGACCCACTTGGTGAAGTAGTCAATTGCCACCAGGAAAAATTTTCGCTGCTTGGATGCCATGGGAAAAGGTCCAAGGATATCCATCCCTCATTGTGCAAACAGCTATGGGGCACTCAAGGGTGTAAGTTCAGAGGCGAGCTGTCTTTGGATATTCGCATATCTCTGACACCGATCACACTTTCTGACATATTCAATGGAGTCGTGGTACATTGTAGGCCAGTAATAACCTTGTCGGAGTAGTTTGTGGGATAAAGATCTGGTCCCAAGGTGACTTCCACAGACTCCTTCATGTACCTCCCATAAGGCGAAGTCGGCTTCAGAAGGCTGGAGACATTTCAGGAGGGGCAAAGAGTATGACCTCTTGTACAGCTTGCCCTCATAAAGGATATATCGAGAGGCCTAGTTTTTAAGCTTTCGAGCTTCCTTTGCATCATGAGGAAGAACCCCATCTTTGAGGTATGCAACCAATGGGTCAATCTAGCTGGGTTTATGGCTGACCTCCATTACGAGCTGCGATTCTTCCGTACTTGGACACTTCAGAACTTCGAAGAAGACTACCCTGGGTAGTTCAGCCGGAGCCAGTGTAGCTAACTTGGAGAGAAGATCGGCCCTGGTATTTTCTGCTCTTGGAATCTACTTGATGTCAAAGTTGCCAAAGGCAGGGATGATCTCTTTTACCTTTTCGAGATACTTGACCATACTGTCCTCCTGAGCTTCATAGTTTCTACTGACTTGTCCCACCACCAATTGGGAGTCACTGTAGACTTGGAGCCGATCTACTTCTAATCTTTGGCGATCTTCAGTCTTGCAATCAGAGCTTCATATTCTGCTCCGTTATTTGTCGCAGGAAATTCGAAGCGCAGCACATACTCTACAATAATTTCTTCCAGATTGACCAAGATCAGGCCCGCACCTGCGCCTGACATGTTGGAGGAACCATCCACATAGAGGGCCCAAAAACCATCAGGGAGATCTGTTCTTTCCTCAGGGGAGTTCGGCTAGAGCCCTGGGTTGTCAGCTTCACCTCGTTCAAGTTTGGCTTCTTTCGGGATAGTACATTCCACTATAAAATCTGCTAATATCTGGACTTTTATTGCCGACTGAGGTTGATAATTGATGTCAAATTTCGTGAGCTCGACTGTCTATTTCGCTATCCTTCCGAAGCATCCGCTCGATGCAGAACTGCCTTAATCGGCTGGTCGGTGAGCAGTGTTATGGTGTGCCCTTGAAAGTAAGGTCGGAGCTTTCGGGCTGCAATCAACAAGGTATAAGTTAGTTTCTCTAACTTAGTATATCTAATTTCGGCGTCTCTCAATACTCGACTTATGTAGTAGATCGGTCGTTGAATTTTTACTTCTTCGTTAACCAGAACTACTGCGAGAGCCACAAGGGAGATCGTAAGATATAGGAATAACTCCTTTCCAGGTTCGGGCTTTGCCAATAGCGGAGGTGAGCTGAGGTAGTTCTTCAATTCTTCGAATGCTTGCTGACATTCAGTGGTCCAACAGAAGTTTTTCAATTGCTTGAGAGTCTGAAAGAAAGATAGGCACCGTTCAGCCGACCTCGAGACGAAGCGATTCAGAGCTGCTACTCTCCCAGTAAGGCACTGAACTTCCTTTATTGACTTCAGGATGGTCATTTCCTGGATGGCATGAATCTTTTTCAGATTTGCTTCGATCCCATGCCCCGATATCATAAAGCCCAAGAATTTTCTTGAGGTTACTCTAAAAGTGCACTTGGCTGGGTTCAGCTTCATCTTGTATTTTCGAAGGATGCTTTCAGGTCTCCTTAAGGTCGGCGACGTGGTTCATTGAGGATTTACTTTTTACCAGCATGTTGTCCACGTAGACCTCCATGTTGCGGCCGATCTGCTCTTTGAAAATCTTGTTCACCAGCCGTTGATAGGTCGCTCCTGCATTTTTGAGGCCAAAAGGCATGACCCTGTAACAATAAAGATCACGGTTAGTGATAAAAGCAGTCTTTTCTTCATCCTCTGGTGCCATCCTGGTTTGATTGTAGTCAAAAAATGCATCCATGAAAGTGAGAAGCTCGTGGTCTAAGGTTGCATCCACTAATTGATCAATTCTGGGCAGAGGGTAACTGTCCTTCGGGTAGGCTTTGTTCAGCTTTTTGAAGTCTATCACATCCTCCACTTGCCGTTCGTCTTCTTGACGAGAACCACATTGGAGATCCAGTTCGGATAGTTGACTTCTCTGATGAATCCGACTTTCAGAAATTTATCAACTTCCTCAGCTATTGCCTTCTGCCGTTCTGGTGCATGACCTTAAATTTTTTCCTTCATTGATCGATGTTTGGGATCAACAGCTAGACTGTGTTTCATGACTTTTGCATCAATCCCCGGCATGTCTGTCGGAATCCAAGCGAAAACATCCACATTCTTTTATAGAAAATTGATGAGCTGTATCCGTACCTCTTCTCCTAGGTTGGAGCCGATCTTCACCACGTGCTCTTCAATTCCATCATTCAAGGAAATGAGACAAGATCTTCGATTGGCTCACCCCGTTCTTCAGCAAGATCGTCGCGGGTGTCTAATCCATCAACTGGATAGGGGTCAGACTGACCATTTCTTTGTAAGGCTATGTTATAGCAGTGTCTTGCCAGGACTTGATCTCCTCTGACCTCTCCGACCCTTTGGCTTGTAGGAAATTTTAATTTCAAATGGTAGGTCGATACCACAGCTCGGAGGGCGTTAAGGCCAAGTCGGCCGAGTATTGCATTGTAGGCGGACGACACCCTTACTATCAGGAAATCCACTTGCGCTCTAGATTATTTCGGCTACCGACTGCAACTACGGTCAAAGTTATTACTTATTCTACTGGCACAGCATCACCAGTGAACCCTACCAACGGAGAGCTTATCGGTCCTAATCGACCATCCAGAATGGATTATTTTTAGAATGCATCGTAAAACAAAATATCGGCCAAGCTTCCACTATCAACAAGAACGCAGTGTATATCATAGTCAGCAATATTTAAAGAAACTACAACCACATCATTATAGGGGAATTGAATCTCCTGGGAATCTTTTTCAGTAAAGATTATAGATTCTTTAGTCCTCTGCCGCTTGGGCGGTCCGACCGATCCACTGGCTGCTCCCCGTTGGGGTCCTCCAGAGATGGTGTTGATTATCCCGATTGGAGGCCGATCTTCAAGCTGTTCTTCCCTCCTTGATGGCTCTGGTTGTGGTAGTGCCCTCGATCGATCTTCCCTACCTTCAGGCCGGTATTGGATGAATCTATTGAGCCGACCTCATCTGATGAGCTCTTCGATCTCGTCTCGGAGCTGAATACACTCCTCCGTATCGTGGCCGTGGTCAGGATGATAGAGGCAGAACTTATTAGGATTGTGCTTTTTGAGGTGTGTGCGCATCCTTTCCGGCCTTGGCAGCTGCTCCCTGATCTCCATCAGCACTTGAGTTTTTGGAGTATTGAGAGGGGTGTAACTGTGGAATCTTCCTGGGGGAGAGCTCCGCCGAACTCTGCGGTCTAGGCTTCTCTACCTACGAGCTCGGAGGAGAGTTCGGACACGCTTGTGTCCGGGGGGAGTTTGAGAATGTGGCCGAGCTTCACTCGGCCCTTTTTCAGCTGTAGGCTTGCTGGAGTAACCCGCCTGCCGCTCCTTCATGGCCTCCTCGTCCTTCAGCTTGAAGGCTTCCTCTGCTCGGGCATATCCTTCAGCCTGAGCTAGTAAATCAGCGAAGTCCCTGGGATACTTCTTTTTCAGAAAAAATAGAAGATCATTCTTTTGAAGACCGCTCTTCAGGACGGCCATTGTAACTGATTGGTCCAAGTTCCGAACCTCCAATGCGGCGGCATTAAAATGGTTGACATAAGTTCGGATGGATTCTCCCTCCTTTTGCTTGATGTTGATGAGGGACTTCGAACCTCTCCGGGGACATCGGTTGCTGACGAAATGAGCCACAAACTAATGGCTCATTTGATCAAAGGAGAAGATAGTACCCAACTTCAGTGTCGAGTACCAATTTCTTGCTGCTCCCTTCAAGGTAGATAGGAAAGCTCGGCAAAGGATGGCGTCTGATGTGTCATGGAGCAGCATCATTGTCTGAAAGGCCTCCAGGTGGTCAACCGGATCTGAGGTCCCATCATAGCTATTAAATTGGGGAAGCTTGAAGTTCGGTGGGATTGGTTCCTGCATAATCATTTAAGAAAAAGGAGGGTCCGTACAGATATCCTCACCGTAAGCAGGGGAAGCACGATGGAGCTCTTCGATCCACTGGTTCATCTCTTGGAATCTTTGATCCAGGAGATCCTTTCGATTGTGAGTCTCGAGGGTCTTCTGGCAGAACAGAGGTAGAGACCCTCCGGGGGTGGAATCATGATCAAACAAAGGGCTCTCCACCTTTTGCTTCCCCTTTCCAGGGAATACAGGGCGATTGGCCCAATAGGGACACCCGATCGTCGGATTCTGGAACTCCAGCAATACTCTTTCCAGCCGCACAGATGCCTGCGGCTACTGCTACTACTGTTGCATGGCCTGCACCACTTCAGTGAGGCCCCTGACCTGCTGAACCAGCAGGTCGAACTGCTCCATGCCGATTGCCGTTGCCGGAGGAGGAGGAGCTTGGAAAACTAGAGATGAGGTTGGAGCTGGTGGATCTTGCTGAGATCTGGCCACGGAGGCCGTAGATTGTCTGGTGGATGCCTTTCAGGGAGGCATCAAGTTGGGATCTGGTCAGAGAAGAAGAAGAAGATGTCAAAGAAGATGACCGGAGATAGTTCCATTGAGTACTCCTTTAAGAACAAGGGTCATGCGAGGACACAGGCCCTTCCTCTAGTGTCAATTCTGTTGGTACAGAATTTCGTCGATGTCGGAGAAGCTGGAGTCGAGAGGATCATGGCCGCCGTTGGGACCTACAAGAGAAGTCTAAACCAGAGTTGGGGGTGCTCCGGCAAGATCCTCCGATGCTCAAGTCAGTACTCTACTTCAACAGAAATGGAGCACTCGAATGGGATTTTAGCAGAGTTTCGAGATAGAGTTTAGGGCTTAGAGGAGAACGTATCTGGGGGTCTCTTTTATAGATGGGAGAGCGTAACCGATTGACAACGACATCCGTAACTGCCTGGTAGTGGGCCGTTCAGGGCCACGTGGAGTTTGTTACGGAGAGGAGTGGTGTCCGTTGTTGCGACTTGCCGGAGAGTGGTGGGGCCACATGGAGTTTGTTACGGAGAGGAGTGGTGTCCGTTGTCGTGACTTGTTGGAGAGTCGTGGGGCCACGTGGAGTTTGTTACGGAGAGTGGTGTTCGTTGTCGTGACTTACCGGAGAGTGGTGGGCCCACGTGGAGTTTGTTATGGAGAGTGGAGTGGTGTCCATTGTCGTGACTTGCTGGGGAGTTCGGGCTGGACGGTTGAAGCTCAGTTGGGATGTCTGGTGGAGCGCAATAGCTCTCTGTCTCAGCAATCTAAGAGAAGGTCGGATGCCTCCGAGGTTGCTAATAGGTTAACTGTGGTTGGGTGCTGTTGGTGCTGCAGACGGAAGTCATCTGCTATAGAAGCCCAGACAAAAATTTTCTGTTAGAAAAATCCGACTGGAGTCCGATTGCTAGAGAAGTTCGTCTGAAATTTATCTGATGTAGAAGCTTGTCTGAAGACTGTCCGCTGGAGAGGTCTGGTTGCATGAGAAATCCGACAGAAGGTCGATCGATAGCGAAATTTGGAAGGCATTATGGAAGTTCGTCTGGAATCCATCCACTGTAGAAGTTCGGACGGAGTCCGGTTCTTGTAGGAGTCCAGAAGGAGGTCGCTTACTGTAGAAGCTCGATGGAGACCAGTTGCCGTGGAAGCCCGGATGGAGACCGCTTATTGTAGAAGCTCAGATGGAGACCGATTGCCGTGGAAGCCCGGATGGAGACCGCTTATTATAGAAGTTTGTCTGGAATCCATCCACTGCAGAAGTTCGGATGGAGTCCGATCCTTGTAGGAGCTCGGATGAAATTCGAAAGGCAGTCGACCACCATAGAAACTTGAATGGAGTCTGGTTACTGTAGAAGTCCTGCTATTGGAGAAGCTCGGATAGTGATGAAGTCCGGAAGAAGCTCAAAGTAAAGTCGATCATGATAGGAGGAAGTCTGGAAGAGATTCGGAGAGTAGTCGATCACTGTAGAAAATCGACTGATAGTGAAGCCCAGAGAGCATTTGGAGCAGTCCGATAGACGAATGAAGGAGCTCATTATTGGAGAAGTCCGGATGGCACGATAGGAGTTCATCCGTTGGAGGAATCTGGAGGACACTGTGGAAGGTCGACTACTGGAGGAGTCCAGATGATATTGTGGAAGCTTGGACGGCTGGGGGAGTTCAGAAAGACACCGCACAAGGTCAGAAGCCGAAAGAGTTCTGGGAGGGTTGGCCTCTTACGAACTTCGACTGGGGTTATTTTATACCCAACACAACCAAAGAAGAAATGTTTTCACATCCCTTTTCAAATTAAAAAAATTTTCAAAAATCCACGTGGATTGGAGATTCAATCTAGATTTTAGAAAATTAAAAATAGTGATAAAATTCTCACGGAAGGATGCTATCCTCGCACCTCTTCATGCAAGTGCTAATCACCATACGTGCAAGCATTAGGACCGACTTATGGTATCCGTTTGGCATCTAGATAAGTTTGGAAAAATTTTAGAAAAATTATCATACATAGCTTATCAAATTTAGAACTTTATTACCAAAAATCATTCTAATCTGAAAGTATTTGATAGGGAGAAGGACTCTCCAAATCACAGAGAGATGCGACACTTCTGCTCGCGCACGTGAGACATCCTTCTTTTTCTAATTTTTTCTCTTCCCCAAAAATTTTAAAAAAATATATCTCATGCTTTAAGATATGTACCAGAGGATGAAAGGTGTTGTGAGCTATCACACATAATTTTAATCCCATAAAAAATGATATTTTTTCTTCTGCCTAAGTCAATACTTGTACGCAGAACCTGTTTTGCACCAAGAGTCCACCACAACTTGGACTCTTCATAATTGGTGTTAACATGGGATGTGGTGCCCCAATTTGGACTACTTCTAGGTGATATGACCTGACCCAAATATCTACCAAATTGGGCTAGCTAATTAGCAAGGGATGGGACCAAATTGGTCTGCAAAGGAGCAAGGGTTTCCACATGTGCTAGCATGCTTACCGGAACCCTAATTGAATCCAAAATTCCAATCAACCTTTTTCAAAAGGGTCCTTGGCCAATTTTTATATGTGTGTGACCCATTGGGTTCCACATCTAGTCAGTAGTAGGTCTAGATATAAGTTAAACAAATTTGATTAGATTTCAATCTAATCGATTTTGGTCCAATCAAGCTAACCCGAGTTCAATAATCAGAATCATTTCTAATTAGCAATCGAATTAAACTCTTTAATTTGGTCAAAAACCTACAAGTCAAGATTGATGTCTAGTAACATATCATGACTACCCAGAAGATGTGAAATTTGATGAAAATACCAAATCTACACTTCAGTGGCAAATTTTCGTGCAATTCAATCCTTCGATCATCCTTACACCCTGAATATGTTTATGAGTATGGAATCATGTCAAACTCAAACACATATTCATATCAATTCTCAATTAACCAATAATGACTCCAATGAAGAAGCATTAAAAACTCTTTCTAATCTCCTTCCTGCTTTTGGCCAAAAGACTTTTCTGAGTCATGTAGGATTGAGAATACACAGGATGCAATCTCCTCTTACTAGGAGTGATCGATTCGATATTGACCTACTCACAACCTTCATACACACTCTACCATATCCAGAACACCCCGTACATATCTTAATGCCATGTCTGGGTATGAACCAAAATATTGGTCCATGTGTACAAGATTCCATGGTGGTTTCAGGTCTAAGGATCACTTGCACAACTCCCACTTAGAGAACCATCTTTGACATGCAAATAAGGCTTCCATTAGATGTTCTCTTTCATCGAGTCAATTCAGTGGACTCATTTCTCAAATGAGCACCCACATCCTTGTATTAGTGTCTCACACAAGTGGCTAGTGAGATCTGCTACCCTCTCCATTGAGCATATATAGGATGTGCCAGTCTATCTGGAACATTGATCCCCGACTCAATGCTCCTACGATCAGAAATATTTAAGATTAGGATTTTTGAATTTTATGTCTCACTAGCATGACCCATTCATGTCTCCTAAAACCATTATCCTAATCTTTGGGGTTCATCATAATCTTAGATATATTAAGATGCAGCTAATATGATGAATCAATGCCTCAAATAATAAAAATCGTTTCATGAGTTGGATAATTTTAAAGAAAGTCCCATCGCAACACACTTACGATTGGCTTATAGGACACTCTTCTTTCACTAAGGACACCAGCCATAGAGACTACATCAACAGACTATTTACGACTTACCATCCTAAACATCTTCCTCGACTAAAGTGAGATTTACCATGCTCGCTGTCCGATCTGCTCTCTATACGGCTAAAAAAATCAACAGATCTCCTCCCCGATATGAAAAATGGCTCTGATACCAATTGACCCAGGCCAACATGCTTACGCATGAAAGCAGTAGTGTGTGAGTGTGAGTGGGTCGGAGCCACAGAGGTATATTGTCACAGCAGTATGATAATAGCAGTAAGAGCTATGTGCGTACACATAGAAGCAGTAAATGGGTAGGCTATGTGCGTACTCATAGAAACAGCAATGGATAGACAAACTATAAAGTATACGATACTGCTTGCAAGCATCGTATAACTAACAGTCCAAAATCTAAGAGTAAAAGCAAAATGATTTATAATTGAGGAGTAAAGGTCAGGTCTATAGATAATACCTAAACAGATGATAGATAGATTACAGAAGGTAAAGATAAAGGATTAATAGATAGGCATACAGAATGAAAATGAAAGATAGACTAACAAATACTTAGACACAAGATGAAAATCTAAATATATAACCTAAACTAAGGCACAAACTAATGAAAGGCTAAGGCGAACTAAAGCACAAGCTAGGCTGATAAAAAAAAATACAAACTGAAACATAAACTAACAGAAAGCTCAGACAAGCATAAGCATAAGCATAAGCTTAAAATATGAGCTAATAACTAAATGTAAACTAGAGAACATAAATAAATAAACTACAAATGTTAATCGATTAAGATAAACTAAAAAACTAAATGTAAACTAGAGAACATAAATTAATAAACTTCAAACTTTAATCGATTAAGATAAACTAAACTTCTAATAATTAAAACTAAAACTATGACTAAACTTCGAATGATTAAAATAATTAAAACTAAAGCTATCCAGCATAAAGTAAATAAACTAAGCTGAAGGCTATGAAGGATTAAGACTATAAATAAACTAATAAAGTAAATAAACATAAATATAACAAATAAGCTACTGAGGACGTACACTATACTATTGATAAAAGTAAACTACAAATTATGAACTATAACCAAAAGATAAATTAACTATAGAATAAGTATGGCTAATAGAAGAAACAAACTGATTACTAACTAATTACAGTAAATAACACTAAAATAAGTAAGAGCAGAGCAAACCAAAAAAAGAAAGAAATAAAGCTTAACTAAAAAAGTATAGAAAATAAAATAAAAATAAAGTAAAATGTACAAAACTTAAATAAGAGCAGATTAACTTAAATAAAACTACTTAATAGAAAGAAACAAAGTATTGTACTTAAACAATGGAACAAAAAAATAAATAAAAGCTTAAAATAAAATAAAGTACTTTAACTAATTTAATAGCATATAATCGCTCTGTTGTTTACTTCATGATTACACAATAGATTATACTATGATTTTAGTATAATCTTATAATATATAGGTGGTATTTGGATTGTTTATGCCGATTGACCTATTGTTTATTTCACAATCTCTACCAATCTTAGGGTTGTTTATCCTTAGGAGACTGATCCATTGTTTACTTCACAGCCTCGATAGCATTTTGGTTATTTACCATCGTGCTACAGTAACATGCTATAGTGCACAACAGTACTGCACAGTATTTCTGCTATAGTACTGCACAGTGCATATGCTATAGTAATTAGCTACAATATGGCTACAGTAATATGAACAGTAATATAAACAAGCTTAAGCATAAAGAAAGCTTAAAATCTAATTAATAATAGTAAAATAAAAAAAAATGAGCTTTATTTATAAAAGCATACTTATATAGAGTCTGTTGAAATTAAAATACATACCTTATAAGCTTTATGTATACTAATCAAGCTTAAGCAAACTTAAATATGAACCACGAGTGCTAATATATGCTAATACATAAGTAAACACACCATAAGTATACTTATTTACAAAAACTCATATGGGTTAACAGAGCTAAGATAGAGTTTTTGGAACTTCTATGGAAGAACAGGAGATGGGATGAATTTTTTAATGGAGTGAATAGTGGAGGAGAATTTTATAATGGAAGTGGGATGGAATGAAACGTTGTGGATGAGAAATATGGGAAGAAGTCTGATTTTGGTGGTGTAAAGTAAATGAAGATGGGAATATTTTATTGGTAGGTTGAAGAGAAAAGGGAATAAACAACTAAAAGTGGAAGAAAGGGAGATGCCTTCACATGGTGTTGTCGGCGATGGAAGAAACAAAAGAGGGAGATTAAGAGAGTTTAGATGAAAGAAATAGAGACTTCATGGAGAAGATGGAGTGATGAAGGGGGATTAATGGAAGATTGGAAGGAAGAAGACGCAGGATTAGAAGAGAAGAGGAGGAAGGATGGAGATAACAAAGAAAAACTCTACCATTAGCACCGAACCCCTCTCGGCCTTGCCTCTCCATGCTTGGTCTTCTCCAGAATGGATGCCTTCCTCTTTGTTTATAGATGAAGGAAGGAGCTATGCGGACTTCAATTGGTTTAAAATTCGACGGACTTCAATTGGTTTGAAATCCATAAGCCTCTAAAAGTCGGACCCAAAGTCGGAACTTAATTGATTTTAAGTCTGATTTCCTGTAGCATTTTGTCGTCTCTGTATAGTGTTAGGAATCTTTCTATAGATGAATAGTTGTGATGTCAGGAATCTTCCTGTAGCTTGCTTGTCACCTTTAGATCCTAGTATAGATCGGTTTTGAAGATGAATCGTCTCTGAGAATTAAACCAGCTTCGAAGATAGTAGTAGTAGTTGTCTTCAAAAGATGGTAGTAATCATCTGATTGTAAGGGTGGCTCATTGAAGAGCCATTAATTGGTACCTGCAAAGAAATTTTTCCTACCAAAAGATTTATAGAATGGTTAGTAAATATATATATATATATATATATATAATATATATATATATATATATATATTACAGCTCAACCATTTAGAGTGAGTTAGTTGAGTACTAGAGAAAATTGTCTTGCTCAATTTTTTGGGCTTTCTGATCCATAATATAGATGGATGTCTATCTACCTGCAATTGTTTCCAAAGTCTTCTTCAATTTTTAGGCATGATGAAACACTTTTTTTGAATAGTCTTTGGCTTCAAATTCTTTTAGCATAATTTTCTAAGTTGAGAAGAGTACTCCATTCTGGATATGAATTTTCTCTGCATAGAAGATCTTGAGGGTCCTCTTGAATTGATATTCTTGTTAAAAGATCAGTAGTTACCCAAATTCGCCCATCAGTCCAGTATTTTTGTTGTTGCAATTTTCTGGCTGTCCAATAAACTTCTAAATATGATATTATTTCATAGACTTTGAGATCAAAATCTTTTGCAGAAGGATCAAAATCTTTAGTTGATTTTTTTTTCCCTTTGTCATTTTTGGCCAAAATCCTACTTGATTATCCACATCCTCAAGAGCAGTTATATTATAGATTTGGAAAGGATACTCAATGCTTCCTATCTTCTTTTTTTCTATACTACTATATATTTTTATTTCAAGATATTCTTTATTTTTTTCCACATCTCTTAGTATAGTGGTAATAATTGAAGGAAACATATCATATGGCATGGCACAGTCTATTGAGATAAGCTTCACAAGCCCTTTATATAAAGCTCTGATCTCTTTTGATCTGGTAAGTATATTGATCAATGGTAGAAAGAGCTTAGGATAGGTCCAATTGTCTAGAAATAACTGTACATCTTCAAGGAGCTTCTTTTGATTCATCAGGCTGAGTAGCTTTTTTATAGATATCTTCTTGGAGTTCAGAATTTAAAATCTCTTATGCCTTTTTTCAATAATCAAGTCTTTTGAACTTAATCATTGTTGGCGTCTTTGATATTTCACAGAGATTATAAAGAGAGAGATGAATTCAGAGGTAAATATGTTCTTTGATAATTTTCAAAAAATATTTTTTTTTGCTAAGTTGTTGATTAGACTGGTCATATGAACATCCCATACTTTATAAATTATAGCGCATGTTTCTTGAGAAAGATCAGAATGGAAGGATTCCAAAGATTTTAAATCTTTATTTAGTTCATCATATAAAAGGGCCTTTTTCTTTTTCTTCTTCTTTGAGTTCCTAAAAAAATAAAGATGTAAGTATATTAAAAGAATTAAGAGCTAGCTCTAGAAAAATTTTTTGTCTTGACAACATCTCTATTTCTATTATTCAGAAGAGTTTGCAAATATTGATGATAACAGTTCAAAGTATTCTTCTGATTCTGAACAAATAAAATTTTATTTTCATAAGAACTTAGTTTCAATTTCAGAATGTATAAGATTTTATAAGACCAGTTATGATTTACATATTTTCTATTAGTCTTATAAGATCTTTCTTAAGCTTGTCTTATCAATTCAAGTTTATTTTGTATGAATAGTTATTTTTAAATAAGGACCTGAGTTTTATGACTTAGGTAGGGACTTTATCTTGTTTTAAAAAAATTCTAGGATTTTAGGGTTATGGATAAAATCTCTCAATCTAATTTTATTGATCTTCTAAAGTTTTCAGAGAAATGATTAAATCATCCATTATTGAATTTCTTCCTGAATCTATCTATATTATTAAGGTCTAGATATTTTCTTATATATTTATAGTATTATTTTAAAACTTATTAAATATTATTTGTTAGTAATCTAATGGTACTTATTTATTAGATTTAGTATAGTCTCAAAAGATTTTATTTTCTTCTTTTTAAGAATCTTTCAAGCTCTCTTATCAAACTTTTTTTTGAATTTTATATATTTTTTATATGTAATTTATCTATTTGAAATCTGAATTGATAGCATAAACTTTCTAAATTATAGAGATCATTTATCTTTTCTTCACTAGGTATATTTCTAATTTTATCTCCTATCCTTAAGTTGTTTTTCAATTCACATTTATTAGGTTGAAATAATTTACTAATGTTGCCTATGTATTCTAGCCTAATTTTATCCTTTTCTAAGAGTAAAAGAGCAATTTCTAAATTAATTTCTAAGCTTAGAGATGATAACTTTAAGAAAAATCTTTTTAAACCAAAAGATGATCCTAATGTAGTAGAGTAAGTATCTCTATACAATCTAAACTCATCTAAACAGCTATTCCTAAAGTTACTTAGTTTATTATTAATATCTATATATAACTTATCTATAGTGTTCAAAGGATATCTAAAGGATTGTTGCTTTTAGAATTCTTCTGAACAATATTCATAATTTCTAAGCTAGTGGAAGAGATTTTTCACCAACCTTTCAATTGACTCAACAAGTAATTTACCATTGTCTTAACAATTAAAATTTATAAATAATCATGGATTTTACAGACTTTCAAATGTATCATTGTCAGTTGATGATAACTATTAATCATTTGAAATTTAGTAAATCCATTAGGGTTCCAACCAAAGGTTTTTCTCTTGGAATGGATAGTGGATAAGTTGTCAGAGATTTCTATCAACTGTGAATCCACTAAGGTTGTTCTAGGATAATAATTTATTATCCTAGGAACCTGAACTACAAGTTTATAGTTAGAAATTGGTTTATCTTCAAAGCTTTTTGAGATAAATAATTTACTAACTATATTCTTTCTACTAACTATTCTATTATCCTCAGAATTTTTTGAGTCTAAGAGATTGTTATATATCCTAAAGATTTACTAGTTCCTAAGGGATTACTAGTTCCTAGGATTAAGAGATCATTAGTTCCTTTATCCTCAGAGAAACATGAAGTTTCATGAATTTTTTCAGACAAAGGGATTAAACTAATCCTACTAAATGAGGGAGACAGGTTTAAGATAGGCTAGTTCAAAACTTTGAATTCAAATAAAGAGTCTAGCCATAAATCGAATGTAGAAGTAGTTTTTTCAAGAGTTTCATAAGAAGAAATTCTATCAAATTGATTTAGTATAATTTTATCTAGTTTCTTCTGAGAATTTCTTTTCTGATGGTTCTTCATAAAAGTCAAATATTGGGGGTATCTCAGTTAGATCCAGATAATCTTTCTCAAAAACTTTTTCAATGATTTCATCTTGTTCTTTGATTGGACCTTCAATTGATTGATGTCTATACTCGATTCAAAGGATTCAAGTAAATAGAACTTAGATTGACTTCAGTATCAATATCAGGATTATGAGTAGTTTCAATGATTTCATCAGAAGAATTTTCTTCAATCAAAATTTTATCAGATTCTTCAGATGAATCATTTTCAGTTTCAACTTTCAAGAGATTGGGTAGAGTATCTATCTTTATAAAGAAATCACTAATCTTTACTAATGAATTATCAGAATTATCCCGATCAACTTCAAATTTCTTCAGAAGACTATCAGTTTGAGTTTTTTTAAGATTGAGAGAATGTTCCATACAGTCTTTTGGTTTCTCAACCTGGTCTAGATGTTCAGCAATTTTTTTACAAAGAGTTTCTACTTTAGTGATTTGATCAAAATTATTAGTAAAAATCTTAGTAAGACTCCTACTCATCTTATTTTGAACTTGAGAAAGTTCAGCTTTAGAGCTTCTACAATCTTTTCATGATTTAGCCATCATCCTTTTAATTACAGTTTCTTGAATTCTAGGACTAGCTTCCTAAAGATCTTGAATATAGTATTTATCGAACCAATCAAAAAAAAACTATGTCTTTCTTCAGTCTTCATCTGACTAAACCATACTTCTCTTATAAATTCTCTTTCCCTTTTACTATAGGTATCTAAGAACTACTCTTTTCTATCTTTGTTTTTATCAAAATCGAAGTCTTCTCTTAGTAGTTCTTTATCTATAGGAAATTCAGCAACTTCTATGATTTTAGAGTCAATATAAGAGCTATATGGAATTTTTAAAACTAATTTAGCTAATTTTTTATTTTTATTTTTATTTTTTTTAAATCATATGAAATATCTATAGTAGATTTTATTCTATAATCTTTTGTACTATTTTCTATTTCTCTCCAAGTAATAGAAGATTTGTTTGAAGACCTAGTTTGAAAACAGGTAGGTTTCTTCTGAAGCCTATTATCTTTCAGGTTAGAAGGTGTGGTTTTTCTTGTCTTAGAAGGTAAAATTTTTCTCGACTTGAAGAGTTTCTTTATTCCAAAATCTTTAAGTCTAAGTTCTGTTCTTTCAAGATTCTGAGGATAATAATCAAAGGACTGTTCTTTATCATTTTCTCCATCAGATTCTTCAAGTACTTCTGGAGAGAATATTTCTCTATCAATTTCTTCTGGATAGAATTCATCTTCTTCTATTTCTTCAGGATAAATGGATTCTATATCATCTTGAATATCATTTTGATTCCAATCCTCAACATCATAGGCTTCAATATCTTCATCCATTTTAATATATAGAGAGAATTAGCTAACTAATGTATGTTAAATATATTTCTAACTTAACTAATCTAGTTATTCATAAATCTATTTTAAACCAAGTTTTATCTTATATTTTATAAAATATACATCTATACTACTAATTAATTCTTATAGATATCTAAACTATTAATTAACTAACTATTATGAATTAACTATTTTCTAACTCTTATAAATATGGAGACTATTGAGGAGTTACTAAAGTTTTAATCATTTTGCTTATTTGAAGTATTTTATAAACACAGATCAAGATCAGTTCTAATGCAGATAGATATTTTATCCATTTCAGATATAGATTCAGCCATTGAGATGACATCAAAAGTCTATTTGTGACTTACCACTCTAAACACCTTGACTAAAGCAGGATTTACAACGCTCGCTGTCTAGTCTCGCTCTATACGGCTCAAAAAATTGTCAGATCCCCTCTCTGATATGAAAAATTGGCTCTCATACCAATTGATCAATATACTTACCAAACCAAAAAAAAATCAGAGCTTTATATAAAAGGCTTGTGAAGCTTATCTCAATAGACTATGTCATGCCATATGATATGTTTCCTTCAATTGTTGCCACTATATTAAGAGATGTGAAAAAAAATAAAGAATATCTTAAAATAAAAATATATAATGGTATAGAAAAAAAAAAGATAGGAAACATTGAGTATCCTTTTCAAATCTACAATATAACTGCTCTCGAGGATGTGGATAATCAAATAGGATTTCGACCAAGAATGACAAAAGAAAAAAAATCTACTGAAGATTTTGAACCTTCTACAAAAGATTTTGATCTCAAAGTCTATGAACTAATATCATATTTAGAAGTTTATTGGGCAGCCAGAAAATTACAACAGCATAAATGCTAGATTGATGAGCAAATTTGAGAAACTACTGATCTTCCAATAAGAATATCAATTCAAGAAAATCCTCAAGATCTTCTGTGCAGAAAAAATTCATATCCAGAATGGAGTACTCTTCTCAACTTAGAAAATTATCCTGAAAGAATTCAAAGCCAAAGACTATTCAAAGAAGGTGTTTTATTATGCCTAAAAATTAAAGAAGACTTTGGAAATAACTACAGGCAGATAGACATCCATCTATAAAAAAGTTCAAAAAGTTAAGCAAGACAATTTTCTCTAGTACTCAACCAACTCACTCTAAATGGTGGAACTATAAAAAAAAAAAAAGATAAAAACTCTAGTAACTCCATAATAGTTAATTAATAGTTTAGATATCTGTAAGAATTAATTAGTAGTATAGATATATATTTTATAGAACTTAGTTTAAAATAGAAATTAGAGTTAACACTTTCTATGATTCTTTAGGTAGACTAGTTAAGTTAGAAATATATTTAGATAATAGTTAGCTGATTCTGTCAATATAGTAAAATGGATGAAGATCTTGAAGCCTTTGATGTTGAGGACTGAGGTCAAAATGATATACAAGATGATATATAGAATCCATCTATCCTGAGGAAATAGAAGATGAATTCTATCCTGAAGAAAATAATATAGAAATATTCTCTCCAAAAATACTTGAAGAATCTGATGGAGAAGATGAAGATCAGTTCTTTAATTATTATCCTCAGAATCTTGAAAGAACACAACTTAGACTTAAAGATTTTGGGATACAAAAACTTTTCAAGTCGAGAAAAACTTCACCTTCTAAGACAAGAAAATCCTCACCTTCTAACTTGAAAAATACTAGGCTTTAGAGATCCACTTGTTTTCAAACTAGATCTTCATATAAACCTTTGATAACTATGAGAGAAATAGAAAATAGTTTAAAAGATTATAGTATAGAACCTACTCTAGATGTTTCATATGATTCAAATGAAAAAATAAAAATAAAAAATTAGTTAAATTAGTTTTAAAAATACCATATGGCTCTGAAACCAATTTGACCTAGGTCAAATTGGTATCAGAGCCATTTTTTATGTCGGGGAGGAGATCTGTCGATTTTCTTAGCTGTATAGAGAGCGGATCGGACAGCGAGCACGGTAAATCCTACTTTAGCTGAGGAAGATATTTAGGATGGTAAGTCACAAATAGTCTGTTTGTATAGTCTCTATGGTTGGTGTCCTTTGATCTCTTGTCAAACTTCTAATAGCTGATTCTATTCTGTTTCTTACCTATGCTGAAATTTGAAATGGATAAAAAATCTTATCTAATGGCTATTCGATTCGAAGATAATTCTATTTTAAAAATATCTCGAAATAGCAAAATGAATAGAAAAAAAGTATCAATTGAGGAGTTTGGAAATAGTTTTGATGATTATAGCATAGAACTTAAAATAAAAACTTCATTTGATCCCTTAGGAAATATAAGAATAGATGTCAAACGAGTAGCTAGAGTAATAATTAGAGATATATCTGGTGCATATTTAGATGATAAATATTTATGATAGCTGATTTTTATATAGATAGGGAACTACTTAGTGTAGATTTTAATTCTACAAAAAATAAAAAAAAGCATGGTTTTATAGAATTTATAATAAGAAAAAATAAAATTTCATAAGAGAAGTATGGTCTGCCCAAATGAGAGCTGAAGAGAGAAATATTCCTTTCTTTGATTGATTGATAAAGTATTATCCTAAAGGTTTAGAAAATATAAATCCTAAATATCAAGAGTTTGGAATCAAGGTTCTTTCCCAAAACTGTGTGATATCTCCAAATAGAAAAGAAAAGGCAAAACCATGATGCCAAAAGCCTGATAAAATTCTTACTAAAGATCTAAGAGTTACCCCAACGCCTAGTAAGTTTGTGACTACTTTGAAGAAAATAAACACTAGTCTACAGAAAGTAATAACTAAGGATCATAAAGAAACTCGTTTTGATAAGATCTCTGGGTATTTAGACTAGGATAAGGAATGATAGAATTGCATGAATCATTTTCTCAACCTTGAAGAAACACAAACTGATAGCCTTCTAAAAATCAAAAAGAAATCTGAACTTGATTATTCTGATAATTCACTAATTAAGATTAGTAACTTTGTAATAAAGATTGATACTATACCCAATCTCTTAGAAGCTGAGACTGAAAAGATTGTTGACTCCATCATAAAGATAGACAATACACCCAATCTATTAAATGCTGAAATATAAAATAATGCATCTAAAGAATCTGATGAAATATTGATCAAAGAGAACCTCTCTGATGAAATTATTATTTACGATACTAATATTGATACTGTTACTAAATCTCACTCATTAGATCAAGACAATAGTTACGAAAAGGTAGCAATTGAAGATTATAATGAATCCATTGAGACTGTTTATGATCTTGATACTAATCTAAATCCTATATATTTATTTGCTCAGTCAAGCCTAGGCATCAGTCATAAGAAAGTAATGATTGAAGATGAAAATATTGAGAAAGAATATTTGGATATGACTAAGGAACCTCCAATGTTTGATCTTTTAGAAGCACAGTTAGAAAAAGAGTTCTTGGAAGAATCACATAAAATCATTTTGAATCAAGCTGATAAAACTCCTTCTGATGAAATGTTTGAAGGAAATGATTCTGAATTGTGTGTTTCTACATGTGATTTGTTTGATTTAAAGATCAAGCAGACTCTTTATCTAATTTAAAATCTTTGAATCAATCTACCTTAAATCAGTCACTCTCATCCAGTAAATCTATTTTTATTTCTAAAGAAATTTATGAAACCTCATACTTCTCCAAAGATATAAGAATGAGTAGTCTTTCAAGATTAGTATTTCTATAGGAAGTAATAACCTCTTAGTCTTAGAAAATCCTAAAGATAAAAGAATAGCTAGTAAGAAGAATATAGTTAGTAAATTATTTATCCCAAAAGACGATAAGGATAAATTAATTTCTAACTATAAACCAATAGTTCAGGTCCCTAAGATAATAAATCATTATTTTGGACCAATCTTGGTGGATACAAAATCTATAGAAATCCCTAATAACATATCCATTATCTATTCTAAAAATCCTTTTTGGAACTCCAATGGACTTATAGATTATCTTACTGTCAACAATTATGGTCAACTGACAATGATACCTTGAAAGCTTGTAAGATCTATAATTATTCACAACTTCCAATTGTCGAAATACACCTGTTGAGGCAATTGAAAGGTTGGTGGAAAACCTTTTTCCACTAACTCAAAAATTATGAATAATGATCAAAAGAAGTCTAAAGAAAACAATCCTTTAGATTATCCTTTAAATATAATAGAGAGTCTATATATAGATGTTAATAATAAATTAAGAAGTCTTAGGAGTAGCAATTTAGTTGAGTTTTGAGAAAATAGAGATAGTTACTCTACTTTATTAGTTTTAAAAAGATTTTATTTAAAAAGACCATCTCTAGGCTTAGAAGTTAATTTAGGAAATATAGATATTTTTAGTAAAAAAGATAGAGTAATTCCTTTCAGTAGATCTGGATTGATCAAAAATCAATCTATAAAATTATATAAAAGAAAAAAGATAAATAATCTCTATGACTCAAAAGAGTTTCATTTTCATCTAGATAAATTGTATGAAAAGAAAACTCGAAGGATTCCTAAAAAATTGAATAAAAAATGGATCTATAATGCTCTATTTAAACTAAAAAATGTAGATCACTTTAAACATGAAGCTTTGATAGATTCTGGAGCCAATGTAAATTGTATTCCTTCAAGATATTTTAAAAAATTTGATTAAGAACTCCAAACAACTAAGGCAAAAATTTGAAAATAAATCATAGGATCTTTGAAGTCCAGGTATGGATAAAAAAACTTTATATTGAAATGTCATTTTTATTAGTTAAATCTTTAAAATAAGGAGTCATATTGGGAAATTCCTTCTTAGCATATCTTAAACATTTTACTACTACAGAAAAAGGAATAATTACACAAGATAAGTCTTGCTATAATTCTGAAAAACTTCCAAAATATGTACCAAAAATATTTTGCAAAAACAATACAAGATGAAAATCCAAAAATAAGAGAAGAATAAATAATCTCTATATTTCTTCAGATTTCTATTATCAATCTAAATTTTGACTAGATAAATCATATATATAAAGAAGCATAAAAAATCTAAGAGGAAGTTTGATAAGAGAGCTAGAAAGATCCCTAAAAGGTCAAATAAATGGATCATCTGATGTTCTATTTATTTTTGATTTACTATAAAAGTAATAAAGAAGGTCATCATTCGATAAACTTTAGGGTTAAGCTTTAAGATCTCTGAGCTTCTCATTTGTTTATATTACATCAAAATCCTAAAACAAAGAATTATACTTAAAGTCTCTTTGGTTATGGAAGATCTCATTACAATGATATCTTGGGCAATATATCAGTTTTCTCTCTTATATACTAATATAGTATTCATCTCAGGAGATATTCTTCAACAAGACAACATCAAAATGAAAGAAAATCAGATATCTGATGCTAGCAGGAAAGGTAAATCTATAAGAGTTGCTCTAGGTATGTATAAAAGCTATCTTACTATAAAAAGAGAAATTCTTATAATTCACCAAGCCATTTCAAATATTCAAGAAGCACTAATAGACCAAGAATTGCAAAAGAATATCAATTACAAAAATTTGGCTTCTAAATAAATATTCATTAGGCAGCAAATAACTTTTTTCACTTTAAATTTTAAGATAAATTGACTATTCTCTAACCCTGATTCAAGATTTTGCAAAAAAATAGATCACGAAAAGAAAATACAAAATAGAAGGACTACTCTTGAGAAAAAAAAAATTCTCAAAATTACAAGCCAGAACTTTCTTAAAAGACTTATGACTTGGTCAACAAGGTATGGAAACTCATCTTTTAAACTAGAAAAGAGATTTTAGAAAAGCCATGACAGCTTTTGTTGATCATTTATTTGAAAAAAAATTATCTTTAATGGTGCTAAAAGAGAAAATAAGACTAACAGATGAATACTCAGACCAAATCATATCTGATTTAGCTACTCTCCTCAAAGTTGAGACACTTATAACAAATAAGCAAAAAAGACTTAACTGTTGGAAAAAAGCTTAGGAAGTTTTAACTAGTGAACTTCTAGAAGATATTTTTTAAAAGGCAACTCAGCCCAATGAGACAAAAAAATTGCTTGAAGAATAACAAATCTTCCTGATAGACGGACATGAACTATTAGTAGAGTTACAATTTTTTTTAATAAATGGATGGAGTTATCTCAAGTTATATCTTCCATTGGTCAATGAGTATGCTAAAGAACGACTTAGAGCCCTATATAAAGGATTGGCACGAGTAATGTCAATTAATCCTTTCGCCAATCTATATATATTTCTAGCTATGGTCAGTGAAGTTCTATATGAAGTAGAAAAAATATACAAAAATCTGTTAAAGGTTGTAATCTTCAACGGCATTGAGACCAGAGAAATTGTAGTAAAATATCCTTTCCAAATTTATGAAGTTAGTATTTTTGAAGAAAAAGACTATATTACATTATGTGATACAGAAGAAAGAGAGCTTTTAGAAAATTTTAATTTCAAATAATATCAAGAAAAGAGTCTATTAGAAGTCTACTGGAGAGCTCAAGAAAAGAAGACTCAACGATACTGAATGGAAGAATCTGAGTAACTACTGTGCTCTTTATAAACATTGAAGTAGTAGGAGCTTGGAGAAAGACATGGGATCCTCTATTAAATGAAGAAAATTATCTAAAGGAAGTTCAATGCAAGATAAGACAAATTAAACAAACTTTGCAGCAATCAGATCCTCAACCAAGCAACACAAATCTGGAAGACTTAGCTACTTTATCACTTAGCCAATCTTATTCAGAAGGATGACCAAGATAATTTTCTAGTACTCAACCAACTCATTTTGAAAGGTTGAGCTTTGTAACAAAAAAAAAATTTTACTAACCCCTCTACCAATCTTTTGGTAGAAAAATTTTCTTTGCTGTACAATCTAGTGGCTCTTCTATTAGCCACTTTCACAACCAGATGATTACCACTATCTACTGAAGACAACCAATACTACTATTCTTGAAGCTAGTTTAATTCTCAAGGATGGTTCATCTTCAAAAATCGATCTATATCAGGATCTAAAGATGATAAACAAGCTATAGGAAGATTTCTAACATTACCACTATTCATCTATAGGAAATTCCTGACATTGTATACAGACAACAAGATAATATAGAAAATTAGACTTAAAATCAATTAAGTTTCGACTTTGATTCTGACTTCCAGAGGCTTTCGGATTCCAAACTAGATGAAGTCCACTCGGACTCCAAACTAATTGAAGTCTGCACAGCTCCTTCCCATGCCTATAAATAAAGGGGAAGGCATTCGTCCAAGGAGGAGGCTGAGCATGGGGAGACAAGGTTGAGAGGGGTTGCTATTGATGATAGGATCTCTCTTTTCTATCTCCATCTTCTTTCCTTTCCTCCTCTCTTTCTTTGTCTCTTTTTCTTAATCTCCTCCATCTCCTCTGTAAAGCATTTGTCTCCTTCACATAACCTCCACAAAGCCTCCATCTTCTCCACGAAGTCCTCATCTCCTTCCTCTAAACTTTTTTTTGCTTTCCTTAAACTTCCTCATTTGTTTCCTTCATAAGGGACAACTCCATGTGAAATAGTCCCCATTCCTTCCACCAGACATCTCTGTTTCTCTTCCTTCATCATTTCTTCTCCACCAGGCAACTTCATCTCCATTATTCCCATTATAATACTCCTTACACTCCATTATTCTTCTATTAAACAAATCATTCCTTTCATCTTTCTTCCTATCTCTATAGAATCCTCCACAGAAGTACCCAAACTCTGTCATTTAGCCATTAACTCATGTGAGTTTATGTAAATAAGTATGCTTATGGTGTGTTTACTTATGTATTAGCATATATTAGCGCTTGTGATTTGTATTTAAGTTTGTTTAAGCTTGATTAGTATACATAAAGCTTGTACTATGTATATTTCAATTTCATCAAACTCTATGTAAGTATACTTTTGTAAATAAAATCTTTTTTTTTTATTTTATTATTGTTAATTAGGTTTTAAGCTTTCTTTACACTTAAGTTTGTTTATATTACTGTTTATATTGCTGTTCATTACTGTAGCTATACTGTAGCATATGTACTATGCAGTACTGTAGCAGAAATACTGTGTAGTACTATTGTGCACTATAGCATGTTACTGTAGCATGATGGTAAACAATCGAAATGCTACTGAGGCTGTGAAGTAAACAACGGATCAGTCTCTTAAGGATAAACAATCCTAAGGTTGGCAGAGATTGTGAAGTAAACAATGGATCAATCAGGAAAAACAACCCAAATACCACCTATAACATATTATAAGATTGTACTAAAATTATAGTACAATCTATCGTGCAATCGTAAAGTAAACAATGGAGTGATTATATGCTATTAAATTAGTTAAAGTACTCTGTTTACTTTAAGCTTTTGTTTATTTCTTTTAAGCTTTGTTCCATTATTTAAGTATTGTATCTTATTTCATTCTTTCTTTTATATTAAGCAGTTTTATTTTATTTAAGTTTATCTACTCTTAGTTAAATCTAGTTCTATACATTTTACTTTATTTCTATTTTATTTACTATATTTTTCTTAGTTAAGTTTTATTTTTTTCTATTAGTAGTATTTTTTATTTTGATTTGCTTTGCTCTTACTTATTTTATTTACTGTAGCCAGTTAGCAGTTAGTTTGTTTGCTCTAGTTTACTTTTAATTTTTAGCTAGTTTATCTTTGTTAATCATAGCTTAGTAGCTTACTTAGTACTTTAAATTTTACTTTTATTAATAGCCTAGAATTTACTCTGTAGTTTATTTATTACATTTATGCTTTCTACTCTTATATTAGTTCTTTTTGCTTTTATATCAATTTGTTTACTTGCAGTCAGGATAGTCTTAATAATTAGATAATTTAATTCATTAACCTATAGTCTCTAGTTTATATTTAGTTACTAGCTATTCTAGTTTTAATTATTTTAATTTTATGAAGTTTAGTTATAGTTCTAGTTTTAATTATTGGAAGTTTAGTTTATCTTAAGCAATTGAAGTTTTATATTTTTTAGTTATTAATTGATATATTAGCTTATGTTCTCTTTATTAATATTTTATTAATTTATGTATCAGTTTGTTTGTATTTTCTTATTTCAGCTTAGCTTGTGCTTTAGACTTCCATTAGCCTTCCAGTAGCCTGTGTCTTAGTTTAGGTTGTTTTATTTTATGCACTTAGTTTGTCTTAAACTTCTATTAGTGTGTCTGAGTACTTATTAGTCTATCCTTCATCTCTATTCTATATGTCCATTTGTTAGTCCTTTATCTTTGTTTCCTATATCTGTCTATTATTTGTCTAGATATTATCTATAGATTTTATCTATGCACTTGACCTCATTTACTCCTTGATCATTGATCATTTTGCTATCATACTCCTGGGTTTTGAGCTGTTAGATATATACAATGCATGCAGGCAGTATCGTATACCTTATAATTTGTCTATCCATTTACTGCTTCTACATGTATGTACATAGCCTACCCATTTGCTGCTTCTACGTGTATGCACATACCTCTTACTGCTGTGTCACACGGCTGTGACAATATTATACCTCTGTGGTTCTGACCCACACACACACACTGCTACTTTCATGCGTATGCATGTTGGTTTGGGTCAAATTGAGTTTCTTATATTAGCCTAGCTTGTGCCTTGGGTTACCTTAGTCTTCTAATTTGCCTTATCTTTTCATTAGTTTGTGCCTTAGTTTAGGTTATTTATATTTTATGTATTTAGCTAGATCAATCAAGGTAAACAATCCAAATACCACCTATAATATGTTATAAAATTGTACTAAGGAGACCTCCATCATATTCTTCTTTGTTTATTCATCTCCAATTGAAGCTCGATCTAGTGTAGATCCCTGGATTATTGGATCTTCATTAAATAAAATCCATCTTTTGATATATATTTTTCTACTCAAAAATATTGGAAACTGATCAATTTTTATGTTGAACTCCCACTTTAATATCCAAGGATGATCTATCTCAAAGTAAAATCTCATCAGATTGATGTCATCAATGTCGTGATATCTTTTGAGAACTTCAGATTTCATATCTTCAGAAAGTATGTCTGGGATTATTCCAATTTTGAGCCACCAATGATAGTAGAACCAGATAGGCAAAATTTCTTGGTATTTAAATTTTATGAACCATGAATGCCTATATTCTAGATTTTGAATATAAAGAAAATTGATCCAAGCTTTCTGATAATCCCAATAGTTGAATTCTTTATCTCCATAGTTTCTTCTTCTCAAGGTCTTAGTAGAATTGGGATTCTGCTTTGGATCCCAATCTTTCAAAGAGAAGACTTTTAGTATGAGAAGTTTAGAGTAAGCAATCTCGCTATTCTGCTGATAGTTGTGATGAACATGTAAGCTTTTGGTTTGAGTCAGAATTTTTTCATGATAAACTCGATCTTTTTCTCCTATCTTAGGAATATGAAAGTTTTCTTTTAGAAGAGCTTTTATCAGGTCAAGGATATTAAGGTTTAAATCATGTACTTTCAAAGAAAAAAAATTTTCTTCTGATTTGAACACATAGGGATTTAGACAGTATGGCTCTCTTGTAGAGGTAGTGGGAGTATTGGATGTTCTATAGTTCCAAGATTGGCTTGCCTGATCCTTCTCTTTAAAAAATTGATCTTTTGAAGATTGGATTCCAAAATATGCTTCTTTGTAAAAGTATGGCTGAATCAGTTCATAATATTCAGTTGCAACTAAGAAGGTATTTTCTTGTAGATATAGGTGATTAATTATGGACTTTATAGCCTTTTTAAAGTCTTTCTTTTGATTGAATATATGAGTTCACCATATTTCATTAAATAGTAAATATTTTTCTAAAGAAGGCAGGAGGGATATTTTTGTTCTTTGCCCCAATTTTTGCTAAATTTTATATTTTTGTTAGAAAAGTATAGATACGAGTTTTTAGTTGATTTGAGGATTCATGTATCAGTCTATTTTGATTCCAGTATCTTTTTGTTAATTTGTTAAAGCGCTTTGGTTTTAAGATTATGTAATTATTTAGAAAAGACTTCTTATTCTTAAACATAATGGTTAAGGACGATGAGTTTTAGTAAGTGCCATATACAAATCAACAGCAAAATTAAAGCATTTCCAAAAGAGTTTTAATTGTTTCTCATTTAAAAGTTTATCAGCTAATTCTAAAACTTGGTCTAGTGGGAGTATGATGTTATGATCTGGTTGGATTTTAATTTGAAAAGATTCTATTACCTTTTCTGGTAGTACTAATCCATTTCTTATTATAGTTCTAAAAAATACTTGTAGATGATTCCATTGTTGCTTATCATTGATGTATATAATTATGAAATGAGCCAAAGAAAGAAGGATTTGTATCTAGTCAATTAATAATATTATATCAAATTTAAAGTAACTCTTGGCTCCATGAACTTTCTTCAATATATTTCTTGCAATCGGAGTGTCATATTTTATCCATTGCAATATTTTATATAAAGATTATGATTATCAATTAATCTTAACTTTCTTCTTATTCTTTTCTGATATTTGAGTTTTGATTTTGTATTATTTTTACAGGATAATTCTTGTACATATTTTGGAAGCTTTTCAGAATTATAGCAAGTCTTAAATAATATTCTCTGATTGCCTTGTGTAATGATTTCTTTTTCTGTAATAGTAAAAGGTTTAAGATAGGCTAAGAAGGGGTTTCCCAATATAACACCTTGTTTTAAAGTTTTAACTAATAAAAATGACATTTCAATACAAAGTTTTTCTATGCATATTTGGACTTCAGAGATCTTAACTATAAATTTGGATCCCAAATGAGTAAATTATATAAAAAAATATATAAAATCCAAAAGAAAGTTTGATAAAAGAATTAGAAAGATTCCTAAGAAACTGAATGAGAAATGGATCTGTGATACTCTATTTAAACTAAAAGATGGATGTCACTATAAACATGAAGCTTTGATAGATTCGAGAGCTGAGGTAAATTGTATCAGACAAGACCTAATTTCTTCAAGATATTTTAAAAAATTTAATCAAAATCTCCAAACTACTGAAGAAAAAATTCTAAGTTATAGAGATAGTTTGTCTCTTTTCTTTTGTGTGGCTTTATAGATTGATCTCTAGTGAATTCAGATCTGTTGGAAAGAATTACTCTATCTATTCTATTGATGGTACCTATATTTCTTAAATTGACTTTTAGACCTAAAGGAGATAGTTCTAAAGATATAGCGAAGTAAATATCTCTATACCATCTAAACTTAACTAAATTACTACTCCTAAGACTACTTAATTTACTATTAATATTTTCATGAAGACTATTTATAATGTTCAAAGGATAATCTAAAGGATTGTGTCCTTTAGACTTCTTTGGAACAACATCTAAGTTAGTGGAGAAGATTTTCCACCAAACTTTCAATTGCTTTAATAAGTAATTTATCATTATCTCAGTAATTGAGGTTTGTGAATAAATATGGATCTTACAGGCTTTCAAGTATATTGTTGTCAGTTGACGATAATTATTAATAATATAATAATCTACAAGTCTATCAGAATTTCAGTCAAGAGTTCTTCTTGTGGAACAAATAGTAGATAGATTGTCAAATGTCTCTGTCAACTAAGAATCCACTAAGTTTGATCTAGGATAATGATTTATTATCTTAGGGACAAGAACCACTATTTTATAGTTAGGAATTGGTTCAGCTTTGGTACTTTTTGAGATAAACGGTTAGCTAACTATATGTTCTCTACTGACTATTCTCTTGTCCTCAGTATTTTCTAAGACTAAGGGATTATTAATTCCTATAGAAATGCTAGTTCTTAAGGGACTACTAGTTCTTATATCCTTAGAGAAACATAAAGTTTCATAAATTTCTTTAGATATAGGGATAGATCTATTGGATAAGAGTGACTGATTTAAAGTAGACTGATTCAAAGATTTTAAATCAGGTAAAGAGTTTAGCTTGATCTTTAAATTCAATAGATCACATGTAGAAGCACACAGATCAAATATAGAAGTATTTTCTTCAAGTATTTCATTAGAAGGAGTTTTATTAGCTTGATTCCATATGATTTCATTTAATTCTTCTAGAAACTCTTTTTCTAATTATGTTTCTGAAAGGTCAGGTGTTGAAGGTTTCTTAGTCAAATCCAAATGTTCTTTCTCAGTGATCTCTTCAATGATTTTATTTTCAATCGATACCTTTAATTAACTGATGCCTAGACTTGACTCAGCAGATATAGGGTTCAGATTAACTTCAGTATCAAAATCGAGACTAAACAGTCTCAATGATTTTCTCAGAAAGATTTTTTTTAATCAGAATTTTATCAGATTCTTCAAATAAATTATTTTTAGTTTCAACTTCTAGAAGATTGGGTATAGTATTTATCTTTATAAAAGAGTCACCAATCAAATTGGGTATAGTATCTATCTATATAGAAAAGTCACTAATCTTAACTAATGAATTGTCATAATGATTCAGATTAAGCTCAGATTCTTTCTAACCCTCTGTAAGGCTATCAATCTGTGTTTCTTTAATGCTGAGAGAATGATCCATATAGCTTAGTTGTTCTTGATCTAGATGTTTTACTCCAGGAGTTTCTTTAAGATCCTTAGTTATAACCTTCTACAAACTGGTTCATACTTTCTTTGAAATAGCCACTGACTTATTGGGTTTTGAGGTAGCTTTTAGATTTTCAGTAGAAATTTTAGTAGGCTTTTGGCATCTCATTGGCTGAATATGTACCTTATCTTTTCTAGATGGAGATATCACCCAATTTTGGGAAAGAACCTGAATTTCAAACTCTTGATATTTAGGGTTAACATTTTCCAAACCTTTAGGATAATACTTTATAAACCAGTCAAAGAAACAAATATTCCTTTCTTCAGTCCTCATTTGGGTAGACCATACTTCTTTTATGAAATTTTATTTTTTCTTATTATATATCCTATAAAATTATTTTTTTTTTTGATTTTTACTAGAGTTAAAGTCTGCACTAAGTAGTTCTCTATCTATCTAAAAATCAGCTATTCTTAAATATTTATCATCTAAATATGTGTCAAATATATCTTTAGCTACTAATCTAGCTATTCATTTTACATCTATTTTTATATTACCTAGAGAATCGAATGAAGTTCTTATTTTAAGTTCTATACTATAATCATCTAACCTATCTTCTAGCTCCTCAATAGTTACAATTTTTCTATTCATTTTGCCTTATCTAGATATTTTTGAAATAGAGATATTTTCAATGTAGATAACTAATAGATCAGATTCAAATAGATTTCTCACCCATTTTAGATTTCAGTAGTTCGACAAGAGATCTAAGGATACCAACCCTAGAGATTACACCAATAGTCTATTTGCGACTTACCACCCTAAACGTCTTCCTGGCTAACACGAGATTTTCTGCGCTCGCTATCCGATCCGCTTTCTATACAGTTAAGAAAATTGACAGGTCCCCTCTCCAACATAAAAAATGGCTCTGATACTAGATTGACTCAGGCCAACGTGCGTACGCATGGAAGCAGTAGTGTGTGTGTGAGTGGGTCGGAGCCACAAAGGTATATTGTCACAGTAGCGTGACAATAGCAGTAAAAGCTATGTGCATACACATAGAAGCAGTAAATGGGTAGGCTACATGCGTACACGTAGAAGTAGCAAATGGGTAGGCTACATGCATACTCGTAAAAGCAGCAAATGGATAGACAAACTATAAGGTATACGATACTGCTTGCATGCACCGTATATCTAGCAGCCCGGAATCCAGGAGTATGATAGCAAAATGAACTATAATTAAAGAGTAAATGAGGTCAAGCCTATAGATAATATTACCTAAACAGATGATAGACAGACACAGAAAATAAGGTAAACAAACTAACAGGTAGACTTATAGAATGGAGATGAAGGATAGACTAATAAGCACCCAGACATAAGAGGAACAGATACAGACTAACAAAAGTCTAACAACAAACTAAATGCATAAGGTAAAATCTAAATTAAAACATAGGCTGATAGAAGGCTAAGGCAAATTAAACTAATATTAGAAAATATAAATTAATTAGTGAGAGCACAAGCTGAAAGAGCTATAAACTCTACTTCAAAAAACTAAAGTGATTAAAACTAGAACTATCCAACACAAAGTAAATAGACTACTCTGAGAGTTACGAAGGATTAAAACTATAAGTAAACTAATAAAGTAAATAAACATAAATGCAGTAAACCATACTACTGATTAAACTACTAAGCTTCTGATTAAACTACTGATAAAAGTAAACTGTAAACTATGAATTATAACCAAAACGGTAAATTAACTACAGAATAAGTAAGGCTATCTAAAGGAACAAACTGATTACTAACTAACTGCAGCAAATAAAACTAACAGAATAAACAAACTAACTGCTAACTGATTATAGTAAATAAACTAAACTAAGTAAGCACAGAGCTAACCAAGAATGAAAAAGACTACTAACAAGAAGAAATAAAACTTAACTAAAAAAAATACAGTAAACAGAGTAAAATGTACAAAACTAAGTTTAACTAAGAGCAGATAAACTTAAATAAAATAAAACTACTTAATATAATATAAAAGAAAGGACAAAACTAACAAAATGAAATAAAGTATAGTACTTAAATAATGGAATAAAAAAATAAAAGCTTAAAGTAAAAGTACTTAACTAATTAAATAGCATATAATCACTCTGTTGTTTACCTCACGATTGAACAAAAGATTGCACTATGATTTTAGTATAATCTTATAACATGTTACAGGTGGTATTTGGGTTGTTTATCCTGATTGATCTGTTGTTTACTTCATAATCTCTACCAACCTTAGGATTGTTTATCTTTAAGAGACTGATCCATTGTTTACTTCACAGCCTCAGTAGTATTCCGGTTGTTTACCATCATGCTATAGTAATATGCTACAGTGCACAACAATACTGCACAGTATTTTTGCTACAGTACTGCACAGTGTATATACTATAATAATTAGCTACAGTATAGCTACAGTAATGAACAGTAATATGAACAGTAATATAAACAAGCTTAAGCATAAAGAAAGCTTAAAACCTAATTAACAATAGTAAAATGAAAGAAAAATGAGCTTTATTTACAAAAGCACACTTACATAGAGTCTGATGAAATTAAAATACACACCGTATAAGCTTTATGTACACTAATCAAGCTTAAGCAAACTTAAATACAAACCATAAGTACTAATATATGCTAATACATAAGTAAACACACTATAAGCACACTTATTTACAAAAACTTACATGAGTTAATGGAGCTAAGTGATAGAGAAACAAGGTTTCTGTGGAGTACTACGGAGGAAGAGAATGGGATGAATATTTAAATGGAGAAATAGAGGATGTTTGAATGAGAAGTGGTGTAGTGGATGAAAGGAAATGATTTTTTAATGAAGGAATGATGAAACGAAGTGGTGTTCTGATGGTAAAGAACAAAAGGAGGAGAATAAACAAAGGAGGACTCCTTTACATGGAGAAGGTGCCTCTCTAGAAGAGTTTTTTGAGGGAAGATGAAGGAAGTGGTGTCTGGTGGAAGAAAAGGAGGACTCCTTTACATGGACCTATCCTCGATGAAAGGAACAAATGAAGAAGTTTAAGGAAAAGTAAGAGACTTTGGATGAAAGAAATGGAGACTTCGTGGAGAAGATGGAGTGATGAAGAAGGAAGAAGTGGATTAGAGGAGGTTTAGATGGAAGAAAAGCCGAGGAAAAGGAAGATGGAGAAAGAGAAGAAAGGCTCTGTCATGAGCACCGAACTCCTCTCGACTTTGCCTCTCTGCATTCGGTCTCCCCTAAAGCAGATGCCTTTTTCTTTATTTATAGGCAATGGGAGGGAACTCTGTGGACTTCAATAAGTTTGGAGTTCGACAGACTTCACTTGGTTTGAAATTCGAAGGTTTTTAAAAGTTGGAACTGAAGTTGGAACTAAATTGATTTTAAGTTTGATTTTCTGTAGCATCTTGTCATTTGTATACAGTGTCAGGAATCTTTCTATAAATGAGTAGTGACGTTGTCAGAAATTTTTCTATAGCTTGCTTGTCATTTCTGGATTTTAGTGTAGGCCAGATTTTGAAGATGAATCATCTCTGAGCATTAAACCGGCTTCGAGAATAGTAGTAGTGGTTGTCTCCAGAAAATAGTAGTAATCATCTGATTGTAGAAATTGACTAATAAAAGAGCCACTGGATTGTACCTGCAAAAAAAAAAATTCTACTAAGAAATTGGTAGAAGGGTTAGTAGAAAAAGAATTTTCTCTTTTTTTTCTTTTTCAAAAGAATATTCTAGTTTTTATTTTCGGATGATAGGTGGTGAAGTCATTGTCACTTATATATACTTCTTCTGCTTCTTCTTTTATATTTTAATTTCGAAATGATACTCTAGAAATAGAAGCTTATCTTTGTAGTTCATAATTTTTTACAAAATATTTTCCATAGATCTTCTTATAGGAAGATGGAGCTCTTTCAAAGACTTCTTCAGTAATTTCTATATGTAGTCTAAGCAAGTCCATTAATAGTTGAATTGGATAAAAATTTGAAGTTTCAATTGAAGCTCAATCTAAAGTAAATCCATGGATTATTGAGTCTTCATCAAATAAAATCTATCGTTTGATATTTTTTTTTTTGCTCGGGAATATTGGAAATTGATTAGTTTTTATATTGAACTCCCACTTTAATATCCAAGGATGACTTGTCTCAGAGCAGAATCTCTTCAGATTGATGTCATCGATGCTGTGATATCTTTTGAGATTTTCAGATTTTATATCTTCAGAAAGTATGTTTGGGATTATTCTAAATTTGAGCCACTAATGATAGTAGGACTAGATAGGCAAAATTTTTCAGTATTTAAATTTTATGAATCATGAATGCCTGTATTCTGGATTTTGAATATAAAAAAAATTGATCCAAGCTTTCTGATAATCCCAATAGCTTAATTCTTTATCTCCATAGTTTCTTATTCTCAAGGTCTTAGTAGAATTGGGATTCTGCTCTGGATCCCAATTTTTCAAAGAGAAGAATTTTAGTATAAGAAGTTTAGAGTAAGTAATCTCACCATTCTGCTGATAGTTGTAATGAACATGTATGCTTTTGGTCTGAGTCAGAATTTTTTCATGATAAACTCGATCTTTTTCACCAATCTTGGGAATATGAAAGTTTTCTTTTGGAAGAGTTTTTATTAGGTCAAGGATATTAAGGTTTAAATCATGTACTTTCAAAGGGAAAAGGTTTTCTTCTAATTTGAACATATAGGGATTTGGATAGTATGGCTCTCTGGTAGAAGTAGTAGCAGTATTGGGTTCCAAAATATGCTTCCCTGTATAACTTGATCCTTCTCTTTAGAAAATTGATCTTTTGAAGATTGGATTCCAAAATATGCTTCCCTGTATAAGTATGGTAGAATCAGTTCATAATATTCAGTTGCAACTAAGAAGGTATTTTCTTGTAGATATAGGTGATTAATTAGGGATTTTATAGCCTTTTTAAGTCTTTATTCTGATTGATTATATGAGTTTGTCATATTTTATTAAATAGTAAGTAATTTTCCAAAAAGAATTGTGGAATAAGATAGGAGGGATATTTTTGTTCCTTGCCCTAGTTTTTGTTAAACTTTATATTTTTGTCAAAGAAATATGGATACAAATTTTTTAGTTGAATTGAGGATTCATGTTCCAGTCTTTTTTGATTTCAGTCTCTTTTTGTTAATTTGTTAAAGCATTTTGTTCTTAAAATTTTATCATCATCTATAACAGACTTCCCATTCTTAAACATAATAGTTAAGTAAGGACGATAAGTTTTGGTAAGTGCCATATAGAAATCAGCAGCAAAATTAAAGTATTCCAAGAAGAGTTTTAATCTTTCTTTATTCAAAAGTTTATCAGCTAACTCTAAAACTAATCTAATGAGAGTATGATATTATGTTCTAGTTAGATTTTAATTTGGAAAGATTCTATTACCTTTTCTGGTAGCACTAGTCCATTTCTTATTATAGTCCTAAAGAATGTTTGCGGGGGTTTCCATGGTTGCTTATCATAGATATATATAATTATCAAATGTGCAAAAAGAAGAAGAATTTGTGTCTGCTAAATCCATAATATTATATCAAATTTAAAGTAACTCTTGGCTCCATTAATTCCTTTTAATATATTTTTTGGAATTGAAGTATTATATTTTAGCCATTGTAGTATTTTATATAAAGATTTATAATCATTCATTAATTTTAATCTTCTTCTTATCCTTTTCTGATATTTGGATTTTGGTTTTGCATTATTTTTGTAGGATAATTTTTGTACATATTTTGAAAACTCTTCAGAATTATAGCAAATCTTAAATAATATTCTATGGTTGCCTTGTGTAATAATTTTTTTTTCTATAATAGTAAAAGGTTTAAGATATGCTAAGAAGGGGTTTCCTTAATATAACACCTTGTTTTAAAATGTTAACTAATAAAAATGATGTTTCAATGCATATTCGGACTTCAGAGATCTTATTGTTTACTCTCAAAAATTTTTCTTCAGTAGTTTGGAGATTTTGATTAAATTTTTCAAAATATCTTGAAAGAATTAGGTCTTATCTAATACAATTTACTTCAGCTTCCGAATCCATCAAAGCTTCATGTTTAAAGTGATATCTATCTTTTAGGTTAAATAAAACATCACAAATCCATTGTTCATTTAGTTTCTTTCGAGTTCTTAGCTTCTCATGAGTCTTTCGAATTTGCTTATCAAACTTCTTTTTGGATTTTTTATATTTATTTTCATGCAATCTATTTACTCGAGATCCAAATTCATAGCTAAAATCTTTTAAGTCATAGAGATCATTTCTCCCTTTTTTTTTGTTAAACTTTATAAATTGATCTCTATACAATTCAGGTCTACTAAAAAGAATAGTACCTATATTTCCTAAATTAACTTTTAAACCTAAAGGAGATAGTTCTAAAAAGAAATTTTCTAAAACAAAGTAGATATCTTTTTATACCTTCTAGGCTTAATTGAATTATTACTCTTATTTAATTTATTATTAATATCTACATATAGATTATCTACAATGTTCAAAGGATAATCTAAAGGATTGTGTCCTTTAGACTTCTTTGGAACAACATCTAAGTTAATGGAGAAGGTTTTCCACCAAACTTTCAATTGCTTTAATAAGTAATTTATCATTGTCTCAGCAATTGAGGTTTGTGAATATTAAATATGGATCTTACGGGCTTTCAAGTGTATTATTGTCAGTTGACTATAATTATTAATCATATAATAATCTGTAAGTCCATCAGAGTTTCAGTCAAGAATTCTTTTTGTGGAATGAATGGTGGTTAGGTTGTCAAATGTCTCTATCAACTGAGAATCCACTAAGTTCGATCTAGGATAACGATTTATTATCTTAGAGACAAGAACCCCTAGTTTATAGTTAGGAATTGGTTCATCTTTGGTACTTTTTGAGATAAATGGTTTGCTAACTATATTTTCTCTACTTACTATTCTCTTGTCCTCAGTATTTTTTAGGACTAAGGGATTATTAATTCCTATAGAAATACTAGTTCTTAAGGGACTACTAGTTCCTATATCCTAAGAAAAACATGAAGTTTCATGAATTTCTTTAGATATAGGGATGGATCTATTGGATAAAAGTGTCTGATTCAAAAATTTTAAATCAGGTAAAGAGTTTAGCTTGGTTTTTAAATTGAATAGATCACATGTAGAAGCACACAGATCAAATATAGAAGTATTTTCTTCAAGTATTTCATCAGGAGGAGTTTTATCAGCTTGATTCAATATAATTTCATTTAATTCTTCTAGAAACTCTTTTTTTAATTGTACTTTTGAAAGGTCAGGTGTTGAAAGTTCCTTAGATCCAAATGTTCTTTCTCAGTGATATCTTCAATGATTTTATTTTCAATCGGTACTTTTAATTGACTGATGCTTAGACATGACTCATCAGATATAGGATTCAGATTAACTTCGGTATCAAAATTGGGACTATGAACAGTCTCAATAATTTTTTTAGAAGGATTTTCTTTAATCATAATTTTGTCAAATTCTTCAGATAAATCATTTTTAGTTTCAACTTTTAGAAGATTGAGTATAGTATCTATTTTTATGAAAGAGTCACTAATCAAATTGGGTATAGTATCGATCTTTATAGAAAAATCACCAATCTTAACTAATGAATTGTCATAATGATTCAGATCAAGCTCAGATTCTTTCTTACTCACTATAAGGCTATCAATCTGTGTTTCTTCAAGGTTAAGAGAATGATCCATATACCTCAATTGTTCCTGATCTAGATGTTTTACTCCAGGAGTTTCTTTAAGATCCTTAGTTATATAACCTTCTACAAGCTGGTGCTTACTTTTTTTGAAACAGCCACTGACTTACTTTGTTTGGGGTAGCTTTAAAATTTTTAGAAGAAATTTTAGTAGGCTTTTGGCATCTCATTGGCTGAATATGTACTTTATCTTTTCTAGATGGAGATATCACTCAGTTTTGGAAAAGAACCTTAATTCCAAACTCTTGCTATTTGGGGTTAACATTTTCCAAACTTTTAGGATAATACTTTATAAATCAGTCAAAGAAAAGAATATTTCTCTCTTCAGTCCATATTTGGATAGACCATACTTCTCTTATGAAATTTTATTTTTTCTTATTATATATCTTATAAAATTATATTTTTTTGATTTTTATTAGAATTAAAGTCTGCACTAAGTAGTTTCTTATCTATCTAAAAATTAGCTATTCTAAAATATTTATCATCTAAATATGTGCCAAATATATCTTTAACTACTAATCTAGCTATTTGTTTTACATCTATTTTTATATTACCTAGAGAATCGAATGAAGTTCTAATTTTAAATTCTATACTATAATCATCTAACCTATCTTCTAGCTCCTTAATGGTTACAATTTTTTTATTCATTTTACCTTGTCTAGATATTTTTGAGTTAAAAGAGATATTTTCAACAACAGGATTATTTATAATGTGGATAACCATCAGATCAAAATCAGTTAAAGTGTTTTACCCATTTCAAATTTTAGAGATTTAGCAAGAGATCTAAGGATATCAGTCCTAGAGATTACACCAACAGTCTATTTGCGACTTACCACCCTAAATACCTTTTCTGAATAACATAGGATTTATCGCACTCGCTGTCCGATTTGCTCTCTAAACGGCTAAGAAAATCGATAGATCTCCTCTCCGGCATGAAAAATGCTCTGATACCAGATTGATCTGGGCCAACGTGCGTATGCATGGAAGCAGCAGTGTGTGTGTGAGTGGGTCAGAGCCCACAGAGGTATATTGTCACAATAGTGTGACAACAGTAGAGAAAGGTACATGCATACATGTAGAAGCAGTAAATAGGTAGGCTATATGTGTACACGTAGAAACAGCAAATGGGTAGGCTATGTGCATACACGTAGAAGCAGTAGATGGATAGATGAACTATAAAGTATACGATATTGCTCGCATGCTCCGTATATCTAACAACTCGAAACCTAGGGGTATGATAGCAAAATGAACTATGATTGAGGAGTAAATGAGGTCAAACTTATAGATAATATTACCTAAATGGATGATAGACAGACACAGGAAACAAGATAAAGGGACTAATAGGTAGACTTATAGAATGGAGATGAAGGACAACTAACAAGCACCTAGACATAAGAGGAATAGGTACAGACTAACGAAAGTCTAACAATAAATAGTCTAACAACAAACTAAATGCATAAGGTAAAATCTAAATTAAAACATAGACTGATGGAAGGCTAAGGCAAATTAAACTAATATTAGAAAATATAAATTAATTAGTGAGAGCACAAGCTGAAAGAGCTATAAACTCTACTTCAAAAAACTAAAATGATTAAAACAAAAACTATCCAACACAAAGTAAATAGACTAATCTGGGAGTTACAAAGGATTAAAACTATAAGTAAACTAATAAAGCAAATAAACATAAATGTAGTAAACTATACTACTGATTAAACTACTGATAAAAGTAAACTGTAAACTATGAACTACAGCCAAAAGGGTAAATTAACTATAGAATAAGTAAGGCTATCAGAAGGAACAAACTGATTACTAACTAACTACAGCAAATAAAACTAACAGAATAAACAAACTAACTGCTAATTGATTGTAGTAAATAAACTAAACTAAGTAAGCGCAGAGCTAACCAAGAATGAAAAAGACTACTAATAGAAAGAAATCAAACTTAATTAAGAGAAATACAGTAAACAAAGTAAAATATATAGAACTAAGTTTAACTAAGAGCAGATAAACTTAAATAAAATAAAACTACTTAATATAATATTAAAAAAAGGACAAAACTAACAAAATAAAATAAGTACAGCACTTAAACAATGGAACAAAGAAATAAAAGCTTAAAGTAAAAGTACTTTAACTAATTAAATAGCATATAATCGCTCCGTTGTTTACTTCATGATTGCACAAAAGATTGCACTATGGTTTTAGTATAGTCTTATAATATATTACAAGTAGTATTTGGATTGTTTTTCCTAATTGATCCGTTGTTTACTTTATAATCTCTACCAACCTTAGGGTTGTTTATTCTTAAGAGATTGATCCATTGTTTACTTCACAGTCTCGTTAGCATTTCGATTATTTACCGTCATACTACAGTAATATGCTACATTGCGCAATGTGTTGTACAATATTTTTACTATAGAACTGCATAGTGCATATGCTATAGTAATTAGCTGTAGTACAGCTACAGTAAAGAACAGTAATATAAATAAGCTTAAGCATATTTACAAAAGCATATTTACAAAAGCATATTTACATAGAGTCTGATGAAATTAAAATATACACCGTAAAAACTTTATGCACACTAATCAAGTTTAAGCAAACTTAAATACAAATCACAAGTGCTAATATATGCTAATACATGAGTAAACACACCATAAGCACACTTATTTACAAAAATTCACATGAGTTAACGAAGCTAAGATAGAGTTTGTAGGACTTCTGTAGAGAAAGAGAATGGGGTGAATATTTTAATGGTGGAATAGAAAGGAAGATGGGTGAAAGGAAATATCATAATGGAAAGAGATGGAGATGAGACGTTGGTGGTGGATTTTTTTAATGAGGAATGATGGTGGAAGCCTGGTTTTGGTGGAAGAAAATAAGCAAAGATGAGAGGAGGAATATTATAATGGTAAGTAGAAGGGAAGATGAAGGAGGTGGTGTCCGGTGGAAGAAAAGGAGGACTTCTTCACATAGAGTTGTCCCTGATGAAGGAAACAAACGAGAAAGTTTAAGGAAAACAAAAGGAAGTTTAAAGGAAGAAGATGAAGACTTCATGGAGAAGATGGAGGAGTGAGGAAGGATTAGGAGGAGTTTAGAACAAAAGAGAAAGGAAGATGGAGATAAAATAGAGAAACTCTACCATTAGTACCGAACCCCTCTCGACCTTGCCTCTCCGTGCGCTGCCTTCCTTAGAGCAGATGCCTTCCTCTTTATTTATAGGCGAGGGAAGGAACTATGCAGATTTTAATCAGTTTGGAGTCCGATGGACTTCACTTGGTTTAGAATTCGGAGGCTTCTAGAAGTCGGAGCCGAAGTCGAAACTTAATTGATTTTAAATTTGATTTCCTATAGTATCTTGTCGTCTCGATACAGTGTCGTGAATCTTCCTGTAGATGAATAGTAATGTTGTCAGGAATCTTTCTGTAGCTTGCTTGTCATTTCTGGATTCTAGTGTAGATGGAATTTTAAAGATGAATCATCTCTGAGAATTAAACCAACTTCGAGAATAGTAATAGTGGTTGTCTCCAGAAAATAGTAGTAATCATCTGGTTGTAGAAATGGCTAATAGAAGAGCTATTGGATTGTACCTACAAAAAAAAAATTACCAAAAAATTGGTAGAAGGATTAGTAGAAAAATATTATTTTTTTTCAAAAGAATATTTTAGTTCTTGTTTCCAGATGATAGGTGGTGAAGTCATCGTCGATCATATATACTTCTTTTGCTTCTTCTTTTATATTTGATTTCGAAATGATGCTCTGGAAGTAGAAACTTCTGATCTTTGTAGTTCATAATTTTTTTCAACATATTTTTCATGGATCTTCTTATAGGGAGATGGAGCTCTTTCAAAGGCTTATTCAACAGTTTCTGTATGTAGTCTAGGCGAGTCTATTAATAGTTGAATTGGATAAAAATTTGAAGTTTCAATTGAAGATCGTTCTAATGTAAATCTCTGGATTATTGGGTCTTCATCAAACAAAATCCATCTTTTGATATATATTTTTCAGCTTAGAAATATTGAAAACTGATCAATTTTTATGTTGAACTCCCACTTTAATATCCAAGGGTGACCTATCTCGGAGCAAATCTCATCAGATTGATGTTATCGATGCTGTAATATCTTTTGAGAACTACAGATTTCGTATCTTCAGAAAGTATGTCTGGAATTTTTCCAAATTTGAGCCACCAATGATAGTAGAACCAGATAGGTAAAATTTCTTGGTATTTAAATTTTATGAACCATGAATGACTGTATTCTGCATTTTGAATATAAAAAAAATTGATCCAAGCTTTCTGATAATCCCAATAGCTGAATTCTTTATCTCCATAGTTTCTTGTTCTTAAGATATTAGTAGAATTGGGGTTCTGCTCTGGATCTCAATCTTTCAAAGAGAAGACTTTTAGTATGAGAAGTTTAGAGTAAGCAATCTCACCATTCTGCTGATAGTTGTGATGAACATGTATGCTTTTGGTTTGAGTCAGAATTTGTTCATGATAAACTTGATCTTTTTCTCCTATCTTGAGAATATGAAAATTTTCTTTTGGAAGAGCTTTTATCAGGTCAAAGATATTAAGGTTTAAATCATGTACTTCCAAAGGAAAAAGGTTTTCTTCTGATTTGAATATATAGGGATTTGGACAGTATGGTTCTTTGGTAAAGGTAGTAGGAGTATTGGGTGTTCTATAATTCCAAGATGGCTTGCCTGATCCTTCTCTTTAGAAAATTGATCTTTTGAAGATTGGATTCTAAAATATGCTTCTCTATAAAAGTATGGCAGAATCAGTTCATAATATTCAGTTGCAACTAAGAAGATATTTTCTTGTAGATATAGGTGATTAATTAGGGACTTTATAGCCTTTTAAAGTCTTTCTTCTGATTGATTATATGAGTTCGCCATATTTCATTAAATAGTAAGTAATTTTCCAAAGAGAGTTGTGAATTAAGACAGGAGGGATATTTTTGTTCCTTGCCCCAATTTTTGTTAAACTTTATATTTTTGTCAGAGAAATATGTACACAAATTTTTTAGTTGAATTAAAGATTCATGTTCCAGTCTTTTTTTATTCCAATCTCTTTTTGTTAATTTGTTAAAGCATTTTGTTCTTAAAATTTATCATCATCTATAACAGACTTCTCATTCTTAAACATAATAGTTAAGTAAGGATGATAAGTTTTGGTAAGTGCCATACAGAAATCAACAGTAAAATTAATGTATTCCAAGAAGAGTTTTAATTGTTCTTGTTTTAAAAGTTTATCAGCTAACTCTAGGACTTGATCTAATGAGAGTATGATATTATGTTCTAGTTGGATTTTAATTTGGAAAGATTCAATTATCTTTTCTGGTAGCACTAGTCTATTTCTTATTATAGTCCTAAAGAATGTTTGCAGGTGTTTCCATGGTTGCTTATCATGGATATATATATAATTATGAAATGTACAAAAGGAAGAAGAATTTGTGTCTGCTCAATCCATAATATTATGTCAAATTTAAAGTAACTCTTGGCTCCATTAATTCTTTTAATATATTTTTTGAAATTGAAGTGTTATATTTTATCCGTTGTAGTATTTTATATAAAGATTTATAATCATTCATTAATTTTAATCTTCTTCTTATCCTTTTCTGATATTTGGATTTTGGTTTTGCATTGTTTTTGTAGGATAATTCCTGTACATATTTTGAAAACTCTTCAAAATTATAGCAAGTCTTAAATAATATTCTCTGGGTTGTCTTGTGTAATAATTTCTTTTTTTGTAATAGTAAAAGGTTTAAGATATGCTAAGAAGGGGTTTCCCAATATAACTCCTTGTTTTAAAGTTTTAACTAATAAAAATGATGTTTCAATGCATATTTGGACTTTAGAAATCCTATGGTTTACCCTCAGAAATTTTTCTTCGGTAGTTTGGAGATTTTGATTAAATTTTTCAAAATATCTTGAAGGAATTAAGTCTCAGCTAAATACAATTTACCTTAGCTCTTGAATCTATCAAAGCTTCATCTTTAAAGTGATATCCATCTTTTAGGTTAAATGAAACATCACAAATCCATTTTTCATTTAGTTTCTTTTGAGTTCTTAGCTTCTTAGGAGTCTTTCAAATTTGTTTATCAAACTTTCTTTTGGATTTTTTATATTTTTTTTCATGCAATCTATTTACTCGAGATCCAAATTCATAGCTAAAATCTTTTAAGTCATCATATAGATTATCTATAATGTTCAAAGGATAATCTAAAGGATTGTGTCCTTTAGACTTCTTTGGATCAACATCTAAATTAGTGGAGAAGATTTTCCACCAAACTTTCAATTACTTTAATAAGTAATTTATCATTGTCCCAGCAATTGAGGTTGGTAAATAAATATGGATCTTTCAGGCTTTCAAGTGTATTATTGTCAGTTGATGATAATTATTAATAATATTATATAAGTCCATCAGAGTTTCAATCAAGAGTTCTTGTGGAACGAATAGTGGTTAGGTTGTCAAATATCTCTGTCAACTGAGAATCCACTAAGTTCGATCTAGGATAACGATTTATTATCTTAGGGACAAGAACCACTAGTTTATAGTTAAGAATTAGTTCATCTTTGGTACTTTTCGAGATAAATGGTTTGCTAACTATATTTTCTCTACTTACTATTCTCTTGTCCTCAGTAATTTTTAGGACTAAGGGATTATTAATGCCTATAGAAATACTAGTTCTTAAGGGACTACTAGTTCCTATATCCTTAGAGAAACATGAAGTTTCATGAATTTCTTTAGATATAGGGATATATCTATTGGATAAGAGTGATTGATTCAAAAATTTTAAATCAGGTAAAGAGTTTAGCTTGGTTTTTAAATCGAATAGATCACATGTAGAAGCACACAGATCAAATATAGAAGTATTTTTTTCAAGTATTTCGTTAGAAGGAGTTTTATCAACTTGATTCAATATGATTTCATTTAATTCTTCTAGAAACTCTTTTTCTAATTATACTTCTGAAAGGTCGGGTGTTGAAGATTCCTTAGTCAGATCCAAATATTCTTTCTCAATGATCTCTTCATTGATTTTATTTTCAATCGATATCTTTAATTGATTGATGCTTAGACTTGACTCAGCAGATATAGGGTTTAGATTAACTTCATTATCAAAATCGAAACTATGAATAGTCTCAATGATTTTCTCAGAAGGAGTTTTTTTTAATCAAAATTTTGTCAAATTCTTCCGATAAATCATTTTCAGTTTCAACTTCTAGAAGATTGGGTATAGTATCTATCTTTATGAAAGAGTCACCAATCAAATTGGGTATAGTATCAATCTTTATAGAAAAATCACCAATCTTAACTAATGAATTGTCATAATGATTTAGATTAAGCTTAGATTCTTTCTTGCCCTCTATAAGGCTATCAATCTGTGTTTCTTCAAGGCTGAGGGAGTGATCCATATAGCTCAGTTGTTCTTGATCTAGATGTTTTACTCCAGGAGTTTCTTTAATATCCTTAGTTATAACCTTCTGCAAACTGGTGCTTACTTTCTTTTAACTAGCCACTGACTTACTGAGTTTTGGGGTAGCTTTTAGATTTTTAGTAGAAATTTTAGCAGGCTTTTGGCATCTCATTAGCTAAATATGTACCTTATTTTTTTTAAATGGAGATATCATCCAGTTTTGAGAAAGAACCTTAATTCCAAACTCTTGATATTTAGGGTTAACATTTTCCAAACCTTTAGGATAATACTTTATAAACTAGTCAAAGAAAGAAATATTTCTCTCTTCAGTTCTCATTTGGGCAGACCATACTTATCTTATGAAATTTTATTTTTTCTTATTATATATCCTATAAAATTATATATATTTTTTTAATTTTTACTAGAATTAAAGTCTGCACTAAGTAGTTCTCTATCTATCTGAAAATCAGCTATTCTTAAATATTTATGATCTAAATATGTGTCAAATATATATTTAACTACTAGTCTAGCATTCATTTTACATCTATTTTTATATTATCTAGAGAATCGAATGAAGTTCTTATTTTAAGTTTTGTACTATAATCATCTAACCTATCTTCTAGCTCCTCAATGGTTATAGTATTTTTATTCATTTTGCCTTGTCTAGACATTTTTGAGATAAAAGAGATATTTTTAACAACAGGATTATTTATAATGTGGATAACCATCAGATCAAAATTAGTTAAAGTATTTTATCCATTTCAGATTTCAGAGTTTCAATAAGAGATCTAAGGATATCAGTCCTAGAGATTACACCAACAGTCTATTTGTGACTTATCATCCTAAATACCTTCCCCGACTAACACAAAATTTACCGCACTCGTTGTTTGGTCTGCTCTCTAAATAGCTAAAAAAATCGATAGATCTCCTCTCTGACACAAAAATAGCTCTGATACCAGATTGACTTGGGCCAACGCGCATACGCATGGAAGCAGTAGTGTGTGTGTGTGAGTGGATCAAAGCCACAGAGGTATATTATCACAATAGTGTGACAACAACAGTAAAAGCTATGTGCATACATGTAGAAATAGTAAATGGGTAGGCTACATGCGTACACGTAGAAGTAGCAGATGGATAGACAAACTATAAGGTATACGATATTGCCCGCATGTACCGTATATCTAACAGTCCAAAACTCAAGAGTATAATAGCTTAATGAACTATGATTGAGGAGTAAATGAGGTCAAGACTATAGATAATAATACCTAAATAGATGATAGACAGACACAAGAAACAAGGTAAAGAGGCTAACAGGTAGACTTATAGAATGGAGATGAAGGATAGACTAACAAGCACCCAGACATAAGAGGAATAGATACAGACTAACGAAAGTCTAACAACAAACTAAATGCATAAGGTAAAATCTAAACTAAAACATAGGCTGATGGAAGGCTAAGGCAAATTAAACTAATATTAAAAAATATAAATTAATTAGTGAGAGCACAAGCTTAAAGAGCTATAAACTCTACTTCAAAAAACTAAAATGATTAAAGCTAGAACTATCCAACATAAAGTAAATAGACTAATTTGAGAGTTACGAAATTAAAACTATAAGTAAACCAATAAAGCAAATAAACATAAATGTAGTAAACTATACTACTAATTAAACTACTAAGCTTCTGATTAAATTATTGATAAAAGTAAACTGTAAACTATGAACTATAACCAAAAGGATAAATTAACTATAGAATAAGTAAGGCTATTAGAAGGAACAAACTGATTACTAACTAATTGCAGTAAATAAAACTAATAGAATGAACAAACTAATTGCTAATTGACTACAGTAAATAAACTAAACTAAGTAAGCACAGAGCTAACCAAGAATGAAAAAGACTACTAACAGAAAGAAATAAAACTTAACTAAGAAAAATACAATAAACAAAGAAAAATATATAGAAAATATATAGAACTAAGTTTAACTTCTTAAATAAAATAAAACTAAGCAGATAAACTTAAATAAAATAAAATTACTTAATATAATATAAAAGAAAGGACAAAATTAACAAAATGAAATAAAGTACAGTACTTAAATAATAGAACAAAAAAATAAAATCTTAAAATAAAAAGTACTTTAACTAATTAAATAGCATATAATTACTCCATTGTTTACTTCGTGATTGCACAAAAGATTGTACTATAATTTTAGTATAATCTTGTAATATGTTACCAGTGGCATTTGAGTTATTTATCCTGATTAATCCATTGTTTACTTCACAATCTCTACCAATCTTAGGATTGTTTATTCTTAAGAGACTGATCCATTGTTTACTTCACAGCCTCGGTAGCATTTCGGTTATTTACCATCATGCTATAGTAACATGCTGCAGTGCGAACAATACTGTATAGTATTTCTACTACAGTAATGTACAGTGCATATGCTACAGTAATTAGCTACAGTACAGCTACAGTAATGAACAGTAATATGAACAATAATATAAACAAGTTAAGCATAAAGAAAACTGAAAACCTAATTAACAATAGTAAAATGAAAGAAAAATGATCTTTATTTACAAAAGTACACTTACATAGAGTTGATGAAATTGAAATACACACCGTACAAGCTTTATGTATACTAATCAAGCTTAAGCAAACTTAAATATAAATCAAAAGTGCTAATATATGCTAATACATGAGTAAACACACCATAAAAACACTTATTTATAAAAACTCACATGAGTTAACAGAGCTAAGATAGAGTTTGTAGGACTTTTGTGGAGGAAGAGAATGGGATGAATATTTTAATGTACAATAGAAAGGAAGATGGGTGAAAGGGAATATTATAATAGAAGAGATGGAGATGAGACATTGGTGGTGGATTTTTTAATGAGGAATGATGGTGGAAGCCTGATTTTGGTGGAAAAAAATAAGGAAAGATGAGACAAGGAAGAATATTATAATGGTAAGTGGAAGGGAAGATGAAGGAGATGGTGTCTAGTGGAAGAAAAGGAGGACTTCTTCACATGGAGTTGTCCCTGATGAAGGAAAACAAAAGGAAGTTTAAGGAAAACAAAAGGAAGTTTAGAGGAAGAAGATGAAGACTTCGTGGAGAAGATGGAGTGAAGAAAGATTAGGAGAAGTTTAGAACAAAAGAGAAAAGAAGATTGAGATAAAGTAGAGGAACTCTGCCATTAGCACTGAACCCCTCTCAACCTTGCCTCTCTGCACACAGCCTCCCCCAGAGCGGATGCCTTCTCCTTTATTTATAGGCGAGGGAAGGAACTATGTGGACTTCAATTAGTTTGGAGTCACGAATTTCACTTGGTTTGAAATCCGGAGGCTTTTAGAAGTTAGAACTAAAGTCAAAACTTAATTGATTTTAAATCCGATTTTCTATAGCATCTTATCGTCTATATACAGTATCAGGAATCTTTTTGTAGATGAATAGTGATGTTGTCAGAAATCTTTCTGTAGCATGTTTGTCATTTCTAGATTCTAGTGTAGATCATATTTTGAAGATGAATCATCGCTGAGAATTAAACTGGTTTGAGAATAGTAGTAGTGGTTGTCTCCAAAAAATTGTAGTAATCATCTGATTGTAGAAATGACTAATAGAAAAGCCACTGAATTGTACCTACAAAGAAAAAATTTTCTACCAAAAAATTGGTAGAAGGGTTAGTAGAAAAATATTTTTCTTTTTTCTTTTTTCTTTTCAAAAGAACATTCTAGTTCTTGTTTCTGGATGATAGGTGGCGAAGTCATTGTCGATCATATATACTTCTTCCACTTCTTCTTTTATATTTTGATTTCGGAGTGATGCTCTAGAAGTAGAAGCTTCTGATCTTTGTAGTTCATAATTTTTTTCAAAATATTTTCCATAGATCTTCTTATTGAGAGATGGAGCTCTTTCAGAAGCTTCTTCAGCAATTTCTGTATGTAGTCTAGGCGAGTCTATTATAGTTGAATTGGATAAAAATTTGAAGTTCCAATTGAAGCTCGTTCTAATGTAAATCCCTGGATTATTAGGTCTTCATCAAATAAAATCCATCTTTTTACATATATTTTTTTGCTCGGGAATATTGAAAACTGTTCAGTTTTTATGTTGAACTCCTACTTTAATATCCAAGGATGACCTATCTCGAAGCAAAATCTCATCAGATTAATGTCATCGATGCTATGATATCTTTTAAGAACTTCAAATTTCATATCTTCAGAAAGTATGTTTGGGATTATTTCAAATTTGAGCCACTATTGATAGTAGAACCAGATAGGCAAAATTTTTTGATATTTAAATTTTATGAACCATGAATGCCTGTATTTTGGATTTTGAATATAAAGAAAATTGATCTAAGCTTTTTGATAATCCCAATAGCTGAATTCATTATCTCCATAGTTTTTTATTCTTAAGGTCTTAGTAGAATTGGGGTTCTACTATGGATCCCAATCTTTCAAAGAGAAGACTTTTAGTATGAGAAGTTTGGAGTAAGGAATCTCACAATTCTGCTGATAGTTGTGATGAACATGTATGCTTTTGATTTTAGTCAGAATTTCTTCATGATAAACTCAACCTTTTTCTCCTATCTTTGGAATATGAAAGTTTTCTTTTGGAAGAGTTTTTATCAGGTCAAGGATATTAAGGTTTAAATGATGTACTTCCAAAGGAAAAAGGTTTTCTTCTGATTTGAATATATAGGGATTTGGACAGTATGGCTCTTTGGTAGAGTTAGTAGGAGTATTGGATGTTCTATAGTTTCAAGATTGGCTTGCCTGATCCTTCTTTTTAGAAAATTGATCTTTTGAAGCTTTGATTCCAAAATATGCTTCCCTGTAAAAGTATAGCAGAGTCAGTTCATAATGTTTAGTTGCAACTAAGAAGGTAATTTCTTATAGATATAGATGATTAATTAGGAACTTTATAGCCTTTTTAAAGTCTTTCATCTCATTGATTATATGAGTTCATCATATTTCATAAATAGTAAGTAATTTTCCAAAAAGAGTTGTGGAATAAGACAGGAGGGATATTTTTATTCCTTGCCCAATTTTTATTAAACTTTATATTTTTGTCAAAGAAATATGGATACAAATTTTTTAGTTGAATTGAGGATTCATGTTACAGTCTTTTTTTATTCGAGTCTCTTTTTGTTAATTTGTTAAAGCATTTTGTTCTTAAAATTTTATCATCATTCATAACAGACTTTCCATTCTTAAACATAATAGTTAAGTAAGGATGATAAGTTTTGGTAAGTGCCATATAGAAATCAACAGCAAAATTAAAGTATTCCAAGAAGAGTTTTAATCATTCTTTATTTAAAATTTTATCAGCTAACTCTAGGACTTGATCTAATGAGAGTATGATATTATATTCTAGTTAGATTTTAATTTGAAAAGATTCTATTATCTTTTCTGGTAGCACTAGTCTATTTCTTATTATAGTCCTAAAGAATGTTTGCAGGTGTTTCCATGGTTGCTTATCGTGGATATATATAATTATAAAATGGGCAAAAGGAAGAAGAATTTGTGTCTGCTCAATCCATAATATTATATCAAATTTAAAGTAACTCTTGGCTCCATTAATTCCTTTTAATATATTTTTTGTAATTGAAGTATTACATTTTATCCATTATAGTATTTTATATAAAGATTTATAATCATTCATTAATTTTAATCTTCTTCTTATCCTTTTCTGATATTTGGATTTTGGTGTTGCATTATTTTTGTGGGATAATTCTTGTACATATTTTGAAAACTCTTCAGAACTATAGCAAGTCTTAAATAATATTCTCTAGTTGCCTTGTGTAATAATTTTTTTTTTGTAACAATAAAAAGTTTAAGATATGCTAAGAAGGGGTTTCCCAATATAACTCCTTGTTTTAAAATTTTAACTAATGAAAATGATGTTTCAATGCATATTTGGACTTCAAAAATCTTATGGTTTACTCTCAAAAAAAATTTTCAATAGTTTGGAGATTTTGATTAAATTTTTTAAAATATTTTGAAGGAATTAAGTTTTGTCTAATATAATTTATCTCAGCTCCCGAATCTATCAAAGCTTCATCTTTAAAGTGATATCCATCTTTTATGTTAAATGAAACATCACAAATCTATTTTTCATTTAGTTTCTTTCGAGTTCTTAGCTTCTTAGGAGTCTTTTGAATTTGCTTATCAAACTTCCTTTTGGGTTTTTTATATTTCTTTTCATGAAATCTATTTACTCGAGATCCAAATTCGTAGCTAAAATCTTTTAAGTCATAAAGATCATTTCTCCCTTTTCTTTTGTATAACTTTGTAAATAGATCTCTGTACAATTTGGATCTACTAAAAAGAATAGTACCTATATTTCCTAAATTAACTTTTAAACCTAAAGGAGATAGTTCTAAAGAGAAATTTTTTAAAACAAAATAAATATCTTTATACCATCTAGGCTTAATTGAATTATTACTCTTACTTAATTCATTATTAATCCCTACATATAGATTCTCTATAATATTCAAAAGATGACCTAAAGGATTGTGGCCTTTAGATTTCTTCTGAACAACATCTAAGTTAGTGGAGAAGGTTTTCCACCAAACTTTCAATTGCTTTAATAAGTAATTTATCATTATCTTAGCAATTGAGGTTTGTGAATAAATATGGACTTATAGGCTTTCAAATGTATTATTGTTAGTTGACAATAATTATTAATGATATAATAATCTATAAGTCCATCAGAATCCTAGTCAAGAGTTTGAATAGTGAATAAGTTGTCAAATGTCTCTATCAACTGAGAATCCACTAAGTTCGATCTAGGATAATGATTTATTATCTTAGGGACAAGAATCAATAGTTTATAGTTAGGAATTGGTTCATCTTTGGTACTTTTTGAGATAAACAGTTTGCTAACTATATTTCCTCTACTGACTATTCTTTTGTCCTCAGTATTTTTTAGCACTACAAGATTATTAATTCTTATAGAAATACTAGTTCTTAACGGACTACTAGTTTCTATATCCATAGAGAAACATGAAGTTTCATGAATTTCTTTAGATATAGGGATAGATCTAATTGGATAAGAGTGACTGATTCAAAGATTTTAAATCAGATAAAGAGTTTGGCTTGGTCTTTAAATCGAATAGATTACATGTAGAAGCACACAGATCAAATATAGAAGTATTTTCTTCAAGTATTTTGTCAGAAGGAGTTTTATCAGCTTGATTCAATATGATTTCATTTAATTCTTCTGGGAACTCCTATTCTAGTTGTGCTTATGAAAGGTCAGATGTTGTAAGTTCTTTAGTCAGGTCCAAATATTCTTTTCCAATGGTTTTATTACAATCTTCAATTGGTACCTTCAAATGGTAGATGTTTGGACTTGACTCAGAGGATTCTAGATTTAGATTATCTTCAGTAATCAATTTAGTATCAATATCAGGATTATAGTCAGTTTTAATGATTTTTTTTAATTAGAATTCCATCAGATTCTTCAAAGGAATCCTTTTCAATTTTAGCTTCTAAGAGATTGGGTATGGGATTGATCTTTATAGAAAAGTCACCAATCTTCACTAGTGAATTATCAGAATAGTCCCAATCAAGTTCAAATTTCTTTTTAGTTTCTAGAAGGCTATCAGTCTGTGCTTCTTCAAGGTTGAGAAAATGATTCATGCAATTCTGTCATTCTTTATCCTAGTCTAAATACTCAGAGATCTTATCAGAACAAGTTTCTTTATGATCCTTAGTTATAACCTTCTGCAAATTGGTGCTTATTTTCTTTGGAACAACTACTGACTTACTATGTTTTAGGGTAGCTTTTAGATTTTTAGTAGGCTTTTGGCATCTCATTGGCTAAATATGTATCTTATCTTTTCTAGATGGAGATATCACCCAATTTTGAGAAAAATCTTAATTCCAAACTCTTGATATTTATAATTTATATTTTCAAAGCCATTAGGATAATATTTTATAAACCAGTCAAAGAAAAAAATATTCTTCTCTTCAGTCCTCATTTGGGCAGACCATACTTTTCTTATGAAATTTTATTTTTTCTTATTATATATCCTATAAAACCATATTTTTCTTTTTTTGATTTTTACTAGAATTAAAATCTGCACTAAGTAGTTTCCTATCTATCTAAAAATCAGCTATTCTTAAATATTTATCATCTAAATATGTGTCAAATATCTTTAACTACTAATCTAGCTATTCGTTTTACATCTATTTTTATATTATCTAGAGAATCAAATGAAGTTCTTATTTTAAGTTCTATTATATAATCATCTAACCTATCTTCTAGCTCCTCCCTAGTGACAATTTTTCTATTCATTTTGTCTTGTCTAGATATTTTTGAAATAGAGATATTTTCAATGTAGATAACCAATAGATCAGATTCAGATAGATTTCTTATCCATTTCAGATTTAAGGTTCGACAAGAGATCTAAGGATACCAGCCCTAGAGATTACACCAACAGTCTATTTGCGACTTACCATACTAAATGCCTTCTCCGGCTAACACAAAATTTATGACGCTCGCTATCCGGTTTGCTCTCTATATGGCTAAGAAAATTGACAGGTCTCTTCCCCAGCATGAAAAATGGCTCTGATATCAGATTGACCAGGGCCAATACGTATGCACGTGGAAGCAGCAGTGTGTGTGTAAGTGGGTCAGAGCCACAGAGGTATATTATCACAGTAGTGTGACAACAGCAGTAAAAGATACATACGTACATGTAGAAGAAATAAATGGGTAGGCTACATGCATACATGTAGAAGCAATAAATGGGTAGTCTACGTACATACAAGTACAAGCAGTAGATGGATAGATGAACTATAAGGTATATGATACTGCTCGCATGCACTGTATATCTAATAGTCTGGAACTCAAGAGTATGATAGCAAAATGAACCATGATTGAGGAGTAAATGAGGTCAAGCCTATAGATAATATTACCTAAATAGATGATAGACAGACACAGAAAACAAGGTAAAGGGACTAACAGGTAGAGTTATAGCATGGAGATGAAGGATAGACTAATAAGCACCCAGACATAAGAGGAATAGATACAGACTAACGGAACTCTAAAGACAAACTAAGTGCATAAGATAAAACCTAAACTAAGATATAGGCTACTGGAAGGCTAAGGTAAATTAAAGTGCAAACTAACCTGATATAAGAAAATTTAAACTGAAACATAAGTTAAGACAAGTTAAGATAAAGAACACAAGCTAGTGAATACTAAGAAGGATGCAAACTAAACTAATGGAAGCAAACCTAGACTAAGGCTCTGGCTATGACATACTGGCACATACTAATAGAAAGCTATGATGAACAGTACAAGCTAAGCTAATTATAGATTGGAACATAAACTAACAAAAGAACAAAGCTAGTAACTAAATGTAAACTAGAGACTATAGGTTAATGAATTAAATTTTCTAATTATTAAGACTATCCAGTCTGTAAGTAAACAAATTGATATAAAAGCAAGAAGAACTAATATAAGAGCATAAATGCAATAAATAAACTACAGAGTAAATTCTAGGCTAAAAGTAAAATATAAAATATAAACTACTGAGTAAACTACTAAGCTATGATTAACAAACTTAAAAGATAAACTAGCTAAAAATTAAAAATAAACTAGAGCAAACAAACAAATTGCTAACTGGTTGCAGTAAATAAAATAAAATAAGTAAGAGTAGAGCAAGCCAAAAAGACTACTAATTGAAAGAAATAAAATTTAACTAAGAAAAATGCAGAAAAAACAAAGTAAAATATACAAAACTAAGTTTAACTAAGAGCAGATAAACTTAAATGAAACTACTTAATATAAAAGAAAGGATAAAACTAACAAAATAAAATAAAGTACAGAACCTAAATAATGAAACAAAGAAATAAATAAAAAGCTTAAAGTAAAATAAAGTATTTTAACTAATTTAATAGCATATAATCATTCCGTTGTTTACTTCACGATTGTATGATAGATTGTACTATATTTTTAGTACAACCTTATAACATATTACAGGTGATATTTGGTTGTTTATCCTGATTGATCTATTATTTACTTCACAATCTCTACTAATCTTAGGGTTGTTTATCCTTAAGAGACTGATCCGTTGTTTACTTCACAGTCTCGGTAGCATTTCAGTTGTTGACTATCGTGCTACAGTAACATACTACAGTGCGCAACAGTACTGTACAGTATTTCTGCTACAGTACTGTACAGTACATATGCTACAGTAATTAACTACAAGTATAGCTATAGTAATGAACAGTAATATGAATAGTAATATGAACAAGCTCAAGCATAAAGAAAGCTTAAAACCTAATTAACAATAGTAAAATGAAAGAAAAATGAGCTTTATTTACGAAAACACATTTACATAGAGTTTGATAAAATTAAAATACACACCATACAAGCTTTATGTATACTAACTAAGCTTAAACAAACTTAAATACAAACCACGAGCGTTAATATATGCTAATATATAAGTAAACACATCATAAGCACACTTATTTACAAAAACTCATATGAGTTAACAGAGCTAAGTGACAGAGAAATAAAGTTTCTCTGGAGTACTGTGGAGGAGAATGGGATGAATATTTTCATGGAAGAAGGGAAGTGATGGAGATGGAGAAAGAATATTATAATGGGAGGATGATGATGGGTGAATTGTTTAATGGAGAATGGGATGTAGTGGTGGATTAAACAATAGAATAGGCCATGGAGGAACTTCTCTGATGAATGAAAGTGGGATAATATTTTAATGGTAAGTGGATGGAAGAAACGTGAGGTGGTGGAAGAAACCAAAGGGAGAAGAATAAATAAAAGGAAGATAAGGAGACTCCCTCTTGACTTCACATGGGGATGTCTACTATGAGGGAAACAGATGTTAGAGATTAAGCAAAGAAATGGTAGTTTTATGGAAGAAGACAAAAAGATGAAGAGGTTTAATGGAGGATTGGGAGGAAGAAATAGAGGATGTGAGGAGAAAGGAAGGGAGAATGAAGATAAGAAAGAAAGGCTCTGTGATTAGCATCGAACCCCTCTCGGCCTTACCTCTTTATGCTTGGCCTTCCCCAGAATGGATGCCTACCCCTTTATTTATAGGTGAAGGAAGGAGCTATGTGGACTTCATTTGGTTTGAAATCCGACGGACTTCAATTGGTTTGGAATCCAAAGCCTCTAGAAGTTAGACCCGAAGTCGGAACTTAATTGATTTTAAGTCAAAATTCCTATAGCATCTTGTCATTTTTGTATAGTATCAGGAATCTTTCTGTAGATGAACAGTGATTATATCAGGAATCTTCCTATAGCTTGCTTGTCATCTTTAGATCCTGGTGTAGATTGATTTTTTGAAGATAAACTGTCTCTAAAAATTAAACCGGCTTAGAGAATAGTAGTAGTAATTATCTAGTTGTGGAAGTGGCTAATAGAAGAGCCACTGGATTGTACTTGCAAAAAAAAAAAATTCTACCAAAAAATTGATAGAAGGGTTAGTAAAAAAATATTTTTCTTTTTCTTCTTTTTTTTTTCATTTTTCGATATCGAAGAGTAAGGTAAGATTGAAGGAGTCATCAAATCCTTAGGTGGTCCTATCTTCTTCTTCATCTTGATGAGAGAGAATCATTCTATTCTAGGGATATTCTATTTCATTTTTTTTTTTTCAGGATAATTTTTTGGATTCAACAAAATATCCCAACTTTCTTCTTTCTTTGGTACTACTATGGGTAGGTCTGTGGTAACCCATATCCTTCTATCTATCCAAAATTTTTTCTGCTCGAAGATTTTTGCTCTTGGCGTCCAATATATTTCTTTGTAATTAGAGAGTATATAATCTTCCACATCAGTATTTTCTATAAATTCTTCTATCTCTATTCTGTTGATAAACTTGAATTTGTTGTATCTAGGGAGATATTCAGTTTCTCTTTCTGAGAGTAGAGTTATATGATAAATCTAAAAATGATATATAATTTTCTCAATTTCTCTTTCTTCAATACTGTTACATATCAATATGTCTAATTTTCTTCTGCCTTTTCGAGCTTGCTTTAGAATAGTAGCAACTACATCTGGAAATATGTCCATAGGATAAGAGCAGTCTACAGTAACTTTTCTGATCAATCCCTTATATAGTGCTCTAATCATAGTTTGAGTTGCTTTAATGTTGATATTTGGTATGATAAGTATTGGCCAGTACCACTCTATTATAAGATAAGGGTATAATTCTTTGAATATTTTTTTGGCTTCATAAGGTTGCATTATTTTGTAAAAAATAATGCTCTGAAGATCAAGAGTTAAATCTTCTTTCACTATTTCCAAATAGCTTATCCTTTTCTTTTTTGGCTCATTGTATATTTTTTCTTTTGATTGCTCTTCTAGAGAGATAAGGGGTGAAGGATGAGGATTTTTAGGATTAAAAATTTTACCTTCTTCAGAATTGTTCCGACTGGATTGGTGTTCTCTTTCATTACTATTTCTATTAAAATAATGAGGTGAGTGTAATAATTTTAAATCCTTCTCTCCTGAAGTGGATATTACTTCTTTCTTCCTGTCATTCAAAGAGAATTTATTAGATAATGCATTTATAATTTCTACTTCCGCAGATCTTTTTAAGAGATCTAAAAAAGATTCTTCTGGTTCTGAATAGAATTTAAACATAATATTTTTTTTCTTTTTATAAAGGCAAATATGCCTTCATTCATAATTGTGAAGGGTTTAATTTGAGTTAAAAAGAGATTTCTTAATAAAACTCCTTGTTCTAATGTAAATCCCTGGATTATTAGGTCTTCGTCAAATAAAATCCATCTTTTTACATATATTTTTTTGCTTGGGAATATTGAAAACTGATCAATTTTTATGTTGAACTTTAATATCCAAGGATGACCTATCTCTAAGCAAAATCTCATCAGATTAATGTCATCGATGCTGTGATATCTTTTAAGAACTTCAAATTTCATATCTTCAGAAAGTATGTTTGGGATTATTTCAAATTTGAGCCACTATTGATAGTAGAACCAGATAGGCAAAATTTTTTGATATTTAAATTTTATGAACCATGAATGCCTATATTTTGGATTTTGAATATAAAGAAAATTGATCTAAGCTTTTTGATAATCCCAATAGCTGAATTCTTTATCTCCATAGTTTTTTATTCTTAAGGTCTTAGTAGAATTGGGGTTCTACTATGGATCCCAATCTTTCAAAGAGAAGACTTTTAGTATGAGAAATTTGGAGTAAGGAATCTCACAATTCTGCTGATAGTTGTGATGAACATGTATGCATTTGATTTAGTCAGAATTTCTTCATGATAAACTCGACCTTTTTCTCCTATCTTTGGAATATGAAAGTTTTCTTTTGGAAGAGTTTTTATCAGGTCATGGATATTAAGGTTTAAATGATGTACTTCCAAAGGAAAAAGGTTTTCTTCTGATTTGAATATATAGGGATTTGGACAGTATGGCTCTCTGGTAGAGTTAGTAGGAGTATTGGATGTTCTATAGTTCCAAGATTGGCTTGTCTGATCCTTCTTTTTAGAAAATTGATCTTTTGAAGCTTTGATTCCAAAATATGCTTCCCTGTAAAAGTATAGCAGAGTCAGTTCATAATGTTTAGTTGCAACTCAGAAGGTAATTTCTTATAGATATAGATGATTAATTAGGAACTTTATAGCCTTTTTAAAGTCTTTCATCTCATTGATTATATGAGTTCATCATATTTCATAAATAGTAAGTAATTTTCCAAAAAGAGTTGTGGAAAAAGACAAGAGGGATATTTTTATTCCTCGCCCCAATTTTTATTAAACTTTATATTTTTGTCAAAGAAATATGGATACAAATTTTTTAGTTGAATTGAGGATTCATGTTCTAGTCTTTTTTTATTCCAGTCTCTTTTTGTTAATTTGTTAAAGCATTTTGTTCTTAAAATGTTATCATCATTCATAACAGACTTCCCATTCTTAAACATAATAGTTAAGTAAGGATGATAAGTTTTGGTAAGTGCCATATAGAAATCAGCAGCAAAATTAAAGTATTCCAAGAAGAATTTTAATCATTCTTTATTTAAAATTTTATCAGCTAACTCTAGGACTTGATCTAATGAGAGTATGATATTATATTCTAGTTAGATTTTAATTTGAAAAGATTCTATTATCTTTTCTGGTAGCACTAGTCTATTTCTTATTATAGTCCTAAAGAATGTTTGCAGGTGTTTCCATGGTTGCTTATCGTGGATATATATAATTATAAAATGTGCAAAAGGAAGAAGAATTTGTGTCTGCTCAATCCATAATGTTATATCAAATTTAAAGTAACTCTTGGCTCCATTAATACCTTTTAATATATTTTTTGGAATTGAAGTATTATATTTTATCCATTATAGTATTTTATATAAAGATTTATAATCATTCATTAATTTTAATCTTCTTCTTACCCTTTTCTGATATTTGGATTTTGGTTTTGCATTATTTTTGTGGGATAATTCTTGTACATATTTTGAAAACTCTTCAGAATTATAGCAAGTCTTAAATAATATTCTCTAGTTGCCTTGTGTAATAATTTTTTTTTGTAACAGTAAAAAGTTTAAGATATGCTAAGAAGGGGTTTCCCAATATAACTCCTTGTTTTAAAATTTTAACTAATGAAAATGATGTTTCAATGCATATTTGGACTTCAAAAATCTTATGGTTTACTCTCAAAAAATTATCTTCAATAGTTTGGAGATTTTGATTAAATTTTTTAAAATATTTTGAAGGAATTAAGTCGTGTCTAATATAATTTATCTCAGCTCCCGAATCTATCAAAGCTTCATCTTTAAAGTGATATCCATCTTTTAGGTTAAATGAAACATCACAAATCTATTTTCATTTAGTTTCTTTCGAGTTCTTAGCTTCTTAGGAGTCTTTTGAATTTGCTTATCAAACTTCCTTTTGGGTTTTTTATATTTCTTTTCATGCAATCTATTTACTCGAGATCCAAATTCATAGCTAAAATCTTTTAAGTCATAAAGATCACTTCTCCCTTTTCTTTTGTATAACTTTGTAAATAGATCTTTGTAAAATTTGGATCTACTAAAAAGAATAGTACCTATATTTTCTAAATTAACTTTTAAACCTAAAGGAGATAGTTCTAAAGAGAAATTTTTTAAAACAAAATAAATATCTTTATACCATCTAGGCTTAATTTAATTATTACTCTTACTTAATTCATTATTAATACCTACATATAGATTCTCTATAATATTCAAAAGATGACCTAAAGGATTGTGGCCTTTAGATTTCTTCTGAACAACATCTAAGTTAGTGGAGAAGGTTTTCCACCAAACTTTCAATTGCTTTAATAAGTAATTTATCATTATCTCAGCAATTGAGGTTTGTGAATAAATATGGACTTATAGGCTTTCAAATGTATTATTGTTAGTTGACAATAATTATTAATGATATAATAATATGTAAGTCCATCAGAATCCTAGTCAAGAGTTTGAATAGTGAATAAGTTGTCAAATGTCTCTATCAACTGAGAATCCACTAAGTTTGATCTAGGATAATGATTTATTATCTTAGGGACAAGAATCAATAGTTTATAGTTAGGAATTGGTTCATCTTTGGTACTTTTTGAGATAAACAGTTTGCTAACTATATTTTCTCTACTGACTATTCTTTTGTCCTCAGTATTTTTTAGCACTACAAGATTATTAATTCTTATAGAAATACTAGTTCTTAAGGGACTACTAGTTTCTATATCCATAGAGAAACATGAAGTTTCTTAAATTTCTTTAGATATAGGGATAGATCTAATTGGATAAGAGTGACTGATTCAAAGATTTTAAATCAGATAGAGAATTTGGCTTGGTCTTTAAATCGAATAGATTACATGTAGAAGCACACAGATCAAATATAGAAGTATTTTCTTCAAGTATTTTGTCAGAAGGAGTTTTATCAGCTTGATTCAATATGATTTCATTTAATTCTTCTAGAAACTCCTTTTCTAGTTGTGCTTTTGAAAGGTCAGGTGTTGTAAGTTCCTTAGTCAGGTCCAAATATTCTATTCCAATGGTTTTATTACAATCTTCAATTGGTACCTTCAAATGGTAGATGTTTCGACTTGACTCAGAGGATTCTAGATTTAGATTATCTTCAGTAATCAATTTAGTATCAATATCAGGATTATAGTCAGTTTCAATGATTTTCTTCGAATGATTTTTTTTAATCAGAATTCCATCAGATTCTTCAAAGGAATCCTTTTCAATTTTAGCTTCTAGGAGATTGGGTATGGGATTGATCTTTATAGAAAAGTCACCAATCTTCACTAGTGAATTATCAGAATAGTCCCAATCAAGTTCAAATTTCTTTTTAGTTTCTAGAAGGCTATCAGTCTGTGCTTCTTCAAGGTTGAGAAAATGATTCATGCAATTCTGTCATTCTTTATCCTAGTCTAAATACTCAGAGATCTTATCAGAACAAGTTTCTTTATGATCCTTAGTTATAACCTTCTGCAAATTGGTGCTTATTTTCTTTGGAACAACTACTGACTTACTACGTTTTGGCATCTCATTGGCTAAATATGTATCTTATCTTTTCTAGATGGAGATATCACCCAATTTTAAGAAAAAATCTTAATTCCAAACTCTTGATATTTATAATTTATATTTTCAAAGCCATTAGGATAATATTTTATAAACCAGTCAAAGAAAAAAATATTCTTCTCTTCAGTCCTCATTTGGGCAGACCATACTTTTCTTATGAAATTTTATTTTTTCTTATTATATATCCTATAAAATCATATTTTTCTTTTTTGATTTTTACTAGAATTAAAATCTGCACTAAGTAGTTTCCTATCTATCTAAAAATCAGCTATTCTTAAATATTTATCATCTAAATATGTGTCAAATATCTTTAACTACTAATCTAGCTATTCGTTTTACATCTATTTTTATATTATCTAGAGAATCAAATGAAGTTCTTATTTTAAGTTCTATGCTATAATCATCTAACCTATCTTCTAGCTCCTCCATAGTTACAATTTTTCTATTCATTTTGTCTTGTCTAGATATTTTTGAAATAGAGATATTTTCAATGTAGATAACCAATAGATCAGATTCAGATAGATTTCTTATCCATTTTAGATTTAAGGTTCGACAAGAGATCTAAGGATACCAGCTCTAGAGATTACACCAACAGTCTATTTGTGACTTATTACCCTAAATGCCTTCTTCGGCTAACACGAAATTTATGACGCTCGCTATCCGGTCTGCTCTCTATACGGCTAAGAAAATTGATAGATCTCTTCCCCAGCATGAAAAATGGCTCTGATACCAGATTGACCAGGGCCAATACATATGCACGTGGAAGCAGCAGTGTGTGTGTAAGTGGGTCAGAGCCACAGAGGTATATTATCACAGTAGTGTGACAACAGCAGTAAAAGATACATACGTACTTGTAGAAGAAATAAATGGGTAGGCTACATGCATATACGTAGAAGCAGTAAATGGGTAGTCTACGTACATACAAGTACAAGCAGTAGATGGATAGATGAACTATAAGGTATACGATACTGCTCGCATGCACTGTATATCTAATAGTCTGGAACTCAAGAGTATGATAGCAAAATGAACCATGATTGAGGAGTAAATGAGGTCAAGCCTATAGATAATATTTCCTAAATAGATGATAGACAGACACAGAAAACAAGGTAAAGGGACTAACAGGTAGAGTTATAGCATGGAGATGAAGGATAGACTAATAAGCACCCAGACATAAGAGGAACAGATACAGACTAATGGAAGTCTAAAGACAAACTAAGTGCATAAGATAAAACCTAAACTAAGATATAGGCTACTGGAAGGCTAAGGTAAATTAAAGTGCAAACTAACCTGATATAAGAAAATTTAAACTGAAACATAAGTTAAGACAAGTTAAGATAAAGAACACAAGCTAGTGAAATACTAAGAAGGATGCAAACTAAACTAATGGAAGCAAACCTAGACTAAGGCTCTGGCTATGACATACTGGCACATACTAATAGAAAGCTATGATGAACAGTACAAGCTAAGATAATTATAGATTGGAACATAAACTAACAAAAGAACAAAAGCTAGTAACTAAATGTAAACTAGAGACTATAGGTTAATGAATTAAATTTTCTAATTATTAAGACTATCCAGTCTGTAAGTAAACAAACTGATATAAAAGCAAGAAGAACTAATATAAGAGCATAAATGCAATAAATAAACTACAGAGTAAATTCTAGGCTAAAAGTAAAATATAAAATATAAACTACTGAGTAAACTACTAAGCTATGATTAACAAACTTAAAAGATAAACTAGCTAAAAATTAAAAATAAACTAGAGCAAACAAACTAATTGCTAACTGGTTGCAGTAAATAAAATAAAATAAGTAAGAGTAGAGAAAGCCAAAAAGACTACTAATTGAAAGAAATAAAATTTGACTAAGAAAAATGCAGTAAAAACAAAATAAAATATACAAAACTAAGTTTAACTAAGAGCAGATAAACTTAAATGAAACTACTTAATATAAAAGAAAGGATAAAACTAACAAAATAAAATAAAGTACAGAACCTAAATAATGAAACAAAGAAATAAATAAAAAGTTTAAAGTAAAATAAAGTATTTTAACTAATTTAATAGCATATAATCATTCCATTGTTTACTTCACGATTGCATGATAGATTATACTATATTTTTAGTACAACCTTATAACATATTATAGGTGGTATTTCGGTTGTTTATCCTGATTGATCTATTATTTACTTCACAAGCTCTACTAATCTTAGGGTTGTTTATCCTTAGGAGACTGATCCGTTGTTTACTTCACAGCCTTAGTAGCATTTCAGTTGTTAACTGTCGTGCTACAGTAACATACTACAGTGCGTAATAGTACTGTACAGTATTTCTGCTACAGTACTGTACAGTACATATGCTATAGTAATTAACTACAAGTACAGCTATAGTAATGAACAGTAATATGAATAGTAATATGAACAAGCTCAAGCATAAAGAAAGCTTAAAACCTAATTAACAATAGTAAAATGAAATAAAAATGAGCTTTATTTACAAAAACACATTTATATAGAGTTTGATAAAATTAAAATACACACCATACAAGCTTTATGTACACTAACTAAGCTTAAACAAACTTAAATACAAACCACGAGCGTTAATATATGCTAATACATAAGTAAACACATCATAAGCACACTTATTTACAAAAACTCTTATGAGTTAACGGAGCTAAGTGATAGAGAAATAAAGTTTCTGTGGAGTACTGTGGAGGAGAATGGGATGAATATTTTCATGGAAGAAGGGAAGTGATGGAGATGGAGAAAGAATATTATAATGGGATGATGATGATGGGTGAATTGTTTAATGGAGAATGGGATGTAGTGGTGGGTTAAACAATAGAATAGGCCATGGAGGAACTTCTCTGATGCATGAAAGTGGGATAATATTTTAATGGTAAGTGGATGGAAGAAACGTGAGGTGGTGGAAGAAACCAAAGGGAGAAGAATAAATAAAAGGAAGATAAGGAGACTCCCTCTTGACTTCACATGGGGATGTCTACTATGAGGGAAGCAGATGTTAGAGATTAAGCAAAGAAATGGTAGTTTTGTGGAAGTAGACAAAAAGATGAAGAGGTTTAATGGAGGATTGGGAGGAAGAAACAGAGGATGTGAAGAGAAAGGAAGGGAGAATGAAGATAAGAAAGAAAGGCTCTGTCATTAGCACCGAACCCCTCTCGGCCTTACCTCTCTATGCTTGGCCTTCTCCAGAATGGATGCCTACCCCTTTATTTATAGGCGAAGGAAGGAGCTATGTGGACTTGGTTTGAAATCCGGCGGACTTCAATTGGTTTGGAATCCGAAGCCTCTAGAAGTTAGACCCGAAGTCGGAACTTAATTGATTTTAAGTCAAAATTCCTATAGCATCTTGTCATTTTTGTACAGTATCAGGAATCTTTCTGTAGATGAACAGTGATTATATCAGAAATCTTCCTGTAGCTTACTTGTCATCTTTAGATCCTGGTGTAGATTAATTTTTTGAAGATAAACTGTCTCTAAAAATTAAACTGGCTTAGAGAATAGTAGTAGTAATTATCTAGTTATGGAAGTGGCTAATAGAAGAGCCACTGGATTGTACTTGCAAAAAAAAAAATTTCTACCAAAAAATTGATAGAAGGGTTAGTAAAAAAATATTTTTTTCTTTTTTTTTTTTTCATTTTTCGATATCGAAGAGTAAGGTAAGATTGAAGGAGTCATCAAATCCTTAGGTGGTCCTATCTTCTTCTTCATCTTGATGAGAGAGAATCATTCTATTCTAGGGATACTCTATTTCATTTTTTGTTTTTTCAAAATAATTTTTTGGATTCAGCAAAATATCCCAACTTTCTTCTTTCTTTGGTACTACTATGGGTAGGTCTGTTGTAACCCATATCCTTCTATCTATCCAATATTTTTCTGCTCGAAGACTTTTGCTCTTGGCGTCCAATATATTTCTTTGTAATTAGAGAGTATATAATCTTCCATATCAGTATTTTCTATAAATTCTTCTATCTCTATTCTGTTGATAAACTTGAATTTGTTGTATCTAGGGAGATATTCAGTTTCTCTTTCTGAGAGTAGAGTTATATGATAAATCTGAAAATGATATATAATTTTCTCAATTTCTCTTTCTTCAATACTGTTACATATCAATATGTCTAATTTTCTTCTGCTTTTTCGAGCTTGCTTTAGAATAGTAGCAACTACATCTGGAAATATGTCCATAGGATAAGAGCAGTCGACAGTAACTTTTCTGATCAATCCCTTATATAGTGCTCTAATCATAGTTTGAGTTGCTTTAATGTTGATGTTTGGTATGATAAGTATTGGCCAGTACCACTCTATTATAAGATAAGGGTATAATTCTTTGAATATTTTTTTGGCTTCATGAGGTTGCATTATTTTGTCAAAAATAATGCTCTAAAGATCAAGAGTTAAATCTTCTTTCACTATTTTCAAATAGCTTATCCTTTTCTTTGGGGTGAAGGATGAGGATTTTTAGGATTAAAAATTTTACCTTCTTCAGAATTGTTCCGACTGGATTGGTGTTCTCTTTCATTACTATTTCTATTAAAATAAAGAGGTGAGTGTAATAATTTTAAATCCTTCTCTCCTGAAGTGGATACTACTTCTTTCTTCCTGTCATTCAAAGAGAATTTATTAGATAATGTATTTATAATTTCTACTTCCATAGATCTTTTTAAGAGATCTAAAAAAGATTCTTCTGGTTCTGAATAGAATTTAAACATAATATTTTTTCTTTTCATAAAGGCAAATATGCCTTCATTCATAACTGTGAAGGGTTTAATTTGAGTTAAAAAGAGATTTCTTAATATAACTCCTTATTTTAAGGACTTAATTAATAAGAAAGAGATTTTGACACAAGTCTTCTGTACACAGATATGAACTTCAGGAATTTTATAATGTACACTCAAATTTTCTCCGTTTGCTGTCTAAATTTTTTGAGTTAATTTTTCACAATATATGAGAGGAATTAGATCTTCTCTCATATAGTTAATATCAACTCCAAAATCAATTAAAGCTTTATGTTTAAAGCTATAGCCCCCTTTTAATTTGAAAAAGATTTCACAGTACCATTTTTATTTTATATATTTGTCAATTAATCCTAAAAAATCTTCAGATGTGTTTTCTTCACTAGTTATTGGAGCTTTTAATTTTGTATTTATTTCAGATAGAGTTTCTCCTTCAGTTATTTCTTCAATAAAAATTTCCTTAATGATTTTTAGCTCTTCTTTAAGTAGGGCTAATTCATTTTTTATAAGAGCTTGTTCTTTAATTAACTCATCTAAACTAGGTTTCTGAGCTTTTTGTTTGATCTGCCTTAGTCTTTGGAAAACTTCATCCATGGTATAAACATTTTTAATTTCTATAGGGGTTTTAGAGATCTTGGGTTTTTGGGTTTTGACCAAGGTAAAAAACTTCTCCAATTGATTATATCTATCTTCAAGATTTTTAAGGAAATCTATCATATCAGCTATAAATTATTCTTCAACATCGAAATAGTTTTATCACTGGTATGATCATAGAGAGTTTCTTCATAAAAAAAATATTCTTCGAAGTTATTGGTTTCAGATTCTGATTCTAGATCTAGGTTGTGGATCAAATCTTTTAACTTTTCTTTCATATCTTTCAGAGTTTTTTCCTCAAATATTTCTCTAATTTTTGCTCTAGTATTTTTATAGCATCGATTTGCTAGGTATTCTTCTTGATTAAATTTATAATAGACTAGAGGTTTTCTCTTTAGATATTCAATCTTTGCTTTGCTCTTTTTAGAATATGATTTCGAAGAACTCTTTCCTTTTTTTGAAGGTCTTTTATCATAATACTTCCTTTTATATTCTTTTAATTTTTTAGATTTTTTTCTTATATGGTTTATCTAATTGAAATCCAAACTGGTAACAAAAATTATCTAATTCTTTTTTCTAAGTAATTTTTATTTCTTTAACTGATCTCTGATCTTTAAATCATTACATAATTCAACTCCTACTAATTGTACCTTTTGAGCTATTTTTCCATATCTAATTGCTTGTAATTGATACTATCATCTCCTTCATTTCTTAATCTATTTCTAACCTTCTCAGCAAATAAAGGAGGTAACCCTGATATGAAATTTTCTTTTCAAAACTCTTGATTTGGGTCAGAAAGTTGATAAAGTTTAGAACAGTATGTATCCTTGTACCTCTAAAATCAGACATAGTTTTGCACTTAAGATTAATCAATTGTTCTCTAGTTTTTTTATATATGTCTACACAGTCTCCTACAAAATGGTAAAGGATATTTAATAAAATTAAGGTAACTACCATATCAGAAGGGTTTTCTAAAGAAGAAGTTCCATTAGGTTCTCTTTTGATAGTAGTCATAATCTCATGCTTTTGATGAATAGTGAGATAATTATCTCACCAACCTCTTAATTGCCCTGAGAAGCTAAATACTATTATAGTAACTATACTTGGTTCAGAATTTTCTTGAACTCTACAAGTATTTGTACACATCATTATTAAATGACACATAGTAATGATTTGATATTTAGAGAATCCATCTAGATTCTATTCTACTAGGCTTTTACCATCAAATTGTGAAGAGATTATGTCAGGATTTTCTTTTAACTGTAAATCTGTATAAGTTGGTCTAGGATAATAATTCTTTATCCTAGAAGCCTGTCTTAAAGATTTATAATCACAAAATTTATTAACTTCTAGATTGTCCATATCGCTTGTAATTCGATTAATTTCTTCCTCAGAGTCTTTTGAATAATATCCTTCTTCATCTTGAGATATACACAGTTCTTCAGAAGATTCAGCCAATAAATAATTTATCATATCTTTAAGATTAAGGCTATTCATTTTAGCACTAATTTGACTGATAAATTCATCAAAAAAGGTTAGCCTTAATTTAATCTTAGAAGAGTCTAACTCATGAACATTAAACATAGGTAGAGCATTTCTCAAAGAAGAAGCTTTTTCTTCATTGCTGAATAGCATTTGAACCTTTTTTTATCTTTAGATTTTCAGAAAATCTTCTAATGATTGTTCCTGCTTCTTTTCTTCTTTCTAGAAAGATATTTTCAATCCTTTCAGTTTGTCTTCCTATAGTACTGAGAGCAAGATTGATAAAATTTTGTTGTTCAATAATCTGTTCAAGATGTTCTACCTTAGGAGTTTTTTTAAGACCAGTAGCAAACAGTTTTATAGGACTACCACGAATTCCTCCATCAACTAGTATAGATTCAAAAGGAGGATGTATTGAATCTATATCAAGATCTCTTTCAGTTTTTCATGATCTAGAAATAGTTTTGACCATAGCAACTTGTAGACTAGATCTGATATCCTCAAAGTAGTTTTTAAACTAATCAAAGAAAAAGATATGTCTTTCTTCTGTTTTCATTTGTTTAAACCATAGGTCTTTAATAATGTTTCGCTCATTCTTATTAAAAGTATCAAAGAACCACTATTTTTTATTTTTATTTTCTTCAGAATCAAATTCTTTCTTCAGTAGTTCTTTATTTATCTAGAATTCATCAAAGTCAATTATATTAATTTTAGATTTAGATCTTACTGGCTCATACATAGCATATGCAATATCTAAAGATCTTGATTGAGCCTTTTTCTTTTCAAAAGTAGATAAATCAAATGTAGAAATTCTTCTATCTATCATAATCCTTCTACTAGTAGAGAAGTATACCTCTACATTTCCATCAGGAGTTTCTATGATGCTATTAGCTTCAAAGTTTTGAACTTTCTTGGGTTCTATCACTTGATCTAGAGTCTATTTTTCTGGCATACTTATTTCATCCCATTTTAGTCTTTTAGGGGTTATATAGTTATTTTTCAGATTGGCCATAAACAAAGTAGGTAATCCCTTTGAAGTTGCTAGTTTTACTCTAGGACTAACAGTAGTCATGACTTTATAGTAGATTTTATAAGTAATAGATAGGTTCTCTGCTCCTGGTTTCATCTCATATCCTGAAGTAATCAGATTAAGAGTGAGACAATCAAAGATATTTGGATCCATTAATGAAACAGAGAAGTTTGGGCCAACATTAAAGAATACTGGTCCATTACTCAAATTAGCTTCTATGAGTCTTAATAGAGAATCTTTAAAATCTAGATTTCAATAGTCTCTTAAACAGCCTAGTGCTGAAGTATTAAGACCCATGCGAGTTAATGGCTTGATAGAGACCTGAACAAATCCTATATGTAAATATTTATATCCAGAAGGTATTTTGTCTAAGTCTTCTCTTTTTAAAAGACATACCATTTCTTGGTTGGAATTAATAGAGAAAGTTTTTTCTGTAGTTTTAATAAAATATTTATTTCTAGAGAGAAAATATATCTTATGATATATTTCACTAAAATTTACCTTAGGCATTTTCCAATTACCTGTATACTATCCTCTAACTCCTCAAAACATACAGAAGATTTATTTTTTATTGACATGGTTCTAATACAGGTAGGTTTCTCACCCATTTCAAATTTAGAAAGTACAGCAAGAGATTTAAGGATACCAGCCATAGAGATAACACCAACAGACTATTTGCAACTTACCACCTTAAATGCCTTCTCTAGCTAACACGAATTTACCACGCTCGCTGTCCGATCCGCTATCTAAATGGCTAAAAAAATTGACAGATCTCTTTCTCGATACAAAAAATAGCTCTAATACCATATTGACCTGGACCAATGCATGTATGTGTGGAAGCAACAGTGTGTGTGTGTGAGTGGGTCGGAGCCACAAAGGCATGATATTGTCACAGCAATGTGACAATAGCAATAAAGGCTACGTGCATACACGTAGAAGCAGCAAATGGGTTGGCTACGTGCATACATGTAGAAGCAGTAAATGGGTAGGCTACGTGTGTACATGTAGAAGTAGCAAATGGATAGACGAATAAGTAGCAAATGGATAGACGAACTATAAGCTACACGATACTGTCCGCATGCATCGTATAACTAACAGTCCAAAACCCAGGAGTATGATAGCAAAATGAACTATGATTGAGGAGTAAATGAGGTTTAAGTCCATAGATAATATTACCTAAATAGATGATGGACAGATACAGGAAATAAAGTAAAGAGACTAATAGGTAGAGTTATAGAATGGAGATGAAGGACAAACTAACAAGCACCCAGACATAAGAGGAACATATACAGACTAATGAAAGTCTAAAGATAAACTAAGTGCATAAGATAAAATCTAGACTAGGATATCGGCTGATGGAAGGTTAAGGCAAATTAAAATACAAACTAGGCTAATATAAGAAAATATAAACTAAAACATAGACTAGTAAAAGCATAGGTTAATAGGAAGATGATCAGCGCTAGCTAAGCTATAGACCGGAACATAAACTAACAGGAAGCTAGGGCAAGCATAAGCATAGACTGAAATATGAGCTAATAACTAAATATAAACTAGAAAACATAAATTAATAAACTATAAATTTTAATCGATTAAGAAAAAATAAACTTCTAATAATTAAAACTATCAAGATGATAAGTAAACAAGCTAATATAAAAATAAGGATCAAAGCAAAGAACATAAATACAATAAATAAACTACAGAGTAAACTACTAAACTATTGATTAAACTACTGATAAAAATAAATAGCAAATTATGAACTATAACCAAAATGGTAAATTAACTACAAGATAAGTAAGGTTAATAGAAGGAGCAAAATAATTACTAATTAACTGCAGTAAATAAGACTAACAAAATGAACAAAATAACTACTAACTGGCTATAGTAAATGAACTAAACTAAGTAAGCATAGAGCAAACCAAGAATGGAAAAGATCACTAATAGAAAGAAATAAAACTTAACTACAAAAAATAAAGTAAAATATACAGAACTAAGTTTAACTAAGAGCAGATAAACTTAAATAAAATAAAATAAAATTGCTTAATATAAAAGAAAGGATAAAACTAACAAAATCAAATAAAGTACAGTACTTAAACAAAGTAGTAAAACAGAACAAAGCCTAATATAAGTACAGTAAGCAGTACTAAAATAAAATGCATAAAGTAAAAGAAATAAACAAAAAGCTCAGTAAAATAGAGTACTTTAACTAATTTAATAGCATATAATCACTCCGTTGTTTACTTCACGATTGCACGATATATTGTACTATGATTTTAGTACAATCTTATAGCATGTTGCAGGTGGTATTTGGGTTGTTTACCTTGATTGATCCGTTGTTTACTTCACAATCTCTACCAATCTTAGGGTTGTTTACCCTTAAGAGACAGATCCATTGTTTACTTCATAGCCTCAGTAGCATTCCTGTTGTTTACCGTCATGCTATAGTAACATGCTACAGTTCACAACAGTACAGTACAATATTTTTGCTACAGTACTATACAGTGCATATACTATAGTAATTAGCTACAGTACAGCTACAGTATTGAACAGTAATATAAATAGTAATATAAATAAGCTTAAGTGTAAAAAAAGCTTAAAATCTAATAAATAATAGTAAAATGAAAGAAAAATGAGCTTTATTTATAAAAGCACACTTATATAGAGTCTGATGAAATTGAAATACACACCGTACAAGCTTTATGTATACTAATCAAGCTTAAGCAAACTTAAATACAAATCACAAGTGTTAATATATACTAATACAAGAGTAAACATACCATAAGCATACTTATTTATAAAAACTCACGGGAGTTAACGAAGCTAAGATAGAGTTTGTGGGACTTCTGTGGAGGAAGAGAATGGGATGAATATTTTAATGGTGGAATAGAAAGGAAGATGGATGAAAGGAAATATTATAATGGAAAGAGATGGAGATGAGACGTTGGTGGTGGATATTTTAATGAGGAATGATGGTGGAAGCCTGGTTTTGGTGGAAGAAAATAAGCAAAGATGAGAGAAGGAGGAATATTATAATGGTAAGTAGAAGGGAAGATGAAGGAGGTGGTGTCTGGTGGAAGAAAAGGAGGACTTCTTCACATAGAGTTGTCCCTGATGAAGGAAACAAACGAGAAAGTTTAAGGAAAACAAAAGGAAGTTTAAAGGAAGAAGATGAAGACTTCATGGAGAAGATGGAGGAGTGAGGAAGGATTAGGAGGAGTTTAGAACAAAAGAGAAAGGAAGATGGAGATAAAGTAGAGGAACTCTACTATTAGTACCGAACCCCTCTCGACCTTGCCTCTCCGTGCTCGACCTCTTATCTTCTTTTCTTCGATACCACTGTATATTTTTGCTTCAAGATATTCTCGATTTTTTCTACATCTGTTAGTATAGTGGCAACAATGGAAGGAAACATGTCATATGGCATGGCACAGTCTATTGAGATCAGCTTCACAAGCCTTTTATATAAAGCTATGATTTCTTCTGCTCTTGTCAGTATATTGATTAAGGGTAGAAAGAGTTTGGGATAGGTCCAATTATCTAAAAATAACTATACATCTTCAAGGAGCTTCTTTGATTCATCAGGTTGAGTTGCTTTTTATAGATATCTTCTTGAAGTTCTGAATTTAAAACTTCTTGTGCCTTTTTTTCAATAATTAAGTCTTTTGAACTTAATCATTGTTAGCATCTCTGATAGTTTACAAAGATTATAAAGAGAGATGAGTTCAGAGGTAGGTTGTGTTATCTGTCTTCCAACTTTGTAAATATGTTCTTTGATAGCTTTTAAAGACTATTCTTTTTCTGCTAAGTGATTGATTAGATGGATCATTTGGTGGAGAAACTCCTTTTCAGATTGAAATAAATGAGCATCCCATGCTTTATAAATTATAAATATATTATTTCTTAGGATAGATCAGAATGGAAGAATTTCATAGCTATTAAATCTTTATTCAGTTCATCATATAAAGAGACTTTTTCCTTTTTCTTCTTCTTTGAGTCTCTGAAAAATAAAGATGTGAGTATCTTAAAAGAATCAAGGATTAATTCTAGGACTCTTTTAAGAGAAATTCTTTGTCTTGACTACATCCTTGTTCCTGTAAGAATGATTAGATAACAAATTTATAATAACAGTTCAAAGGATTCTTCTGATTCTAGGCAAATAGTTAGTTCAAAGGATTCTTTAGCTCAAAAGATAATATTTTATAAAACCAATTATGTCTTATATGCTTTTCTATTGGTCTTATAAGATTTTTTTTTTTAACTTTTCTTATCAATTCAAGTTTACTTTGTATAGAAAATAATTATTTTCAAATATGACTTAGGTAGAGACTTTATCTTGTTTTAAAAAAAAATTAGAATTTTAAATTTATAGATAAAATCTCTCAATCTAATTTTGTTGATCTCCTAAAGTTTTCAGAGAAGCGATTAAATCGACTATTATTAGATTTCTTCCTAAATCTATTTTTATTACTAAGAGTTAGATATTTTTTTATATATTTATAGTATTATTTGTTAGCAATCTAGCAATCTAGTGGTACTTATTTTACAATCTTGAAAGATTTTTGCTTTTCTTTTTGGAGATCTTTCGAGCTCTTTTATCAAACTTTCGTTTAGATTTTTTGTGTTTCTTTATATATAATTTATCTAGTTGAAATCCAAATTGATAACAGAAATTTTCTAAATTATAGCGATCATTTATCTTTTGTTTACTAGGTATGTTTCTAATTTGATCTTGTTTCCTTAAGTTGTTATTCAATTTAGATTTATCAAGCAAAAATATTCTATCTAACTTACTAATATTATCTACATATTCTAATTTAATTCTATCTTGTTCTAAAAGTAAAGAAGCTATTCCTAAATTAACTTCTAAGCCTAGAGATGATAACTTAAGAAAAAAAATTTTCAACTTAAACAAGATCCTAATATAGTAGAGTAAGTATCTCTGTACCATCTAAACTCATCTAAATAGCTACTCCTAAGGTTACTTAATTTATTATTAATATCTACATAAAGTTTATCTACTATATTCCAAGGATAATCTAAAGGATTAACAAATTTAGAATTCTTTTAAATAATATTCATAATTTTTGAGTTAGCGGAAGGGATTTTTCACCAACCTTTCAATTACCTTAACAAAAAATTTATCATTATTTTAGCAATTAAAATTTATGAATAATTATGGATTTTACAAACTTTCAGTTGTAACATTATTAGTTGATGACAATTGTTAGCTATTTGAAATTCAATAAATCCATCAGGATTCCAGTCAAAAGATCTCTTCTTAGAATGGATAGTGGATAAGTTGTCAAAGATTTCTGTCAACTGTGAATCCATAAAGGTTATTCTAGGATAATAATTTATTATTCTAGGGACCTAAGCTATTAGTTTATAGTTAGAAATCGATTTATCTTCAGTATTTTCTGAGATAAATAATTCACTAACTATATTCTTTCTACTAACTATTTTTTTATCCTCAGAATTTTTTGAGACTAAGATCTTGCTAATTTCTAAGGGATTACTAGTGTTTAAAGAATTATTAATTTTTTTATCCTTAGAGAAACATGAGGTTCCACAAATTTCTTCAGATAAAGAAATTAAACTAGACCTACTAGATGAGGGAGAGGTTTAAGGTAGGCTAGTTCAGAGGGTTAGATTTAATTAAGGAATATGGCTAGATCTTCAAATCACACAGATCAGATGTAGAAGTAGTTTCTTTAAGAGTTTCATAAGAAGAAATTCTATCAAATTGATTCAATATAATTTTATCTAATTTTTTTAAGAATTTCTTTTCAGATTGTTCTTCATAAAGGTCAAATATTGGAGGTACCTCAGTTAGATCGAAATAATCTGCCTAAAAAATTTTTCAATGATTTGATCATGTTCTCCAATTGATATCTTCAACTGACTAATGCCTGGACTTAACTCAAAGGATAAAGATATGGAATTTAGATTGACTTCAGTATCAGTATCAAAATTATGAGCAGTTTTAATGATTTCATCAGCAAAGTTTTTTTTAATCAAGATTTTATCAGATTCTTCAAATAAATTATTTTTAGTTTTGACTTATAAAAGATTGGGTATAGTATCAATCTTTATAGAAAAATCACCAATCTTAACTAATGAATTATCAGCGTTATCCCGATCAGCTTCAAATTCCTCTAGAAGGCTATCAGTCTGAGTTTCTTTAAGGTTAAGAGAATGATCTATATAGTCCTTTGGTTCCTCAACCTGGTCTAGATGGTCAGCAATTTTTTCAAGAAGATTTTCTACTTTAGTGATTTAATCAAGATTATTGGTAGAAACATCAATTGGACCTCTATTCTCTTCTTTTCGAACCTGAGCTGTCTTAGAAACAGGTTCATCTTTAAAGCTTCTACAATCTTTCCATGATTCAGCTATCCTACTGATGACAGTCTTTTGAGTTCTAGAACTAGCTTCCTCAAGGCCTTGGATATAATATTTATCGAACCAGTCAAAAAATAAAATATATCTCTCTTCAGCCCTCATCTGACTAAACTATACTTCTCTTATAAACTCTTTTTTCTTTTTATTATAAGTATCTAAGAACCACTCTTTTCTCTCTTTATTTTTATCAGAATTGAAGTCTTCTCTTAGTAGTTTATAGGGAATTCAGCAACTTCTATGATTTTAGAGTCAATATAAGAGCCATATGATGTTTTTAAAAATAATTTAGCTAATTTTTTTATTTTTTTATTTAAATCATATAAAATATCTATAGTAGGTTCTACTCTATAATCTTTTGTACTATTTTCTATTTCTCTCCAAGTAATAGAAGATTTGTTTGAAGAAATGGTCGGAAAGTAAGTAGGTTGTTGAAGCCTAGTAGGGGAGATTTTCCCCAGCGAGATTTTCCTTGTCTTAGAAGGCGAGGTTCTCCTTGGCTTGAAGAGTTTCTTTATCCCAAAATCTTTAAGTCTAAGTTTTGTTCTTTCAAGATCCTGAGGATAATAATTAAAGGACTGATCTTCATTTTTTCCATCAGATTCTTCAATTACTTTTGGGGAGAATATTTCTCTAGTAATTTTTTCTAGATAGAATTCATCTTCTTCTATTTCTTCAAGATAGATGGATTCTATATCATCTTGAATATCTTATTCTTAGTTTTCTACATCAAAAGCTTCAATATCTTCATCCATTTTAATGTTGAGAGAATCAGCTAACTATTATCTATATATATCTAATTTAACTAGTCTACCTATTCTATGTTACCTATAGAATCATAGGAAATGTTAACTCTAATTTCTATTTTAAACTAAGTTTTATCTTAAGTTCTATAAAATATACATCTATGCTACAAATTAATTCCTACAAATGTGTAGACTATTAATTAGCTCCTCAATAGTTATAGATTTTCTATTCATTTTGCTTTTTAGAGATGATTTTGAATTAATTACAAAAATATTTTTAAAGCAAATAACCATCAGATCAGATTCAGTTAAATTTCTCATCCATTTCAGATTTCAGGAGGTGGGCAAGAGATCTAAGGATACCAGCCATAGAGATGACACCAACTGACTATTTGCGACTTACCATCCTAAATGTCTACCCCTGCTAACATGGGATTTACCATGCTTGTTGTCCAGTCCACTCTCTAAATGGCTAAGAAAATCGACATATCCCCTCTCCAACACGAAAAATGGCTCTGATACCAGATTGACCTGAGCCAATGCACGTACGCGTGGAAGCAACAATATGTGTGTGAGTGGGTCGGAGCCATAGAGGTATATTGTCACAGCAGTGTGACACAGAAGTAAAGGCTACATGCATACACGTAGAAGCAGCAAATGGATAGGTTATGTACGTACACGTAGAAGCAGTAGATGAATAAATAAACTATAGGATATACGATACTGCCTGCATGCACCATATAACTAATAGTCCAGAACCTAGGAGTATGACAGTAAAATGAACTATGATTGAGTAGTAAATGAGGTCAAGCCTATAGATAATATTACCTAAATAGATGATAGACAGACACAGGAAACAAGATAAAGGAACTAATAGGTAGAGTTATAGAATGGAGACTAAGGACAGACTAACAAGCACCCAAACATAAGAGTAATAGATACAGACTAACAGAAGTCTAAAGACCAACCAAGTGCATAAGATAAAACCTAAACTAAGACACAGGCTACTAGAAGGCTAAGGTAAATTAAAGCACAAACTAAGCTGATATAAGAAAATTTAAACTGAAACATAAGTTAAGACAAGTTAAGATAAAGAACAAAACCTAGTGAAATACTAAGAAGGATGCAAACTAAACTAATGAAAGCAAACCTAGACTAAGGTTCAAGCTATGACACAGTGGCACATACTAATAGAAAGCTATGATGAACAGTACAAGCTAAGCTAATTATAGATTGGAACATAACTAACAAAAGAACAAAAGCTAGTAACTAAATGTAAACTAGAGACTATAGGTTAATGAATTATATTTTCTAATTATTAAGACTATCCAGATAGTAAGTAAACAAACTGATATAAAAGCAAGAAGAACTAATATAAGAGCATAAATGCAATAAATAAACTACAGAGTAAATTCTAGGCTAAAAGTAAAATATAAAATATAAACTACTTAGTAAACTACTAAACTATGATTAACAAACTTAAAAGATAAACTAGCTAAAAATTAAAAGTAAACTTGAGCAAACAAACTTACTGCTAACTGGTTGCAGTAAATAAAATAAAATAAGTAAGAGTAGAGCAAGCCAAAAAGACTACTAACAAAAAGAAATAAAATTTAACTAAGAAAAATACAGTAAATAAAATAGAAACAAAGTAAAATGTACAGAACTAAGTTTAACTAAGAGCAGATAATCTTAAATAAAACTACTTAATATAAAAAAAGATAAAATTAATAAAATAAAATAAAGTATAGTACCTAAATAATGGAACAAAAAAAATAAATAAAAAGTTTAAAGTAAAACAAAGTACTTTAACTAATTTAATAGCATATAATTGCTTCGTTATTTACTTCACGATTGCATGATAGATTGCACTATATTTTTAGTACAATTTTATAATATGGTGCAGGTGGTATTTGGGTTGTTTATCCTAATTGATCCATTATTTACTTCACAATCTCTACCAATCTAAGGGTTGTTTACCCTTAGGAGACTGCTCTGTTGTTTATTTCATAGCCTTAGTAGCATTCTAGTTGTTTACCATCGTGTTACAGTTACATGCTACAATACGCAACATAATTGCATAAGCTCATTTGTTTGTGGGTATGTAGTTGTTCGAGTTGTGCATCCTTTAGCATGGGGCAGGGGAGTGTTGGTTTTGAGCATGTGTGATGCATGTAAGATAACACTTACCTAATTAACAATAGTAAAATGAAAAAAAATGAGCTTTATTTATAAAAATATACTTACATATAGTCTGATGAAATTGAAATACATACTGTATAAGCTTTATGTATACTAATCAAGCTTAAGCAAACTTAAATACAAACCACAAGCACTAAAATATGCTAATACATGAGTAAACACACCATAAGCACACCTATTTACAAAACTCACATGAGTTAATGGAGCTAAGACAGAGTTTGTGGGACTTCTGTGGGGGAAGAGAATGGGATTAATATTCTAATGGTGGAATAGAAAGTAAGATGGGTGAAAAGGAATATTATAATGGAAAGAGATGGAGATGAGATATTGGTGGTGGATTTTTTAATGAGGAATGATGGTGGAAGCCTGATTTTGGTGGAAGAAAACAAGCAAAGATGAGAGAAGGAAGAATATTATGATGGTAAGTGGAAGGGAAGATGAAGGAGGTGGTGTCTGGTGGAGAAAAGGAGGACTTCTTCATATGGAGTTATCCCTGATGAAGAAAATAGAAGAGGAAGTTTAAGGAAAACAAAAGGAAGTTTAGAAAAAGAAGATTAAGGCTTTATGGAGAAGATGGAGGAGTGAAGAAGGATTAGGAGAAGTTTAGAACAAAAGAGAAAGGAAGATAGAGATAAAGTAGAGAAACTCTGCCATTAGCACCGAACCCCTCTTGCCTTGCCTCTCTGCACTCGGCCTCTTCTGGATGAAAGTCTTCTTCGTTATTTATAGATGAGGAAGAAAACTATGTGGACTTCAATTATTTTGGAGTCTGGTCAGATTTCACTTTGTTTGAAATCCAAAAGCCTCTAGAAGTCGGATCCGAAGTCGGAACTTAATTGATTTTAGGTCTGATTTTCTATAGCATACAGTGTCCGGAATCTTTCTATAGATAAATAGTGATAGTGTCAGAAATCTTCCTATAGCTTTTTTGTCGTCTTTGGATCCTGGTGTGACCGACTTTTGAGGTTGAACCATTTTGTGAATTAAACCAATTTCAATAGTAGTAGCGGTTCATCTGATTATAGAAGTAGCTAATAGAAGAGCCACTGGATTGTACCTACAAAGAAAAATTTTCTACCAAGAGATTGGTAGAAAGGTTAGTAAAGATATTTTTCCTTTTTCTTTTTTCTTCTTTTCTTTTTCTTTCTCTTTTTTTTTTTTTACACAGAGCTCAACCATTTAGAGTGAGTTGGTTAAGTACTTGAGAAAATTATCTTGCTCAACTTTCTGGGCTTTCTAGGCCATAATATAGATAGATGTCTATCTATCTGCAGTTGTCTCCAAAGTCTTCTTCAATTTTTAGGCATGATATAACAGCTTCTTTAAATAGTTTATGGCTTCAAATTTTTTTAGGATAATTTTTTAAGTTGAGAAGAGTACACCATTCTGGATATAAATTTTCTCTGCATAGAAGGTCTTGAGGGTCCTCTTGAATTGGTATTCTTGTTGGAAGGTTGGTAGTTATCTAGATTCATCCATCAGTCCAGTATTTTTGTTGTTGTAGTTTTTTGACTGCCCAATGACTTCTAAATATGATATAACTTCATAAATCTTGAGATCAAAATCTTTGGCAGATGGATCAAAGTCTTTGGCAGATTTTTCTTTTTCTTTTGTCATTCTTGGTTGAAATCCTACTTGATTATCCACATCCTCAAGAGCAGTCATATTGTAGATTTGAAAAGGATACTCAATGCCTCATATCTTCTTTTCTTCTATGCCACTGTATATTTTTACTTCAAGATATTCTCAATTTTTTTCCACATCTCTTAGTATAGTGGCAACAATGGAAGGAAACATATTATATGGTATGGCACAGTCTATTGAGATCAGCTTCACAAGCTCTTTATATAAAGCTCTGATTTCTTCTAGTCTGATCAGTATATTGATTAAGGATAGAAAGAGCTTGGGATAGGTCCAATTGTCTAAAAACAACTGTACATCTTCAAAGAGCTTCTTTGATTCATCAGGTTGAGTTGTTTTTTTATAGATATCTTCTTGAAGTTCCAAATTTAAAACATTTTGTGCCTTTTTTCAATAATCAAGTCTTTTAAACTTAATCATTATTGGCATCTCTGGTAGTTTACAGAGATTATAGAGAGAGATGAGTTCAAAGGTAGGTTGAGTTATCTGTCTTCCATCTTTGTAAATATGTTCTTTGATAGCTTTCAAAGAATGTTCCTTTTTTGTTAGGTGATTGATTAGACTGATCATTTGGTGGAGAAACTCCTTTTCAGATCAAAATAAATGAGTATCCCATGTTTTATAAATTATAAAATATATTTCTTAGGATAGATTAGAATGGAAGGATTCCATAGCTTTTAAATATTTATTTAGTTCATCATATAAAGAGGCTTTTTCTTTTTTCTTCTTCTTTGAGTCTCTGAAAAATAAAGATGTGAGTATCTTAAAAGAATTAAGGATTAATTCTAGGACTTTTAAGAGAAATTCTTTGTCTTGACTGCATCCTTATTTTTGTAAGAATGATTAGATAGCAAATTTATAATAATAGTTCAAAGGATTCTTTAGCTCAAAAGATAAGATTTTATAAAACCAATTATGTCTTATATGATTTTCTATTGATCTTATAAGATCTTTTTTTTTTACAGCAATTCAAGTTTACTTTATATAAGAAATAGTTATTTTCAAATATGACTTAGGTTGAGACTTTATCTTATTTTAAGATTTCATGGTTATAGATAAAATCTCTCGGTCTAATTTTGTTGATCTTCTAAAGTTTTCAGAGAAGCAATTAAATCAGCCATTATTGGATTTTTTTTCTATCCATATTATTAAAGGTTAGATATTTTCTTATATATTTATAGTGTTGTTTTAAAATTTATTAGATATTATTTGTTAGTAATCTAGTGGTACTTATTTATTAGATTTAGTATAGTCTCGAAAGATTTTATTTTCTTCTTTTTAGGAATCTTTCGAGCTCTCTTATCAAATTTTCTTTTGGATTTTTTGTGTTTCTTTATATACGATCTAAATTGAGAACATAAGTCTCTAAATTACAGAGATCATTTATCTTTTCTTTATTAGGTATCTTTATAAATCGATCTCTGATCTTTGACATGCTATTCAATTTAGATCTACCAAAAGGAATTATCCTATCTAACTTACTTTTATTACTTATGTATTCTAATCTAGTTCTATCTTTTCTAGGAGTAAAGGAGTTATTCCTAAATTAATTTTTAGAGATGATAATTTAAAGAAAAATCTTTTAAAACCTAAAGAAGATCCTAATATAGCAGAGTAAGTATCTCTATACCATCTAAACTTATCTAAACAGCTACTCCTAAGGTTACTTAATTTATTATTTATATATAACTTATATATAATGTTTAGAGGATAATCTAAAGGATTATTGCATTTAAAATTTTTTGAATAATATTCATAATTTCTGAGCTAGTGGAAGAGGTTTTCTACCAACCTTTCAATTGCCTCAGCAAGTAATTTACTATTATCTTAGCAATTGAAATTTGTGAATCATCATAGATCTTATGGGTTTTCAAATGTATCATTGTTAGTTGATGACAACTATTAACCATTTGAAATTCTATAAGTCCATCAGGGTTCCAACCAAGAGATCTCTTCCTGGAATGGATGGTGGATAAGTTGTCAGGGGTTTTGTCAACTATAAATCCACAAAGATTGTTCTAGGATAATAATTTATTATCCTAGGGACCTAAATTGCTAGATTATAGTTAGAAATTGGTTTATCTTTGGTACTTTCTGAAATAAATGATTTACTAACTATATTCTTCCTATCAACTATTCTCTTATCCTCGGAGTTTTTTTGAGATTAAGAGATTACTAGATCCTAAAGAATTACTAGTTCCTAAGAGACTACTAGTTCCTAAGACTAAAGAATTATTAGTTTCTTTATCCTTAGAAAAATATGAGGTTTCATGAATTTCTTCAGATAAAAGAATTAAATTAGACCTACTAGATGAGGAGGATGAGTTTAAGATAGGCTGGTTCAAAGCTTTGAATTCAGATAAAGAATCTAGCCATAAATCGGATGTAGAAGTAGTTTCTTCCAGAGTTTCATAAGAAGGAATTCTAGAGTTTCATAAGAAGGAATTCTATCAAATTGATTCCATATAATTTTATCTAATTCTTCTGAGAATTTCTTTTTAGATTGTTCTTCATAGAGGTCAAATATTGGAGGTACCTCAATTAGATCCATATAATCTTCCTCAGTAATTTCTTCAATAATTTTATCGTGTTCTTTGCTTGGTACCTTTAATTGACTGATGCCTGGACTCGACTCAAAGAATTCAAATAAAGATATAGAATTCAGATTGCTTTTAGTATCAGTATCGGAATTATAAGCAGTTTCAATGATTTCATCAGAAGAATTTTTTTCAATCAAAATTTTATCAGATTTTTCAGATGAATTATTTTCAATTTCAACTTTTAAGAGATTGGTAGAGTATCGATCTTTATGGAGAAATCACCAATCTTTACTAATGAATTATCAAAATTATTTTGATCAACTTTAGAGTCTTTATCATTCTCTAAAAAGCTATCAATCTGAGTTTCTTTAAGGTTGAGATGAAGATTCGTATAGTTTTACTGTTTCTCAACCTGGTCTAAATGTTCGGTAATTTTATCAGAACAAGTTTCTACTTTAGAGATTTGATCAAGATCATTGGTAGAAACCTTAGTTGAACTCGAATTACTTTCTTTTTGAACTTGAGTTGTCTTAGAAACAAATTTATCTTTAAAGCTTCTACAATCTTTCCATGATTCAGCCATCCTATTAATCATAATTTTTTGAGTTCTAGGACTAGCTTCCTCAAGGCCTTGGATATAATATTTATCAAACTAGTCAAAGAATAAAATATGTCTCTCTTCAACCCTCATCTGGCTAAACCATATTTCTCTTATAAACTCTCTTTTTCTTTTACTATAGATATCCAAGAACCACTCTTTTCTATTTTTATTTTTATCAGAATTGAAGTCTTCTCTTAGTAGTTCTTTATTTATAGGGAATTCAACAACTTCTGTGATTTTAGAGTCAGTATAAGAGCCATATGATGTTTTTAAAACTAATTTAGCTAATTATTTTTATTTTTATTTTTATTTTTCTATTTAAATCATATGAAATATCTATAGTAGGTTCTACTCTATAATGTTTTGTACTATTTTCTATTTCTCTCTAAGTAATAGAATATTTGTTTGGAGATATGGTTGGACAATAGTAAGTAGGTTGCTGAAGCCTAGTAGGGGAGGTTTTCCCTAGTGAGATTTTTCTTATCTTAGAAGGTGAGGTTCTCCTTGGCTTGAAAAGTTTCTTTATCCTAAAATCTTTAAGTTTAAGTTATATTCTTTCAAGATCCTGAGGATAATAATTAAAGGACTGATCTTCATCATTTTCTCCATCAAATTCTTTAAGTACTTCTGGGGAGAATATTTCTCTAGTATTTTTTTTCTGGATAGAATTCATCTTCTTCTATTTCTTTAGGATAGATGGATTCTATATCATCTTGAATATCTTGTTCCCAGTCCTCTACATCAAAGGCTTCAATATCTTCGTCCATTTTAATATTAAGAGAATCAGCTAACTATTATCTATATATATCTAATTTAACTAGTCTACCTATTCTATGTTACCTATAGAATTATCGAAAATGTTAACTCTAATTTCTATTTTAAACTAAGTTTTATCTTAAGTTCTATAAAATATACATCTATGCTACAAATTAATTCCTATAAATGTGTAGACTATTAATTAGCTCCTCAATAGTTACAGATTTTCTATTCATTTTGCTTTTTAGAGATGGTTTTGAATTAATTAAAAAAATATTTTCAAAGTAAATAACCATCAGATCAGATTTAGATAAATTTTTCATCCATTTCAGATTTTAAAAAGTTGGCAAGAGATCTAAGGATACCAGCTCTAGAGATTACACCAACAGTCTATTTGTGACTTACTACCTTAAATGCCTTCCTGGCTAACATGGGATTTACTGTGCTCGCTGTCCGATCTGCTCTTTATATGACTAAAAAAATTGACAGATCCCCTCCTCAGCATGAAAAATGGCTCTGATATCAGATTGACCTAAGCCAACGTTCGTGCGCATGAAAGTGATAGTGTGTGAGTGGGTTGGAGCCACAGAGGTATGATATTATCATAACAATGTGACAATAGCAATAAAGGCTATGTGCATACATGTAGAAGTAGCAAATTGGTAGGCTACGTGTGACACATAGAAGTAGCAAATGGGTAGGCTATGTACGTACACGTAGAAGCAGCAAATGGGTAGGCTACGTGCGTACACGTAGAAGTAGCAAATGGATAGATGAACAAGTAGCAAATGGATAGACGAACTATAACCTACACGATACTACCTACATGCACTGTATAACTAACAGCCCAAAACTCAGGAGTTTGACAGCAAAATAAACTATGATTGAGGAGTATATAAAGTCAAGCCTACAGGTATACCCTAAAAAGATGGTAGATAGACTACCGAAAATGAAGATAACAAACTGTAGATATGCAAAATGGAGATAAAGGATAGACTCACACAAACCTATAAGCACTTAGAATAGGCTAATGAAAATCTAAAGATAAACTAAGTACATAAGATAACAATCTAAACTAAAGCACAGGCTAATAGAAGGCTATGAAGAACTAGCATAAACTAAGGGAAGATGATCAGCGCTAGCTAAGCTAATTATAGACTGGAACATAAACTAACAGGAAGCTAGGACAAGCATAAGCATAAGCTGAAATATGAGCTAATAACATAGGACAAGCATAAGCATAAGCTGAAATATGAGCTAATAACTAAATATAAACTAGAGAACATAAATTAATAAACTATAAATTTTAATCAATTAAAAAAAAATAAACTTCTAATAATTAAAACTATCCAGATTATAAGTAAATAAGCTAATATAAAAACAAAGATCAGAGCAAAGAACATACAATAAATAAACTACAAAGTAAACTACTAAACTACTGATTAAACTACAAACTGCAAACTATGAACTATAATCAAAAGGTAAATTAACTATAAAATAAGTAAAGCTATCAGAAGGAACTAACTAACTACTAACTAACTGTAGTAAATAAAACTAAAACAAGTAAGAATAAAATAAATCAAAATGAAAAGACTACTAACAGAAAGAAATAATATTTAACTAAGAAAAATGCATAAAATAGAAACAAAATGGAATATACAGATCAGAACAAAGAGAAATAGACAGAACTAAGTTTAACTAAGAGTAGATAAAATAAAACTACTTAATATAAAACTAACAGAATGAAACAAAGTATAGTACTTAAGCAACGAAACAAAGCTTAATAAAAGAAATAAACAAAAGCTTAAAAGTAAACAAAATACTTTAATTAATTGAATAGTATATAATCACTCCGTTGTTTACTTCGTAATTGTAAGATAGATTGTACTATGATTTTAGTACAATCTTATAACATATTACAGGTGATTTTTGAGTTGTTTACTCTGATTGATCTGTTGTTTACTTCACAATCTCTACCAACCTTGGGATTGTTTATCTTTAATAGACTGATTCATTGTTTACTTTACAGCCTCGGTAGTATTTTGGTTGTTTATCATCGTGCTACAGTAACATGCTACAGTGTGTAACAGTACTACACAGTATTTTTACTACAGTACTGCATAGTGCATATGCTACAGTAATTAGCTATAGTAATGAATAGTAATGTAAACAAGCTTAAGCATAAAAGAAAGCTTAAAACCTAATTAACAATAGTAAAATAAAAGAAAAATGAGCTTTATTTACAAAAACACACTTACATAGAGTTTGATGAAATTGAAATACATACCGTACAAGCTTTATGTACACTAATCAAGCTTAAGCAAATTTAAATATAAATCACAAACGTTAATATATACTAATACATGAGTAAACACACCATAAACATATTTATGTACAAAAACTCACATGAGTTAATGGAGCCTTAATAGAGTTTGGAGACTTTTGTGGAGGAATCTGTGGAAAGGAGAATGGGATGAATATTTTAATGGAAAGAGAAAGAAGATGGAAATGGAGAAGGAATATTATAATGGGTGGTTTGGTGGAAAAGTTGGTGTGGTGGAATTGTTTAATAAGAAATGATGAGGGATGCCTCGCTTTGGTGGAAGGAAACAAGCAAGGAGATGAAGAAAGAGGAATACTATAATGGATAGTGGAAGGAAGATGAAGCCTGGTGGAAGAAAGAAGAGAGCCTTCACATGGAGTTGTCGGCTCTGGTAGAAATAGATGAAGAAGCTTAAGGGAGTTTAGATGAAAGAAATAAAGACTTTGTTGAGAAGATAGAAGGATGAAGGAGGATTAGGAGAAGTTTTGATGGAAGAGAACTAGAGAGAAAGGAAGATGGAGATGGAAAAAGAAAAGCTCTGTCATTAGCACCAAACCCCTCTCGGCCTTGCCTCTCCGCACTTGGCCTCCCCCAGAGCAGATGCCTTCCCCTTTATTTATAGACGAGGGAAGGAACTATACAAACTTCAATCACTTTGGAATCCGACAGACTTCACTTAGTTTGAAATTTGGAAGCTTCTAGAAGTCGAAAACGAAGTCGGAACTTAATTGATTTTAAGTTCGATTTCTTGTAGCATCTTGTCATCTGTATACAGTGTCAGAAATCTTTCTGTAGATAAATAGTGATGTTGTCAGGAATCTTCCTGTAGCTTGTTGGTTGTTTCTGAATTCTACTGTAGACCAAATTTTGAAGATGAATTATCTCTGAGAATTAAATTGGCTTCAAGAATAGTAGTAGTGGTTGTCTCCAGAAAATAGTAGTAATCATCTGGTTGTAGAAATGGCTAATAGAAGAGCCACTGGATTGTACCTGCAAAAAAAAAAATTTCTACCAAGAAATTGGTAGAAGGGTTAGTAGAAAAATAATTTTCTCCTTTTTTTTTTCAAAAGAACATTCTAATTCTTATTTCTGGATGATAGGTGACGAAGTCATCGTTGATCATATATACTTCTTCCGCTTCTTTTATATTTTGATTTTGGAATGATGCTCTGGAAGTAGAAGCTTCTGATCTTTGTAGTTCATAATTTTTCTAAAATATTTTTCATAGATCTTCTTATAGGGAGATGGAGCACTTTCAAAGGCTTCTTTAGCAGTTTCTGTATGTAGTCTAGGCGAGTATATTAATAGTTGAATTGGATAAAAATTTGAAGTTCCAATTGAAGCTCATTCTAATATAAATCCCTGGATTATTGGGTCCTCATCAAATAAAATCCATCTTTTGATATATATTTTTTTGCTCAGGAATATTGGAAACTAATTAGTTTTTATGTTGAACTCCCACTTTAATATCCAAGGAGAATCTCATCAGATTGATGTCATCGATGTCGTGATATCTTTTGAGAACTTTAGATTTCATATCTTCAGAAAGTATGTCTAAGATTATTCCAAATTTGAGCCACCAATGATAGTAGAACCAGAAAGGCAAAATTTCTCGGTATTTAAATTTTATGAACCATGAATGCCTGTATTTTGGATTTTGAATATAAAGAAAATTGATCCAAGCTTTCTGATAATCCCAATAGCTAAATTCTTTATCTCCATAGTTTCTTATTCTCAAGGTCTTAGTAGAATTGGGGTTCTGCTCTGGATCCCAATCTTTCAAAGAGAAGACTTTTAGTATGAGAAGTTTAGAGTAAGCAATCTCACCATTCTGCTGATAGTTGTGATGAACTGTACGCTTTTGGTTTAAGTCAGAATTTCTTCATGATAAACTCGATCTTTTTCTCCTATCTTGGGAATATAAAAGTTTTCTTTTAGAAGAATTTTTATCAGGTCAAGGATATTAAGGTTTAAATCATGTACTTTCAAAGGGAAAAGATTTTCTTCTGATTTGAACATATAGAGATTTGGACAGTATGGCTCTCTAGTAGAGGTAGTAGGAGTATTGGGTGTTTTATAGTTCCAAGATTGGCTTGCCTGATCCTTCTCTTTAGAAAATTGATCTTTTGAAGATTGAATTTCAAAATATGCTTCCCTGTAAAAGTATGGCAGAATCAGTTTATAATATTCAGTTGCAACTAAGAAGGTATTTTCTTGTAGATATAGGTGATTAATTAGGGACTTTATAGTCTTTTTGAAGTCTTTCTTCTGATTGATTATATGAGTTTGCCATATTTCATTAAATAGTAAGTAATTTTCCAAAGAGAGTTGTGGAATAAGACAGGAGGGATATTTTTATTTCATGCCCCAGTTTTTGTTAAGCTTTATATTTTTGTTAAAGAAATATGGATACGAATTTTTTAGTTGAATTGAGGATCCATGTTCTAGTCTTTTTTGATTTCAGTCTCTTTTTGTTAATTTGTTAAAGTGTTTTGTTCTTAAAATTTTTTCATTATCTATAACAAACTTTCCATTCTTAAACATAATAGTTAAGTGAGGACGATAAGTTTTGGTAAGTACCATATAGAAATCAGCAGCAAAATTAAAGTATTCCGAGAAGAGTTTTAATCATTCTTTATTTAAAAGTTTATCAGCTAACTCTAGGACTTGATCTAATATGGATATATATAATTATGAAATGTGCAAAAGGAAGAAGAATTTGTGTCTGCTCAATCCATAATATTATATCAAATTTAAAGTAACTCTTGGCTTCATTAATTTCTTTTAATATATTTTTTGGAATTGAAGTATTATATTTTATCCATTGTAGTATTTTATATAAAGATTTATAATCATTCATTAATTTTAATCTTCTTCTTATCCTATTCTGATATTTGGATTTTGGTTTTGCGTTGTTTTTATAGGATAATTCTTGTACATATTTTGAAAACTCTTCAGAATTATAGCAAGTCTTAAATAATATTCTTTGGTTGCCTTGTGTAATAATTTCTTTTTCTATAACAGTAAAAGGTTTAAGATATGCTAAGAAGGGGTTTCCCAATATAACTCTTTGTTTTAAAGTTTTAACTAATAAAAATGATGTTTCAATGCATATTTGGATTTCGGAGATCTTATGGTTTACTCTTAGAAATTTTTCTTCAGTAGTTTGGAGATTTTGATTAAATTTTTCAAAATATCTTGAAAGAATTAAGTTTTGTCTAATACAATTTACCTCAGCTCCTGAATCTATCAAAGCTTCATGTTTAAAGTGATATCCATCTTTTAAGTTAAATGAAACATCACAAATCCATTTTTTATGTAGTTTCTTTCGAGTTCTTAGCTTCTTAGGAGTGTTTCAAATTTGTTATCAAACTTCCTTTTGAATTTTTTATATTTCTTTTCATGCAATCTATTTACTCGAGATCCAAATTCATAGCTAAAATCTTGTAAGTCATAGAGATCATTTCTTCCTTTTCTTTTGTATAACTTTATAAATTGATCTCTGTACAATTCAGGTCTACTAAAAAGAATAGTACCTATATTTCCTAAATTAACTTTTAAACCTAAAGGAGATAGCTCTAAAGAGAAATTTTCTAAAACAAAGTAAATATCTTTATACCATCTAGGCTTAATTGAATTATTACTCTTACTTAATTTATTATTAATACCTACATATAGATTATCTATAATGTTCAAAGGTTGACCTAAAGGATTGTGGCCTTTAGATTTCTTCTGAACAACATCTAAGTTAGTGGAGAAGATTTTTCACCAAACTTTCAATTACTTTAATAAGTAATTTATCATTATCTCAGCAATTGAGGTTTGTGAATAATTATTAATAATTATTGTCAGTTGACAATAATTATTAATAATATAATAATCCATAAGTCCATCAGAGTCCCAGTCAAGAGTTTGAATAGTGAATAAGTTGTCAAATGTCTCTGTCTACTGAGAATCCACTAAGTTCAATCTAGGATAATGATTTATTATCTTAGGGATAAGAACCAATAGTTTATAGTTAGGAATTGGTTCATCTTTGGTACTTTTCGAGATAAATGGTTTGCTAACTATATTTTCTCTACTGACTATTCTCTTGTCCTCAGTATTTTCTAGGACTAGGGGATTATTAATTCCTATAGAAATACTAGTTCTTAAGGGACTACTAGTTCCTATATCCTTAGAGAAACATGAAGTTTCATGAATTTCTTTAGATATAAAGATAGATCTATTGGATAAGAGTGACTGATTCAAAGATTTTAAATCAGGTAAGGAGTTTGGCTTGGTCTTTAAATCGAATAGATCACATGTAGAAACACACAGATCAAATATAGAAGTATTTTCTTCAAATATTTCGTCAGAAGGAGTTTTATCAGCTTGATTCAATATGATTTCATTTAATTCTTCTAGAAACTCCTTTTCTAGTTGTGCTTCTAAAAAGGTCAGGTGTTGTAAGTTCCTTAGTCAGGTCCAAATATTCTTCTCCAATGGTTTTATTACAATCTTCAATTGGTACCTTCAAATGGTAGATGTCTAGACTTGACTCAGAGGATTCTAGATTCATATTATCTTCAGAAATCAATTTAGTATCAATATCGGGATTATGGTCGGTTTCAATGATTTTCTCAAAATGATTTTCTTTAATCAGAATTCTGTCAGATTATTCAAAGGAATCCTTTTCAATTTCAGCTTCTAAGAGATTAGGTATGGTATTGATCTTTATAGAAAAGTCACCAATCTTCACTAGTGAATTATCAAAATAGTCTCAATCAAGTTCAGATTTCTTTTTAGTTTCTAGAAGACTATCAGTTTGTGTTTCTTTAAGGTTGAGAAAATGATTCATGCAATTCCGTCATTCCTTATCCTGATCTAAATACTCAAAGATCTTATCAGAAGAAGTTTCTTTATGGCCCTTAGTTATAACCTTCTGCAAACTGGTGCTTATTTTCTTTGGAACAACTACCAACTTACTGGGTTTTGGCGTAGCTTTTAGAATTTTTTTAGTAGGCTTTTGGCATCTTATTGGCTAAATATGTATCTTATCTTTTCTTAATGGAGATATCATCCAGTTTTGGGAAAGAATCTTAATTTCAAACTTTTGATATTTAGGATTTATATTTTCAGAGTTTTTAGTATAATATTTTATAAACCAGTCAAAGAAAGGAATATTTCTCTCTTCAGTCCTCATTTGGGCAGACCATACTTCTCTTATGAAATTTTATTTTTTCTTATTATATATCCTATAAAATCATATTTTTCTTTTTTGATTTTTGCAAGAATTAAAGTCTGCACTAAGTACTTCCCTATCTATCTGAAAATTAGCTATTCTTAAATATTTATCATCTAAATATGTGTCAAATATATCTTTAACTGCTAATCTAGCTATTTATTTTACATCTATTTTTATATTACCTAGAGAATCGAATGAAGTTCTTTCTTTAAGTTCTATACTATAATCATCTAACCTATCTTCTAGCTCCTCAATAGTTACAGTTTTTCTATTCATTTTGCCTTGTCTAGATATTTTTGAAATAGAGATATTTTCAATGTAGATATCCAATAGATCAGATTCAGATAGATTTTTTACCTATTTCAGATTTTAGAAGTTCGGCAAGAGATCTAAGGATACTAGCTCTAAAGATTATACCAACAGTCTATTTACGACTTACCATTCTAAAAGCCTTCCATGGCTAACACAGGATTTATCGCGCTCGCTATCCGGTCTGCTCTCTATACGGCTAAGAAAATCATCAGATTCTCACTCCGACATGAAAAATGGCTTTGATACCAGATTGACCTGGGCCAATGCACATACGCGTGGAAGCAGCAGTGTGTGTGTGTGAGTGGGTCAGAGCCACAGAGGTATATTGTCACAATAGTATGATAACAGCAGTAAAAGCTACGTGCATACACATAGAAGCAGTAAATGGATAGGCTATGTGCATACACGTAGAAGCAGCAAATGGGTAGGCTACGTGCGTACATATAGAAGCAGTAGATGGATAGACGAACTATAAGGTATACGATATTGTCCGCATGCATCATATATCTAATAGCCTAGAACCCAGGAGTATGATAGCAAGATGAACTATGATTGAGGAGTAAATGTGGTCCAGCCTAAAACTAGGTAAAGGAAAACAAGGTTATATTACCTAAACAGATGATAGACAGACACAAAAAACAAGATAAAGGGACTAACAGGTAGACTTATAGAATGGAGATAGACAGACTAACAAGCACCCAAACATAAGAGGAATAAATACAGACTAACGAAAGTCTAACAACAAACTAAATGCATAAGGTAAAATTTAAATTGAAACATAGGCTGATGGAAGGCTAAGATAAATTAAACTAATATTAGAAAATATAAATTAATTAGTGAGAGCACAAGCTGAAAGAGCTATAAACTCTAGTTTGGAAAACCAAAATGATTAAAGCTAGAACTATCCAACATAAAGTAAATAGACTAATCTGAGAGTTATGAAGGATTAAAACTATAAGTAAACTGATAAAGCAAATAAACATAAATGTAGTAAACTATACTACTGATTAAACTACTAAGCTTCTAATTAAACTACTGATAAAAGTAAACTGTAAACTATGAACTTTAACCAAAAGGGGAAATTAACTACAGAATAAGTAAGGCTATCAGAAAGAACAAACTGATTACTAACTAACTGCAGTAAATAAAACTAACAGAACGAGCAAACTAACTGCTAACTGACTGCAGTAAATAAACTAAACTAAGTAAACGCAGAGCTAATCAAGAATGAAAAAGTCTGCTAACAGGAAGAAATAAAACTTAACTAAGAAAAATACAGTAAACAAAGTAAAATATATAGAACTAAGTTTAACTAAGAGCAGATAAACTTAAATAAAATAAAACTACTTAATATAATATAAAAGAAAGGATAAAACTAACAAAATGAAATAAAGTATAGTACTTAAACAATGGAACAAAGAAATAAAAGCTTAAATTAAAAATACTTTAACTAATTAAATAGCATATAATCACTCCGTTGTTTACTTCGCGATTGCACAAAAGATTGCACTATAATTTTAGTACAATCTTATAACATGTTACAGATGGTATTTGGGTTGTTTACCTTGATCAATTGTTTACTTTACAATCTCTACCAATCTTAGGATTGTTTATCCTTAAGAGACTGATCCATTATTTACTTCATAGCCTCGGTAGCATTCTGATTGTTTACTATCATGCTACAATTACATGCTACAGTATACAACAGTACTGCACAGTATTTCTACTACAGTACTGCACAGTACATATGCTATAGTAATTAGCTACAGTACAGCTACAGTAACGAATAGTAATATAAACAGTAATATAAACAAGCTTAAGCGTAAAGAAAGCTTAAAATCTAATTAATAATAGTAAAATAAAAAAAAATGAGCTTTATTTATAAAAGTACACTTACATGGAGCTTAATGAAATTGAAATACACACCGTACAAGCTTAATCAAGCTTAAGCAAACTTAAATACAAACCACAAACACTAATATGTGCTAATACATGAGTAAACACATCATAAGAATACTTATTTACAAAAACTCACATGAGTTAACGGAGCTAAGTGATAGAGAAACAAGGTTTCTATGGAGTACTATGGAGGAAGAGAATGGGATGAATATTTAAATGAAGAAATGGAGGATGTTTGAATGGGAAGTGGTGTAGTGGATGAAAGGAAATGACTTTTTAATGAAGGAATGATGAAATGATGTGGTGTTTTGATGGTAGAGAGCAAAAGGAGGAGAATAAACAAAGGGAGAAATGGAGAAGATGCTTCTCTGGAAGAGTTTTTAAGGGAAGATGAAGGAAGTGGTGTCTGGTGGAAGAAAAGGAGGACTCCTTCACATAGACCTATCCCTGATGAAAGGAACAAATGAAGAAGTTTAAGGAAAAGTAAGAGAGTTTGGATGAAGGAAATGGAGACTTCGTGGAGAAGATGGAGTGATGAAGAAGGAAGAAGTGGATTAGAGGAGGTTTAGATGGAAGAGAAGCAGAGAAAAAGGAAGATGGAGATAGAGAAGAAAGGCTCTGTCATTAGCACCAAACCCCTCTCGGTCTTGCCTCTCCGCGCTCAGCCTCCCCTAGAGCGGATGCCTTTCCCTTTATTTATAGGTGAGGGAAGGAGCTATGTAGACTTCAATTGATTTGGAGTCCGACTGACTTCAATTTATAGAACCAATTCCTATAATTGTAAAACCCATGTGAGATATAGAGGAATAGGCTATTCTCTTTTTAAAATTGCATTGGAATCTAGAAGCCTTTAGAAGTCGGACTCGAAGTCGGAACTTAATTGATTTTAAGTTTGATTTTTGTAGTGTACAGTGTTAGGAATCTTCCTGTAGATAAATAGTACCAATGTCAGGAATCTTTTTGTAGCTTCCTTGTCATCTTTGGATCTTGGTGTAGATCGGCTTTTGAGGTTGAACCATTTTTGAGAATTAAATTGGCTTCAATATAATAGTAGTGGTTGATCTGGTTGTAGAAGTGGCTAGAAGAGCCACTGGATTGTACCTGCAAAAAAAATTTTCTACCAAGAGATTGGTAGAAGGTTTAGTAGAAAATTATATATTTTTTTTAATTCTTCGATGTCGAAGAGTAAGGCAAGATTGAAGGAGTCGTCAAATCCTTGGGTGGTTTTATCTTCTTCTTCATCTTGATGAGAGAGAATTATTCTATTCCAGAGATATTCTAATTCATTCTTTATTTTTTCAGGATAATTTTTTGGATTCAGTAGAATATCTCAACTTTCTTCTTTCTTTGGTACTACTATGGATAGGTCTGTGGTAACCCATATCCTTCTATCTATCCAGTATTTTTTTATCCGAAAATTCTTGCTATTGGCTGTCTAATATACTTCTTTGTAATTAAGAGTATATAATCCTCCATATCAATATTTTCTATAAATTCTTCCACTTTTATTCCGTTGATGAACTTGTATTGGTTGCATCTGGGGACATATTCAGTTTCTCTTTCTGAGAGTAGAGTTATATAATAGATCTGAACGAATATATAATTTTCTCAATTTCTCTTTCTTCAATACTGCTACATATCAATATGTCTAATTTTTTCTACCTTTTTGAGCTTGCTTCAGAATAGTAGCAACTACGTTGGGAATATGTCCATTGGATAAGAGCAGTCGACAGTAACTTTTCTGACCAATCCCTTGTATAATGCTCTGATCATAATTTGAGTTGCTTTGATGTTGATGTTTGATATAATGAGTATCAGCCAGTACCATTCATTACAAGATAGGGATATAATTCTTTGAATATTTCTTTGGCTTCATGAGGTTGCATTATTTAGTAAAAATAATGCTCTGAAGATCAAAAGTTAAATCTTCTTTTTTTTTTTCAAATAGCTCATCTTTTTGTTTTTTGGTTCGTTGCATATTTTTTCTTCTGGTTGCCCTTCTTGAGAGATAAGGGGTGAAGGATAAGGATTTTTAGGATTAAGAATTTTACTTTCTTCAGAATTGTTCAGTCTGGATAGGTGTTCTCCTTTAATAGTATTTCTGTTAAGATAAAGATGTGAGTGTAATAATTTTAGATCCTTTTCTCCTGAAGTGGATACTACTTCGTTCTTCCTATCATTCAAAGAGAATTTATTAGATAATACATTTATAATTTCTACTTTCGTAGATCTTTTTAAAAGATATAAGAAGGATTCTTCAGGTTCTAAACAGAATTTAAACATAATATTTTTTTCTTTTACAAAGGCAGATATGCCTTCATTCGTAACTGTGAAGGGTTTGATTTGAGTTAAAAAGAGATTTTCTAATATAACACCTTATTTTAAAGACTTAATTAATAAGAAAGAGATTTTGACATAAATTTTTTTTACACAAATATGAACTTTAGAAATCTTATAATGTACACTAAAATTTCTTGCATTTATTGTCTGAATTTTTTGAGTTGATTTTTCACAATATATGGAAGGAATTAGATCTTCTCTCATATAGTTAACATCAGCTCCAGAATCAATTAAAGCTTTATGTTTCAAGCTATAGCCTTCTTTTAGTTTGAAAAGGATTTCACAGTATCATTTTCTTCACTAGTTATTTGAGTTTTTAATTTTCTATTTATTTTAGATAGAGCTTCTTTTTCAGTTGTTTCTTCCATAGGGATTTCTTTAATGGTTTTCAGCTCTTCTTTAAGTAGGGCTAATTCATTTTTTAGAAGAACTTGATCTTTAATTAGCTCATCTAAACTAGGTTTGTGCTCTCTGTTTGATTTGCCTTGGTCTTTGGAAAACTTCATCCATGATATAAAGATTTTCAATTTCTACAGAGATTTTAGAGATTTTGGGTTTTTGAGTTTTGACTAAAGTAAAAGACTTTTCTAATTGATTTTGTCTATCTTTAAAATTTTTAAGAGAATCGATCATATCAGGTATAAATTATTCTTTATTATATAACACTAAAATAGTTTTATCACTAATATGATCATGGAGAGTTTCTTCACAACAAGAACATTCTTCAGAGTTATTAGTTTCAGATTCTGATTCTAGATCCAGGTTGTTGATCAAATCTTTTAATTTTTCTTTCATATCTTTTAAAATTTTTTTCTCAGATATTTCTCTAATTTTTGCTCTAGTATTTTTATAGCATCGATTTGCTAGGTGCCCTTCTTGATTGCATTTATAACAGATCAGAGGTTTTCTTTCTAGATATTCAGTTTTCACTTTGCTCTTTTTAGAATATGGTTTGGAAGAACTTTTTCTTTCTTTGAAGAGATCTTTTATCATAATACTTCTTTTTATAGTCTTTTGATTTTTTAGGTTTTTTTCTTATATGGCCGGTCTAATTGAAATTCGGACTGGTAACAGAAATTACCTAATTCTTTTTTTCCCAGTAATTTTTGCTTCTTTAACTGATCTTTAATCTTTAAGTCATTACATAATTTAGCTCCTACTAATTATACCTTTTAAATTATTTTTTCTATTTTTAATTGCTTATAATTGATACTACCATCTTCTTCATTTCTTAGTCTATTTCTAACCTTTTCAGCAAACAAAGGAGGTAGCCCTGATATGAAGTTTTCTTTCCAAAACTCTTGATTTGGGTCAAAAAGTTGATAAAGTTTAGAAAAGTATGTATCCTTGTACCATTTAAAATCAGACATAGTTTTGCACTTAAAATTGATCAATTATTTCCCTAGTTTTTTCATATATATCTACACAGTCTCCTACAAAATGGTAAAGGATATTTAAAATTAAGGTAACTACTGCATCAGAAGGGTTTCCTAAAGAAGGAGTTCCATCAGGTTCTCTTTTGATAGCAGTCATAATCTCATGCTTTTGATGCATAGTGAAATAATTATCCCACCATCCTCTTAATTGTTCTAAGAAGCCAGATACTATCATAGTCTTGAGAATCCATCTAAGTTCCATTCCACTAGACTCCTTCCATCAAATTGCTAAGAAGTTATGTCAGAATTTTCTTCCAACTGTAAATCTACATAAGTTGGTCTAAGATAATAGTTTTTTATCCTAGGGGCCTGTCTTAGGGGTTTGTAAACATAAAGTCTGTTAACCTCTAAATTGTCCATGCTCTTTGTAATTTGATCAATTTCTTCCTCAGAATCTTCAGAATAATATCCTTCTTCATCTTGAAATATATATAATTCCTTAGAAGATTCAGTAGATAGATAATTTATCATGTCTTTAAGATTGAGGCTAGTCATCTTAGCACTAATTTGACTAATAAATTCATTAGAAAAAGTTAGTTCTAATTTAATCTTAGAAGAGTCTAACTCATGAACATTAAACATAGGTAGAGTATTTCTTAAAGAAGAAGCTTTTTCTTCATTGCTGAATGGCATTTGAATCTTTTTTATCTTTAGATTTTCAGGAAATCTTCTAATTATAGTTCTTGTTTCTTCTCTTCTTTCTAAAAAGATATTTTCAATCTTTTCAGTTTGTCTTCCTATAGTACTGAGAGCAAGATTGATAAAATTTTGTTGTTCAATAATCTATCCAAGATGTTTTACCTTAGGAGTATCTTTAAGACGAGTAACAAACAATTTTATAGGAGTAGCACGAATTCCTCCATCAACTAGTACAGGTTCAAAAGGAGGATGTATTGAATCTATATCAGGACCTCTTTTAGTTTTTCACGATCTAGAAATAGTTTTGGCCATAGCAACTTGAAGACTAGATTTGATATTCTCAAAGTAATTATTAAACCAATCAAAGAAGAAGATATGTCTTTCTTTAGTTTTCATTTGTTTAAACTAGAGTCTTTAATAATGTTGCACTCCTTATTAAAAGTATCAAGAAACTATTATTTTTTATCTCTATTTTCTTCATAATCAAATTCTTTCTTTAATAGTTCTTTATTTATTTGGAATTCATCAAAGTCAATTATATTGATTTCAGGTTTCGATCTTATCGGCTCATATATAACATATGTAATATCTAAAGATCTTGATGGAGCTTTTTTCTTTTCAAAAGTAGGTATATCAAATATAAAAATTCTCCTATTTATTGTAATTCTTCTACTAGTAGAGAAATATACTTCTACATTCTCGTCAGGAGTTTCTATGATTCTATTAGCTTCAAAGTTTTGAACTTCTTTAGATTCTATAACTTGATCTAGAGTCCATTTTTCAGGCATATTTATTTCATCCTATTTTAATATTTTAGGGATTGTATAATTATTTTTCAGATTGGCCATAAACAAAGTAGTTAATCCCTTTGAAGTTGCTAGTTTTATCCCTGGACTAATAGTAGCCATAGCTTTATAGTAGATTCTATAAGTAACATATAGGTTCTCTGTTCCTGATTTCATCTCATACCCTAAAATAATCAGATTAATGAAATAGAGAAATTTGGGCCAACATTAAAGAATACTGGTCCATTACTCAAATTAGCTTCTATGAGTCCTAATAGAGAATCTTTAAAATCTAGATTTCGACAATCTCTTAAATAGTCTAATGCTGAAGCATTAAGACCCATTCAAGTTAATTGCTTGATAGAGACCTGGACAAATCCTATATGTAAATATTTATATCCAGAAGGTATTAGGTCTAGATCTTCTCTTTTTAAAAGATGTACCATTTCTTGGTTGGAGCTATAGAGAAAGTTTTTTCTATAGTTTTAATAAAATATTTATTTCTAAAGAGAAAATATGTCTTATGATATATTTTACTAAAATTTACCTTAAACATTTTCCAATTATCAATACTATCCTCTAACTCCTCAAAATATATAGAAGATTTATTTTTTATTGACATCATTCTAATACAGGTAGATTTTTCACCCATTTCAGATTTAAGAAGTACAGTAAGAGATCTAAGGATACCGGCCATAGAGGTGACACCAACAGACTATTTGCAACTTACCACCCTAAATATCTTTTCGACTAACATGAGAATACCAGATTGATCCGGGCCAACGTGCGTATGCGTAGAAGCAGCAGTGTATGTGTGTGAGTGGGTTGCCAGATTGATCCAGGCCAACGTGCGTATGCGTAAAAGCAGCAGTGTATGTGTGTGAGTGGGTTGGAGCCATAGAGGTACATTGTCACAGTAGTATAATAACAGTAGTAAAAGCTACGTGCGTACACACAGAAACAGTAAATGGTAGGCTATATGCGTCCACGTAGAAGCAGCAAATGGGTAGGCTACGTGCGTATACATAGAAGCAGTAGATGGATAGACAAACTATAAGATATACGATACTATCTGCATGCACCGTATATCTAACAGCCTGGAACCTAAGAGTATGATAGTAAAATGAACTATGATTGAGGAGTAAATGAGGTCAAGCCTGTATGTAGATAATATTACCTAAACAGATGATAGACAGGCATAGGAAACAAGATTAAAAGACCAACAGGTAGACTTATAGAATGGAGATGAAGGACAGACTAACAAGCACCTAGATATAAGAGGAACAGATACAGACTAATGAAAGTCTAACAACAAATAGTCTAACAACAAACTAAATGCACAAGGTAAAATCTAGATTAAAACATAGACTGATGGAAGGCCAAGGCAAATTAAACTAATATTAGAAAATATAAATTAATTAGTGAGAGCACAAGTTGAAAGAGCTATAAACTCTACTTTGAAAAACTAAAATGATTAAAACTAGAACTATCCAACACAAAGTAAATAGACTAATTTGAGAGTTACGAAGGATTAAAACTATAAGTAAACTAATAAAGCAAATAAACATAAATTCAATAAACTATACTACTGATTAAACTACTAAGCTTCTAATTAAACTACTGATAAAAATAAATTGTAAACTATGAACTGATTACTAACTAACTACAGTAAATAAAACCAATAGAACAAACAAACTAACTACTAATTGACTGCAGTAAATAAACTAAACTAAATAAGCACAGAGCTAACCAAGAATGAAAAAGACTACTAACAGAAAGAAATAAAACTTAACTAAGAAAAATATAGTAAATAAAGTAAAATGTATAGAACTAAGTTTAACTAAGAGCAGATAAACTTAAATAAAATAAAACTACTAAATATAATATAAAAGAAAAGACAAAACTAACAAAATAAAACAAATTATAGTACTTAAACAATGGAATAAAATAATAAAAGTGTAAAGTAAGAGTACTTTAACTAATTAAATAATATATAATCGCTTCATTGTTTACTTCGTGATTGCATAAAAGATTACATTATGGTTTTAGTACAATCTTATAATATGTTACAAGTAGTATTTGGATTGTTTACGCTGATTGATCCGTTGTTTACTTTACAATCTCTACCAGCCTTAGGGTTATTTATCCTTAAGAGACTGATTCATTGTTTACTTCACAACCTCGATAGCATTCCGATTGTTTACCATCATGCTATAGTAACATACTACAGTGTGCAACAGTATTGCATAGTATTTCTGCTACAGTACTACACAGTGCATATGCTACAGTAATTAGTTACAGTACAGTGACAGTAATGAACAGTAATATAAACAAGCTTAAGCGTAAAGAAAGCTTAAAACCTAATTAATAATAGCAAAATGAAAGAAAAATGAGCTTTATTTACAAAAGTACACTTATATAGAGTCTGATGAAATTGAAATACATACCGTACAAACTTTATGTATACTAATCAAGCTTAAGCAAACTTAAATACAAACCACTAGTATATATGCTAATACATAAGTAAATACACCATAAGCACACTTATTTATAAAAACTCATATGAGTTAACAGAGCTGAGCGATAAAGAAACAAGGTTTCTGTGGAGTACTATGGTGGAAGAGAATGGGATGAATATTTAAATGGAGAAATGGAGGATGTTTGAATAGGAAGTGGTGTAGTGGATGAAAGAAATAATTTTTTAATGAAGGAATGATGAAACGAAGTGGTGTTCTAATGGTAGAGAATAAAAGGAGAAGAATAAACAAATGGAGAAATGAAGAAGATGCTTCTTTAAAAGCATTTTTTAAGGGAAGATGAAGGAAGTGGTGTCTGTGGAAGAAAAGGAGGACTCCTTCACATGGACGTATCCCTAATGAAAGGAACAAATGAAGAAGTTTAAGGAAAAGTAAGAGAGTTTGGATGAAGAAAATGGAGACTTCATAGAAAAGATGGAGTGATGAAGAAGGAAGAAGTAGATTAGAGGAGGTTTAGATGGAAGAGAAGCAGAGAAAAAGGAAGATGGAGATAGAGAAGAAAGGCTCTGTCATTAGCATCGAACTCCTCTCAGCCTTGCCTCTCCGTGCTCAATCTTCCCCAGAACAGATACCTTTTCCTTTATTTATAGGCAGAGAAAGGAGTTATGTGGACTTCATTTGGTTTGAAATTCGATGGACTTCAATTGGTTTAGAATCTAGAAGCCTCTAGAAGTCGGATTCGAAGTTGGAACTTAATTGATTTTAAGTCCAAATTCCTATAGCATCTTGTTGTTTTTGTACAGTATCAAGAATCTTTCTGTAGATGAACAGTGATTATGTCAGAAATCTTTCTATAGCTTGCTTGTCGTCTTTAGATCCTCGTGTAGATTGATTTTTTGAAGATGAACCATCTTTGAGAATTAAACCGACTTAGAGAATAGTAGTAATAATTATCTGATTGTGGAAGTGGCTAATAGAAGAGCCACTAGATTGTACCTGCAAAGAAAAATTTTTTCTACCAAAAAATTGGTAGAAGGATTAGTAGAAAAATATATATTTTTCTTCTTTCTCTCTCTTTTTTTCATTCTTCGATGTCGAAGAGTAAAGCAAGATCGAAGGAGTTGTCAAATCCTTGGGTGGTTTTATCTTCTTCTTTGTCTTGATGAGAGAGAATCATTATATTCCAGGAATACTCTAGTTCATTCTTTATTTTTCAGGATACTTTTCTAGATTCAGTAGAATATCCTAACTTTCTTCTTTCTCTGGTACTACTATGGGTAGGTCTGTGGTAACCCATATCCTTCTATCTATCCAACATTTTTTTGCTCGAAGACTTTTACTCTTGGCCATCCAATATATTTTTTTTGTAATTAGAGATTATATAATCTTCTATATTAGTATTTTGTATAAATTCTTTCACTTCTATTCTGTTGATGAACTTGAATTTGTTGCATCTGAAAAGATATTCAGTTTTTCTTTTTGAGAGTAGAGTTATATGATAAATTTGGAAATGATATATAATTTTTTTAATTTTTCTTTCATCAATACTATGACATATCAATATGTCCAATTTTCTTCTGCCTTTCCGAGCTTGCTTCAGAATAGTAGCAACTATATTTGGGAATATATCCATAGGATAAGTGCAGTCAACAGTAACTTTTTTGACCAATTTCTTGTATAGTGCTCTAATCATAGTTTGAGTTGCTTTGATGTTGATATTTGGTAGGATAAGTATTGACCAGTACCACTCCATTACAAGATAAGGGTATAATTCTCTGAATATTCCTTTGGCTTCATGAGGTTGTATTATTTTGTCAAAAATAATGCTCTGAAGATCAAGAGTTAAATCTTCTTTCACTTTTTTCAAATAGCTCAACCTTTTCTTTTTTGGCTCATTACTATTTTTTCTTTTGATTGCTCTTCTAGAGAGATAAGGGGTGAAGGATGAGGAATTTTAGGATTAAAAATTTTACCTTCTTCAGAATTGTTCAGACTAGATTGGTGTTCTCCTTCATTACTATTCCTGTTAAAATAAAGAGGTGAGTGTAATAATTTTAAATCTTTCTCTCCTGAAGTGGATGCTACTTCTTTCTTCCTGTCATTCAAAGAGAATTTATTAGATAATGCATTTACAATTTCTACTTCCACAGATCTTTTTAAAAGATCTAAAAAAGATTCTTCTGGTTCTGAATATAATTTAAACATAACATTTTTTTCTTTTATAGAGGCAGATATGCCTTCATTCGTAACTGTGAAGGGTTTAACTTGAGTTAAAAAGGGATTTCCTAATATAACTTCTTGTTTTAAGGACTTAATTAATAAGAAAGAGGTTTTGATACAAGTCTTCTGTACACAAATATGAACTTCAGAAATCTTATAATGTACACTAAAATTTTTCCCATTTGCCGTTTGAATTTTTTGATTTGATTTTTGACAATATATGAGAAGAATTAGATCTTCTCTTGTACAGTTAATATCAGCTCCAGGGTCAATTAAAGCTTTATGTTTAAAGCTATATCCCCCTTTTAGTTTGAAAAAAATTTTACAATACCATTTTTGTTTTATATATCTATCAATTGATCTTAAAAAATCTTCAGATATATTTTCTATACTAGTTATTGGAGCTTTTAATTTTTTATTTATTTCGGATTGAGCTTTTCTTTCAGTTATTTCTTCAATAGAAATTTCCTTAATGATTTTTAGCTCTTCTTTAAGTAGGGCTAATTCATTTTTTTTAAGAGCTTGTTCTTTAATTAACTCATCTAAACTAGGTTTCTGAGCTTTCTGTTTGATTTGCCTTAGTCTTTGAAAAACTTCATCCATGGTATAAAGATTTTCAATTTCTATAGGGGTTTTAGAGATCTTAGATTTTTGGGTTTTGACTAAGGTAAAAAACTTCTCCAATTGATTCTATCTATCTTCAAGATTTTTAAGAGAATCCATCATATCAGCTATAAATTATTCTTCATTGGATAAAACACCAAAATAGTTTTATCACTGGTATGATAATGGAGAGTTTCTTTACAATAAGAACATTCTTCAGAGTTATTGGTTTCAGATTTTGATTCTAGATCTAGGTTGTTGATCAAATCTTTTAACTTTTTTTTCATATCTTTCAGAGCTTTTTCCTCAAATTTTTTTTAAATTTTTGCTCTAGTCCTTCTTGATTACATTTATAACAAACTAGAGATTTTTTCTTAAGATATTCAGTCTTTGTTTTGCTTTTTTTAGAATATGGTTTGGAAGAACTCTTTCCTTTCTTTGAAGGTCTTTTATCATAATACTTCTTTTTATATTCTTTTGATTTTTTGAATTTTTTCTTATATGGTTGATCTAATTGAAATCCGAACTGGTAATAGAAATTACCTAATTCTTTTTTCTCAAGTAATTTTTATTTCTTTAACTGATCTCTGATCTTTAAATCATTACATAATTCAGCTCCTACTAATTATACCTTTTGAGCTATTTTTTTTATATCTAATTGCTTGTAATTGATACTACCACTTCTTCATTTCTTAGTCTATTTCTAACCTTCTCAGCAAACAAAAGAGGTAACCCTGATATGAAATTTTCTTTCCAAAACTCTTGATTTGGATTAGGAAGTTGATAAAGTTTAGAAAAGTATGTATCTTTGTACCATCTAAAATCAGATATAGTTTTGCACTTAAGATTAATCAATTGTTTCTTAAATTTTTTATATATGTCTACACAGTCTCCTACAAAATGGTAAAGGATATTTAAAATTAAGGTAACTACCACATCTGAAGGATTTCTTAAAGAAGGAGTTCCATCAGATTCTCTTTTGATAGCAGTCATAATCTCATGCTTTGACGAATAGTGAGATAATTATCCCACTAACCTCTTAATTATCTTGAGAAGCCAGATACTATCATAGTAACTATATTTGGTTCGAAATTTTTTTGAACTCTACAAGCATTTGCATACATCATTATTAAATGACACATAGTAATGATTTGATATTCAAAGAATCCATCTAAGTTCCATTCCGCTAGACTCCTTTCATCAAATTATGAAGAGGTTATGTCAGGATTTTCTTCCAACTGTAAATCTGCATAAGTTGGTCTAGGATAATAATTTTTTATCCTAGGATCCTGTCTTAAGGGTTTGTAGTCATAAAGTCTGTTAACCTCTAGATTGTCCATATCCTTTGTAATTCGATTAATTTCTTTCTTAGAGTCTTCTGAATAATACCCTTCTTTATCATAATTCCTCAGAAGATTTAGCAGATAGATAATTTATCATGTTTTTAAGATTGAGGCTAGTCATCTTAGCACTAATTTGACTAATAAATTTGTCAAAAAAGATTGGTCCTAATTTAATCTTAGAAGAGTCTAACTCATGAACATTAAACATAGATAGAGCATTTATCAAAGAAGAAGCTTTTTCTTCATTGCTGAATGGCATTTGAACCTTTTTTATCTTTGGATTTTCAAAAAATCTTCTAATGATTGTTCCTGCTTCTTCTCTTCTTTTTAGAAGGATATTTTCAATCCTTTCAGTTTGTCTTCCTATAGTACTGAGAGCAAGATTGTTAAAATTTTATTATTTAATAATCTGTCTAAAATATTCTACCTTAGGAGTTTCTTTAAGACTAGTAGCAAACAGTTTTATAGGACTAGCACGAATTCCTCCATCAACTAGTATAGGTTCAAAAAGAGGTTGTATTGAATCTATATCAGGACCTCTTTTAATTTTTCACGATCTAGAAATAGTTTTGACCATAGCAACTTGTAGACTAGATCTGATATCCTCAAAGTAGTTTTTAAACCAATCAAAGAAGAAGATATGTCTTTCTTTAATTTTTATTTGTTTAAACCATAGGTCTTTAATAATGTTTCGCTCCTTCTTATTAAAAGTATCAAAGAACCACTATTTTTTATCTCTATTTTCTTCAGAATCAAATTCTTTCTTTAGTAGTTCTTTATTTATCTGAAATTTATCAAAGTCAATTATATTGATTTCAAGTTTAGATCTTACCGGCTCATACATAGCATATGCAATATCTGAAGATCTTGATTGAGCTCTTTTCTTTTCAAAATTAGGTATATCGATGTAGAAATTCTTCTATCTATCATAATCCTTCTACTAGTAGAGAAGTATACCTCTACATTTCCATCAGGAGTTTCTATGATTCTATTAACTTCAAAATTTTGAACTTCCTTGGGTTCTATCACTTGATCTAGAGTCTATTTTTCTAGCATACTTATTTCATCCCATTTTAGTCTTTTAGGGGTTATATAGTTATTTTTCGAATTGACCATAAACAAATTAGTTAATCCCTTTGAAGTTGCTAGTTTTACCCTAGGACTAATAGTAGTCATAGCTTTATAGTAGATTCTATAAGTAACATATAGGTTCTTAGTTCTTAGTTTCATCTCATATCCTGAAGTGATCAGATTAAGAGTGAGACAATCAAGGATATTTAGATCTGTTAGTGAAACAGAAAAGTTTGAGCCAACATTAAAGAATACTGATCCATTACTCAAATTAGCTTCTATGAGTCCTAATAGAGAATCATTAAAATCTAGATTTTGACGGTCCCTTAAACAGCCTAGTGCTGAAGTATTAAGACTCATTCGAGTTAATGGCTTGATAGAGAACTAGACAAATCCTATATGTAAATATTTATATCCAGAAGGTATTTTGTCTGAGTCTTCTCTTTTTAAAAGATGTACCATTTCTTGGTTGGAATTAATAGAGAAAGTTTTTTCTAGTTTTAACAAAATATTTATTTCTAGAGAGAAAATATGTCTTATGATATATTTCATTAAAATTTACCTTAGGCATTTTTCAATTACCTATACTATCCTCTAACTCCACAAAATATATAGAAGATTTATTTTTTATTGACATGGTTCTAATATAGGTAGGTTTTTCATCCATTTCAAATTTAAAAAGCACGACAAGAGATCTAAAGATACCAGCCATAAAAATAACATTAACAGACTATTTGCAACTTACCACTCTAAATGCCTTCCCTGGCTAACACGGGATTTACCGTGCTCACTGTTCGGTCCTCCCTTTAAACGGCTAAGAAAATCAACATATTCCCTCCCCGACAAGAGATCTAATGAGCTTCAAACCTAATTTGGTATCAGAGCCATTTTTCGTGTAGGAGAGGAGATCTATCGATTTTCTTAGCCGTATAGAGAACAGACCAGACAGCGAGCACGATAAATCTCGTGTTAGTCGGGAAGACGTTTAGGGTGGTAAGTTGTAAATAGACTATTAGTGTAATCTCTAGGGCTGGTATCCTTAGATCTCTTGCCCACCTCCTGAAATCTGAAATAAGTGAGAAATTTAACTGATTCAAATCTGATTATTATTCGCATTATAAATAATCCTGTTATAAAAATATCTAGACAAAGCAAAATAAATAGAAAAATTGTATTTGAAATGGATGAAATAACTATCTGTATTAGAACTAATCTTGATCCATGTTTATAAAATATTTCTAATAAGCAAAATGAATAAAAATTTAGTAACTATTGAGGAGTTATTTTATAGTCTAGTTATATATTAATAGTATAGATGTATATTTTATAGGATTTAAGATAAAACTTAGTTTAAAAATAGAAATTAGAGTTAACATTTCCTATGATTCTATAGGCAACATAGAATAGGTCGACTAGTTAAATTAGATATATTTAGATAATAGTTAGTTGATTCTCTCAATATTAAAAATGGATGAAGATCTTGAAGCCTTTGATGTAGAGGACTGGGATCAAGATGAGTTACAAGATGATATAGAATCTATCTACCCTGAGGAAATAGAAGATGAATTCTATCTTGAAAAAAATAATATAAAAATATTTTTCTCAGAAGTAATTGAAGAATCTGATGGAAGAAATAAAAATCAGTATTTTGATTATTATCCTCAAAATTTTGAAAGAATAGAACTTAGACTTAAAGATTTTGGGATGAAGAAACTCTTCAAGCTAAGAAAAATTTCACCTTTTAAGATGAGAAAATCCTCACCTTCTATCTTAAATAATACTAGGCTTCAAAAACTTACCTACTGTCCAACTATATCTTCAAACAAATCTTCTATTACTTTGAGAGAATTAGAAAATAGATCAAAAGATTATAGTATAGAATCTACTATAGATATTTCATATGATTTAGATAAAAAATTTAAAATTAAAACAAAAAGATTAGCTAGATTAGTTTTAAATACTCCATATAGCTCTTATATTAACTCTAACATTATAGAAATGGATAAATTTTCTATAAATAAAGAACAACTAAGAGAAAACTTTGATTCTAATAAAAATAAAGATAGAAAAAAATGGTTCTTGGATATCTATAGTAAAAGAGAAAGAGAGTTTATAAGAGAAATATGGTTTAGCCAAATGAGGGTTGAAGAAAGACATATTTTATTCTTTGACTGGTTCGATAAATATTACATCCAAGGCCTTAAGGAAGCTAGTCCTAGAACTCAAAAAATTATGATTAATAGGATGGCTGAATCATAGAAAGATTGTAGAAGCTTTAGAGATGAACTTGTTTCTAAGACAACTCAGGTTCAAAAAGAAGAGAATAGAGGTCCAATTGAGGTTTCTACCAAAAATCTTGATCAAAACACTAAAGTAGAAACTCTTCCTGAAAAAATTGCTGAACATCTAGACCAAGCTGAGGACCAAAGGACTGTATGGAACATTCTCTCAATCTTAAAGAAACTCAGACTGATAGCCTTCTAAAGGAATTTGAAGTTGATCGGGATAACACTGATAATTCATTAATAAAGATTGATGATTTTTCCATAAAGATAGATAATATATCCAATTAGATTGGTGACCCTTCTATAATTAATACTATATCCAATCTCATAGAAGTTGAAACTGGAAATAATTCATCTGAAGAATCTGATAAAATATTGACTAAAGAAAATCCTTCTGATGAAATCATTGATATTGTTCATTATCCCGATACTGATTCTGAAGCTAATATGAATTCCATATCTTTATTAGAATCCTCTGAGTTAAATTTGAGCATCAGTCAGTTGAAGGTATCAATTAAAAATTATGATGAAAGCAGTGAAGAAATTACTAAAAAAAATCATCTAGATCTAACTGAGCTATCTCCAACACCTAACCTTTATGAAGAACAATCTAAAAAAGAATTCTCAAAAGAATTAGATAAAATTATATTGAATCAATTTGATAGAATTTCTTTTTATGAAACTCTTGAAGAAACTACTTCTACATCTGATCTGTGTGATTTGAAGATCTGGCCATTTTTCTTAATTGAATCTAACCCTTTGAACCAGCCTACCTTAAACCTGTCTCCCTATCTAGTAGGTCTAGTTTAATTTCTTTATTTGAAGAAATTCATGAAACCTTATGTTTCTTTAAGGATAAAAAAATTAATAATTCTTTAAGAACTAGTAATCTCTTAGGAGTTAGCAAGCTCTTAGTCTCAAAAAATTCTGAGGACAAAAAAATAGTTAGTAGAAAGAATATAGTTAGTGAATTATTTATCTCAAAAAATACTGAAGATAAATTGATTTTTAACTATAAACTAATAGTTTAGGTCCCTAGAATAATAAATTATTATCTTAGAATAATTTTTGTAGATTCACAGTTGATAGAAATCTCTAATAACTTATCTACTATCCATTCTAAGAAGAGATCTCTTGACTGGAATCCTGATGGATTTACTGAATTTCAAATAGCTAACAATTGTCATCAACTGACAATGTTACAACTGAAAGTCTGTAAAATCTATAATTATTTACAAATTTCAATTGCTAAAATAATGATAAATTTTTTTGTTAAGGCAATTAAAAGATTGGTGAAAAATTCCTTCCACTAACTCAGAAATTATGAATATTATTCAAAAAAATTCTAAAGATGTTATTCCTTTAGATTATCCTTAAAACACAGTAGATAAACTTTATGTAGAAATTAATAATAAATTAAGTAACCTTAGGAGTAGCTATTTAGATGAGTTTAGATGGTACAGAGATACTTACTCTACTATATTAGGATCTTCTTTAGGTTTAAAAAGATTTTTCTTCAAGTTATCATCTCTAGGCTTAGAAGTTAATTTAGGAATAGCTTCTTTGTTTTTAGAATAAGATAGAATTAAATTAGAATATATAGATAATATTAGTAAGTTAGATAGAATATTTTGGCTTGATAAAACTAAATTGAATAACAACTTAAGGAAAGGAGATCAAAATAAAAACATACATAGTAAACAAAAGATAAATGATCTCTATAATTTAAAAAATTTTTGTTATCAATTTGAATTTCAATTAGATAAATTATATATAAAAAAATATAAAAAATTCAAAAAAAAATTTGATAAAAGAGCTTGAAAGATCCCCAAAAAGAAAAGCAAAAATCTTTCAAGACTATAAAATAAGTACCACTAGATTGCAAACTGCTAACAAATAACACTATAAATGTATAAAAAAATATCTAACCGATAGTAATAAAAATAGATTTAGGAAGAAATCCAATAATAGCCGATTTAATTGCTTCTCTGAAAACTTTAGAAGATCAATAAAATTAGATTGAGAGATTTTATCTATAACTTTAAAATCCTAAAATTTTCTTAAAACAAAATAATGTCTCTACCTAAGTCATATTTGAAAATAACTATTTTCTATACAAAGTAAACTTGAATTGATAAGAAAAGTTTAAAAAAAGATCTTATAAGACCAATAGAAAAGCATATAAGACATAATTGGTTTTATAAAATCTTATCTTTTGAGCTAAAGAATCCTTTGATCTATCTATTTGCCTAAAATCAGAAGAATCCTTCGAACTGTTATTATAAATTTACTATCTAATCATTCTTATAGGAACAAAGATGCAGTCAAGATAAAAAATTTCTCTTAAAAAAGTCCTAGAATTAATCCTTAATTCTTTTAAGATACTCACATTTTTATTTTTCAGAGAGTTAAAGAAGAAGAAAAAAGAAAAAACCTCTTTATATGATGAACTGAATAAAGATTTAAAAGTTGTGGAATCCTTCCATTCTGATCTATCCCAAGAAACATGTTTTATAATTTATAAAGCATGGGATGCTCATTTATTTTGATCTAAAAATGAGTTTTTCCATCAAATGACCAGTCTAATCAATCACTTAGCAGAAAAAGAACGTTCTTTGAAAGATATCAAAGAATATATTTATAAAGTTAGAAGACAGGTAATACAACCTACCTCTAAACTCTCTCTATAATTTCTATGAACTATCAGAGATGCTAACAATGATTAAGTTCAAAAGACTTGATTATTGAAAAAAAGCACAAGAAGTTTTAAATTCAGAACTTCAAGAAGATATCTATAAAAAAAGCAACTCAACTTGATGAATCAAAGAAGCTCTTTGAAGATGTACAGTTATTTTTAGACAATTAGACCTATCTCAAGCTCTTTCTATCTTTGATCAATATACTGACCAGATCAGAAGAAATCAGAACTTTATATAAAGGGCTTGTGAAGCTGATCTTAATAGACTATACCATGCCATTTAATATATTTCCTTCCATTGTTGCCACTATACTAAGAGATGTAGAAAAAAATCGAGAATATCTTGAAGCAAAAATATACAGTGGTATAGAAAAAAAGAAGATAGGAGGCATTAAGTATCCCTTTCAAATCTACAATATCACTGCTCTTGAGAATATGGATAATCAAGTAGGATTTTGCCAAGAATAACAAAAGAAAAATCTACCAAAGACTTTGATCCATCTGCCAAAGATTTTGATCTCAAGATTTATGAAGTTATATCATATTTAGAAGTCTATTGGGTAGCTAAAAAACTATAATAACAAAAATGCTGGACTGATGGATGAATCTAGGTAACTACCAACCTTCCAACAAGAATACCAATTCAAGAGGACCCTGAAGATCTTCTATGCAAAGAAAATTCATATCCAGAATGGTGTACTCTTCTCAACTTAAAAAATTATCCTAAAAAAATTTGAAGTCATAAACTATTTAAAGAAGGTGTTATATCATGCCTAAAAATTGAAGAAGACTTTGGAGACAACTGCAGGCAGATAGACATCCATCTATATTATGGCTCAGAAAGCCTAGAAAGTTGAGCAAAATAATTTTCTCTAGTACTCAACCAACTCACTCTAAATGGTTGAGCTCTATGTAAAAAAAAAAAGAGAAAGAAAAAGAAGAAAAAAAAATAGTTTTACTAACCCTTCTACCAATCTCTTGGTAGAGAAATTTTTTTTTGTAGGTACAACCTAGTGGCTCTTCTATTAGCTATTTCTATAATTAGATGAACGGCTACTACTATTGAAGCTAGTTTAATTCACAAAATGGTGCAAAAACCGATCTACATCAGGATCCAAAAAATGATAAAAAAGCTACAGGAAGAATTTTGACATATCACTATTTATCTACAGAAAGATTCCTGACACTATATGCTACAGAAAATCAGACTTAAAATCAATTAAGTTCTGACTTCAGATCCGGCTTCTAAAGGCTTCCGGACTCTAAATAAAGTGAAGTCCGTCCAGACTCCAAAATAATTGAAGTCCGCATAGTTTCCTTCCTCATCTATAAATAACAAAGAAGACCTTCATCCAAAGGAGGCCGAGCGCAGGGAGGCAAGGCCGAGAGGGTTTCAGTTCTGATGATAGAGTCTTTCTTCATTCTCCCTTCTTTTCTTTTTTCTTCTCTAATCCTCTTTTGCTCTTTCATTCCTTTGTCTTCTTCTTTTCAATCCTTTATTAAGCCTTTTAATCCCTCCATCTTCTCCATGAAGCCTTCATTCCATTCCTTTAAACTCCCTTAACTGCCTTTAGTTGTTTCCTTCAGCAGGGACAACACCATGTGAAGTGTTTCCTTCATCAGGGACAACACCATGTGAAGCTTCCCTCGTTTTCTCCACCAAACATCATTTCCTCCATCTCTCCTTGTTTCTATCTCATAAACTAGTCCTCCATTTCTCATCTCCAGAAGAAAACTCCACTCTCTCCTTTAAAATAGTCCATCCAACAACCCATCTTCCATTAAACAAATCGTTTCTTCTTCCTTCCACCCACCATATCCCATTATAATATTCCTTCCTCCTTTCTTCCAAAGATTCCTCCACAGAAGTCTCAAAACTCGATCATTTGAGCCATTAATTCATGTGAGTTTTTGTAAATAAGTATGCTTATGGTGTGTTTACTCGTGTATTAACATATATTAGCGCTTGTGGTTTGTATTTAAGTTTGCTTAAGCTTAATTAGTGTACATAAAGCTTGTACGGTGTATATTTTAATTTTATCAGACTTTATGTAAGTATACTTTTATAAATAAAGCTCATTTTTCTTTCATTTTACTATTATTAATTAGATTTTAAGCTTTCTTTATGCTTAAGCTTGTTTATATTATTGTTCATATTATTTTTTATTTCTGTAGCTATACAATAGCTAATTGCTATAGCATATGTACTGTGCAATACTGTAGTAGAAATATTGTGCAGTACTGTTGCACACTGTAGCATGTTACCGTAGCATGACTATGAGCACTCGAACCAGAGTCCAATACCCAACTAGAAGTAAAAGAAACCATTTGGTTAGATTCAATTACGAGAATATCTTCTGAAGATTTGTCACTCTTTTTGGTCTTTAGACTCTCCAGGTAGAGTGGGTAATTCCTCCTCCAATAGCTGTCAGTATCATAATGGAAACCCTTTTCCTTATCTGCAGCCTTCTTTGGAATGTCCTTTGGCTAGCTCTCCTTCTACTTTTTCATGGGTTTACTCTTCTTTCAAGCAGACTTTTTCTTGGATGAAGAAGTCCTCTTCACAGCTAAAATAGTATCCTTTGAACTCTTCAAGATTCTCTCAGTAGTGACCAACATATTGACCAGTTCGAATATAGTGCAGTCCAGTTTATTCATATGAAAATTTATAATAAATTGACTATATGAACTCGTAAAGGATTGAAGGATCAAATCCATCTGTAATTTCTTTTACATTTCTGTCCGAGCTTCTCAAGCTCCTCTAGGTCTTTGATCATTGTCATACAGTGTTAATGGACCGACTGTCCTTCATGCATATTTAGATTGAAGAGTCTTTTGGACACTTCAAAGAACGCAGTGCGGTTTTGCTCACCATACAACTCTTGTAGGTGAGTGATCTTAGCTCTGACAGTAGGCATATGCTCATGCTAGCTCTACAACTTATTTAATATGGAAGCCAGCACATAACACTTAACCCAACTATCTTCATCTGTCCATTTATCATATGCTACTCTCTGTTCAGTACTAGGATGGTTTGGTAATACTGGAGGATTTTGATTGAGTATATGGCCTAATTTTTTAGAAGTCAGGACAATCCTGAGGTTTCTAAGTCAGTCTTTAAAATTGATTTCGATCAAATAATTGGACTCAAGGTGCATGCTAGAGGGTTTGAAGCTGACATAGTTTAACTACGAGAGTAAAGATTCAAGTTAGGCTTTTGTACTTTAAATTTTATATTTATTTTAGGAACTTTAAGAAGTAAACAAAGATTCCCAATATTTTTTCAGATCCCAACACTCCTCGAATGGGAAGCAAAAATCCTAACGCAACAACTAAATTTCTAGTAGGTGCTACAGTCCCACCGATGCTATGCACCTCACCTAATAGTTATTAATAACACGTACATCAATGCATGGATAACTCTTTGTCTAGATGCTTCTCTAAGCATATTGCAGTGACTTATCTCTAGGTTATATGGGCTCACCTAATAGTTATTGATGATACTCCTTAGTTAAACCCGACCCACCATTCACAAGAAAGTGCAAAATCGTCATTAGGTCCCTCACCTAATAGTTGTTGGGCCCAACTCCATCCTTACTCTGGAGCAACTCTTTGCGAATAGAGTGGTTGCATGTTTCTGGTACAACTGAACCACTGTGATCAGTCAAGAATAATCAACACCAGTAGCACGTCCGTACATCTATAACAGTGGAGGACCTATGGACTTAATATTTATGGAAAGGTTTAAGGTTTAGATCTCATCTAATCAGTTATCAAATAACTGATCTAGTTGGTATGGGCTAAAAAGCAAACTGTCAAGCAACCATATTAAAGACTCAATCTTTCAAATTAGCCAAATAAGTGAAGATCAGTAGGGATCCCTCCGTTGTCTTTCTTAGATATCAATAAATTGGTCAAGTCGGTCAATGAAATCAATTAAATAACCACCTTTCAATTACTAACCTTAGACATCAATAGGTCAATTGGTCTAAATAGGTTAGTTTAAGCAAATTAGGCTCAAGTCATTAAGTCCAATTAGGTCCTTAGATTAATAGATTCTACATATGGGATTTAAGTGATTTGATCAATAACAATTGTATAATCTAAGACTTAATTAACCTAATCATAATAAATACTTGACTCAATTTGATTAAATACTTAATCAAATTTGACCCATTATGTCCAAATAAAAAATTTTAGATGTAATCTAATTATATGACCTAATTATTAATTTACCCATGATCAAAATTTTTATGCACAAATATAAATTTCAGATCATAAATCTAAATTTTAGATCTAAATCTTTTACATAAAAGATAACTTTTAAATCATAAAATTAATTTTTAAATTTAACATATAAGCATATATCACATATATACATATAAAATTAAGATCTAAACTAAAATTTAGATCATGACATGATATCATATATCTCATATACAAATCATGAATCAATTGAAACTAATTTTTAGATCTAAATATGTAATCATGCATCTCATATATAAATCATAAATCATGTCAAATAATTTTTAGGTTTATGCATATATTTATATATCACATATATACGAACTAGAAATTGATTTAGAATAAATTTTAGATTTATGCATGTCTTCACATATCGAATATATGAACTAAAAATTAAATCTAAAATAAATTTTAAATTTAAATTAAATATCTATACATCTCATATATCAAGTAAAATTAGATTTTAAAACTCTTTTCAAAAAATATGTTAATTTTATGCATATAAAACCCGTGGCTCTGATACTATTGTTGGAATTTTTTATATGGTGCACGATGTGTATTTCAATTTTTTTTTCTAAACAATATAGTAAAATTAAGATTAAACACCTTTAATCTAATACATGCATGTATAAAATATAGAACATATAGATCTACTATATATGCTAAAATTTAACATATGTTGAATTTTATACTGAAATTAAATATGTGATCAAATCATGTACCTGTTTCATTATTTTTTCTTCGAATCTAGATTTGAAAGAGAGTAGATTTTTTCTTAGCTGTGCAAGTATCCAACCTCTATAGGTATCTACTCGGGATCAGTCTGGAACTGTCCTCTATGGTGTTGATCTTTTTTTTTCAAGAATGATTATCCTACAAATTTGAATGAAGCCTGGATCGTGATCAACTCTATGATCTTTTTCTTGATCTTTTTTTCTCTTCTTTTCTTTCTCTTTTTTTTTTTGATTATTTAGCAACCAAGATCTGAAAGTACCACCCAAGAGATGCCGCCCAACAGCCTGGGGTGTTGGATGATGGAGGATGTCCAATAGAGCTTGGGCGTTAGAAAACATAGGGAGAAGAGAGGAGGGCATGGGGAGCTTATGGGTGGCATGGGGCTTGCTGATTTTTTGATCCTAAGACCCTTAGAGAAGGGCCTTTTAAATAGAAAAAAAGTTTGAATCTTATTTAAAATCAAATGGCCTCGTAATATGAGTCTTACTTGAAAGAATAATGCCCTACAAGTCAATCGCATATAGGATGCGATAAGATATTTTTTATAATTTATCTTCCAGATTCATATAATTAACATTAATATTATTAATAAAATAGATATTTTTGATTCATTATATGCTGCATCTTATTATTTTTAAGATTATAATGAACCCCATAGGTCTAAAAAATGGTATTAGGACCGTAATGAGATCACACCAGTGAGATCTAAAATCTCGATAGCCATGATCTAAAATATTTTCAGTCATTGATTCATTAAGTTGGAAATCAATGATACCGATAAGACTGGCATATCCTATGTATGCTCAGAGATGAGGGTGGTTGATCTCACAACTACTTATGTGGTGACACTAATACAAAGATGTGGGTGCTCATTAGAGAATGAGTTCACTGAATAGACCTATGAGAGAACATCTGATGGAGTCTTATTTATATATTAGTTGATAGTTCTCTAGTAGGAGTTGTGTAAATGATCCTTTGACCTAAGATCGTCATGGTACCTTGTGTAATGAATCCATATTTTGGTTCACTTTCTAATTTGATTCTCTAATCTTTGTGTGGGGTGTTCTGGATATGGTGAAGTATGCATGAAGATTGTGAGTGATCAATAAGGGATCAACCACTCTGAATAAAGAGAGCGAACATCCTATGTGATCTCATAGATCGATGATTTTGAAAGTCTTTGACCAAAGCAGGATGATAATTAGAAAAAAAATTTTAATATATCATCAACTGAATCATCACCTTTTGATTGAGATATATATAGATAAGTAATTGAGTTTGACATATTTTCATACCTATAGCTCATCTGGGATATTGTTTGACTGAAAGATTGAATTATATGATAACTTACCACTGAAGGATATTTTGATAATTTTTTATCAAAATTTTAAATCTTTCGAGTTGTTATGATATGTTGGTAGACATCAATCTTGACTTATGGACTCATTAAAATTTAAAAAATTTAATTCAAAAATTAATTAAAAAGAGTTCTAATTGATTAAGACTCTTGAACTGACCAAATCTGATTGAATTAGGATTATGTCAAGAGTCTGTATCCACTGCTGGCTAGATTTGAAAGTCAATGGTCATACACTTTGAGATTTGATCTTGATCTAATTTAATTTAGATTTAATATAAATTTTAATGGTTAATTTGATATGCTAGCATATTGTATTAATCCAAATTCCTAAATTGGTTCAGTTCAAAGTGTTTGAGCTAAACTAGACCAGTTACCTTTGATCTAATGAGATTTTGGATCTATTTTAATTTGGTTTTTATTCAACTTGGAACCATTTCAAGTGTGGAAGGACTCCTTTGCACCCACCAGATCTCATGCCAATAATTAATTGTCGCCCCCTCTTAATTAGCATTGGAACATGAAGAGTTCTTTTTAATGAAGGCTCTTATCTTATCTTATCTCTAGGTTTTTTTATCCAGAACCTTAATGATTTCATTCCAATTTATTATAAAAAATTTATGAGGTGTAGAAGAGGAAGAGTCCTTCTATGTGAAGGCTCTCTTGTAACAAAATAGATCATGGTGATTTATTTCACCGCATGAGAAGGTGGAGTGCCAAAAGTTGGCACCCCTTGGTCCTTCCTCACGTCCCCTCTTCACCTATTTATATGGGGTATCCCATATGAGTCAGGTGCTGGATTTTGGATGAAAATCAGAGCTAATTGGCATGTAAAAGAGAAAAAAATTTAAAAAAAGAAAAAGAAAAATTGAGAGGGAAAAGTTATAAGAAGGGTGGTGAGAGAATTAGCAAGTGTTACTAATTAGTCCTAGGATTTGATTTTTCTATGTGTTGGAGCCCAAAATCAAATCTTAGGTTGTGAGATTTCTGAAGAGTATCTTCTTGGTACGATTCTGGAGGCAAAATTGAAGCTGACTAGGCTTTGGTGTGATCGTACTTTGAGTTCGAAGCCAGTAATATTTTTGAGAAGACAAGGCTACGGCAGTACACTGGTTAGGAAGGACCTTGACCAACTTTCGTATAGATCTCTGTTGGAGGGCTTCTACTTTGGAGTCTCATGAAGATCACTATCGTACTATAATTGTCACACTCCCGATCCGAGATTTTGAATCGAGGGTCATGGCAACCGCCGCATACTCATAGAAAACTCTTCCCATAAGCATGCAAGGCATCTTATCATGTTATCTTAAAACAACAGCGGAATAATTAGTCAATAATTTAAATCCAAAACATAACGATCTAAATTTTTTTTCTTTAATATCTCAATAAATTCAACAATGATTCATAGGCATTACATCAAATTCAATAAGACTTTCAACCTAAAATAAAAGTATAGGGATTCTACTTCTGATCACTCTTCCATTCATATCTTGTATCATCTTAATTCCTCAACATCTGTAAAAACAATAAAAATAGGAGGTAATGAGCTAGACAGCCCAGTAAGCAATGATCACTTTTCAACAGATTTCATCAGGCATTTAAGTAAATCATCATTTATAGAAAATAAGTATATAGAGTTCATCAATTCGAAATCAATTTCAATTATGCAACATAATTCATGCCAAATTTATTTCTTTTTCGAAAATTCAAGTTTCTTTCTAAATTTTAATTTCTTTCATTCTTAAATTCTTTTCGTCAACCATGAGCTATGACCACATTTTCCCTGTGGCAGGATCATAATACCGCGTATCTGCTTGCGGTAAGCTGCGAATCATCTGGCAGCAAAGTCCTTCGGAACTGCTGGTCTCTCTGGCGGTTTGTCGCTGGTCTCTCTGGCGACATGTCGCTGGTCTCGCTGGCGACATAAACCCTCAGGACAATCAATTACCAACATATATGCCCCCATTGGCAGGGTCCTTTACATAGTCAGGTTGTCAATTCATAATATTTCTTATATCATAATTCTTCATAAATCATGCTTTCATATTCTAATTTCGATAATAAGATATATAAACATGTAGTATCGAAATCAATCAATATAATGCATCATGAAATCAATATGTTCAATCATGCTTCATCATAACATTTCAAATAAGATATTTTCATAACAAAATACCATTCATCCAATTCATGCATCATTTCACAAATCATGTCAGAAAAATACATTATAATTTGCTGATAAATCTAAAAAAAGTGAAACATTACTTACCTCGAACGCATTCCAATAAATCCATATAATTCTATAAATTTTCTTCCAAAAATTTTATTCGTAGATCATATCGCGATATCCCATGATCAAACATCCACAATCCTATACAGAATCAATTTCAATAATTAGAAAGAATACGAATACCATATTTCAACGGTTTAGATTGGGTCCGATCATCTAATTTCATCTAATCAAAATCTAATTAGGACCTAAACGATCCAAAGTTTGACTATCAGATCAAATCGGATTCGAAGTGATAGGATCGAGATTTCTTCATCGATTTCATAAAATCAAGTGGAGAGAGAAAATCAAAGGAGAGAGAATTCATGAGGTACAATTCAAATGATCAGGTGACATAATCCAACATTACGATTGATCCAATATCTCGATTGGTGAAATCAACATGATCAAATCAAATCATGGCTAGATCGGAATCATGGATGATCAAATCTAAAGATTCATGGTCTGATTAAGGTGGGTGCCAGTACGCTGTCTGACAATCATAGATCAGGGTTCTTCATTAAAATCAGATCAGACTTATTAAAAGAAATTTCTTCATTCACTAACCTTTTTTTTTAAAGAGAGAATCAATCAAAAGAGAGAATATTTTAGAGAAAAAATTTTAGAGAGAGAAAATTCTAGAGAGAGAAAATTCTAGAGAGAAAAAACTCATCTTGAATTCTTCAGACAATATGATTCAACAAATTCTGATCGATCAGATCAAATCATGCTAAAATTATCATGTGGACAATTCAATAAGATCATGAGAAATAAAATCTAAAAATACTTGATCGGATCAAAGTGGATGTCGGTGTACCATCCGACGATCACAGATCAAAAATCCATCACGAGGATCATTTAAATTCATCATCATTCTTCTCAAAATTCTAGAAATCTTAGGAGAGAAATAATTTAGAGAGAGGATTCTAGAGAGAGAAAGTAGAGAGAATTATATTATTATATTATTATTATTTTATTTTTCTTCTTTCTTTTTTTGTTTTTCCTTTTCCTTTTTCTTTTTCTTTTCTTTTCTTTTCCTTCTTCTTCTTTTCTTTTTCTTTTTCTTTTCCTTCTTCTTCTTCTTCTTTTCTTCTTCTCCCGTGGGCTTGTTTTGGGCTGAAACAGGGGACCATGAGGTCCCCTCGTTGGTTGGCCGGCCGGCGGCGCAGCCGGCGTGGGGCGGACGTCGGCAAGAGGAGGGTGACTCGCCGATAAGAAGTGGGCCAAACCGGTGGTCGGCGGTGACCACCGGCGACGGCAAAAATGGAAAAAAAAGAAAATTCTTTCGCAACAAAATTCGGCGACTCCAATCACCGACGAGCATGCACATCAGCACGGGAAGGAAGGGGGAGAAGAGAGGAAGAGGAGGAGGCTTACCTCCGTCGCCGGCGAAGTTTTTTCGGTGAGAAATTGGATGGCACAGCGACGGATCTCTGTGAAGAATTTCTGGCGATTGCCGTCGTTTTGCCTCGAGATTTCTCGATGAGAGGAGAGAGGAGGGTTCTCCTCCTTAAATAGAGCTGGAGGAAACTTGTTTCAGACTCTGATTAGGAGCCGATGAACGGAGGAAGAAGACTCCCTTCGGGAGTTCTTCTCCTCTGTTTTCCTTTTTTTTTTTCGTTTGGGCTGGCTGGGTTATCACTTCTCTGTTGGAGGGCTTCTACTTTGGAGTCTCATGAAGATCACTATCGTACCATATTACTTTTTGATGAAAGTATAAAATTCTATCTCTTTGCATGTTTGATTTTATTTTGTTCGACATCGATAAGGTGATTCTAGGATTTGGATTTTGATTCGATAGTTTTAATTGTTAAAGCAATTGATATGTTTATTTTAAAATTTTTAAAAATCTATTTTTATTGCATAATCTGAATTCAATAGTTATATCAGATCCACCTTTGTTAGATTCGATCAAACAAGTGCAAAGTTGTAGTATAGAATTGTTCTAGTTCATATATTGCCAAAAATATTATATCAATTTTTAGCATCGATCTTTAAAATTAAAAATCATTTTTGACTTTATATGAACCATGAATTTAAATTTTAGTTATTATAATTATAAATTTATGATAATTTGAAATTTATAGTTTCATGGTAGCTTAATGCTTAAATCAATTTATAGTTAAGAGTTATACATGCCTAATTTGATTAGGGTTTGCTTTCTTATTTGAATATGATTGACATTTGTTAAGTCATTTTATGCACTCTTATATGATTTTTTGGGATGATTATATGATTGTTATTATGACTTGCAAATGCATAATGACTTGCAAATGCATAATGAATTGCATAATATGTATAATACATTTTATATAGTTATAGTTAGGATGTGCTGAGATCAGTTCGAAGATCTTCTTAAAAAGTATATTAAGTTATAATGTTGGGACTCACTTTCAAATCAAATATCAAATTCATTTGATCAATTGGTATCTAATAAAGTATGAAAGGTGATTTTCTAATTAGATTCATATACTGACCTGGTCAAGTTCATTGGCGTCTAAAAAAAGCTATGGGGAGCCTCCCATCTACTGACCTGGCCAATTTGATCTTATTAAATTTCAGACTTAGATTGATTAATGACATAGACACTACAATGGCCTTTCTTCAAACTTGGTCAATAGAGTATATCAAGATCTTAGTGAGCTTGTTGTGCTATCCACAAGGCTTACTATAGAAATTGATATGATGTTGACTAAGTACATATTAATGCTTATGGCATATTTGAATAGTGATGCTTTGTTGTGTTATCCATAAAGGTAGCATTATTTAAGTATGACCATATAGGATTGAAGGGTTAACTTAACTAGAACATTGTAGTTTGGTGTGATATTCATAAGACTATGAGTGATCTAGAGATAAGAGAGAAAAATGTTGAGAATTGTATGAGGTATAATTGATAAAAAGTTACCTACTCTTGAACTCATGAATGCTTATTGTGCTATCCACAAGGTATTTATGAGGAATAGAAATCTTAACCCCACTAAGAAACATAAGGATCTTTCTCATTTTTCATACTTGAGGGCTATGAAATTTATTAAAATAGTGGGAGACACCATTAGATAAAAATTCTAATCTAGTTGTAAATGTCATCATGAGTTGTCCACTTATATTGTGTTCTTGTTATTATAGATTAACTGCATATATGGCATCCTCACTATCAGTTAGAGGCATACTAGATGTAAACAAATTGATCGGATCAAACTACGTGGATTGGTTAAGAAATCTGAGAATTATTCTCATTCAGAAGAAAGTCACCTACGTACTGGATACACGTGCACCCCATTCGATCAATGAAAATGCTTTCGAGGAGAAAAGGGCCACATATAATATGTGAAATGATGACAGTGTGATTGCCAAATGCATCATGCTTGTCTCAATGAGCAATGAGCTTCAAAGATAGCATGAGGACATGGATGTTCCTTCTATACTCATTAATTTTAAGGAATTATATGGGGAACAAAGTCGAACTACTAGATATGAGACATCTAAGTAGTTATTTCGTGCTTGCATGACTGAAGGCACGTCTGTGCAAACACATGTCCAAAAGATGATTGATTTGATCACTCATTCGGGATAATTGGGTTTCATAATGGATGGTAAACTTAGTCAGAATTTGATCCTGCAGTCTCTCTCTGACTCCTCTCAGTTTGTCATAAACTACCATATGAACAAATTGAATATCAGCCTGTCTGAGCTGCTGAATCTGCTGAGAATAGTAGAGAGTCATTTCAAAGATGAAAAGGCTCCAGTTCTTCTTGTCGATAAGATCAATAAGAAGAAAGACAAGAAGGGTTTCAAAAAAAAATTGAACCCTAAGGCTGCCATCTCTAAGAAGAAGGCAAAGAAGGTCTCCGACAAAGATACTTGCTATCACTATGGCAAGGAGGGGCATTGAAAAAAGAATTGCAAAGAATATCTTGCAACTATGAAACAGACAAATATTGCTAAAGATTTGTATATGATACAAACTAACTTATCATTAAACTTCAATTTCAGATTCTTGAGTATTGGATACCGCCTGTGGCTCACACCTTTACAAATTATTGTAGGGTCTGCAGAAAATAAAGAGTCTGAATAAAGATGATTTTGAGTTGTTCAGTGCTAGTAGAGAGTCCATTTAGATCGAAGCCATGGGAATCAGGATTTTGAAGTTACCTTCGAGCAAAATTTTGAAACTGAAGACCTGTTATTACATTCCTAATGTAGTTAGAAATATTATTTCTGTACCCTTGTTATTAAAATAAGGTTTTGAAATAAAAGTAAAGACAATGGTTGTTATATATATATTTTTTTAACAAATTTTATGAAAATGCTTATATTGATAATGGTTTTTTATTCCTATCACTTAATGATAATGTACTTCTGTTGGAAATAGTGTCCCAAAGCCAATTGTCAGCCTGTTGATGGTTGTGCTCATTTTTGTATTTGTACATGAATTATGAATTAATAAAAATTATTTTGGCTTTTTTCATCACAAAATGTTTCATCTTCTAATGAACTCCTATGTTGTGGTGAAGTCCTTAAGACTATTTAGACTCGACAAAGGAGGATTTGTCATTTAGTCTTTAAATCTATTCGCGACCAAATGATACATTGTTACCAAAGATGACAACGTTTATCAAACATAGGTCGTTGTATGCCATATGGTTGGTTGTCCTCTTAACCAATGAGTGTGGAGACACTGGTATGGCATACAGGTGAGATGTAAGGGTATATCTGTACTGAATGTGACTAACTCCAAAGCTATTTCTACTATCAAGATTTGCTTCGATGGAATATGGGTATAAATATCCCTCCGACCTGAGACCGCCACGGTGACTTGCAAGCAGCCCACTGCACTTAGGCACTGGACTACCTAAATTTTTAATTCAGTGATGGAAGGCTGCTGGGTGTAGTCAAGTACTTGACTTGTCGGTACGTGTGTCAAGATGGGATTGACCACTCCAGTTTAGGAGCTGTGTACAGTCATGTTTCAATTTAGCAAAACCTTGGTCAGGGTAGTCCTTGTGAGGAGTCACAGGACTGTTTGAGTTGAGCACGATTTGGATGATCTGATCAAGGTTGACAGTTTAACCCTGTGTCGTCCTAAACACAGAGGTCAAAAGGATGAATTATACAGTAACCATATTCACGTAGGTTCTGAGTGTTGCGATTGTGACCATTCGACCTATCCGATCATTGGGTACCATTGCTAGATGGTCACTTCGATTAGTACAGGAATTGGTTCCTGTGCTACCAGCTTAGGTTCGAACCTGCGGGGTCACACACATTAGAGGTTCTTATCTGATCTGATGGCTGATGTAGAATCCTATATATTTGGGACTCAGTAATCAAGAATCAGGATTCTCTGATCATGAGTTCAACACATTATGGGTACCGGGGTCAAGAGTCCCACTAGTTGGGATTTTTCGATCAGGATTACATATCGATGAATTCTGATGCCTGATTGCCCATCGAATTTGGACTCAGTATTTATGAGAGATTTAATTAGTGATTTGATTGTTAATTAATTCAATTTGATTGAGTAATTATTTTTGGATCAAGTCCAATTGAATTGGATTCAATTGGGTTTGACCCGATTAGGTTAAGAGTTGACCTAATCGTCGAGATGGTTTGGTCCCTGATTTGATCAGGGGTTGGGCTTAGTCAATTTCTGATTTGATTAGGATTTTATTGAGCCTAATTAAGCCTAATTAAGTTGGGTTTAAATTAGTCTAAATCTACCTAACTTATTTGGTTCAATTAGGTTGGTTTAAATAATTAAACCACCTTGACCCAATCTCTATGCGCCACCTCACTTCCATTGCATCCATTTGGATTCATGAGAAGGAACTTCTCATGAATTTTTCCCTCACACCAAGCCCTCTCCACCCCCACTTTAATGTGCCAAATGGATGGATAAGGATGATTGGTTGGCCATTCAAATTCAAAATAAAGTTTGAATTTGAATGGACAATCAATCTTTGCACCTTATCCCTTTTTTTTACATCCTATTTATTACATGAGAAAAGATTTCTCATGCAATCACTCCATGCACAATTTAAGCCACACCTCACACCTTTAGTGGATAAGGGATGAGTTGGTGTCCATTTGAATTCAAAATTTGATTTGAATTCAAATGTGCAATTACTCATCTTTATCCTTTCTTTTGGATAAGATGTTTGATGTTGTTATAAAAGGAGGAGAAGATTGGGGCATGCAAGAAGAAGATTTTTGAAAAAAAATTTTGGGGTGTGAGAAGTCTTGTGTGTGAGAAGGAAGTCCATATCCTTCCAAGAGAAAAGGAAAGAAAAGAAAGAAAAGTGGGTGCAAGGTTTTCGGTGAGTTCCCTAGAATTTTAGCCTAGGGTTCGGGAAGTGAGAAAGTGAGCTACGAGTGTCGTGAGCTCACAAAATCTTAGGGAGATCTTTAACATCCTCTCAAGCACATTTGTTGATGATCCAGAGTATCTGAAAAATCGATAGATATAGATCGAAGGAGTTCGATCAGCATCCACCATCAAAAGGGCTCTACCACGAGCTAGCACTCGTGAGGAGTCGATCAGATTGAGAGCTTCATGTGGATGATCCGCAGAGGCCAGACACGCTGTGTGACTGCGTCATGATGATCAGACTCTCTCGATGGTGATCAGATTGCGGCGATCTACTACCCGCATAAAGGTATTGTATTCTGAACACATTACAGTAAAGTGTTTACTGTTCGAATTTGAATTTCAAATTTAAATGAATGCATGCTATATATCATATTTAGATCCTAGTGTAGAGTAAATTTATGTTAATTAATTAGATTAATTAATATTTTTTCGCTGTAAAATCATAATTTTGAAAAAGTTTTAAAATTATCATTTTACCCCTACACTGAATTTTCCCCACAAATGGTATCAGAGCGGGTTCTTAGATATGATATATATATTTGCATGCATAGATTAAGTTGTAATCTAAAAGTTTAAATTTAAAATTTGAAATTTAAAATTTGGGTGAAATTTCAAATTTGAAATTTAAAATTTAAAATTTGAAATTTGAAATTCAAAATTTTGAAATTTGAAATTTGTTTAAAATTTGAAATTCAAAATTTAAAATTTAAAATTTAAAATTTGAAATTTGAAATTTAAATTTTGAAATCGGTATATTTAGATATACTTGATCCAAGTAGCAAGTAATCGAATTGGGTTGGTTGCCATGATCGTCTGGTCATAGGAGAAAAGTAGGGTTTAAAGGCCTTCTCCTCCCATTCGATGGGGTCTCCTATGGCGGTAGGGGTGCCGCTGCAATTATATCCCATGCAGATGAAGTAGCAAAAGGAATTAATTGTAAAGGTTCAATTGTAAAATTTATTATGAATGTGTTAGATTAGATCTAAAGGAATATTTATGATTTATTTTGATTGAGTTATTTTCTGTTATGTAATTAGCAATAGGATTGCTATTTATGAAATGTGCTGATCTATTTGTGAAATGAGTCAATATATTTGGTAAAAAAAAAATAAAACCTTTCAAATTTAAAAATTATTTCTGAAATGCCAAACCCTGACCCATCAGTCTAAATACTTAATTAAAAGAATTAAGTATTGTCTAGTAGGTCTAGAATTGTGAATTAAGACCTAAGACAATTGCATAAACTTGTGGGTCAATGGGTTAGATGGATTAGGTCCATAATTGAGTTAGACCTAAGGTTAGTTTAAAGAAAAGACTAAATTAGAGTAATTGGTCAAATCTAATCAAAAGTTGAATTAGATTAGGTCAAGGATACTCTAAACTCAACTCCAATAGTTGTAGTTGAATGGGTCCATGTCTTTAACTAGACCAAGATGGACTTAATTCATGGCTATGTAGTGGAACCCTATTTAATAAGTTGATCAAATTAAAACTAATGAACCGGTTGGTGTCTAAGGTAAGTTTGGCATTTTGACCAGTGGTTTTTAAGGGGAGCTACTCGCAGTGATTCGATCTCTGACGAGTTAATGGCTTATCCCCACTACTAATCTCACTTACCTGGCCAACCTGGTGAATTAGGTTTTGATTAGATCACTTGGTGATTAGGACTCACCCATGTCATTAGGTAAATCAGTTTAACTGATTTAGGTGCTCCTAATACCAGCTTTAATTAAATTCTTTTTAATATGACTTGGTGAAGTCAGTGGGAGGATTAAAATTGGCTGGATATTTTCTTCTCATCTATCCTTTAATAAAATCTTCAAAAATTATTAGATTCCTAAAAATGATTAAGTTATATTGATAACTAAGTCATAGCCTCCCATTAAGTGAGTGATAATGAGTCCATTAGTTTAATAATCATTGGAGGCCCAAAAGCCTGGTGCTTATTGACTAATGAAATTATCATTCATAATATGATAATTTGGTTTGAGTCTTTCTGATGGTGGTCAGGTTGGCCAGCCAAAGTCGGGCCTGATCATTTATTGGTCCGATTCACCAAATCAAATAATGTTAATGGTTGGACCTAACCAGATCTTTTCAATGGAGGCCAAAGCATACTGATTAGGTACTGGGGTAAAAATCAATTACTAGAAGTTGTTTAGAGAAACAACTGGTTATGAACCTACTCATAGATGCATATGAGTTAACCAACCAAAGTTAGGCTCATGTGTAGTCTGTGTGGATTCTAATACCTATTAAGGAATTAAAGTAATTCCTCAAATTGGAGGTTGATGTTATCAGTTCGTAAAAATACTGGAAGAAACTTTAAACTAAAGTCCAAATCTTTAGTATTTATAATTTATGTACTAATTAATAGAGGTCTGGTTTTCCTTTATGCAGCTATGGCCACTACTCTATCCCTCCAGTCATTATTAGATAATGACAAGCTCATGGGACCTAATTTCAATAGCTGGTATCGAAAATTAAAAATCATCCTGGAGCATGAGCGGATCCTTTATGTAGTAACGGATCCGGTACCTGAGGAGCTAGCCCCGAACGTTAGAGGGATGGTCCTAGACACTTATCAGAAGTGGCTCAACGACCGCACCACCGTTCGGTGCATTATGCTGGCGGCAATGAATGATGAGTTCAGCCGCAGGTTTGAGAATGCCCAGCCATAGGAGATGCTTCAAATGTTGAACGATTCCTTTGGCACACCTGACGACGGATGAGGGATGGAGTCTCAGTTACTGATCATGTACTGTACATGATCGAAATGATTGAGCGCCTAACTAAACTGGGCTTTCCCCTGCACCAGCAGCTCGGTAAGGATGCGATCCTTAATTCATTGCCCAAGTCCTTCCTCCCCTTCCTTACTCATTTTCGGATTACAGTGAACTACCACGGTTTGTTGGGGTTGCTGCAGAATTTTGAGAAGGATCACCAGCTCCATAAGGAGTCGGTGAACATTGTGGGATGGTCTTCTTATGGTCGTCGACCATTTAAGAAAGGTAAGAAGAAGAACAAGAAGAATAAGAATAAGAAGGTGCAGCTGCATGCTGGGACATATGCATAGGGTCAGACCAAGAAGCGCAAGCCCGATCAGAGCCAGGTGGAGTGCTTCTTTTGTAAGAAGCAGGGGCACTGGAAGAGGAACTGTTCTCTATACATTGCTTCCCTGGACCCGAACAGGCCGAAGAAGAAGCAAGGTACTTATATGATAACACCTTGCAACTTTTTCATTTGTGATACTACTTCCTGGGTATTGGATACCGGAAGCCCTTATCATATTTGCAATTCGATGTAGGGTCTGCAGGTTAGTAGGAGATTTGATGAAGGCAAGAGATTCCTGAATGTTGGAGATGGAAGCAAAGTTTCAGTTCTAGTATTAGGAATCATGAACCTTGTAATCAATTCTCGAAACATAATTCTGAGTGAATGTCACTATTGTCCAAGCTTTTTATTAAATATTATTTCTGTAAGCCTTTTGGCCATGAACGGTTATCAATTTTTAATAAAAGAAAACGTTTGCAATATCATTTTGAATGGTGTTACAATGTTTGTTGGACAACTTAATAATGGAATTTACTTTCTATCACAACCTGTTAATGTGGTTCAAACCTCCAGTAAACATCCTAGAATAGACAGGACTCACAGGATAAACAGGTTGGCTCAAGAAGGAATTTTTGAAGTAGGTGATTGTAAATCACTTCCAACTTGTGAGTCCTGTCTTCTTGGTAAAATGACCAAATCACCTTTTACTGGAAAAGGTGAGCGAGCCAGTAAACTCTTGGGTCTGGTACATTTTGATGTATGTGGACCCATGAGCTCAAGTGCAAGAGGTGGATATTTTGAAATGAGGTAGAAAAATAAACTAGAAAGTGTATTAAAACTCTTCGATCTGATCGAGGAGGTGAATACCTTTCCAATGATTTTCTGACATATCTTGGAGAGAATGGGATTCTTTCTCAGTGGACTCCTCCTGGAATACCACAACATAATGGTGTATCTGAAAGGAGGAATCGGACCTTGTTGGACATGGTTCGATCCATGATGGGGTTTGCTGGTCTGCCGATCTCCCTCTGGGGATATGCGCTCGAATCGGCTTGTTACCTTCTAAATAGGGATTCCGAGTAAGTCTGTAACCAAAACGCCATATGAGATATGGATAGGACGTAAGTCAGTACTCTCACACCTTAGGGTTTGGGGGTGTCCGACTTATGTTAAACCTTTAATTACAGACAAGCTTAGACCTAGGTCTGACAAGTGTAATTTTATAGGGTACCCAAAAGAGAGATCAAAGGGTATTACTTCTACCTAGCTGATGAGCAAAAAGCATTTGTCAGCCTTAAGGCAATCTTTTTGGAAAAAAAGTTCCTTGGTGAAGGGACTGTTACCTCTAAGGTTGAACTTGACAAAGTTCGACAGGTAGAAAAACCGACACAAGTTGCTGAACCTAAACCGGATTTGGTTAGATCAGATCCGAAGCCTATTGTTCAAGCACCCTTAAGGCGATCTGGTAGAGTACCACGTCAACCGGACAGATATTGTGATTTCTTGGTCCGAGACGGTGATCCTATTGAACTTGATGAAAATGATGAGGATCTGATCACATACATGGATGCAATGCAGAGATCCGACTCTGAGAAATGGCTGGAGGCCATGAAATCTGAAATGGAGTCCATGAAGGTCAACGATGTGTGGACATTGGTTGACCCACCCGAAGGAGTAAAACCCATAGGGTGTAAGTGGGTCTTCAAGAGGAAGAGAGGCGCGACGGAAAGGTGAAAACCTATAAAGCCCGTTTGGTTGCCAAGGAATATCGGCAACGTTATGGTATAGACTATGACGAGACATTTTCTCCTGTGGCAATGCTCAAATCCATTTGGATTATGCTTGCGATAGCTGTCCATCTGGACTATGAAATCTGGCAGATGGATGTGAAGACAGCTTTCCTAAACAGAGAGCTGGATGAAGAGGTGTATATGATACAACCTGAAGGATTCACATCCACAGATGAGTCTAAGGTGTGCATGCTACAAAGGTCGATTTATGGACTTAAGCAGGCATCACAGAGTTGGAACATACATTTTGATAAGATGATCAAGACGTATGGCTTCGTTAAGAACGGAGAAGAGCCATGCATTTATAAGTGGGCTAATGGTCCAGTAGTAGTATTTCTTGTATTGTATGTGGATGACATTCTCTTAATCGGGAATGATGTCCCTGCATTACAGGGAATAAAGATTTGGCTGTCATCACAATTCTCCATGAAGGATCTGGGAGAAGCTTCCTACATTCTAGGGATGAGGATCTATAGGGATAGATCTAAAAGGTTGCTTGGTTTATCTCAGTCCACGTACATTGATACTATGTTGAAGAGGTTCAGCATGGAGAATTCCAAGAAAGGCTATCTTCCGATAGGCCATAGAATTTCTCTCTCGAAGAGGGATTGTCCGACAACACCTTAAGAGAGAGAGCGTATGGGTAGGATTCTATATGCTTCGGCAGTGGGATCTATCATGTACACCATGACATGTACACGACCAGATATGGCATACTCACTAGGGGTAGTGAGTAGATACCAATCTGATCCAAGAAAGAATCACTGGAAGGTTGTTAAAACCATCCTAAAGTATTTAAGAAATACTAAAGACCGGTGGCTTGTTTATGGTGAATCAGACTTGAGACTTATAAGGTTTACAAACTCTAGTTTCTAGTCTGATCATGATGACAGCAAAAGTGTGTCAGGATTTATTTTTACCCTTAATGGTGGGGCTATCTGCTGGAAGAGTTCCAAGCAACACACAGTGGTTGATTCAGTTTGCGAGGCGGAGTATGTCGCTGCATCAGATGCTGCCAAAGAAGCGGTGTGGCTGAGAAAATTCATCACCGAGCTCGGAGTAGCACGCTCACTTGTTGGTCCAGTTCTGCTCTATTGTGATAGCTCTGGAGCCATTGCTCAGGCGAAGGAACCCAAGGCACACCAGCGGACGAAGCATATTCTGCACCGCTACCATCTCATCCGAGAAATTGTGGATCGAGGTGACGTCGACCTTCAGAAGATCGACGGAAAGAAGAACCTGGTCGACCCATTCACTAAAGCCATTGCGGTGAAGGAGTTCGACAACTACAAGTCGAAGATGGGTATTAGATACTGCACCGATTGACTTTAGGCCAAGTGGGAGATTGTTGGGAATAGTGTCCCAAAGCCAATCGTTAGCCTGTTGACGGTTGTGCTCATTTTTGTATTTGTACATGAATTATGAATTAATAAAAATTATTTTGACTTTTTTCATCCAAAAATATTTCATCTTCTAATAAACTCCTATGTTTGAAGTCCTTAGGACTATTTAGACTCGACAAAGGAGGATTTATCGTTTAGTCCTTAAATCTGTTTGCGACCAAATAATACGTTGTTACCAAAGACGATAACGTTTATCAAACATAGGTCATTGTGTGCCATATAGGTTGGTTGTCCTCTTAACCAATGAGTGTGGAGACACTAGTATGGCATACAGGTGAGATGTAAGAGTACATCTGCACTGAACGTGACCGACTCTGGAGCTATTTCTGCTATCAAGATTTGCTCCGATGGAATATGGGTATAAATATCCCTCCGACCTGAGACCGCCACGGTGACTTGCATGCAACTCACTGTACTTAGGCACTGGACTACCTGAATTTTTAATTTAGTGATAGAAGACTGCTGGGTGTAGTTAAGTACTTGACTTGTCGGTGTATGTGTCAAGATAGGATTGACCAATCCAGTTTAGGAGCTGTGTACAGTCATGTTTTAATTTAGCAAAATCTTGGCCAGGGTAGTCCTTGTGAGGAGTCATAGGACTGTTTGAGTTGAGCACGATTCGGATGATCTGATCAGGGTTGACAGTTTAACCCTGTGTCATCCTAAACACAGAGATCAAAAAGATGAATTATACAGTAACCATATTCACGTAGGTTCTGAGTGTTGCGATTGCGACCATTTGACCTATCCGATCATCGGGTACCATTGCTAGATGGTCACTTCGATTAGTACAGGAATTAGTTCCTATGCTACCGGCTTAGGTTCGAACCTGCGGGGTCACACACATTAGAGGTTCTTATCTGATCTAATGGCTGATGTAGAATCCTATATGTTTGAGACTCAATGATCGAGAATCAGGATTCTCTGATCATGAGTTCCACACATTATGGGTATCGGAGTTAAGAGTCCCACTGGTTGGGATTTTTCGATCAGGTTTACATATCGATGAATTTTGATGCCTGATTGCGCATCGGATTTGGATTCAGTATTTATGAGAGGTTTAATTAGTGATTTGATCACTAATTAACTTAATTTGATGGAGTAATTATTTTTGGATCAAGTCCAATTGAATTGGATTCAGTTGGGTTTGACCCGATTAGGTTAAGAGTTGATCTAATCGTCGAGATGGTTTGATCCTTGATTTGATTAGGGGTTAGGCTTAGTCAATTCCTGATTTGATTAAGATTTTATTGAGCCTAATTAAGCCTAATTAAGTTGAGTTTAAATTAGTCTAATTGGACCTAACTTATTTGGTTCAATTAGGTTAGTTTAAATAATTAAACCACCTTGACCCAATCTCCATGCGCCACCTCACTTCCATTGCACCCATTTGGATTCATGAGAAGGAACTTCTCATGAATTTTTCCCTCATGCCAAGCCCTCTCCACGTCCCACTTTAATGTGCCAAATGGATGGATAAGGATGATTGGTTGGCCATTCAAATTCAAAATAAAGTTTGAATTTAAATGGGCAATCAATCTTTGCACCTTATCCCTTTTTTTTACGCCCTATTTATTACATGAGAAAAATTTTTCATGAAATCACTCCATACACAATTTAAGCCATGCCTCACACCTTTAGTGGATAAGGGATGAGTTGGTGTCCATTTAAATTCAAAATTTGATTTGAATTCAAATGTGTAATTACTCATCTTTATCCTTTCTTTTGGATAAGACGTTTGACGTTGTTATAGAAAGAGGAGAAGAGTGGGGCGTGCAAGAAAAAGATTTTTGGAGAAAAATTTTGGGGTATGAGAAGTCTTGTGCGTGAGAAGGAAGTCCATATCCTTCCAAGAGAAAAAAGAAAGAAAAGAAAGAAAAGTGGGTGCAAGGTTTCTAGTGAGTTCCCTAGAATTTTAGCCTGGGATTCGGGAAGTGAAAAAGTAAACTACGAGTGTCGTGAGCCCACAAAATCTCAGGAAGATCTTAAACATCCTCTCAAGCACGTCTGTTGATGATCCGAAGAATCGATAGACATAGATCGAAGGAGTTCGATCAGCATCCTCCATCAAAAGGGCTTTTCAATGAGCTAGCACTCGTAAGGAGTCGATCAGATCGGGAGCTTCGTGTGGATGATCTGCAGAGGCCAGACATGTTGTGTGGCTGCATCGCGATGATCAGACTCTTCCGACGGTGATCAGATTGCGGCGATCTACTACCCGCACAAAGGTATTGTGTTCTGAACACATTACAGTAAAGTGTTTACTGTTCGAATTTGAATTTCAAATTTAAATGAATGTATGCTATATATCATATTTAGATCCTAGTGTAGGATAAATTTATGCTAATTAATTAGATTAATTAATATTTTTCTGTTGTAAAATCATAATTTTGAAAAAAATTTAAAATTATCATTTTACCCCTGCACTGAATTTTCCCTACAACTTCATGTTGATAATATGAAGAAAAGAAAGAGAGAGGATGTGAATGTCACATACCTCTGGCACTGCCGACTTTGTCATATAAATGAGTCAGGAATTAACAAATTATACAAAGATAAACTCTTTGATTTTTATAATTTTCAATCATATGAAACTTGTGTATCTTGTCTCATAGGTAAAATGATCAAGACTCCATTTTTTGGATATGAAAAAAGGGTGAGTGATATTTTGGACCTTATATATACTGATATTTGTGGTCCAATATCAACTTAAGCTAGAAATAGATACTCTTACTTCATCACATTCATTGATGATATGTCTAAGTTTGAATATGTGTATTTAATGAAATACAAATTCGAAGTCTTCGAAAAGTTTAAAGAGTATCAAAGAATGATTGAGAAACAAACTGGTAAAAATATTAAAGCTCTTTGATCTGATCGAGGAGGAGAATACTTGACTAGTGAGTTTCTCGATTATTTAAAATAAAATAGTATACTCTCTCAGTGAACACCTCCTTACACTCTATAATTAAATAGAATTACAGAAAAGAAGAATCATACCTTATTAGATATGGTGCAGTCCATGATGTGTTTCACGAATCTTTCGATCTCCTTTTGAGGATATGCTCTCAAGACCGCAGTGTATGTTTTAAACAAAGTGCCTTCAAAATCTATTTCTACCACTCCATATGAGATATGAAAAGAAAAAAGATTCAGTCTTAAATATCTTAAGATTTGGGATTGTTCGGCTTATGTGAAAAATGTTAATAGACATAAACTAAGTGCTAAATCAGAAAAATATAGGTTCGTGGGTGATCCTAAGGAGAATATAGGATGCTACTTCTACCACCCTACTCAACAAAAGATGTTTGTTGGTAGGTATGCCATTTTTTTGAAGAAAGAGTTTATCTATGATAGGGGTAGTGGGAGGTCTGTTAAACTTAAGGAAGTTCAAAACCCACAACCCATCTAGGATTCATAAGATGATTCTCAACCAGATGTGCCTATTGTTGACGCACAGCCACTACACACACCTCCTCTTCGAAGGTCAAGTAAAGTGTGTAATGTACCACTCAGTTCTAGATTTGTCATTGAGAATGAGGACACATCTCACACCATTAAGAATGATGATTCCATAACCTATTCAGAAGCTGTCATGAGTAGTGACTCTGACAAATGGCTTAATACCATGAAATCTGAAATGGACTCCATGTATACCAACCAAGTTTGGACTTTGGCTGATGCGCTCGAGGGTGTGACCCCAATAGACTGCAAATGGGTCTTCAAAGGAAAGATTGGAGCAAATGGCCAGATAGAGACTAAGTCAGCTGGTCGTAAAAAGTTTCAGAAAAAAATAAGGTATTGATTATGAAGAATCTTTTTCATCGGTAGCCATGCTCAAGTTTATTCGGATTTTGCTTACTATTACTGCATACCATGACTATGAGATCTGGTAGATAGATGTCAAAACTATCTTCCTTAATAAAAACTTTGAGAAAAAAATCTATATGACTCAGCCAGAAGGATTTGTTTCTAGTGGAAGAGCAAATCAGGTATATAAGCTGAATAAATCTATTTATGGATTAAAATAAGCATCGAGAAGTTGAAACATCCATTTTGATGAGACAGTCAAATCGTTTAGTTTTATCAAAAATATGGATGACCTTTTATGTACAAAAGACTAGTAAGAGTGCTGTTGTCTTCTTGATCTTGTATGTGGATGACATACTGCTCATTGAGAATGATATTCCGATGTTGCAATCGGTCAAGATTGTTCGATGTATGTCCTAGAAGCTAATATGGCTGACACATTGTAATAAATTTGGGACATAATTTTGTACTTTATACTTTGATTTGATCAATAAAAGAATAAATTTATTTTCATTCAAGCATGATGTATATTTGAATCGTCTATGAAATTAACATTTCGATACATATTCTTAAAGTGTTAAGAATTAGAGATATATATTTAATTTCTAAATGCTCTCGATCATAGTATCATCATGAGGATGATGATTGATCTGAATAGACTGATGTACAAATTATTTTCTTCAGAATAGATGAGTTTTTGATCTACAGTGTAGAGATATTGAGCAACGGTGTGGCTAGTTGTTAGAGAACAACTAGTACTGAGCATGACCATATGAGAGATCACTTGGATTTTTACTTGATCATCAGTGATTGTCTTAATGCTATAATTATGTGAATGGTCCATTGACTTGAGATGGTACGACTGCTCGTAAGGAGACTATTGGACTTTGACTGATATATAAATATGTTCTTAATGAGCCCTTGTAGTAGGTGTTGGCAACAGTTGGTCCACTGTAGAAGTAGGATGCGCATCAAGATGGGATCTATCGACTTTGATAGAGAGTAGTCCTAGAAGATTTGAAAAGCTAAGTCTAAGAGTCTGTGGCCATAGTAGTGTAATTGATGGAAAAAAATTTTTATAAGGATCATAATTGAACTTGAGCTGATCAAATTTATCATATGACTGATGATGAGGTTTGACGATTTATCCATGACCTGCTATCTAGTCGGAACTCATGATAGAGGGACTGAATCACATGCTAACTATACTTTAAGATTTATTTTTAGTTCTATTAGATTGTCACTACATACTGTTAGGTGTCACTGGTGGATTGTGAAAGCTCACTAGAGTTGTTCGAGATCAACAATCTTTGATGAGTTAGAGTGGAATTATTCCTATCTATTGAAAAGAATTTCAATGATACAATAATAGAGATCATTGTATATCTCACTACCAGATATAATTGAACCTGTGGGGTCACCAACAAAGAGATTAGATCTGAAATAAGCAAATGGGCTTATGAAGTTTTAATTGGATTTAGAAAAACCCTATTAGGTTCAGGATAATCTTGCTGGCACATGGTTGGACCTAATTTCTTCTTTACATTTGAATTTTTTATTTAATAAATTTAATTCAAACTAAATTATTTGCTAATAATCTAAATAAATTAGATTTATTGAGCTTCAATTGTTGGGTGCCTAAAGTTTTGGATCAAATGAATTAAAGGTGCAAGTCCTTAATTAATTTTCTAGATAGTTTTGATTGGGTGCCACTTGATTTGATCAAGTTGGATGCCCCCATCTATTAGAGGATGTGTGGATCCTTTATGGGGCATCCCATAGGTGCAACGTAGGGTGTGATTTTGTGGGTGCAAGGGCTCCAATAGTTGGTGCCTAATTAGTTTCTTAAAGGAAGTTAAATAACTAATGGAATAAGGAAACATAATGCAAGTAGGACTTGTATTAAATGCTTGTTTAGTTTTGAATAAGATTCAAACTTTATGCCTATTTAAAAGGGCCTCCCTTAAGGTCGCTAGGTACTTCAACCAGCATCCCCACGCCCCCTTAGGAGAGTCCCACGCCCCTCTCTTCTCCCTTGGAGCATCAATGCCACAAGCTTGGGTGTCCCCTTTCTTTCACGCCCAAGGGCTGTTGGGCATCCCTTTTATTTATTGCTTTGTAGTCCCTGGTTGCTCCATAACCTAAGAAAGAAAAAGCAAGAGAAGAAGAGAAGAAGATCAAGTAAAAGATCAAAGAGTTGATCGCGATCCAGGCTTCATTCAGATTTTTAAGCTGATTTTTTTTAAAAAAAAAATCAATTTTAAGAGGGCTATTCCAAGATGAACTAAAATTTAATTTTTGCAAAATTCTAGATCTGAAACCCTAGAATTTATTTTGTATAAAATCCTAAAATTATGGTCGGCTTGCTTGCCGAGTCGACTCGAATTCAGTTCGAGTCAACTCGAGCTCTTGGCAAGTTGACTCATTCTTATTGGAGTCAATTTGAGACTTTGGTGAGTCGGCTTATTTGTGTATGAGTTGACTCAATTTTGCAAGCATGGGCTTACAGTTTCTATTCATCACAGATGAGTCAACCTGAGTTTTAGGGTGAGTTGACTTGAGTCTGTTGATAGCAAAATTGCATGTGATGCAATCCAAAATAGTTTAGATTAGAAATTGATTTGATATCAAAACTAAACTTATGTCATAGTACACTTAATTGAAAATTAAGATTTGAAATTAAAAGATCTAAAATTATGAATTTAAGATCTAAATTTTAATTGCATAAAATATGAGGTTAATGGTATGGATAGCTCAATTAGGTCTAGTTTGAGTGATTGATCAAACTGAATCAAATATTAGTTAAGATTAGGTCAAAGTGTGCTCATGACCAATCCAATTAGTTATAGTTTGGTCGGATCAATTAATAGCCACATGTTATTGATCAACTTAAGACCTAATTAAGCTCAGTGGATAGAGCCCGTATCAATAGGTTAACCTGATTGATTCTATTCAACCAATTTGGTATCTAAGGCAAATACATAGATAGTGGTTATTTAATTAGTTTCGTTGTCTGACTTGGCCAATTCATTGGTGTCTAAGGAAAGTAATGGGGGTCCCCCCACACATCTTAACTTACTAGGCTATTCTGGAAGATTATGTTTTCATATTAGGTTACTCATTGATTTGAGCTAGCCCATGCCATTAGGTTAGTCATAACCGTTGTGACTAATTAAGGAAGAGACCTGAACCTAAATCTTCTCAATCAAATATTAAGTCTAACGATCTTCCATCATTGTAGAGATGCGGGTGCCTTCCTAGCGTTGATTGTTCTCGGATGGTCACAGTGGTTCAGTTGCATCGGAAGAATACAACCACCCTATGGCATTGGTTGCCTTGGGATAGAGATGGGGTTAGGCCCAATAACTTTTAGGTGAGGGACCCAATGATGGCTTTGTACCTACTAGTGTACGGTGGGTCTGACTTAACTAAGAAATATGATAATAACTGTAAGGTGAGGCCATGGGATTTAGAGACCGAACCTGCTGCATCTTGCTTAGTGAAGCAATGAACAAAAAGTATTATCCTGGTTCATGCATCATCAATAACTATTAGGTGAGATGCACATGGATTAGTGAGAGCATAGTACCCACTAGAAACTGATCGTGTATAGATTTTCATTTTTCCACTCAAAGAGTATAAGAGATTCATAGAAATAGTGAGAACTTTGTTTGTTTATTAAAGTCTCTATAACAAATATTTACAAGTACAAATATCTAATTAAAAATTATTTCTCTCTGTAGTTAATTAACCATGTGGAGTACAAACCCTCTAGCCCAAATTCTTGACACCAATAGGTTGACCTGATTGAACTACAAAGACTGACTTTGAAACTTGAGAATCATTTTTAACTTCGAGAAATTGACCCATGTCCTAGGCTAGGAGATGCCTGTGTTACCAGCTCGCCCATCTCTTGATCAATGAGCTACATTTGATAAGTGGATGGACAAAAACAACAAGGCTAGGTGCTATATTCTTGTATCCATGTCCAATGATCTTCAGCATCAGCATGAAGATATAAGGACTGCCAGACAGATTCTAACTTACCTGTAAGAGTTGTATGGTGAGCAGAGTTGCACAGCTCACTTTGAAGTCTCTCATAGACTTTTCAGAACAAAAATGAATGATGGACAGTCCATGCATGATCATTGTCTGACAATAAACAAGGACATTAAAGAGCTTCAGAAGCTCAGAATGAATATGGATAAGAAACTGTAGGTGGATCTAATCATGAAGTCCCTTCCTAATTCATATGGGTAGTTCATCATAAACTACTATATGAATAACATTGATAATACCTTGCCTGAGTTGTTGAATATGTTGGTGACAGTTAAGGGTACGTTAAAAAGTTCAAGGAGGATGATTCTTACTATGGCGCAGACTTTTTCTAAGAGAAGCCTACGAAGAAACAAAAGATCATGAGTGGGAAGAAGAAGAAAGCTCCGAAGGAGCCCAATGACAAAAATAAATATTTCCACTACAATATCGAAGGCCATTGGAGAAGAAATTATCCTACATACCTAGCCATAGTGAAGAATAAGAAGAAGGACACACCTTCTGAATTGCTCATTATTGAAACTAATCTAATGGTTTCCTTTTTTTCTAGTTGAATTTTAGATTCTGGTTCGAGTACTCATTTGTAAACTTCTATACAAGGTCTAGAGAAAGTTAGAGGACTAAGAGAATGTGAGATTACTCTTCAAGTCAGCAATGGGACAAAAATTGCTGCTGTAGCCATTAGAACCTACTCTTTGAAGCTACCATTAGGATTTAGTTTGCTTTTAAAAAAATATTATTTTATACCTATAGCCAGTAAAAATTTGATTTCTATTTCTATGCTAGCATAGGATAATTTTAATTTTAATTTTAATAAAAATCAGTGTTCAATTTATTTTAGAAATAAAATTATTGCATATGCCTATTTGATAGACAGTCTTTATTATTTGCATATAGATGTGAGTGTAAACCTCAACAAGCAAATTGTAAGTATCATAAGATCTAGGAGAGTTAGAGAGAATTAGCCAAAAGTATCTATGACACCTTAGACTAGACCATATAGAAGAGGACAAACTTAACAAATTGGAGAAAGATGGTCTTATCAGGCCATTGACTTTCAAGTCTTATCCAGTTTGTGAGCTCTATCTTCAAGAAAAGATGGTTAAACTACCTTAGGATAAGAAAAATGAGTCACTGATATATTAGCCCTAGTGCACACTAATGTGTGTGTTGAGATTTCATGGTTTCATGCACATAAAAAATTTTCAAAATAAGTACGCAGCAAAAATTTAAAAATTAAATTAAATCTAATTTAATCTAAGTATGCATAAGATCAAATCTTAAAACAATAAATAAGATCTACATATGTGAGATAGGATTCAGATATAGAAATTAAATTTAAAAAAATAAATAGAGAAGATCTAATCTTCATACCTTGACGTGGGTTGATCTACACCGCGAACTGATGATCGTGGACATCATGCGAATAGGAGGATGATGATCTCTATGCTAGAGATCATGAGAAGAACATTTTTTTCTCTTTTCTTCCGAAAACCCAAATACCAAAACTCTATGCTAGAGATGTAAGAACATATGTCCAACTCTTGAACAAAGAGGAGAGAAAAACCTGTCCAAACTAGAACCAAGAGAGAGAGAAGAGGCCCCAACAACCAACCTTTGGTTGTTGGTAAGAAAGAAGGGATAGATGCAACCAAACCTCATGCCTCCCCTTGGTGGCGCACCTATCTTTTTCTTCAATATTTTCATGCATGCCTCCTCTTATTTTGGCATCCAAAATTTGATCACAATCAGCCTTGTTACCGCCCCACTTGATCCCATGTTTAAATAGGAATTGGAGATAAGGTTTTAGGTTAGAAATAAGAGTCCATGTAACCTTGGACTCTTGATTTATTGCTGCCCATCCTTTTCCTTTTTATGCCCACATATCTCACAGAGAAGAGGGAGTTTGATATAAAATATTACATGCAAAAGGGAGAGGGCGTGGAACATACGTGGCGTCCAAAACCCAAGTGGGCTTGGGCTTCCTTATGGTGCATGGAGAGGGAGAGTCCTAACCACTTAGGACTCCTCTTTAGGTGGTTGATTTAAATCAATTAAAATTCTAATCAATTTTAATCATATTAAGAATTGATTAGATTTAAATAGATTAGAATCCAAATCTGATTAGGAGCCCAAACTATTTAGATTAAAGTCTAATCTAATTAGGAATTAGAAGTCACCTAATTAGAGGAGGATTTTTATTCTTTTGGACTCTCCCTTGGTGCTTGAGTCAAACTTAATTTAATTCTAATCTAATTAGGATTTAGTGCACCTATGAAGAAGAGAATTTTTAATCCAAATAGAAACCCAAACAATCTTTAATAGATCCTAATCTAATTAGGAATTAAGTCAAATCCAAATCCTAATCAGATGAGGAATTATTCTTTATGCATTTTGGTTATCTCATAATCCAATTAGGCTTGATCAAATCAAGCCCATGTCAAGTCAAATTAAATTTAATTTAATTAGACTTGATGCAAGCTCTATTGCTCAATCAAATTGAGCTAATTAGCAATCTAATTGCTAATTAATCCTTTTATAACTCACTAACTCTTTAGTGAGTTACTTAATTGCAACTTTTGTATTGGATTAATCATCAATAAAATTGATAATTAAATCCTATCATGATTCATAATCGCAGTTCAACCATCTGATTAGTCAAAAGCCTCTATGTGTGATTGTGGAAATTTTCAATGCAGGGATAAAATGGTAATTTTAAAATTTTTTAAAATTATAATTTTACAGCAAAAATTATTAATTAATCTAATTAATTAACATGTATTAACCCTACACAAAAATCTAAATATGATATATATAGCATGCATTTAAATTTGAAATTTCAAATTCTATAGTAAACATTTTACTATTACGTGTTCAGAACACATTACCTTCGTGCGGGTAGTCAATTGCCACAGTCTGATCATCGTCGAGAAGGTCTGATCATCGCAATGTAGCCACACAGTATGTCTGGCCTCCGCGGATCATCCACACGAAGCTCCCGGTCTGATCGACTCCCGAATGCTAGTTCATTGCAGAACCCTTTCAATGGCCGATGCTGATCGAACTCCTTCGATCGGTGTCTGCCAACTCCTCGGATACTCCGGATCATCAGCAAAGGTGCTTGAGAGGTTGATGAAGCTCTCCTTGAAGTTTGGTGAGCTCATGACACTCGTAGCTTACCTTCTCACTTCTCAAACCCTAGGCAATAACCCTAGGGTACTCATAGAAAACTCTGTGCCCAGTCTCTCTTTTTTTCTTTTCTCTTCTTTTCTTTTCTTTTCTTACACAGAAGGCCTTTCTCACGCCACCCTTTCTTTCTCAGATCAGATGTGTGCATGCCCCACCTTCTCTTCCCTTTTAAAACGGTGCAAGACCGCATTTTACCGCATGAGAGGATAAAGCTAGGTGGTTGCTCACTTGAATTTAAATTGAATTTGAATTCAAATGCCAACCAACCTATCTTTATACACTCAAGGTGTGAGAAGGGAGGGGCGTGGGCTTCTTTGTGCATGGAGAATTTACACGAAAAACTTTTTCTCGTGTAGAATAAGTGGCGCACAAGTGGATAAGGTGGTGCATGAGATTAGTTGCCCATTCAAATTCAAACTTCATTTGAATTTGAATGGCCAACCAACAATCTTTATCCACTCAAAATGGCGCATAAAGGAGGGGCGTGAGAAGGCTTTTGCATGAGAGAAAATTCATGAGAACTTGTTTCTCATGAATTCAAACAGATGTAGGTGAGGTGAAGTGGCGCAGGGAGATAAGTCAAAGGTGATTTCAAACCTAATTGAACCAACCTTATTAAAATAGGTTAGGCACAATTAGACTAAGTTAAACCCAACATAATTAGGTTTAATTAGGCTCAATAAAATCCTAATCAAATCAAAAATTGACTAAGCCCAACCCCTAATCAGATCAGGGACCAAACCACCTCGACGATTAGGTCAACTCTTAACCTAATCGGGTCAAACCCAATTGAATCCAATTCAATTTGACTTGATCCAAAAATAATTACTCAATCAAATTGAATAAATTAGCGATCAAATCACTAATTAAATTTCTCATAAATACTGAGTCCAAATCTGATGGGCAATCGGACATTAGAGTCCATCGATATGAAACCCTGATTGAAGAGTCCCAAACCAGTGGGACTCTTAATCTCGATACCCAAAATGTATAAAACTCGTGATCAGAGAATCCTGATTCTCGATCACAGAGTCTCAGACATGTAGGACTCAGAGTCTCCGAGCATTAGGACTCTTGGTCGAAGAGTCCCAGTCCAGTGGGACTCTTCACCAGCCATCAGATTAGATAGGAACCTCTAATGTGTGTGACTCTGCAGGTTCGAACCTAAGCCGGTAGCACAGGAATCAATTCTTGTACTAATCGAAGTGATCATCTAGCAATGGTACCCGATATTCGGATAGATCGAATAGTCACAATCGTAACACTCAGAACCTATGCGAATATGGTTACTGTATAATTCATCCCTTTTGACCCCTGTGTATAGGACGACTCAAGGTTAAACTGTCAACTCTGATTAGATCATCCGAATCGTGCTCAACTCAAACAGTCCTGTGACTCCTCACTAGGACTACCCTGGTCAGGATTTGCTAAATTGAAATATGACTGTACACAGCTCTTGAACTGGAGTGGTCAATCCCATCTTGACACACGCACCGACAAGTCAAGTACTTGACTACACCCAGCAGCCTTCCATCACTGAATTAAAAATTCAAGTAGTCCAGTGCCTAAGTGCAGTGAGTTGCTTACAAGTGACCATGGCGGTCTCAGGTCAGAGGGACAGTTATACCCATATCCCATCGGAGCAAATCTTGACAGTAGAAAAAGCTCTGGAGTCGATCACGTTCAGTGCAGATGTACCCTTACATCTCACCTGTATGCCATACCAGTGTCTCTACACTTCTTGTTTAAGAGGACAACCAACCCATATGGCACACAACGACCTATGCTTGATAAACATTGTTGTCCTTGGTAACAACGTATCATTTGATCGCGAACTGGTTTAAGGACTAAACGACAAATCCTCCTTTGTCGAGTCTAAATAGTCCTAAGGACTTCACCATAACACAGGAGTTTATTAGAAAATGAAACAATTTGTGATGAAAAATGCCAAAATAATTTTTATTTATTTATAATTCATATACTAATACAAGAATGAGTACAACCGTCAACAGACTGATGATTGGCTTTGGGACACTATTCCCAACAGTGATCTCATAGGTTTTTTTCTGTCTTGTAGTGAGATATATTGTGATCCCTATCATAATATCATTAAAACTCCTTTCAAAGGGTTGGAACCATTCCAATTCTGTCCATCAAAGATTATCGATCATCGAGATGATACTAGTGGATCTTACAATCCACCAATGACACCTAACGGTATGTAGAGTCAATCCAGCAGAATAAAAAATGATGAACCTCAAGGTGTAGTTAACATATGATACAGTTCCTCTATCGTGAGTCTCGACCAGATGGCAGGTCATGAATAAATCATCAAACCTCATCATCGATCATATGATAGATTTAATTAGCTCGAGTCTATATATGATTCTCATGAAAACTCTTTTTCCTTAATTACACTACTATAGTCATAGACTTAAGGACTCAGCTTCTTAAATTTTGTAGGACTACTACCTTCTGCTAGGATTAATAGATTCCATCTAGATGCACATCCTACTCCTACAATGAATCAATTATCGCCAACATCCACTACAACGACTCATTGAGTCAATATTTATGTATAGTCAAACTCCAGCAGCTTTATTGTGAGCTGCTGTAGCACCACAGGTTAAAGGACCAATCACACTACTGCAGCATCGAGAAAGTTACTAATGAGTAAGCAAACATCTATATGACTTCTCATGTTGGTCACGCTCAGGGCTAGTTGTTCTCTAACAACCACCTGTACTCTCACTCTAGTGTCACTACACTGCAGACTCAAGACTCATCAATTCGAAGGAAGAGATCTGTGCACTAATCTATCTAGATCAATCACCATCCCCATGATAATCCTATGAGTAGGATCAATTTCGGAATTAACCATTAATGACACGTCTTAAATTCTCAACTCTTTGAAAATATATGTCATCATCTTGTTAATCCCTTGGATGATTCATGGACACATAAAATATGAATGATAATATAAGTGCTCATTAAGTATAAAATCATGTCCTAGTAATATGATATGCATTAGCCAAAATTGACTTCTAGGGTATACATCCAACAATCTCCCATTTGCACTAAAGCCAATCTACCATATATCAAGCCCTATCTTCTCAAGATAGGCTTTAGTCTTCGGCTAGCTAAGTGATTTACCTATGGGTTATCCACATCTCATATAGAGTTTGCTCTCTGCACCTCTATATATTTCTACTTGAGGTAGTCATGTATTCTGTTGCTCTATATGCTTGGATATTTGGTGAGACTTAGACTCCTTAGCAAGGACTATGGTGCCATTATCTTTGTAGTATAGTGTCATGATATCTGATGGCACGACATCCAATTCTGTAACTAACATTACAACCAGAATGCATCCTACACATCTATAGTGTACTCAGCTTCTATTGATCAATTACTTGAAACCCTTTCAAGATATCGACATGATTATATAAGAACACACCCCATGATGTAGACATTCTACCATTAACATCAGACATAAAATCTGAATTGATATATCTTCCCACTCCTAGCTTTCATCCTTCTCCAAAAATTAAAAATAAATTCTTAGTTCTTCTCAAGTACTTAAGGATGTCTTCACAGCATTTCAGCGCTCTCAATCTGGATACAACTGATATCTACTCGTGACATTCATAGTATTAACTATATCAGTTCAAGTACATTACACGGCATATATCTATATCCAAGAGGATAGTAGACCCCTCTTTGAGATTTCTATACTGAACCCTTTCAGCATTTATTCTTTGTACTTTATTTGTTAAGACACAAGCATCCAATTGCATCTATCTCTATAGATCTTTATATTCTTATAATATAGGATGCTTACTTCATATCTTTCATGGAGAATTCTACATACAACCATATTTTAGCTGATGTCAGTATTGGATACTCCCACTAATCTTTTTGAAAATACATAATTTTTTATTTTTGATCAAATAATTTGATCATATCATTGAGATGAATTTTCCAACTCTAAGATTATTACAGATTTTGTGATCTCTTATCATGAGAAATGAAATCCATAAGCTACTCTATATGAAAATCTTCAAAAGATATCCAGTCAAGAAAGCTATTTCACATCTTTTTCTTGGAGTCTATATCTAACATCACCTCGTTGTAGGTTTTGGAATCATCTCTATGTTTTCTATCTCCTATGAGAAATAATTTTTCTCTACATCCTCTGTAAGCATACCTAAGTACCTTTCAAGAGGATGGAAGATCTTACTGTATCTAAAAAGTGGAGGAGAAACATACATATACTGACTCATCATGAATAGGTTCTTTAGGTCCTAAGGCTTGCCACTCTTCAGAGATACTCTCTTTAAGCTTAACTTTCCTCCCACTGCTTCATCTTGGATAAATAATTTTCCAAGAAGATAGTACGTCAGGTTACAATCACATTGTAATCCTTTCAGAAGAAAAGTAGTATCTCAAACTCTTTTAGGATATTCTTTAAAATGAGCTTTGTAGACTTATCCTCTAACATATCCACCTGCTGATCTTGACATAGGTTGGACATCCTTGAATCTTGAAATAATCAAGATTCAGTTCTCACCATGCTATATCTTATATGGTGTGGTAGAAATAGATTTAGGGAGAACCTAATTCCATAGAAATAAAGCATGTCCCTAAAAAAATAAAAATAATCAGTAAAGTCCATCATGGATCGGTCCATATCTCAAATAGATCCATAACTCTTCTTAATTATCTCATTGAGCTGAGATGTATTAAGAGGGGTCAAATATGAAACTATATCATTTTATGAGATAATCGAGAAATTTTTTGATTTACTTCTCTACTTTACATCTGAATTCTTTGAACCTTTCAAAAATTTCAGATTTGTATCTTATATACTTATCCTTATTATGACTGATCATCAGTGAAGGTAATAAAGTAGAGACAACTTTCTTTGTTAGCACATCAAATGGGCTATATATATCAAATGTGTACTAGGATAAGTATCTCAGTGGTCCTTTTCCTCTTATCCCATAAGAGTAGCTTGGTCATTTTTTCTCAAAGAGATGATGCATAAACTAGATATGACTCAACAGTCATGAGCCCAAAAGCCCATATTTCTTCAATTTGTTAATCATTTTTTCTCCTATACGACCTAGCCTAAGGTTCTACATATACTTAAGTTTTATCTCAACTTTGGATCTCTCAAATTTAAAAGTATTTACTACTTACTCAATTAAGTTCACAGATGCATCATTATGCAAATGATAGAAATTATCTCTAAGAACTAAATCGAAACGATAATCTCAAAGGATAGATGCCCATGGCCAAAGTAGCAACTCTTGCCCTATTGCCAATTATAAAGATTACTTCCTTAGACCTCTACCTTCCCATAGACTCTATACTAAAGTACATAAAAATATTAAAGTCTAAACTCAACTGGGAGGAGAAAATCATAAGGATAGTATTGAGCAATTTTGACAAGCCTACTCAAGACGTGTCCTTATTTCTTTAGGCTCTCCAGGTATATACCCCTGAACTTTTCAAGGTTCATTAGTTACCAATATTTTGATCAATTCAGATGAGATGCCAAGAGGTTCATTCATATGGTAGTTTATCATAAACTATTCATATAAACTAAAAAGAAATTACAGGATCAAATCCATAAGTAATTCTTTATGTATGGTCATGTCGAGTCTTTTAAGCTTCTTAATGTCCTTGACCATTATCAAATAATGATCATGACTGCCCATCTTGCATCTCATGCGCTATGCAATTCTGATCACCCACAATACTTGTAGATGAATCAATATGTCATTGACAGTGAACATGTTCTCATGCATATGTTGGAGTTCATCTAACATGGACTTCAACATATAGCACCTATCTTTATTGTCATTATCTATCCACTCATCAAGTATAGCTTATTGACTTTGGGTTAGACTGGCTGTTAACATTAGAATAATCTAGTAAATAAAATTGCTTAATTTTTAAAATTAAGAATAATTTTTAGGTTTGTGAGCCAGTCTATATAATTGATTTGGTTAAACGGTTGATATCTAAGATTTGAGCTAGAGGATTAGAAGCTGACACAATAAATAGCAGAGAGCAAAGATTCTAGTTAGATGTTTGTACTTATTCTATAATTTACTCTAAAAACTTTTAGATGTAAAAAGAATTTTACTATTTCATCAGATCTCTCATACTCCTTGGGTGGAGAAACGAAGATTCTAATACGACAACTAGATTTCTAGTGGGTGCTGCGGTCCCACCGATGCCGTGCACCTCACCTAATAGTTATTGATATAACACACACATCGATGCATGGATAACTCTTTGCTCAGATGCTTCTCTAAGCATGTTGCAGCGACTTGGTCTCTAAGTCATATGAGCTTATCTAATAGTTATTATCCACACTTCTTAGTTAAGTCAGATCCACCATTCACAAGTAGGTGCAAAGCATCCTTGGGTCCCTTACGTAACAGTTATTGGGCCCAACCCCATCTTTATCTTGGAGCAACTCTTTGCTAATAGAGTGGTTGCATGTTTTTGATGCAACTGAACCACTGTGACCAGTCATGAACAATTAATGCCAATAGCACGTCCGCACATTTACAGCAGTGGAAGACCATTGGACTTAATATTTATGAAGAGATTTGGATTTAGATCTCATCTAATCAGTCATCTCATGACTGATCTAATTGGAATGGACTAAATCAAACCGTCAAGCAACCATATTTGAGACTCAATCTTCCAAATTGGCCAGGTAAGTGGAGATTGGTTGGGGTCCCCCCGTTGCTTTCCTTAGACCCTAATAAATTGGTCAGATCAGTGAATGGAACCAATTAAATAACCATCTTTTAATTACTTACCTTAGAAATCAATTGGTTAATTGATCCAAATAGGTTAGCTTAGGTGAATAAGATTCAAGCCATAGAGCAAAATTATGTCTTTAGGTTAATTGATTCTACATATGGGTATCAATCGATTTGATCAATAATAATTGTAGATCTTAAGCTCTATTGACCTAACTCCAATCAACACTTAACTCAATTTGATCAACTATTAAATTGATTTAGACCTATTATGATTAAATTAGAAATTCTAGATGTAATCCAATTACATGATCTAATTTGATCTATCTATGACCAATCCCTCATGTACAAACATTAATTTTAGATCTTAAATCTAAATTTTCATATCTAAATTCTTGGGATGAAAAGTATATTTTGATCTCAAAATAATTTTCAAATAATACATACAAACATATATCATATATATGAATAAATTTCAGATCATAGAAACTGATTTCAGTCCTAAACATACTTTCATATATTATATATACGAAACAAAATAGATCTCAAAACTCTTTTCAAATCTAAACAATAAAACGTATATCATATATATGCTAAAAAATTATATCTAAAATTTTATTTTAATTAAAAATTTTAATAGCATTTTAGGATAACTATTTAGCAGAACAAGTTATGTCAGGACAACCTTATATCAGAACTGTTGGGTTCTAGATCATGCAACAAAAGATTGAATTTCAAAATTTTATGAAATCCAATAAACTTGAAAACCAAAAGCCTTTGATCTCCCCTGATGTATTCAGTCAAACATATATGCCTATAAGTGAGGTTTAGATATAAAATCTTAGGTCGGTGAAGAATAGAAGAAGTTGGCATCCTTTTTTTTCCATGAGGTGCCCAAACATTCATCTCCAATAGGTGATCCACATGAAATCAGGAACAAGAAAATGCTCCGACAGAACCATGCCTTATCAAATTCTCCTCCTGACAACTATCTTGCCTTACTAAGATCAATTCCCAGCACTCCTTCACCAATTCTCTCTTAAATAGCCTAAACCCCTCTCTTAGCCTTTCTAAAGGATCTTCCTAAACCTTTGTCCTAATGGAAGACTCCTTGTCTTAAAGTCTAAGACCTTATCTTAAAGAAGACCCTTTGCCTTAAAACTACAAGACCTTATCTTAACAAGGGAAGGAAGAAACTTTATCGGACTTTTGATTAATTTTTATCCAGACCAAAGGGGGGTATTTATAACGTATGAATAGATGCTAATATGTCTATTCATAAAAGTCTTGAATCTGGTTATTAACATATCAAATACATCCTTTAATCAGAAAGATCGTTGTTATGCGTTATGAATCCATACGACGTTTAAGCATCGTATGACTTCTTTTCAATAATCGGACTCCCTTATAGTTGTTTGACCAGGTCAAACCTGATCCAAGCCATCCAATTCTTATGCCATAATCTGATTAAGGTCTTGGATTTAATTTAAAACCTCAGGAGAGAATTGATACGTGAAAAGTCACGAAGAAGTTTTCAGCCTTCTAGAATTGGCACCACCAAGACCCCATTGTGGCCCTCCAAATATGTTTTGACTTGGTCAAATCACTCAACCAAAGGTAAAGATTAAATCTTGACCCTCTAATCCTTATCCCAAAAAGGTGATTAACATGTAAAAGGACTCTTAGCCTATCTGCACGTCAAAATTAAGTGTCGTGCGCTATACCCATGCGCCAAACATTATCCACTTTATCTCCATGCCAATTTGGTATTTCAATTCCATTAAAATTCTTCAAAAATGGCATGCAACAAGATAAAGGAGAGAAATTAATTAGCATCAAAAATTAGGATTAGATCCTTCCGTGAGAAGGACTCTAATCCTCTCACACGTAACAAGTCTTCATGTGCTAAAACCCAAACGCATGACCTGATTTCCATGCCCCATAAGCCATATATTTTAATCTTATTAAAATCTCATAAAATTAGGCATTGAACCTCATCAAATAAGGATTAAAATAGCATAGAAATTTGGACTAAAATTCATTTAAAGAAGGAATTCTTGTATGCACACAATTCTTGCACCAAACAATGTGGTGCCTTACACCAAGAGTACTACCAACTTGGGACTCTTGATAAATGATGTTAAAATCATAAAAAAAATCTTAATTAAGGCTGCTTAAAATAGGCACTAACTAAATTAAGTTTCACTTAATTTTGGTTGATTTATTGACAAGGTTTCAAACCCAAATAGATTAGATTAGGAGTTTGGGTTAGCCAACAAGTGCTAGCTTGTCAATTAAGCACCCAATTCAGATCCAATATCTCATAATTAAATTAAATAAAATTTTTGACTAATTTATTGATGTGTGTGACCCTTTTAGTTTTATATCTAGCTAAAAGTAGGTCTAGATTTATGTTGATCTAAATTGATTAGAGTCCATCTAATCGAATTAGATCAAACCGATGCATATCCAAGTTATCAAATTAGAACCCTTCCTAATTGACTCATGAATCGAACTCTTTAATTCATGAAAACCTACAAAATATGATTAACGTCTAGCAACATATCATGCCTATCCAAAAGATGTAAATTTTTTTGATAAAAATATCAAAAATATCCTGAGTTATCATGCAATTCAATTCTTCGATCATCCAGCATCTCGAATATGATTATGGATATGGAACCAAGTTAAAATCAATTTCATATTCATATTTCTCTCGATCATAATATGATGATTTGATTAATAAAATATTAGAAATCCTTTTTAATTTTTATTCTGCTTTGATCAAAGTCTTCTTAAATCATCTCTCGATCGGAACAAGTAGGATGTAATCTTCTTTTACTAGGAGTGATCGATTCCATGTTGATCTACTCAAAATCTCCATACATAATCCACCATATCCAGAATACCCTGTACATGACTAAGTCATGAATGAATATGAACCAAAACTATGGTTTCATATGTATAAGGTACCATAGTGGTCTCAGGTCTAAGGATCACATGCACAATCCCCACCAGAGAAACATCTTTTGACATTAGGATTTCATAAGATATTTCTCATAATGGATTAATTCAGTGAACTCATTCTCTAATGAGCACCCACACCCTTGTGTTAGTATCTCACATAAGTAGCTTATAAGACTAGTTACCCTCTCTATCGAGCATATATAGGATGTGCTAGTTCTTCTGGAACATCGATCCTCGACTCAATGTCCCTGTAACTAGGAATGTTCTAGATCAGGATTTTAGGATTTTGGGTCTCATAGGTATGATCTCATCATAACCCTAAAACCAATATCCTGATCTATGGGATTCATCATAATCTTAATTAAAAATATAAGATGTAGCACATGATGAAAAAAATATCTTTTATTAATATAAAATATCATTTACATAAGTCTGGAAGATTAAAAAAAAATTCGTATATACATAAGTCGATTGACTTGTAGGATATATTCCTTTCAAGAACGACATCAAAAACTTTTTGATCTAAAATTTTTCTTATAGATTTCAAATCTAAATCCTAATGTCATGCATAAGGCGTGGCTCTAATACCATAGTTGGAATTTTATGGTTTCATGCATGCAAAAATTTTTCAAAATGAGTACGCAGTAGATATTTAAAAATTTAGATTATATCTAATTTAATCTAAACATACATAAGATCAAATTATAAAATCATAAACAAGATCTACATATGTGAGATAGGATTCAGATACATAAATCAAATAGAGAAGATCTAATCTTCATACCTTGGTATGGGTCGATCTATATTGCAAACTGATGATCGTGGATGTCATACGAAGATCCTTTTAAACCACACAAGTATTTGACCTCTACGGGTATTCACACGAGACTTTGATCTGATCAAAAACTTCTTGATCTCTTCAAGATATAGCTCGCTTGCAGAGATCACATCTTGATAGTTGAAAAATCTTCTTTTCTCTCAAGATACTCTGAGAGAAGAAGAAGAGAATAGCAGGATGATGATCTCTATGTTAGAGATCATGAGAAGAACACTTTCTTCTCTTTTCTTTTTAAAACCCATGCATCAAATCTCTACACTAGAGATATAAGAATATTTATCCAACTCTTAGACAAAGATGAGAAAAAAACTCATATCCAAATTAGGACAAAAGAGAGAGAAAAGAGGCCCCAACAACCAACCTTTGGTTGTTGGTACGAAAGAAGGGGTAAATGCAACCAAACCTCATGCCTCCCCTTGGTGCCGTGCCTCTCTTTTTCTCTAATATTTTCATGCATGCCTCCTCTTTTTTTGGTGCCCAAAATTTGATCACAATCAGCCTTGTTACCACCCCACTTGATCCCATGTTTAAATAGGAATTGGAGATAAGGTTTTAGGTTAGAGATAACAATCAATGTAACCTTGGACTCTTGATTTTATGCCGCCCCCCTTTTCTTTTTTGCGCCCACATATCTCATGGAGAAGAGAGAGTTTGATACAAAATATTACATGCAAAAGGGAGAGGGAGTGGGACATATGTGGCATCGAAAACCCAAGTGGGCGTGGGCTTCCTTATGGCGCATGGAGAGGGAGAGTCCTAACCACTTAGGACTCTTTTTTAGATGGCTGATTTAAATCAATTAAAATTTTAATCAATTTTAATCATATTAGAAATTGATTAGACCCAAATAGATTAAAATTCTAATCTGATTAAGAGCCCAAACTATTTAGATTAAAGTTAAATCCGATTAGAAATTAGAAGTCACCTAATTAGAGGAGGATTCTTAGTTCTTTTGGACTCTCTCTTGGTGATTGAGTCAAACTCAATTTAATCATAATCTAATTAGGATTTAGGGCACCGATGAAGAAGAAAATTTCTAATCCAAATAGGAACCCAAACAATCTTTAATAGATCCTAATCTAATTAGGAATTAAGTCAAATCCTAATCCTAATCAGGCAAAGAATTATTCTTCCATGTAATTTGGTTATCTCATAACCCAATTAGACTTGATCAAATTAAATCCATGTCAAGTCAAATTAAATCTAATTTAATTAGACTTGATGCAAGCCTCATTGCTCAATAAAATTGAGCCAATTAGCAATTCAATTGCTAATTAGTCCTCCTATAATTTGCTAGCGAGTTACTTAATTGTAATTTTTTCATTGGATTAATCATCAATCAAATTGATAATTAAATTCTATCATGATTCATAATCATAATTCAACCATCTGATCAGTCAAAAATCTCTTGGTGTGTGATCCCATAGGTTTTATTCTATCTGGTAGTAAGATATATTGTGATCCCTATCATAATATCATTAAAACTCCTTTCAATGGGTTGGAACCAATTCAACTCTGCCCATCAGAGATCATCGATCTTCAAGATGATAGTCGTGGGTCTCACAATCCACCAATGACACCTAGCAGTATGTAATAGCAACCCAGCAGAATAAAAGGTAATGAACCTCTAGGTGCAATTAGCGTATGATACAGTCCCTCTATCGTGAGTCCCGACCAAAAGGTAGGTCATAGATGAATCATCAAATCTCATCATCCATTATATGATAGATTCAATTAGCTCGAGTCCATATATGATTCTTATGGAAACTCTTTTTCATAATCATGCTGCTATGGTCACAGACTTAAGGACTCAGCTTCTTAAATCTCATAGGACTACTTCCTTCTGCTAGGATCAATAGATTCCATCTAGATGTATACCCTACTCCTACAGTGGATCAACTATCATAAACATCCACCACAAGGACTCATTGAGTCAATATTTATATGTAGTTAAACTCTAGCAACCTCACTACAAGCAGTTGAAGTATCGCAGGTCAAAAGACCAATTACACTACTACAGCATCGAGAAAATTACTAACGAGTGAGCAGACATTCATGTATCTTCTCATGTTTGTCACGCTTAATGCTAGTTGTTTTCAAACAACCATCTGCACTCTCGCTCCAGTGTCACTATACTACAGACTTGAGACTCATCTGTCCAAAGGAAGTGATCTATACACTGATCTATCTGGATCAATCACCATCCCTATGATGATCTTATGATCAGGAGTAATTTAAGAATTAACCATCAATGACACATATCTTAAATTCTCAACTCTTTGAGAATATGTGTCATCATCTTGTTAATCCTTTGGATGATTCATGGACGCATAAAATATGAATGATAATATAAGTGCCCATTAAGTATAAAATCATGTCCTAGTAATATGATATGCATCAGTCAAGATTGGCTTTTAGGGCATACATCCAATAGTGTATAATTTGATGTACAGACTAGAGGTGGCTATATCTACTTCATAACTTTTACTGATAACTATTCACAATATAGGTTTGTATATGTGATGCACCATAAATCTGAGTCTTTCAAAAAGTTTAAAGAGTTTAGACACAAAATAGAAAAACAAATCGATAAATCTATAAAGGTTCTTCGATCAGATGGAGGAGGTGAATATCTTAGTGAAAAATTTTGAATCTATTTTAAGACTAACAGTATAGTTTCACGGTGGACACCTCCAGAGATGCTTCAGCTCAATGGGGTATCCAAAAGAAGGAATCGGACCCTATTAGATATGGTCCAATCCAAATGAGCTTCACAGATCTTCTAATTTTTCTCTGGGGACATGCATTACTGTCTACTATTTACTTTTTAAATAGGGCTCTCTCTAAATCCATTCTTACCATACCATCTAAGTTATATAGCACGATAAGAAGTCGAGTCTTGATTACCTTAAGATTTGAGGATGTCCGGCCCACATCAATCGACAGTAGACAAATAAGTTAGAGGCTAGGTCACTCAAGGCTTATTTTATAGGATATCCCAAGGAATCCATGAGATACTATTTCTATCTTTCAGAGGATCACAATGTGATTATGAGCTATCATACCGTCTTCTTGAAAAAGAAGTTTATCCAAGACAGAGGTAGTGAGAGGAAGATTGAGCTCGAAGAAAAAAATTCTGAAGAGCATTGAGTCTAAGAGCCTAAACCCATTAGTGAGCCGATTGATGTGGCACATCCTCCACCTCATAGATCTAGTAGGGTCTCCCATCCTCCTGAAAGGTATTTAGGTATTCTTACAAAAGATTTAGAGGAAGCATTCCTTGTGGAAGATAGAGATATTGGGAATGATCTCAAGATCTATGATGAAGTGATGTTAGATATAGACTCCGAGAAATGGATGGAAGCGATGAAGTTAGAAATTGACTCCATGCATTCCAATCAGATTTGAACTTTAGTAGATCCAACTAAGGGAATTGTAGCCTTTGGATGTAAATAAATCTATAAAAGAAAAATTAGATCGGATGGTTAGGTAGAGACCTATAAGATAAGGCTGATAATGAAAGGGTACAGTCAACGTGAAGGTATTGACTATCAAAAAATTTTTTCACCAATGGCCATGCTGAAATCCATTCGGACTCTGCTTGCTTTTGCATCTTACTACGATTATGAAATCTAACAGATGGATATAAAAATTACTTTCCTAAATAGATATCTTTAGAAAGATATTTATATGGAATAGCCTATAGGTTCCACATTCAGTGATAGTGATCATAAAATCTATAAGCTACAAAGATCCATTTGTGGACTTAAGCAAATATCTCCAAGTTGGAACACCCACTTTAATGTTGTGATCAAATTGTTTGATTCCATCAGAAATGAGGAGGAGCCTTGTGTATATAAAAAGGTTAGTGGGAGCATTGTCACATTTTCTGTATTGTATGTGGATGACATCCTCCTAATTGAGAATGATATTCTCATGCTGACTTCGATCAAGGTATGGTTGTCGAAGAAATTCTCCATGAAAGACCTAGGAGAAGCTTTCTACATTCTTGGTATAAAGGTCTATAGGGATATATCAAAGAGAATGATAGGACTTTCTCAGAAAAATGTACATAGAGGAGGTGTCAAAAAGGTTCAACATGAAAAATTTCAAGAGGGATCTTTTGCCCCTTAGACATGGCATCTACACGAGCAAGATCCTTGTGCTTCAATTATAGGGAGCCTCATGTATGCCATACTGTGTACTCGACCTGATATAGTACTTGCTATGAGTGTCACGAGAAGATATCCGTCAAATCCAGATGAGGAGCATTGGATTGCAGTAAAGAATATCCTTAAGTACTTGAGAAGGACTTAAGGATTTATTCCTGGTCTATGATGAAGGTTCAGAGTTGAAAGTAGAAGGATATACCAATTTAAACTTCATGTCTAATGTCGATGATAGAAAGTCTACATTATGGTCTATTTTTTTATGTGATGGTGGATCAATTAGTTAGAAGAGTTCCAAACAGCCGATTATTACTGATTCGACTATAGAAGCCGGATACATCGCCACCTCTGAAGCTACTAAGGAAGCATATTAGTACAAGAAGTTCATTGTAGAGCTGGGTGTGATGCCATCAGATGTCATTGCACTGCATTGCGAAAAACAACGGTGCCATAGCCCTCACTAAAGAGCCCAAGTGTCACCAAAAGTCTAAGCATATAATGTGGCAGTTCCATATTATATGCAACTACCTCAAGAAGAAGTTTGTCGAGGTATAGAGAGTAGACTCTGCACAGAACATGGTGGACTAGTTGACCAAGCCTCTCAACCAGTAGAAAATCGAAACTCACCTTGAGAAGATGGGTCTTAGGTATCTGGCTAATTGACTTTAGGTCAAGTGGGAGTTTGTTAGATGTGTGCTCTAGAAGCCAATTATTGGCTGACACAATTATATTTCTAGAGCTTTTACTTGTACTTGTAAAATTTTATTAGTGGTTAGTTTCTAAATACTTTCGATCATAGAATCGTCACAAAGGACAGTGACCAATCTATTTAAGATTGGTACATAGATCACCTCCCTTATAGGCAGACGAATCTCGAGTCTATGGTGTGGTGATACTAGGGTGAGAGTGCAGATGGTTGTTAGAGAAGAACTTGAATTAAGCGTGACTAATACGAGAAACTATTTGGATGTCTACTCACTCGTCAGTGATCTTTTCGATCTCGTAGTGGTGTGAGTGGTCCTTTGGCCTACAATATCATTGGCTATTCACAGCAAGGCTACTGAATTTGATTGTATATTCTCTTGGTCCCTAGCCATTCAGGTCATTGCTGTGTATGTTGGTTTCAGTAGGTTCAGGTTCACTATTAAAGTAGAATGCACCTAGATAGAATCTATCGACCTTGGTAGAAAAAGAGAAGTCCTATGCGATTAGCAAGACTGAGTTCAAGAAGTCTTCAGTTGAAGCAAGTGTGAATAATGAAAAAAAATTTTCATAAAATTCATAAGTAAACTCATGTGGAGCCAATCTGGTATATAACTGACGATGGAGTTTGATGAGTTCTTTATAACCTTCATCAAGTCGAGACTCACGATAGAAAGACTAAATCATATGGTAACTGCACCTAGGGGTTTATATTTTTTTATTCTATTCAGTTGTCACTACATACTACTAGACATCATTGGTGGATTGTAAAAATTCACTAGAATTATTTTCGGATCAACAATCCTTGTTGGGTTGAGCTAGAATTATTCTGGTCCATCGAAAGGAGTTTCAACGATACTGCGATGAAGATCACGGTATGTCTCACTACCAGACAGAATAGAATCTGAGAGATCACACACAGAAGAAGTTTGATCCAATCAATGACTTGGATCAAATTTGAATTATCAATTTGATTGATGGTTTGAATTTGAAAATTGCTAATTTGTAAGTGTTATAGATTCAGTAACTACTAATTGTTAGCAAAGAGACTTAATTATAAATATTATATTTTAATTAAGACTGATTAAATTATAGATCCAGTCTTAATTAATTTAAATTAGAATTAATTTAATTGGACTTGATTTAACTTAATACTAATTGGGTTCAATCATCCAAATCATATTTGGATTTCAAGCCTGATTGGATTAGATTTGACAGCCTTTCAAATTTGATTCGATTCGGACACAATTTGAACCCGATTGGCATCCAACTTGAACCAAATTGATCCTAACCCTTAGAGCCTAGATTCTTTGAGCTTCTCTCTCCAAGTGGCTGATCAGAAAGAAGATGGAGCGATAAAAAATCTTGTTGCTTCTCTTGGACACGCGTGCGGGAGGATAGAAATGAGGCACCACCTCATTTCTTGGTTAGTTTGAATTCCTATCTTGATAGGGATAAGGTTGACAAATTTTAAACTGATCCTAATATGATTAGAATCAGTTATAGATGTAGAAAGAGACTCAATTTTGTGTGACCAATATTTAAAGGGGGTTGGTTTTGGCTATAGATGGGAGACCTGATTTTTGTGCCAACTACCTTGTCCCCTCCCTTCATCCTCCACACCAACTCCTCTTGCCCTCTCCTTTCCATGCCTATTCCACTTCTAGATCAGATCTAGAGAGAAAGCCTTTGAGAGGAAAAAAAAATCAAGAAAAGATTTTTTGATTTTTCTTGATGGTTAGGATCAATCCCCAAGATCCTATACAGGCTATATCAGGTAGATTCAAGTAAAGGGCCCTGATTCAAGCTGAAGAACAAAGCCTGTAAGGGAGCTAGCACCCCGAAGGTTTTGAAGTTTTGATAGAAATATCTCTATGTGGATACCAGTAGAGGTCAGGCACTTACGCGGCTACGACAACAATCCTAGACATCTATAGGATTAGATCTGATGAAGGAGGAAAAAGCGATCAGGTATATCTTCTTCTTGTAGTTTATGATTTTAGATTCATAAATTAATTTATATATGTTAGATGATCTTAGGCTTGATTATAATTTAGAATCAGTATACTTAGATTAGATTAAAGTTTTTAAAATCTACTTCTGCTATGGTTATCGTAACCATATAGTTCTATGCATACGAATCAACTTATTTTCTAACACATTTTTAGTATGAAGGGCCTCCAATGGTTCTTATAGGTTAGTCCTCGCTTCATGGCTATCGAGGTCTTCAGCTCGTGGGTTATAGAAGATGGTAGATGTGATATCCTGAAAAAAAATTATTTTATTGAATGACTATCATGTCACATTATCGATAGTACATTTGAAAGTTCTTCGAGTTCCATAATCGAGGTGGAGGAGTCCTATCTAGTTGCTTTAGGTGGTAGGTTTCAGGTTTAATGAATTCTTCTACTTGATAGGGGCCTTCCCAGTTAGGAGATAGCTTCCTCTACTCCATAAGTTGTGACACCTTGGTACGATGTAGAACTAAATTGCCAATCTTGAACTCTTTGCCTCGAGTATAGGAGTTATAGTATCACACCACTTTTTGTTGATAAGCTGCCATCCATACTTGTGCCTTCTCCCAAACTTCTTCGAGCAGGTTTAGGTTTGTCTGGAGTTGTTCTGCATTATTTTTAATCATTGTAGTTCTCGATCTATGGTGAAGAGAGTCTGACCTCTACTGAGATAACCACTTCTATCCCGAAGGAGAGATTGAAAGGAGTTTCTCCAATAGATACTCTTTAAGTGGTTCAATAGATCCAAAGCACATTGTGAAGTTCATCCACCTAGTATTATTTGGCTCGATCTAACCTGGCCTTCAATCCCTATAAAAGTATGCAGTTAGTTCAGCTTTTTTATTGGCCTGCAATGTCCCACTGATGTGAAATAATGGGAGATGCCAAGATTCTAACAAAATTCAACAAATCTAAAACTGAAAAATTAGTAGCCATTGTCCGTGATCAGCATCTTGGGGCGACTGAAGTAGCAAATGATGAACTTTCAGATGAAATCTTTTACTTTAGCTTCGATAATATTATTGAGAGGTTCAGCTTCTACCCACTTCATAAAATATTCGATGGTAAAAAGCAAAAATTTTCTTTGATCCGATGCTTGTTGATTGCTGTCACAAGCATTAAAAATAAAAATTTAATCTGATTCAACTATTATTTAGAATAGGATGAGAATCAGGTGTCGAATTTGTTGGAAAATGTAGGCAATTTATATATGTATTTCAAAAAATTTTAAAATAAATCTTAGTGGAAAGCAACTAGATTAATTTTATTAATCTACCATGCATATGATCAGATTAATAAATCAACCTACTCTAGGATCTATGATATGATATGTGACATATAAAATTTAAAAATTAGAAAATAAAATCTGCATGCATATATGTGAGTGGTAAATCAAATCTACCTCTATTTTGAGTTCAGAACTCGATACCTAAGTGTGGATTGATGATCATCGCTGCTGAGAGACATGATAAAGAGGTCTTTGCTGATTACTCGTGGCTGCACAGCATGTCCGACCTCTATAGAAAGTCCACTCGAAGCCCCAATCTTATCGATCTCTCTGGGATTCTTTCTTCAAATCTCTTGAACCTTTCAAGAGGTTGAAGAAGAACATCTGGAGAAGATGAAGAGGTGAAAGAAATATGGATAGAAGATATACTCTTCTCTCTTCTTTTTCTCTCTTCCCAAACTCTTAGGAACAAACCCTAGGGTTTCTAGGTTTCGCTCACACAAAGAGGAGAGGGCTCTCCTATTTTTCATGCCAAGATGTCATGCCCAAAACCCTTCATCATGGAGTGCTCTTTTTGATCTCTCACTTGCATGCACAAAAGAAAAATCTCCTTTTATTTGGGCATCAAAGTGGATAGGGTTGAAGAGTCCAACAATGTTTGGACTCTTGCTTGTGTTGTTGTCCCTTCTCACAAATCCATGCCAAATAATGTGACGCCCCTTCCCACTTTTTTTTCTCACATTAAATCAGATCTCATCTGATTTCCAATGGTGAAAAGCCTACTCAAAATATTGCACAAAGTAAGAGGAATCCAAGGTGTGGCGTGTAGGTGTTTGGGATGAAATCCAATCTCATCTAGATAAGGAATATCTTTGAAATCAAATTTTAAATATTCCTTTTATCAAAACCTATCCATCTTTGGTGTTAAGAAAGGGGAGTGACATCAGAGTTTGGCATGAAGAAATCTCATGCAAAAATATTTTTGGTGTGAAGAAATATGGCATCCAAAAGTGGTGGCGCAAGGGAAGAAGAGTCCAATCTTTTATGGACTCTTGGTTACTTTATTTGACTCCAAACCAAATCATATTTGGTTAAGCCCAAATAGATAGATGAAATCCAATCTAATTAGGCTCATAAATTTTTGTCAAATCTTAATAAAATTAAAAATTGATTGAACGAAAGTCTTGACCAAATCAAGAATAATTCTTCCTTATCGATTAGGTCATCTCATAACCTAATCGGATCAAACCTAATTAACTCTAATTCATTAGATTTGATTTAATCCTTTTTTCTCAATCAAATTGAACTAATCAGTAATCAAACTATTAATTAATCTTCTATTAGTTCACTGACACTTAGAAAATAATTTATCACAACTTTTACTTAAGGTTAACTATCAATCGAATTGATAATCAAATCTTTAAATGATTCTCAATCATTGATCAGCCACATGATCAGTCAGAAATTTTTTTTCAGTGTGACCCCATAGATTCAAACCTAAGCTGGCAGTACAAGAATAATTTTTTGAACTAATTGATGTAACCATCTAGTAATGGGATCTGACGTCCGAATAGATCGAGTGATGGCGAAGCAACATTTAAGAACCTACTGGAGTATGGTTATCGTATAATTCATCACTTTGATCCTAATGCTCAAGGTGACTCAGGGTTTAACTATCAACCCTAGATTAGTCATCCACATTATATTTTAATCTTTTAAATCTATCATATGGATTATTCCGACCCAAGTTTTATTAAATTGAAATATATTGATGCATTAACTCCTACTTATTCGGAGGGATTAATCCCTTCTTGACTCACATATTGACTTATACTTGACTGTATCCAAAAATTTTTCATCACTGAATTAAAAATTCAGATAGTCCGATATTGAAGTATAGTAAGTTACTTGCAAGTTACCATGGTGATCTTAGCTCGGAGAGATACATACCCATACCCTTCTTGAGCTACTATTGACAGCAGAGTGCTCCATAGTTGGTCACGTTCAATGAGATGTACTCCTATATCTCACTTACATACCATACCAATATCTCCATACCACTTAGTTACGAAGACAACCAACGCATATGATATACAATAACCTACACTTGATAATCACTATCATCTTAGTAATAGCATATCATTTGGTTGTGAACCAATTTAAGGACTATACGATAAATCCTTCCTTACAGATCAAAGTAGTCCTAAGGACTTCATCACAACACAGGAGTTCATTAGAAGATGTAACCTTATGATAAAAAAGATCAAATAATTTTTATTATTGATCAATTCATATATATTTATAATTAGCATAATCATGAAACGATTGGCTTTAGGATATAATTTCTAGCAACTCCCACTTGGACTAAAGCTAATCAGTATAGTATTATATACCCATCTTCGATTTATCATCTTAGAAATCCTATATATCGAGGCTTTAGTAAATGGGTTGGTCAGATTCTCCTTTCAGTCGATCTTCTAAAGTTCGACGTCACCTCGATCCGTGATTTTTCGAATAAGGTATTAGCGATGCAAAATATTTGGTAAGCTAGTGGGACTTCGGCTCTTTGGTATGAGCAATGACTTCGATATGGTACAATATAGTAGGACCATCATTGGAGGGTGTCACTCCTAGCTTGCCAATGAACCTCTACAATCACAAAGCTTCTTTGCAAGCATCAGATGCTATAATGCATTCTGCTTCGCAAATTGAATTGGCTATTTTATTTTACTTGAAACTTTTTCAGCAGATTGCTCCATCATTTAGAATAAAGATATATTCTGATATGTTCTTGCTATTATTATGTCTAACTAAAAATTAGAGTCAAACTCCATAAGTTTTAAGTCAGATTCTCCATAATCGAGCCACTGATCCTTAATATTTCTCAAATACTTAATGAAACCTATCAGTGATTCTCACCTGGAACTTTTAGATATCCACTCACTACTCCTAGTGAGTATACTATATTCGATCTCGTACATGGAGTACATGATAAAATAAATTCTACTCATAAACACTCTATATATGTGGACTGAAAAAACCCAAGTGGCCTCTTAGATCTATCTCTATAGATCTTCATCCCGAGGATGAAGGATGTTTTTCCAAATCCTTTATGGAGAATAGTGATAATAGCTAAACCTTTATTTTCTGTAATGTAAGAATGTCATTCTCGATTAAGAAAATTTTATTTACCTACAAAATAAGAAATACACTTATAAAACTACTAACCCATTTGTATCTGTAGGATTCTACTTCATTCTCAACGAAGCCATGCATTTTGATTACTTATCAAAATGCATATTCCAACTCTAAAATATTTAGCAGTAACACAAAAGAAAATATCTTGTTATGGTCAATACCATAACATTGACGATATCCTAAAGCAACTAGACAGACTTTGTAGATCTCTACTTTCTCATCTGCGCCCTCTAATCCTATTGAAGATCCACTTACGCCTTATGGGTTTTACCCTTTCGAGTGGTTCAATGAGTGTTCATACACCATTAACCTTCATGAACTCTATTTCAGACTTTATGATTTCAAGCCACTAATCAGAGTCGGGCCTCTGCATGGCACCAATGTAGGTGATCAGATCTTCATTTTTCTCATCAAGTTCAATAGGATCACATCTCGACTTAGAAATCAAAGAATCTATTCGACGGATGTGGTACTCTATGGGATCTCTTTAATGGTACCTCAATAACGGATTTTTGAGTTTGATCTAATCAAATCTGATTCTATGGATTCACTAGATTGTGTCAATTTTTTTATTTGTTGAACTTCATAAGTTCCACATTAGAGGCATCAGTTCCTTCACCAAGATATTTTTTTTCTAAAAAAGAATGCCGAACAACTTTTGTTCTTTAGCAAGGTAGAAGTAATATCTCCAAAATTCTTTGGGGTATACTATAAATAATATATATAGGATCAGGATCCAAGTTAATCAGTCTGTAAATGCTTTGACATAAATCGAATATTTCAAATCCTAAGATAAGAGAGTATCGGCTTACACTCAGTACATATCTCATATAGCATCTTTGTGACTGATTTGCTTAGAGTCCAATTGAGAATATGACAAGTAATCTCAAGAGCATAACCTTAAAAAGAGACCGGCAAATTTGTAAACCCTCATCATGGATCGAACTATATCAGACAAAGTCGATTCTAATAAGAGAGAATCTTATTCTTTTCTAGATATGTCATAAATTCACTAGAAAGGTATTCTTTTCTTGGTCTGATCAGAGAGTTTCAATGCTCTCCCAGTTTGTTTCTTCTCTACCTTCTTATAAAATTATTTGAATATTTTAAATAATCTAAATTTATAGCAAATATATTCATAGATCTAATATATCAGTATGTATCAGACTCAGAACATCATTAGCTCGATCACTTTTTTTCAGCAAAAGATGACCTGATCATTTTACTAAGGTGATAGAGTTGATAGGCTGATAATGATTTACAATCATTGACTTCGAGAATTATCTCTTGTTGTTCTATTCTTATTTGTATGATCGAGCCTATAATATCAAAGGTAGATATCTGTGATACTATCTACTCTAAAAGATTTGTTTGGTATGTACAATATACTAACAGACTATACAAATTTTATTTCCAAACTGTCCACCATGATTTTGACGTCATCTATAATGATATCACAAAAATCATTCTATATTGACAATATAAATTTATCCTTGGCTAGAAGGCCTATGAAAAATTACATTCGTCAAAATGGATAATAGTGATGATCATCGAAAATGACATTATTAGAATCGAAAATTTCTTTGACAATTCCTAAATTTAGAACTGAAACATGACTTCTAGCTCCAACATTTAGGAATTTTTTTCAATCTTTCTGCTAATCTGAAGTCATTGCAACAATTTGTAGAAATGAATCGAACTTCTGGTATCTAATACCCAGAGAGTAGTACGACAGATAGAAAATAGTTGTTATCACATAAGCACCATGTCCAGCAATTATTTGCTGATTCTTTTCTTTAGCCTATTGGATCATAGAAAACTAGATACAGAGAATAATTTCTTTTCAGTGTCCCTGTTTCTAAAAGAAAACTCTGTCAGACTCGAGTTAACTTAAGACTCATATATCAGTTCGAGCTCCACAGCATGACATGCTTGCACCTACCCATTCTTTTCTTTCTCAAAGGACTGATGCCTTGTAGAAGACACATCCTCAGATGTGCCAAAAAATTCCTTCAATATTTGAAGAATTTCTTTTAGTTGAGCATTCTAAAATTTACAACTAAATTTATCGTTCATCGCTTCCCTCATAACCACACCGTGATTCGATCATTTAGCTATTTCTGATAAGTGTCTCTGATTTCATCACATCATTGGACATAAAAATATTAGGTGCAGGATCCGTAATCATATATAAGATCCATTCATACTTTAGAACTATTTACAACTTTCGATACCAACTATCGAAGTTCAGTCCTATAAATCAGCCACTGTCAAACAGTGAACGGAGCAACAGACATCTAGCCATAACTGAAAGAAAAATATAAGACCTCTATGTTTATGAATTGATTAAGCCTAAAAGATTTGGACTTTAGTTTAAAGGTTCTCCTATTATTTTAGTCTAATTGGTAGCTTCTACCTCTAATTTGAAAAATTATCCTAATTCCTTAATGGGTACTAGAATTCACACAGACTGTATGCAGGTCCGAGTATGGCTTGACAAATCTATATGCATCTATGGGTAGGTTCTGAAAGAATAATATCCTACAAGCCAATCGCATACGGGATGTGATAGGGTATTTTCTGTAATTTATCCTTCAGACTTAGATAATTGATATTAATATTATTAATAAAATAGATATGTTTGATTCATTATATATCATATCTTATTATTTTTAAGATTATAGTGAATCCCATAGGTCTGGGTAATAGTTTTAGGACCGTAGTGAGATCACATTAGTGAGACCTACAACCTTGATAGCCATGACCTACAATATTCTCAGTTATTTGTTTATTAAGTCGGAGATCAATGATATCGGTAAGATTGATATATTATATGTGTGCTCAGAAATGAGGATGGTTGATCTCACAACTACTTATATGGTGACACTAATATAAAGATGTGGGTGCTCATTAGAGAATGAGTTCACCGAATAGATCTGTAAGAGAATATTCGATGGAGTCTTATTTACATGTCAACTGATGATTCTCTAGTGGGAGTTGTGAAAGTGATCCTTTGACCTGAGATCACCATGATACCTTATGTATATAAATCTATATTTTGGTTCACTTCCTAACTTGATTCTCTGATCCTTGTGTGGGGTGTTATGGATGTGGTGAAGTATACATGAAGATTATGAGTGATCAATAAGAGATCAGTCACTCCTAATAAGGAGAGTGAATATCCTATGTGATCTCATAAGTCGATAATTCTAGAAGTCTTTGGCCAAAGCAAGATGATAATTAAAAAAAAAAATTTTAATGTATCATCAATTGAATCATCACCTTCTGATCAAGATACATATAGATAAATAATTAGATTTGATATATTTTTATGCCCACTGCTTATCTGGGATGTTATTTGATTGAAAGATTGAATTACATGGTAACTTACCACTGAAGGATATTTTGATAATTTTTTACTAAAATTCTAAATCTTTCGAGTAGTCATGATGCATTGCTAGACGTCAATCTTGACTTGTGGACTCATCAAAATTAAAAGAGTTTAATTTAAAAATTAATTAGGAAGAGCTCTAGTTGATTGAGACTCTTGAGCTGACCTAATCTGATCGGATTTGGGTTTCGTCAAGAGTCTGTGTCCACTGCTGGCTAGATTTAGAACCCAATAGATGACACACTTTAGAATTTAGTTTTGATCTGATTTAATTAGGATTTAATATAAATTTTAATGGTTAATTTGATATGATAGCATATTGTATTAACCCAAGTTCCTAAATTGGTTCAGTTCAAAGTGTTTGAGCTAAACTAAACTAGTTGTCTTTGACCTAATGGGATTTGATCCAATTTAATTGGGTTCTTATCTAATATAGAACAATTTCAAGTGTGGAAGAATTTCTCTGTGCCCACCAGGTCTCACACCAATATAATATTGCTGCCCCCTCTAAATTAGCATTGGAAGGTGAAGAGTCCTTCTTAATGAAGGCTCTTATCTTATCTTATCGCTTTGTTTTCTCATCTAGAACCTTAATGTTTTCATGCCAATTTATTACGAAAAATTTATGAGGCATAGAAGAGGAGGAGCCCTTCTGTATGAAGGCTCTCCTATGCCAAAATAGATAACGATGATTTATTTCATAATGTGAGAAGGTGGAGCGCCAAAAGTTGGCACCCTTTTGGTCCTTCCTCATGTCCCTTCTTTACCTATTTATATGGAGCATCCCATATGAGCCAAGTACTAGATTTTGGATAAAAACTAAAGCTAATTGGCATGTAAAAGAGAAAAAAAATTTTGGAAAAAATTGGAGAAAAAGGAAAGAAAAATTGAGAGGCAAAAGTTGTAGGAAGGGTGGTGATAAAATTAGCAAGTGTTGCTAGTTAGCCCTAAGGTTTAATTTTTCCATATGTCAAAACCCAAAATCAAATTCTAAGTTGTGAGATTTCTGAAGAGTGTCTTCTTAGCATGATTTTGATGGTAAAATCGAAGGTGACTGGATTTTGTTGTGATTGTACTTCGAGTTCGAAGCCGGCAGTATTCTTGAGAAGATAAGGCTAGACAGCACACCGGTTAAGAAGGATCTTGACCAACTTTTGTGTAGATCACTATTAGAGGGCTTCTACTTTGGAGTCTCATAGAGATCACCATCATATCATATTAATTTTTGATGAAAATATAAAATTCTATCTCTTTGCATGCTTGTTTTTGTTTTGATCGACATCGACAAGGTGATTTCTAGGATTTGAGTTTCAGTTTGATAGTTTTAACTGCTAAAGCTATTGATATATTTCTTTTAAAAATTTTAAAATTTGAATTTTACTGTGTGATTAAAATCCAATAGTAGTATCAGAGCCATCCTTGTTAGATCCAATCAAACAAGTACAAAGTTGCAGTATAGAACTGTTCTTATTCATAGCCAAAAATATTGCATCAATTTTTAGCATCGATCTTTAAAAACAAAAAATACTTTTGATTTTATATGATCCATGGATTTAAATTTTAGTTATTAAAATGATAAATTTATGATAATTTGAAATTTATATTTTTATGGTAGCTTGATGCTTAAATCAAATTTATGGTTAAGGGTGTTATGCATGCCTAATTTGATTAGGGTTTGTTTTCTTATTTGAATATGCTTGACATATGTTAAGTCATTTTATGCATCCTTATATAATTTTTTAGCATGATTATATGATTGTTATTATGACTTGCAAATGCATACCGAATTGATATGCATAGTATATTTTATGTAGTTGTAGTTAGGATGTGCCGAGATCAGTTCAAAGATCCTCTTAAAAATTATATTAGGTTGTAATGTCGGGATTCACTTTCAAATCAAATATCGAATTTATTTGATCAATTGGTGTCTAGAAAAGTATGAAAGGTGATTTTCTAACTAGGTCCATATGCTAGTCTGGCCAACTTTGTTGGTGTCTAAGAAAAGCTACGAGGAGCCTCCCACCTACTGACCTAGCCAATTTAATCTTATTGAATTTTGAACTTAGATTTATTAGTGATGTAGATACTACAAGGGCCTTCCTTCAAATTTGGTCAATAGAGTATGTTAAGATCTTAGTGAACTTGTTGTGCTATCATAAGACTTACTACAGAAATTGATATGATGTTGACCAAGTGCATATTGATGCTTATGGCATATTTGAATAGCGTTACTTTGTTGTGCTCCATAAGGACAGCATTATTTAAGTATGACCATATGATATTGAAGAGTTAACTAGAACACTGTAGTTTGTTGTGCTATTCACAAGACTATAAATAATCTAGAGGCAAGAGAGAAACATATTGAGAATTGTATGAGATACAATTGGTGAAGAGTTAAAATATCCACAATGTATGAACGCTTGTTGTGCTATCCACAATGTGTTTGTGAGGAATAGGGATCTCAACCCCACTTAGAAACATAAGGATGTTTCTCATTTTTCATACTTGAGGGCTATGAAATTCATTAAAATAGTGGGAGACATAATTAGACAAAAATTTTAATCTAGTTGTGTATGTCATCATGAGTTGTCTACTTATATTATGTTCTTGTCATTATAGATTAACTGCACATATGGCATCCTCACTATCACTTAGAGGCATACTAGATGCAAACAAATTGATCAGATCAAACTACGTGAACTGATTAAGAAATCTGAGAATTATTCTCACTCAAGAGAAATTTTCTACATACTGGTACACCTGCACCCGATACAATCGAGAAAGATACTTTTGAGGAGGAAAGGGTCATATATAAGATGAGGAAAGATGACAGTGTGACTATCAAATGTATTATGCTTGCCTCAATGAGCAATAAGCTTCAGAGATAGTATGAAGACATGGATGTTCCCTCTGTACTCTTTAATCTTAAGGAGTTATATGGGGAACAAAATCAAACTGCTAGATATGAGATATCTAAGCAGTTGTTTCGTGCCTGTAAAACTGAAAGAACGTCTGTGCAAACTCATATCCTAAAGATGATTTATTTTATTACTCATCTGGGATAATTGAGTTTTGCCACGGATCGTGAACTTAGCCAGAATTTGATTCTGTAGTCACTTCCCCACTCCTTCTCTTAGTTTATCATAAATTACCATATGAATAAACTAAACATCAGCTTGCCTGAGCTCTGAATATGCTGAAAATAGTAGAGAGCCATTTCAAAAGTGAAAAGGCTCTGATTCTTCTTATAGATAAGATCAACAAGAAGAAAGACAAGAAGGATTCCAAGAAAAAGTTGAAACCTAAGGCTGTCATCTCCAAGAAGAAGGTAAAGAAGGTCTCCGTCAAAGGTACTTGCTATCACTGTGGCAAGGAGGAGCACTGAAAGAGGAATTACAAGGAATACCTTGCAACTGTGAACAAGTAAATGTTGCTAAATATTTGTATATGATACAAACTAACTTATCATTAAGTACATTAATTTTAGAATCTTGAGTATTAGATATTGTCTATGGCTCACACATTTGCAAATCATTGTAGGGTCTACAGAAAATAAAGAGTCTGAATAAAGATGATTTCATGCTGTTCGACACTAGTTAAGAGTCCATTCAAGCTGAAGCTATAGGATTCAAAATTTTGAAGTTGTCTTTGAACAAACTTTTGGAATGAAAGACCTGTTATTATATTTCTAGTATTGTTAGAAATATTATTTCTATATCCTTGTTATTAGAACAAGGCTTTGAAATAAAAGCAAAGAATAATGGTTATTCTATATATTTTTCTAATGAGTTTGATGGAAATGTTTATATTGATAACAATCTTCTATTCCTATCACTTAATGATAATATACTTCATGTTGATAATGTGAAAAAAAGAAAGAGAGAGGATGTGAAGCCGACTTGATCATACAAATGAGTCAAGAATTAATAAGTTATATAAAGATAAATTTTTTTATCTTTATGATTTTGAATCATATGGAACTTGTGAATCTTATCTCATTAGTAAAATGACCAAGACTCCATTTACTAGACATGGAAAAAGGACGAGTGACATTTTGAACCTTGTACATGCTGATATTTGGGGTCTAATATCAACTCAAGCCAAAGGTAGTACTCTTACTTCATCACATTTGCTGATGATATGTCTAGGTTTGGATATGTATATTTAATAAAATATAAATTCAAAGTCTTTGACAAATTTAAAGAGTATCAAAGAATGGTTGAGAAACAAACTGGTAAAAGTATTATAGCTCTTCAATCTGATCGAGGAGAAGAATACTTGACTAGTGAGTTCTTCAATTATTTAAAACAAAATGGTATACTCTCTCAGTGGACACCTCCTTACACTTCACAATTAAATAAAATTATAAAAAGAAGAAATCGCACATTATTAGATATGGTGCGATCCATGATGAGTTTCACAGATCTTCTGATCTCCTTTTGGAGATATGCCCTCAAGGCCGTAGCATATGTTTTAAATAAAATGCCTTTCAAATTTATTTCTAGCACTCCATATGAGATATGGAAAGAAAAGAAACCCAGTCTTAAACATCTTAAGATTTGGGGTTGTCTGGCTTATGTGAAAAATATTGATGGACATAAGCTGAGTGCTAGATCAGTAAGATGCAAATTTATGGATTATCCCAAGAAAAGTATAGAATACTACTTCTACAATCTTACTTAATAAAAGGTGTTTGTTGGTAGGTATGCTATTTTTTTGAAAAAAAGTTTATCCAAGAAGGAGGCAGTGAGAGGTCTGTTGAACTTGAAGAAGTTCAAAACCTACAACCCATCCAAGATTCATCAACTGATTCTCAACCAGATATGCCCATTGTTGTGGCACAACCACTACACACCTCCTCTTTGAAGGCCAAGTAGAGCGCGTAATGTACCACTTAGGTATGGATTTGTCATTGAGAATGATGATATATTCCACATTATTGAGAATGATTATCCCATGATCTCTTCAGAAGCTGTCATGAGAAGTGACTCTGACAAATAGCTCAATACTTTGAAATCTGAAATAGACTTCATGTATATTAACCAAGTTTGGACTTTGGTTGATGCGCCTAAAGGTGTGATCCCAATAAGCTGCAAATGGGTCTTCAAGAGGAAGATTGGAGCAGATGGCCAGGTAGAGACCTATAAAGGCAGGCTGGTGGCAAAAGGTTTCAAATAAAAATAAGGTGTTGACTATGAAGAAACCTTTTCGTCGGTAGCCATGCTCAAGTCTATTTGGATTACGCTTGCTATTGCTGCATACCATGACTATAAGATCTAGCAGATGGATGTCAAGACTGTCTTTCTCAATAAAAACCTTGAGGAAGAAGTTTATATGACTCAGCCAGAGGGATTTGCTCTAGTGGGAGAGCAAATCAGGTATACAAGCTGAATAGATCCATTTATAGATTAAAACAAACATCGAGAAATTAGAATATCTATTTTGATGAGACGATCAAATCATTTGGTTTTATCAAAAATGTGAATGAACCTTGTGTGTATAAGAAGACTAACGAAAGTGCTATTATCTTCTTGGTCTTGTATGTGGACGATATACTGCTCATTGAGAATAATATCTCAATGTTGCAATCGGTCAAGATATGGCTATCACAAAATTTTTTCATGAAAGACTTGGGTGAAGCATCCTATATACTGGGTATAAAGATCTATGGGAATAGATCAAAAAAGATGCTCGGCTTATCCCAATCAAGGTACATAGATCTTGTGTTGAAGAGGTTCAACATGAAGGGAAGTAAAAGAGGTTATTTGCCCATGGGTCATGGCATACAACTCTCTAAGAAGATGTCTCCTAAGACACCTGAAGAGAGAAATAGAATGAGTTCTACTCCTTATGCTTCAGCTGTAGGATCAATAATGTGTGCTATGTATTAGGCCTGATGTGGCTTATACCTTGGGCATTGTATGCAAATTTCAGGCTGATCCCGAAGAAGATCATTGAAAAGCTGTAAAAAATATACTCAAGTACTTGAGAAGGACTAGAGATATTTTTCTTATACATGGTGGACCTGATTTAAAACTGAAAGGTGATACTGATTTTAGTTTTCAATTTGATCCAGATGATAGCAAATCCATATCTGAATATGTGTTCATGCTATATGGGGGGGCAATAAGTTGGAAGAGTTTCAAACAGCAAACTATTGCTGACTCAGTCACTGAGGTTGAGTATATTGTTACTAGTGAAGCTGCTAAGGAGATTGTCTGAATGAAGAAATTCATCTCAGAATTGGATATGGTTCCAAGAATTGAACAACCAGTGCCCTTTTATCGTGATAATACTGGGGCAGTTGCTCAAGTCAAAGAACCTAGGTCTCATCATAAATCCAAGCACAACCTAAGACGGTTTCACCTCATTTAGAAGATAGTTGAAAGACACGATGTGATCGTGGAGTGAGTTGATACTAAGAACAATATAGTAGACCTATTCACTAAGGTCCTGTCAGTGTAATAGTTTGATCGCCATCTTGATTGCATAGGCATCAAGTATAGGGGCGATTGGCTTTTAGTACAAGTGGGAGATTGAAAAAATAATGTCTGACAAACCAATCGTATATGGGATGCGATAGGATATTTTCTATAATTTATCTTCTAGACTCATGTAATTGACATTAATATCATTAATAAAATAGATATTTTTGATTCATTATATACTGTATCTTATTATTTTTAAGATAATAATGAATCCCATAGGTCTGGGCAATGATTTCAGGATCGTAATGAGATCATGTCAGTGAGACCTAAAATCTTGATAGCCATGATCTAAAATATTCTCAGTCATTGGTTCATTGAGTTAGGGATCAATGATACCAGTAAGACTGGCATGTCTTACGTATGCTTAGAAATAAAGATGGTTGATCTCATAACTACTTGTGTTGTGACACTAATATAAGGATGTGGGTGCTCATTAGAGAATGAGTTCACTGAATAGACCTATGAGAGAATATCTGATGGAGTCTTATTTACATGTCAGCTGATAGCTCTCTAGTGGGAGTTGTATAAGTGATCTTTTGATCTGAGATCATCATGGTACCTTGTGTACATGAATCCATATTTTGGTTCACTTCCTAACTTGGTTCTCTGATTCTTGTCTAGGGTATTCTGGATGTGGTGAAGTGTGCATGGAGGTTGTGAGTGATCAATAAGAGATCAGTCACTCCTAATAAAGAGAGCAAATATCCTATGTGATCTCATAAGTCGATAATTCTGGAAGTCTTCGACCAAAGCAAGATGATAATTAGAAAGAGATTTCTAATATATCATCAACTGAATCATCATCTTCTAATCCAGATATATATAGATAAGTAATTAGATACATATGTTTTCATGCCCACAGCTCATCTAGGATGTTGTTTGACTGAAGGATTGAATTACACGATAACTTGCTACTGAAGGATACTTTGACAATTTTTCATCAAAATTTTAAATCTTTCGGATAGTCGTGATATATTGCTAGATGTTAATCTTGACTTATGAACTCATCAAAATTAAAAGAGTTTAATTCAAAAATTAATTAGAAAGAGTCTTAGTTGATTGAGACTTAAGTTGACCTAATCTAATCGGATTAGAGTTACGTCAAGAGTCTATGTCCACTGCTGGCTAGATTTGAAACCCAATAGGTCACACACTTTGAAATTTAGTCTTGATCTAATTTAATTAGATTTTAATATAAATTTTAAGAGTTAATTTAATATGCTAGCACATTGTATTAACCCAAGTTCCTAAATTGGTTCAGTTCAAAGTATTTGAGCTAAACTAGACCAATTATCTTTGACCTAATGGGATTGGGTCCAATTTAATTAGGTTCTTATCTAACTTAGAATAATTTTAAATGTGGAAGGAGTCCTCTGTGCCCACCAGGTCTCACACCAAAATAATATTTCCACCCCTTCTTAATTAGCTTTGGAAGGTGAAGAGTCCTTCTTAATGAAGACTCTTATCTTATCTTATCACTTTGTTTTCTCAACCAGAACCTTTATGTTTTCATGCCAATTTATTATGAAAAATTTATGAGGCACAAAAAAGGAGTCCTTCTATGTGAAAGCTCTTCTATGCCAAAATAAATCATGGTGATTTATTTCATTGCATGAGAAGATGGAGCACCAAAAGTTGGTGCCCCTTGGTCCTTCCTCACATCCCTTCTTCACCTATTTATATGGGGCATCCCATATGAGCCAGGTGCTAGATTTTGATGAAAACAAGAGTTAATTGGTGTGTAAAAGAGAAAAAAAATATGAAAAAAGGTAAGAAAAAATTGAGAGGCAAAAGTTGTAAGAAGGGTGGTGAGAGAATTAGCAAGTGTTGCTAGTTAGTCCTAGGGTTTGATTTTTTCATATGTTGGAACCTAAAATCAAATCCTAAGTTGTGAGACTTCTGAAGAGTGTCTTCTTGACATGATTCTGGTGGCAAAATCAAAGATGGTCAAATTTTGATGTGATCATACTTTGAGTTCGAAGCTGGCAGTATTCTTGAGAAGATAAGGCTGTAGCTGTGCACCGGTTAGGAAGGACTTTGGCCAACTTCTGTGTGGATCATCATTGGAGGGCTTCTACTTTGGAGTCTCATAGACCATCATACCATATTATTTTTTGATGAAAGTATAAAATTCTATCTCTTTTCATGCTTTTTTTTATTTTGATCAACATCGACAAGGTGATTCTAGGATTTGAATTTCGGTTCGATAGTTTTAACTGTTAAAGTGATTGATATGTTTATTTTAAAAATTTTAAAATTTGATTTCTACTACGTGATTGGAACCCAACAGGTTCTCAATCAATTGTTTCTCTAAATAATTTTTAGTATTAAGTTTCACCCCAGATTTTATTTTGGTAGGCGATGGGCCTCTATTGAAAATCCCAATTGGGTCCAACCATTAACATAAACCAACTCAGTGATTCTAACTAATGAATGATTACATCCGAGTATAGCTTGACCAACCCAATCATTCATCAGATGTACAATAGAGTCATCATATGATGAATGATAATTTCATCATTCAGAGAAACATCAGACGGATGGCGCCTGCAATGTCAATCAGAAATAATGGACCCATTACCATTCACCTTAATGGGAGGCTATGATCTACTATTATCACCATAACTAGTTCATTTGATGGACCTAATAATTTAGAGGATTTGGTTAATTGAAAAGACTTGATCAATTATTCTTAATTCTCCTACTAACTTCACCAAGTCAGGTCAAAGAAGATTAAGCTTAATCTGATCCACCCAACCAGTTATAAATCCTCCCACTGACTTCACCAAGTCATGAAGAGAATTCAAGACTAATTGGTTAACCCGACAAGTCACAAATTCTTCCACTGACTTCATCAAGTCATGAAGAAGAATGCAGACAGTCATACTAAAGACACCTAAATTAATCATACTAATTTTCTAGCTAGCATGGGTCAACCTGAATCATTAAGCGATCTGATCAAAATATAATTCATCATGTTGGCCAAGTAAGTGAGATCGGTGGGAGTGATATGCCATTAACTCATCATAGATCTAATCTCTGTGAGTAGCTCCCAATTAATGACCACCAATCAAGACTATCAAACATACCTTAGATACTAACTGATTAATTAGTTTCAATTGGATCAACTTATAGACTTAGATTTGACTGCTGAGCTAAAATCAAGATCCATTAGATCTAATCAAAGACATGGACTTGATCAATTATAACTATTGTATTTAATCTAGAGCATCCTTGACCTAATTTAAATCTATTTTTGGTTAGTTTCGATCAACTACTCTTTTAGTCCATTAAATCTTTGATTCTAATCTTAGATCTAACCCAATTAAAAGGATTTGATCTAAGCTAACCCATGCTCCATATTTTATGCAATGTCATTAGATCTTAAATTTACAATTCTAGATCCAAAGATACATCTCATAATTCTCAATTAAGTGTAGCATTAACATAGGTTAAGATTTTTTAATTAAAATAATTTTAATTTGTAAACTTCTTTATAATTTGTAAAATTTTTTACAATTATTTTATGCATAAATATTTAGTTCTGAAAATTGAGTCAGCTCATCCCAAGCTAAGTTGGCGCCTCACAACAATGGGTTGATTAAGTTCCAAACTTAGTCGGCTCATTGAGATCAGCTATCACATTTATTTTCTACCTTTGTAAATAGGGTCAGCTTAGCAGGAAGCTAAACTGACTAATCATGGCACTGGGTCGACTCAAATCAAAATCGAGTTGACTCAGAGGTAGGAACAACAACACTTTATTTAATTTTTGGATCTAAATTATTTTGCATAAACTGAAATAAAATCAATAAAAAATTAATTTTAGATCTCATCTAAATTTATTTATGATTCTAAATTTTATTTTTTATGATTAAAATAATTTTAATCAATATAACTAGATATTACTACTTTTCGTACAATTCGTATCACATACAACAATCCTAGGGGTTTCAATTCTAAGATTTTGTAGGAAAGTAAATTTTATTTCTTTCATGGTTTATTTTCGTGAACAAACAGCACCCCTACATGCCATAAAAGATCCCCATGGAATGGGAGGAGAGAGTTCTAAAATTCTACTTTTTTCTATGATCGGACAGCCAAGAATGTTTAATCCGATTACTTGACTACTAGGCATCTAATCAAAATATATCATATATATATAAATTTAGATCTAATCTAAATTATATTAGATCTAATCATAATTTTAGATCACATCTAAATTAGATCAAAATATCATATGTAACATATAAAATCAGATTTTATCAAAGATCAGCACAAATTAGGACAACCTTTTCACTATAAGGGGTAAGCTCTACAGTAGGACAATCTTATTTTAGTTTGTGTGATCAACCATTAATTAAATTAAGATCAAAGATATCACATATCAGATCTAAATAAAATTAAATTTTAGATCTAATATATACATATAATATGTCATAAAGAACCTAGACTCTGATACCACTGTTGGAAAACGTAGGCGATTTCATGCATGTATTTCAAAAATTTTTAAATAAATTTCAGCAAAAAATAACTAAATTAATTTTATTAATCTAACATACATATGATCAAATTAATAAATTAATCTATTCTAGGATCTATGACATGATATGTGGGATATAAAATCTAAAAATCAGAAAATAAAATCTACATGCATACATGTGAGCAGTAGATCAAATATACCTCTAATCTGAGTTCAGAACTCGATACCTGAGTATAAGTTGATGATCGCTGTTACTGAGAGATATAGTAAAGAGATCCTTATTGATTGCTCATAGCTGCACAGCATGTTCGGCCTCTACGAAAAGTCCACTGAAGCCCCGATCTGATCGGTCTCCCCGAAAATGCTTGCTCGTGCGAATATCATGTTGTTGGCTGATTTAGATCCTTTCTTCAAATCTCTTGAACCTTTCAAGAGGTTGAAGAAAAACATCTGGAGGAGATGAAGAGGTGAAAAAAACATGAAGTGGAGATACTCTTCTATGTTCTTTTTCTCTCTTCTCAAAACCTTAGGAACAATCCCTAGGGTTTTTAGGTTTTGCTCACCCAAAGAGGAGAGGGCTCTCCTCTTTCTTTCATGCCAAGATGTCACACGCAAAACCCCTTCACTGTGGAGCACTCGTTCTGATCTCTCACTTGCATGCACAAAAGAAAAATCCTCTTTTATTTTGGCATCAAAGTGGATAGGGTTGAAGAGTCCAACAATGTTTGGACTCTTGCTTGTGTTGTCGCCCCTTCTCACAAATCCATGCAAAATAGTGTGATGCCCCTTCCTGCTTTTCTTTCTCATGTTAAATTAGATCTTAACTGATTTCCAATAGTGAAAAGCCCTCTCAAAATGTTGCACAAAGTAAGAGGAATCCAAGGTGTGGCGTGTAGGTGTTTGGGATGAAATCCAATCTCATCTAGATAAGGAATATCTTTGAAATCAAATTTCAAACATTTCTTTCATCAAAATCTATCCATCTTTGGTGTTGAGAAATGAGAGTGACATCAGAGTTTGGCATGAAGAAATATGGCATCCAAAAGTGATGGCACAAGGGAAGAAGAGTCCAATCTTTTATGGACTCTTGGTTACTTTATTTGACTCCAAACTAAATCACATTTGGTTAGGCCCAAATAGATAGATGAAATCTAATCTATTTAAGTTCATAAATATTTTATCAAATTTTGATTAAATTAAAATTGATAGAACCAAAGTTCTGATCAAATCAGAGATAATTCTTCCTTAGCGATTAAGTCATCTCATAACCTAATCGAGTCAAATCTAATTGAATCTAATTCAATTAGCTTTGATTTAATTCTCTTTGCTCAATCAAATTGAGCTAATTAATAATCTAATTACTAATTAATCTTTCATTAATTTACTAATACTTAGTGAATAATTTATCATAATTTTTGCTTAAGATTAACCATCAATCAAATTAACGATCAAACCCTTGAACGATTCTCAACCGTTGATCAGCTACTTAATCAGTCAGAAACTTTTTTTGAGTGTGATCCCATAGGTTCGAACCAAAGCCAATAGCATAAAAATAAATTTTTAAACTAATCGATGTAATTATCTAGCAATGGGATACGATGTCCGAATAGGTTGAATGATGGCGAAGCAACATTCAAGAATCTACTGACGTATAGTTATCGTATAATTCATCCCTTTGACCCTAATACTCAAGGTGACTTAGGATTTAACTATCAATCTTAGATTAGTTATCCATATTGTTGCTCCTTGAATTGATTTTGATGATTGTAAAATATTTGAAGAGATTACTAATGATTTTGCCTTGGAAAAAGATTTATTGTATTTCAGAGGCAAAATCATAATTTTATCAAGTTCTGATTTGAAAGCCTCAAGAGCAAAAATAAAAGATTTATGATCTATTGGAGATAATTTCGTACTTTTTAGATGGATATATTAAGAGAAATTCAAGTTTAAAGAATTAGGTCAACCCTTTAGGTCGACTTCTGTTAAAAGAGGCTGAACGTCACACCATTTCTGGCTGGCACACCCAAAGGGGACAACCCCATAAGTCAATCTCTATTGCTGTGTAAGTCAAAATTGCAGAATAGTCAGTTTTTATTCTGTACCACAAAGGTCAACCCCATGAGTCGACCCCTATGCAGAGGTTGAACCCATGAGTCGACCCCTTGTGATGGAAACTTCCCTAATGGCTAGTTTTCAGTTTTTTTTGGCAGCATTTAATGCTCTTTTAATGATCTCCAATGGCTCTATTTTTAGCTCAGATTTATCTCTAGCATCCATTGAAGATAAAAAGACACTTAAAAGAGGAAGAAAAGTAAGGTTTTTCAAGCATTCATTTCAGTCCTAAGAAAAAAAACCTCTTCAAGCAAAAAAAGTTTTCAATTTAAGTTTACCAATCCGTTAAAAGCTCATTCAAGTCTTCAACTACCTCGAGAAAAATCAGAAAAGCTTTCTTCATATTGTGTAAAGTGTATTTAAAGTTTTATTTGCTCATTAAAGATAAATTTGTATTTTCGTGTGATTAACTCATATACTCTGTTTTGTCTTATTTTTTAGTTTTGAAAGGATTCTAAAACTTAGAAAGATTGGTCCGAATCTTGAATCAGATTGTATTAGATTGGCTTGTACCCAAGAACAAGTATTCTAGCTTGAGATAGCTAGAGTCGGAGGTACCGATATTGTATTCTTGTTGAATACGGTTTAGTGGATTTGAATTTCTAAGTAAGAGCTTGGGGAGTAGATGTAGGTGTAAGGTTAACACCGAACCACTATAAATCTTGATTGTTTGTGACGTGCTTACTTGCTCTCTTTTTAAATTTATTTACTTTCTTGCATCTTATTGCTACACTTTGCTTAAATCATCCACTACATATAACTTGCTTAGTATTACTTAATCCTTATGGTTCTAAATTAACTTTAAAATTTTAAAAACTCAATTCACCCCCCTTCTTGGGTTGCATAACTGAGTAATAAGTGGTATCAGAGCTCGATGCTCTAGCCCTTTTTTATTTAACCATCAAAGAACCAAAGATCTATGGCAACTCAAGTTGGTGCTTCACTAGCCGAGGGGCAGTCCACAAACTGACCTTCACTTTTTAATGGGTCAAACTACACCTATTGGAAAGCTCGCATAAAAATCTTTATCCAAGCACTTGACTATGATATGTGGACTATCATAGTTAATGGACCACACACACCCACTAAGATAATTGATGGTATAGAATTAACCAAATCCAATAGAGAATGGGATGAGATTGACAAGAAAATGGCTCAACTCAATGCCAAAGCCATGAATATTTTATATTGTGCTTTAGATGCTAATAAATTTAATCATATTTCAACATACATGTCCGCTAAGAAAATATGGGATAGATTAGAAGTAACGCATGAAGGCACTAATCAAGTTAAGGAATCAAAAATTAACATGCTTGTGCACAAATATGAACTCTTTAAAATAGAGCATGATAAATTAATAACTGAAATATTTACTCATTTTATAGATATTATTAATGATCTAAAAAGTCTTGATAAGACTTATTCTAACTGTGATCTTGTGAGAAAGATTTTTAAATCTTTATCAAGAACTTGGGAAGCTAAAGTGACCACAATCTAAAAAATCAAAGATCTGAATGTTTTACCCTTGGAGGAGTTTTTAAGATCTCTAATGACACACGAGCTAAGCATAAAACAATATCAAGAAAAAGATGTCAAGAAGAAGATGACAATCATCGTCAAGTCCACTACTCAACTCGATGAGGAATCTGAAGAAATAGAAAATGAAGAGCAAGATGAAGAAATGACCCTCATCACTAGAAAATTTAAAAGATTTTTGAAGAAAAGAAAATAAGAGATGAGAAAGAGGCCACCTATAAAAAGAGAGCATAGTAAGGAGAAGGATAAGGAGCAATCTCTTATTTATTATGAACGTAAGAAGTCGAGGCACTTTAGATCCGAATGTTCATAACTTAAGAAGGGCCCCAAGAAGTACAAGAAAAAGGCTATGGTGGCTACATGGAGTGATAGTGATGAGTCAAGCTCCGAAGAAGAAGAGTCTCATGAACAAACTAACTTGTGCCTTATGACACATAAAAATAAGGTAAATACTGAAACTCCTAATGACTTTACTTTTGAAGAACTTCAAGAAGCATTTTATGATCTAGTTGATGATCTAAAGAAGTTAGAGGTAAAGAACAAGAAATTAAAATCAAAGAATCAATCTTTACTAAAAAAAAATGAGATTATTTCAAATGAAAAATTGATCTTAACACAAGAAAATTGAAACTTAAAAAATAAAATTGCTAAGTTAAAATCTATAATAGAAAAATTCACTCTAAGTTCAAAAAAACTTCAAATGATTCTTGATAATCAAAAGACCGTTTATGATAAAGCCGGTCTTGGCTACAACCCTTTAAAGAAATAAAAATTTCTAAAAAATATCTATGTGAACTCATTAAGCAATAAGTTTTCAAATATTACTTGCTTTGAATGTGGTAAAGAATGACACAAATCCTATGCATGTTTCTCTAACAAATCTGAAAATTCTAATGTAAAGAAAATATGGGTTCCAAAAGGAACCATTGTGACTAACCGAAAAGGACTCAAAAAAATTTAGGTACCTAAAGTTAAAACTTGACTTTTGTATGTAGGTGTATCTTGCATCCCAAGAAATAAATCAGAAATGGTATCTTGATAGTGGGTGCTCAAGACACATGATCGGTGATGAATTCCAATTCATCATACTTGATGCAAAAGATGGAGGGATGGTCACCTTTGGAGACTGTTGGTGCAAAAATCTGCTTGCGCCGGAGAAGCTAGAGTCGGGGAAGTCGCGGTCGCCGCCGGGACCTGCAAAGGAAGTCTAAACCGGAGGTGGGGTTGCTCCGGCAAAACCCTCCGACGCTCAAGTCAGTTCTCTGCCTCAACAAGAATGGAGTGCTCGAACGGAGAATTTAGCAGAGTTTTGAAATAAGAAATGAGCTTATAGAATAACGTATCTGGGTCCCCTTTTTATAGGCGGAGGAGGTAACGGATTGATGGCGACGTTTGTAACCGTCTGGTAGTGGGCCGCTCATAGTCAGGAGGAATCTACTGCGAAGAGTAGTGGAGTAGACCCATGGCCATCACTGGGGCGTGCCACGTGGAATCTGCCACGGGAAGTGGGGCACGGATGCTGTCGCATCTTGCCAGCAGATGGGAGAATCGTGCGATATCCATTGCAGGAGGTGGAGCAGGATCGCGGCCGTTTATCGTGGCCTGTCAGGTAGTAATGGAGCCGCGTGGGCATGGGATCCGTCACAGGGAGTGGAGCAGTGTTGCGACTGTTACTGCGGCTTGTCAGGGAGTGATGGAGCTGCGCAGAGTCCGGCACAGGAAGTGGAGCAGGATCGTGGCCGTGATTGTGGCCCGGGAGTGTAGATCTACTGGCTGAAGCTCGGCAGCGGTCGGAGTCCGGCTCCCATAGGAGTCCGGACGGAGTCTGCTTGCGGTTGACGTTGTCGGCGGAGTCCGGCTCTCGTAGGAGTCCGGACGAAGGCTGCTTGCAGCTGTTGAAATTGAGGATGAAGCCCGGCTCCCGTAGGAGTCCGGGCAGAATTTCCCTGCAATTAAAGTCAAAGGAGAGGTCCGGCTCCCGTAGGAGTCCGGACGGGGGCTTACCAGCGATCGGAGTTGAGGATGGAGCCCGGCTCCCGTAGGAGTCCGGGCGGAGTCCGCTTGCGGTTGACGTTGTCGGCGGAGTCCGACTCCTGTAGGAGTCCGGACGAAGGCTGCTTGCAGCTGTTGGAATTGAGGATGAAGCCCGGCTCCCGTAGGAGTCCGGGCGGAGTTTCCCTATAATTAAAGTCAAAGGAGAGGTCCGGCTCCCGTAGGAGTCCGGACGGGGGCTTACCAGCGATCGGAGTTGAGGATGGAGCCCGGCTCCCGTAGGAGCCCGGGCGGAGACTTCTTTTGAGGTTGAGACTTCCTTTGAGGTCGGCCTTGTTGGCGGAGCTGTTGATTCTGTAGAGGACTTCGGCTGGGGGGATTTTATACCCAACAGAGACAATCACAAAGGAAAGATCATCGGTATAGATAACATTAGTATCACTCCCTCTAAGTATATTAAAAATAATTTATTAGTAGATGGTTTAAAATATAATCTATTAAGCATTAGTCAATTTTGTGACAAAGGGTATAAAGTTATTTTTGAATCTTCATTATGCATAACAACTAGTCCCAATGATGAAAGTATTAAATTTATTGGGTATAGACATGATAATATTTATATGGTAGATTTGAATGATCTTTCCAAGATAAACATGCAATGTCTAGTAGCCTTGAATGCCAAAATTAATGAGACTAATTGACTTTGGCACCGTAGGCTTGCACATATTAGCATGCATTCACTTTCAAAACTTATTAAAAAGGAATTGGTTATCGATTTACCAAAATTAAATTTTAAAAAGGATAGAATTTATGATGCATGCCAACTGGGTAAACAAACAAAAGTCTCATTCAAATCTAAAAATATTGTTTCAACTTCTATGCCATTAAAATTATTGCACATGGATTTATTTGGACCCACTAGAACTACTAGTTTAGATGAAAAATATTTTGATTTTATAATTATTGATGATTTTTCTCATTTTACATGAGTTTTTTTTTTGGCACATAAGGATGAAACTTTTCATGTGTTCTCAAAATTTTATTGAAGAGTTACTAATAAAACAGATTTCTCAATTCAAAATATTCGAAGTGATCATGGAATCGAATTTAAAAATCAAGATTTTGAAAAGTTTTATGATGAAAAAAGTATTGACCACAACTTTTCAGTACCTAGGATACTCCAACAAAATGGGATAGTAGAAAAAAAAAATAGAATCCTTGAAGAAATGATCCGTATCATATTATGTGAAAGCAACCTCCCAAGATACTTTTGGGCAGAAGCAATTAACATGGTATGCTACATTTTAAATCGTGATTTAATTAGACCAATTCTAAAGAAAACACCCTATAAGCTTTGAAAAGGAAGAAAACCAAACATTGTATTTTGTCATATTTTTGGTTGCTGATGTTTTATTTTGAACAATGGTAAAGAGAGATTAAAAAAATTTGATGCAAAATTTGATGAAGCTATTTTTCTTGGTTACTCCTCTTTGCGCAAAGCTTATAGAGTTTTCAACAAAAGAACTTTATTATTTTTGATGAGACTAATGATCTTCCTTCAAGAAAGTATGAAGGTATTGATGATGTAGATCCTCTTATAGAAGGGATGAAGGAGCTCACCCTAAAAGACTCAACCATTCAAAATGAAGAAGAACATAAAAAACAAACAAGATGATGAAGGCCTACAACAAGAACAATCTCAAGGTACTAATGATCTACCCAAAGAATGGAGGTATGATCACAATCATCCCAAAGAACTAATCATTGGTGATCCTACACATAGAGTAAGAACTTGTTCTTCACTTAGAGATGCATACAATTATTTTGCATTTGTTTCTCAATTTGAACCTAAAATCATAGATAAAATTAAAAAAAGATTATAATTAGATAAATGTAATGCAAGAGAAACTTAATCAATTCGAAAGAAATAATGTATGGACTTTAGTATCGAGACCTAAAAATTATTCTGTAATTGGCACAAAATGAGTATATAAGAATAAATTGGATGAATATAAAAATATTATTATAAATAAAGTAAGATTATTTGCAAAGGATTATAATCAAAAAGAAAAAATTGATTTTGATGAGATCTTTGCACCTGTTGATAGATTAGAAGCAATTAGGCTTTTACTTACATATGCATGCTTTATGAACTTTAAGTTATTTCAAATGGATGTCCAAAGTGCTTTTCTAAATGATTATATTGCTGAAGTAGTATATGTAGAACAACTCTTCAATTTTAAAAATCATGCTTTTTCTAATCATATTTTCAAATTAAACAAAGCTTTGTATAGTTTAAAACAAGAATATAGGACTTGGTATGAAAGGTTAAGCAAATTCTTGCTTAATAATAGTTTTTCAAGAGAAAATGTAGATAAAACTCTTTTCAATAAAAGAAATCATGATGATATCTTACTTGTACAAATATACGTTGATAACATTATATTTGGGTCTACAAATAAAACTCTTTGTCAAGATTTTGCTAAGCTCATATAGGGGGAGTTTGAGATGAGCATGATGGGAGAATTTACATTCTTCCTCAGACTCCAAATCAAACAAACAAAGAAAAAGATCTCCATCACCTAAAGCAACTACACAAGAAAACTACTCAAAAGATTTGGAATGAAGAGCTCTAAAGCAATTGGTACACCCATGAGCCCATCATGTAAGCTTGATAAGGATTAAAGAGGTAAAAATATAGACTCAAAACTTTATAGAGGTATGATTGGTTCTTTATCGTATTTAACTGCTAGTAGACTAGATATTATGTTTAGTGTTTGTCTATGTACTCACTTTTAATCAAATCCAAAAGAATCATACTTAAATGCAGTTAAAAAAATTCTTAAATATTTAAAAGATATACAAACTCTAGAATTATGTTATTTTGAGGACTCATCAATTGACTTAATAGGATATTCAGATACTAATTTTGTTGGATATAAATTAGATAGAAAAAGTACTAGTGAAACTTGCCAATTTCTTAAAGTTAACTTAATCTCTTGGTTTAGCAAGAAGCAAAATTTAGTAGCACTGTCTACGATTGAGACTGAATACATTGCAGTCAGAAGTTGCTGTACTCAAATCCTTTAGTTAAGCAAAAACTTGAGGACTTTGGCATCAAACTCAATGAAACTTCCATAAGATGTGATAACACTAGTGCTATTAATCTAACTAAAAATCTAATTCAACATTCTAGATCAAAATATATTGAAATTAGACATCATTTCATAAGAGAACATATCCAAAATAAAGATATAATTCTTGATTATATATGTACTGAAAAATAATTGGCTGATATCTTTACCAAAGCCTTAAGTGAAGATAGATTTTGTGAAATTAGGAGAGAATTAGGAATCTTTGATCCTTCAGCTTGAGTATCTTTCTAATTCTAAGTTTAATTTGCCAAAAATTTATTGAACCAATTTATTTTTGAGCTAAATTCACATCTCTCCTTTCTTAAAAGCTCAAAACTATCCTTCAAATGATCAATCTCTCAAATAGACACCCTTCCTTCAAGTTTCAAGCTTTTTCAAAATTTTTCCATCATTTTTTTTTTATTTTTTCTTGCCATGAGTCGACCCCCAGGGTCGATCGTAGAGTAAACTTGTATTTTTTTATTAAAATCCATCTGCCTCTATTTTATTGAGATTTCTTCGATTGAAAAAGAGCCGACCCCTTTGCCGTTCGTCTTCCCTATTCCACCGAACAAGATCACCTCCCTCTCCACTCTCATCTCAAAATCTCTCTTCCTATCAGATTTTTTCCTTTAAATCACCCCTTTAGCATTTAAATCTCTCTTCTCTTTCTTCTTCATTGGGGCAGTTCGAGGTTACCCTAGCTTCAAACCCTCTTTTTCAAACCGAACGTCTATCTCTCCAAAATATTTACTTTTTCTTAAAATTCCTTCCACTCTACCCCTCATCAAATCTCCCAGGCTATTTGCAAGTCTCTCATGTCCAAAATGGCTCCCAAATCAAAGCTACCGTAGAGAAAAAAATTTGTTCGAGGGTTAGAGGAAGATGTGCGCAGAAAAAGAATGGCAGCCGAGCCCTCTTCTACTCCAACCCCTACTCCAGGTTCTGCTCCAGCTTCTACATAGTCCCCACTCAGCCAAAACAAGGTACCTCTCTCCAATCGAAAAGTGAAATCCAGAAAGAATATAGACTTTAAGTTTTTTGAAAAAGAAGGGTTCTATATTAGATCAAAGATTAAAAATCAAGGATGGAAGTTTTACTATTTATTAAAAGAAAATACTTATATTGATTTGGTCATAGAATTCTACTTAAATTTGAGTTACTGCAATGAAACAATAAAATCTTTGGTGAAAGGGATTAACATAGTTCTTGATCCATTGCATTTGGGACAAATCTTACACTTGCCTTGTGAAGGCTATACTCATATGGAGCTCCCAATCAAAGAAGAAAGATTAAGTGCTATCTTAGGGAGGGCATTTACTGAAAACTTGAATAAATTAGAAGCAAAAATTTTTATGATTGAGATGAGACTTTTACATCACATGATAATCAAACTGTTTGTCCGTAAGAGTGGTAGACATGACCTCTTATCTGGTAGGAACATATGCATCATGTACCATGTGATCATCGAGATCCCCCTGAACCTTCCTACTGTGATGTTTGAGGCCATGAGAGAAACTCTAAATAGGTTTAAGGCTCACATACCTTATGGTATGGCACTCACCCTGATCTTTAGAAGGTTTGGAGTCTGTTTTGAGGGGGAGGCAGTCATCAAGTTATCACACTCTGACACCATCAACCGCTACACACTGCACTGCATGGGTTTCTCAAAGACTGATGGTGGTTGGTCGAAGGGTGTTGAGGAGAGAGCAAAGGAGGAAGGACCATCTTCACCTCCTCGTGATCACAGGATATCTCTTGATTTTCAGTTCATGTCTGATCACGAGATTGATCCCTTAGAGTCTGTGAGGAGGTATGTTTCTGTACCACAGTCTGAGAGCAAAGTAGATCCTTCAAAGGTCAGACTTGTAGATGATTAGATTGAGTTGATGTCCCAGCGTATTGCTTCCATTTTATCTTAGTAGTTTGCCACCTCAGGCTTTGCTCAGAAGATGATATCTCAGGCTGTTTCAAACCAGACCTTGATCCCTCATATCTCTACTATCTTTCAGATGCTTACAGCTCAGTCCGTACAACTTGAGGAGCTTGAGGGATGTGTTCTAAGACTGACAGACAAAGTTCTAGATTTACAGAGGTAGGTATTAGCCTTAGCCCATCCCCAATCACATGAGGACATCATGGAGGTCTCCCACCTATTTGCAGAGGTGGCTAGGCTTCGAGGAGTTTTGCAGAGTAGATTTGATTTTTTAAGGAGAGAGATCAGGGGCTCCACTGAGACTGTCTTTATTCAGATTGGTGCCTTGATGCAGTCCATGATGAGAGCTGTGGAACAATTGGACACCATCAAACTTTCTCTCCTAGCACAGTCCATAGCTTCCCAGGCTATAGGATTTTCTGGCCCTTCTGCTCATGCCGGTACTTCTACCTGTGGCTGAGGTAGACGAGAGCGAGGACGGGCTTGTGGCTTTGATCCTGAGTCTCCTCATCATATCTCTGACTCTTCTAATGCCTCTAGCCTAGACATCTATTAGATCTAGCATAGTTAGTCTTTTATGTCTAGGTTCTAGCTTATAGCCTTTGTAATTGTCGGTTGATTGATTCATGGATAGTTATTTTTTTTTGTTATCCATAATTTTTGTATGGCCTATGTACTTTGACTTGACTCGTATGTATTGTGACACACATGTCATATTTTGGATATATATATATATATATATATATATATATATATATGCTTTTATCTTATATGAATATCTTTGGATTGTTTTTTTTATGGTCTCAATTGAAATGTCTTAATTTTGTGATATGAATGCTTATTATGAATGGCAATATCTTCTATATGAGCAAATTGAAATACCCTTTATGATTGCTATAGTGAGGGGGAATCTCATTCATTTTTTTCTTAAAAAGTTGAAGAAATGATCTTAATTGATGTTGTCAAAAAAAGAGAGTAAAAAAATAAAATCGAGCAATATACAAAATTATTTAAAATCGAGCAATAAGTAAAATTATCAAAGCAAATTTGTCAAAAAAAAAAATTTATAAGCTATCTTAAAACTAATCTTCAAACTACTCATGATGCTTACTATTCAAATAATTGACAATAATGTTTAAGTGATGCATCTTCATAAATTTAAAATTCTTAATCAATGCTTTATATATGTTATATGTTATATTTTGCTTTTGCTCAAACATTTTGTCATCATCAAAAAGGGGAAGATTGTTGCTTCTTGAATTGATTTTGATGATTACAAAATATTTGAGGAGATTACTAATGATTTTAATTTGAAAAAAGATTTATTATATTTCAAGAGCAAAATCATAATTTTATCAAGCTCTGATTCGAAAGTCTCAAGAGCAAGAACAGAAGATTTGTGATCTATTGGACGTAATTTCATATTTTTTGATGGATATGTTGAGAGAAATTCAAGTTTAAAGAATTGGATCAACCCCCTAGGTTGACTTTTGTCAAAAGGGACTGAACGGCATGCCATTTCTGGCTAGCACATCCAAAAGAGATGATCCCATGAGTTGACCTCTATTACTGTCCAAGCCAAAGTTGCAGAACAGTCAATTTTTATTTTGTACCATAGAGGTCGATCCCATGAGTCGACCCCTGTGCAGAGGTCGATCCCATGAGTCGACCCCCTGTGACGGAAACTTCCGTAACGACTAGTTTTTAACTCTTTTTGACAGTATTTAATGCTCTTTTAATGATCTCCAATGGCTCTATTTTCAGTCTAGATTTATCTCTAGCATCCATTGAAGATAAAAAGGCACTTAAAGGAGAAAAAAATAAGATTTTTAAGCATTCATTTCAGCCATAAGCAAAAAGATCTCTTCAAGCAAAAGAAGCTTTCAATTCAAGTTCACCAACCCTTCAAGAGCTTATTTAAGTCTTCAACCACCTTGAGAAAAATCAGAAAAGCTTCCTTCGTGTTGTGTAAAGTGTATTTAAAATTTTATTTGCTCATTAAAGGAGCTAAATTTATATTTTCATGTGATTAACTCATATACTCTGTTTTGTCTTATTTTTTAGTTTTGGAATGATTTCAAAATTTGAAAAAGTTGGTTCGAACCTTGAATCGGATTGTATTGGATTAGCTTGTACCCAAAAATAAGTGTTCTAGCTTGAAATAGCTAGAGTCGGAGGTACCGATATTGTATTCTTATTGAATATGGTTTAGTAAATTTGAATTCCCAAGTAAGAGCTTGGGGAGTGGATGTAGGTACAAGGTTGGTACCGAACCACTATAAATCTTGATTGTTTATGGCGTGCTTACTTACTCTCTTCCTAAATTTATTTACTTTCTTGCATTCTTATATCTTATTGCTACACCTTGCTTAAATCACTCACTACATATAACTTACTTAGTATTACTTAAATCCTTGTGGTTCTAAATTAACTTTAAAATTTTAAAAACCCAATTCACCCCCCCTTCTTGGGTTGCATAGCTAGGCAACACACATTGTGTTTCAATCTTTCAAATCCATCACATGGATTATCCAGCAGGTTTAGGTTTTACTAAATGAAATATACTGATGCATTAACTCCTACTTATTCGGAGGGGTCAATCCCTTTTTGACTCACACATCGACTTAACAAGTACTTGACTGTACCTAAAAATTTTTCATCACTAAATTAAAATTTTAGATAGTCTAGCACCAAAATACAGTGAATTGCTTGCAAGTCACCGTGGTGATCTCAGGTTGGAGGGACACTTATATCCATGTCCTTCGTGAGCTACTCTTGACAGCAGAATGCTCCGTAGTTGGTTACGTTCAATAAGATATACTCCTACATCTTACTTGCATGCCATAGTAGTGTCTCCACACTACTTGATTATGAGGACAACCAACGCATATGGCACACAATGACCTATACTTGATAATCACTATCATCTTAATAATAATGTATTGTTTGGTCGTGAACCAGTTTAAGGATTATACAATAAATTCTCTTTAATCAATTAAAATAGTCCTAAGAACTTCATCACAACATAAGAGTTTAATTAAAAGATATAACCTTGTGATAAGAAAGATCAAATAATTTTTATTATTGATCAATTCATATATATTTATAATTAGCATAATCGTCAAATGATTAACTTTAGAACATAATTCCCAATAGAATCCTCAAGGATCAAAGGATTGAATTATATTCAATTAAAAAAATATGGTGAAAGAATAAGAATTTTAAAATTTTGAAAATATAAAAGAAACAAGTCGATAGAGATAAAATTTTAGAAAAATCAAGTAGAAGAAGTACCTTAGGGTTTTTGAATCCTATATCAAACGGGTAAAATGCTATATGCTGGCTTCTATATCAAACAGGTTGCAGAGCTAGCATGAGCACATGCCCACTACCCGTGCCATGATCACTCATCTACAAAGTTGTACGGTGAGCAGAGCTGGATCACACACTTTGAATTATCTAAGCAGTTATTCAATATGAAGATAAACGAGGGGCAATCTATCCATGATCATTGTATGACAATGATCAAGGATCTTGAGGAGCTTGAGAAGCTCGAGCTTACAATGCAGAGGGAGTTAAAGGTAGATTTGATCCTCTAATCCCTGACTAGTTCATTTAGGTAGTTTATCATAAACTACCATATGAATAAATTGGATTGTAATTTATCCAAGTTGGTCAAACATTCTAGTCATTACTGAGGGTACCTTGAAAAGTTCAAGGGGTTTTGTTCTTGCTGTTGAGCGAACATCTTCCAAGAAAAAGTCTCCAGAAAAAAAAAAGAATAAGCCAACAAAAAAACAAAAGAAGGAGAGCAAACCTAAGAAAGACACTCTGAAGAATGCTGTGGAGAAGAAAGTGTTTCCACTACAACTCCAATGGCCATTGGAGGGGAAACTGTCCATCTTACCTAGAGAGCCAAAAGATGAAAGAAGATGAACAACCTTCTGAAGGTATGCTCGTAATAGAATCTAACCTAATGATTTCTTCTACTTCTGGTTGGATGCTAGACTCTGATTTGAGTGCACACATATGTACTTCAATGTAGAGTCTAATAGAAAGTAAGAGATTAAGGTAAGGTGATATGATCCTTCAGGTCGGCAATGGAGCAAAAGTTGCTATAGAAACTATTGAAACCTATCCTTTTTGATTACTGTCAGACTTTAGATTAGATTTAAAAGACTATTATTTTATTTCTGTAGCTAGCCAAAATTTGATTTCAATCTCTGTACTAACATAGGATGGATTTGTTTTTCAATTTAATAAAGACTATTATTCTATTTATTTATAAAATAAATTGGTTACATCTGATCTTTTGATTGACAGTCTTTATCACTTGCATGTTGATGCTAATGTAAACCTAAATGAGCAAGTAGTGAGTGTCGTAGGCTAAAAGAGACCCAGAGATGTGTTTAACCAAAAGTACTTGTGGCACCATAAACTTGGCCATATTGGAGAGGACATGATAAATAGATTGAAAAAGATGGAATCCTTAACTTTGTTAAATCTAAGTCAATTCCGACCTATGAATCATGCCTTCGAGAAAATATGGATAGGTTACCCTTTGTGGGACAAGGAGAAAGGGCCACTGAGTTACTAGCTCTGGTATACACCGATGTGTGTAGCTCATTTGATGTGTATGTCAGAGGTAGTTTTAGCTACTTCATTATCTTTACTAATAATCTATCATGGTACGGATATGTGTTTCTCATGAAACATAAGTCTAAAGCCTTTGAAAGGTTTGGAGAATTTAGGCATAAGGTAGAGAAGCAAACAGGTAAATCCATCAAAGTCCTTCGATTTGATCGAGGAGGAAAATACCTAAGTGCTGAATTTCTAAGATATCTTAAGGAGAACGGCATAGTCTCTCAATGGACTCCTCTTGGCATGCCTCAACTCTATAGGATATCCAAAAAAAGAAATAGGATCCTATTGGATATGGTCTGATCTATGATGAGCTTCACTAATTTATCCTTATTTCTTTGGGGATACACCTTGCTTACCACAATGTATATTCTAAATAGGATTTCTTCTAAATCTATTCCTACCATACCATATAAGATATGGCATGATAAGAAACGAATTCTAAGTTACCTAAAAGCTTGGAGATGTCCAGCCTATGTCAAGAGATAGAAAGCTGACAAGTTAGAGAATAGATCGATTGTAGCTTGGTTTATAAAATATCCTAAGAAATCCATGGGGTACTGCTTTTACTCTCCACATGACCACAGTGTGATTATGAGTTGCAATGCCACATTCATAGAAAACAGTTTATCTAGGATGGTGGTAGTGAAGGTTAATTGAGCTCGACGAGAATATCTTTAAAGAGCAACGAGTTATAGATCCTCAGAAATCCATCGGGACCTGCAAAGGAAGTCTAAACCGGAGGTGGGGTTGCTCCGGCAAGACCCTCCGACGCTCAAGTCAGTTCTCTGCCTCAACAAGAATGGAGTGCTCGAACGGAGAATTTAGCAGAGTTTCGAAATAAGAAATGAGCTTATAGAATAACGTATCTGGGTCCCCCTTTTTATAGGCGGAGGAGGTAACGGATTGATGGCCACGTTTGTAACCGTCTGGTAGTGAGCCGCTCATAGTCAGGAGGAATCTACTGCGAAGAGTAGTGGAGTAGACCCGTGGCCATCACTGGGGCGTGCCACGTGGAATCTGCCGCGGGAAGTGGGGCGCGGATGCTGTCGCATCTTGCCAGCGGATGGGAGAATTGTGCGATATCCGTTGCAGGAGGTGGAGCAGGATCGCGGCCGTTTATCGTGGCCTGTCAGGTAGTAATGGAGCCGCGTGGGCGTGGGATCCGTCACAGGGAGTGGAGCAGTGTTGCGACCGTTACTGTGGCTTGTCAGGGAGTGATGGAGCTGCGCGGAGTCCGCCACAGGAAGTGGAGCAGGATCATGGCCGTGATTGTGGCTCGGAGTGCAGATCTGCTGGCTGAAGCTCGGCAGTGGTCGGAGTCTGGCTCCCGTAGGAGTCCGGACGGAGTCTGCCTGCGGTTGACGTTGTCGGCGGAGTTCGGCTCCCGTAGGAGTCCGGACGAAGGCTGCTTGCAGCTGTTGGAATTGAGGACGAAGCCCGGCTCCCGTAGGAGTCCGGGCAGAATTTCCCTGCAATTAAAGTCAAAGGAGAGGTCCGGCTCTCGTAGGAGTCCGGATGGGGGCGTACCAGCGATCGGAGTTGAGGATGGAGCCCGGCTCCCGTAGGAGCCCGGGTGGAGACTTCTTTTGAGGTTGAGACTTCCTTTGAGGTCGGCCTTGTTGGCGGAGCCATTGATTCTGCGGAGGACTTCGGTTGGGGAGATTTTATACCCAACACCAGTCCTCCTACTTTCGAGTTTGAATTTCGAACGAAGGAAGTACAGAGAGATGGACACGCCGAAGCCGTCCCTTCGAATCCTGTGCACCGCCGCCCCTAGATATTTTGGCATTTAATGTGCGCACGTCAGAGCCTGCTTTCCGGTGAAGGTGACCTGAGGAGTCTTTTCGAAACCCCCACCGGAGCGCGATCCCAAGCGTCGTGCCACGGGAATTTATGAACGGTCAACCCTTGATAGCGATGAGGGGGACATGCGCGACACGTGGCACGCACCAGTTGGCCCAGGAACACCCGCCGCCATAACTGCGCTAGGATCCGTCGGCTATTTAAACCCCTAATCTTCCTTCATGGCTTCATCCTGCTGATAAGGCGGTGCCTTTCTTTCGCCTGAGAGCCTTGCTCCTTAGCTGCTTCCCTTGCACCAGTCCTCGTCTTCTTCAGCCCCCCAATTCCTCTCTGAGGGTTCCCACGCCATGTCCTCTACCTCGGAGGCCATTCTGGAAAGGATGTCTAGGGCTTGGGGGAAGGCGAGGAGGAGAACGACGGTCGGTGAGAATCTCCATCGTTTCAAAGGGGGCTCAAGGAAGAATTCATTCAACAACAGGGGTCTAATAACGGGGGCCGTCGGTGAAGTTATTCTGCCTGAGAATTTCAGAGTAGCAAGGTGGGGTGATACCGGTCAAGAGGGCAGAGCTGTCGTCATAAGCTATGGCGGGATCCTTGATGCCGTCGGGCCGAGGGACCAGAGGCGGTCGGCGTCGACGGTGGGGCAGTGGAACTTGTTGCGGGGACGGTGGAAGTAGCGCATGCCGACCTTGCCGGAGCATTTTGGGTGGCAGCTTTCGCGGAGCATTCGGAGATGGAGCATATCTCTGGCATCACCACTGCTTCCAAGGTGACTCCGGCTCTTCTTGAAATAGGTCTTCGTCACTGCCGCTGTTGCCCTTACCGCCCCCGGGGATCTATCCCACCCTTTTCCCCCTAGGGTTGGGATTTCGGAGATAGAGCGAAGCGAGGTGGGGCGAGAGCTGTTACACGCACTGGAGAACGCGGCTGAGAAGGACAGAGACGGGAAGAGGAGTTTGCAGCTCGGAGCGGCCTCCGGTTCATCCTTCCCGAACCGTGTTCGCGAGGCTTGCGATGATGTGTATCTCTTTCTTTTTTTTTTCTTGACCCACCGGGTCTTGTAACGTATATCTCGTTGAATGAGAAGAAGATTTTGTTACCTCGTCTGCACCTCGCAATAAATAGTTGTCTGCTGAACTCCTTCCTTTTCCTTTCCTCTTTCTTCCCTCTCTTCTTCTTTTCTTTTTCACGTCATCCCAAGGTCATTGACGACCTCTTTTATTCATGTAGGGTTGTTATTTGATGAGCTCCTTTTTGGATTTTACGCCGTTCGAAGATACTCAGTTGTCATTCTGTTAATGGCTGCAGGCTCGCTTGGGGTCACTCGGGCCCGAGGTCCCTCCTATGGCTTGAATTCGGGGATCCAAGCTTCCGTTGCCCTCGGGCACTGTTTGCTTTCCTTTCTTTTTTGCTTGGAGCTTTTTTTTTTTTTTTTCGCTGAAGTCGAAGCTAAGTTCGGCTCCCGTGGGAGTCCGAATGAAGAATCCCTCTTGAAGTTGGAGTTGTGGGCGGAGCCCGGCTCTCGTAGGAGTCCGGGCGGAGCCTTCCTTGGCGTCGGGGACAGAGCCCGGCTCCCGTAGTAGTCAGGGCGAAGTTTTCATGCAATCAAAATCATAGGCAAGGTCCGGCTCCCGTAGGAGTCCGGACAAGGCTCAGTTGCTGTTGTCAGCGGAGCCCGGCTCTCGTAGGAGTCCGGGCGGTGTTGTCCTGAAATTGATGTCGGTGATGGAGCCGGCTCCCGTAGGAGTCCGGACTGGACTTATCATCAGTCGAAGTAGCTTATGTTAGGGCAAGGTTTTCCTCTTGGGGAGCGCATATGGGCGTTGTAGGGCCCTTCCCCCCACCCGGTCTAAAAGGATCGGGCCTTCGACTTTGCTCAAGTTAGGGCAAGGTTCTCCTTTTGGGGGGCGCATATGGGCATTGTAGGGCCCTTCCCCCCACCTGGTCTAAAAGGATCGGGCCTTCGACTTTGCTCAAGTTAGGGCGAGGTTCTCCTCTTGGGGGGCGCATATGGGCGTTGTAGGGCCCTTCCCCCCACCGGTCTAAAAGGATCGGGCCTTCGACTTTGCTCATGTTAGGGCGAGGTTCTCTTCCTGTCCCTAACAGGGCTGTGGGGGCACATATGGGCATTGTAAGGTCTCTCCCCCCATCCGGTCTAAAAGGAATCGGGCCTTCGACTTTGCTCAAGTTAGGACGAGGTTCTCCTCCTGTCCCTAACAGGGCTGTGGGGGCACATATGGGCGTTGTAAGGCCTCTCCCCCCATCCGATCTAAAAGGAACCGGGCCTTCGACTTTGCTCAAGTGAGGACGAGGTTCTCCTCCTGTCCCTAACAGGGCTGTGGGGGCACATATGGGCGTTGTAAGGCCTCTCCCCCCATCCGATCTAAAAGGAACCGGGCCTTCGACTTTGCTCAAGTTAGGGCGAGGTTCTCCTCCTGTCCCTAACAGGGCTGTGGGGGCACACATGGGCATTGTAAGGCCTCTCCCCCCATCCGGTCTAAAAGGAACTGGGCCTTCGACTTTATGAGGTTGCCCCTTTGTTTTTGATACAGTTTGCTTGAATTGTCCAAAGACACATGGGTATGCGATTTTCGATTAAAACGAAGTCACTGGTAGTACATCCGTAAGTTTTCTGAGCTCCACGGTTGCGGGAGGTCGGCTCCTCCGAGCTCCTTAAGATAATAAGTTCCGGGCTGAACTACTTCTTTGACCTCATAAGGTCCCTCCCAGTTTGGGGCGAGCTTTCCCCGGTCCTGAGGTTGCGAGACAGCAGCTCGTCGAAGCACTAGATCTCCTGCTTCAAAGGCTTTGTTCTTGACCCAGGCGTTGTAATATCGAGCAACTTTCTGTCTGTAGGCCGCCATTCAAACCTGAGCAATCTCCCGTCTTTCATCCAGCAGGTCGAGGTTGGCTCTGAGACTTTGTGCATTTTGGGGTTCGTCGAATGCCGCGACTCGTGTCGATGGGAGTTTAAGCTCGATCGGGATGACGGCTTCCATACCAAAGGCTAAAGCAAAGGGAGTCTCCCCTGTAGGTAACCTCTGGGTAGTTCGATACGCCATAGCACATGATAAAGCTCGTCCGCCCAAGTTTCTTTTGCTTTTTCAAGCCTTGTCTTAATCCCCTGCAAAAGGGTTCTGTTAGTCACCTCAGCTTCGCCGTTCGCCTGAGGATGGGCTACTGATGTGAAGTTGTGGGAGATGTTTAGATCTTCATAGAATTCGGCGAATCTTGCTCCCGCGAATTGCCGTCCGTTATCAGTGATTAGGGTTCTAAGTAGACCGAACCTGCACACAATTGACTTCCAGACGAAATCTTGTACTTTCGCTTCTGTGATTTTTACCAGTGGTTCGGCTTCAACCCATTTGGTGAAGTAGTCAATCGCTACAAGGAGAAACTTCCTTTGTCCAGACGCCATGGAAAAGGGGCCAAGGATGTCCATCCCCCATTGTGCAAAAGGCCATGGGGCACTCAGGGGTGTGAGCTCAGTGGTGGGCTGTCTCTGGACGTTGGCGTATCTCTGGCATCGATCGCACTTTTTGACATATTCAATCGAATCATGATGCATCATCGGCCAGTAATATCCTTGGCGGAGTAGCTTGTGGGATAAAGATCTGGCAACCAAATGGTTTCCGCAAGCTCCCTCGTGTACTTCCCATAAAGCGTAGTCAGCTTCCGAGGGCCGGAGGCACCTTAAGAGGGGCAAGGAGTATGATCTTTTGTACAATTTGCCCTCATAAAGGATGTACCGGGAGGCTTGATTTCGGAGCTTCTGAGCCTCCTTCGTGTCCCGGGGAAGAACTTCATCTCTAAGATAGGTTATCAGCGGGTCGACCCAACTGGGCTCGTGGTCGATCTCCATTACGGGCCGTGATTCTTCTGTACTCGGATGTTTTAGAACTTCAAAGAGGACGCCTTTGGGCAATTCGGCCAGAGCCGACGTTGCCAGCTTGGAGAGAAGGTCGGCTCTGGTATTCTCCGACCTTGGAATTTGCCTAATGTCGAAGTTGCTCAAGGCGGGGGTAAGCTCCTTCACTTCCTCAAGGTACTTGGCCATACTGTCCTCCCGTGCTTCATAACTCCCGCTGACTTGTCCCACCACAAGTTGGGAATCGTTGTGCACCCGGAGTTGACCTATTCCCAGCTCTTTGGCGATCCTTAATCCTGCAATCAGAGCCTCATATTCCACTCCATTGTTTGTTGCAGGAAATTCAAAACGCAGAGTGTATTCCGCGATGACTCCCTCCGGGCTGACTAAGATCAGGCCTGCACCCGCGCCTGCCATGTTGGAAGATCCATCCACATAGAGGGTCCAAAAGCAATCGGAGGGACTGGCTTCTTCGTTGGGGGAGTTCGGTTGAGACTTCAGGTCATCAACTCTGCTTTGCTCAGGTTCGGCCTCCTCCGGGATGGTGCACTCTACAATGAAATCTGCCAATATTTGGGCCTTTACTGCCGGTCTAGGTCTGTAGTTAATGTCGAATTTCGTGAGCTCGATCGCCCATTTTGCCATCCTTCCAGAGGTATCTGCTCGGTGTAAAATCGCCTTGATCGGTTGATCGGTGAGTAGCGTCACAGTATGCCCTTGAAAGTAAGGTCGGAGTCTCCGAGCTGCAACCAACAAGGCGTAGGTCAGTTTTTCTAATTTGGTGTACCTGGTCTCGGCGTCCCTTAACGTGCGGCTAATGTAGTAGACTGGTCGCTGGACTTTCATTTCTTCTTTGACAAGGACAGCTGCGAGGGCGTGGGAGAGACCGCCAGGTACAAAAATAGTTCCTCCCCAGGTTCAGGCTTCGCCAGCAGCGGGGGTGAGCTAAGGTAGCTTTTTAATTCTTCGAACACCTGTTGGCATTCGGAGGTCCAACAGAAGTTCTTCGGCTACTTGAGGGTTTGAAAGAAGGGCAAACATCGTTCGACCGACCTCGCGACAAAGCGATTAAGAGCCGCTATCCTCCCTGTGAGGCACTGAACCTCCTTGATCGATCTTGGGGCGGTCATCTCTTGGATGGCGCGAATTTTCTCTGGATTGGCCTCAATCCCGCGCCCCGATACCATGAAGCCCAGGAACTTTCCTGAGGTTACCCCAAAAGCGCATTTGGTTGGGTTCAGCTTCATTCTATACTTTCGAAGAGCGTCAAAGGTTTCCTCGAGGTCGGCGACATGATTTCTAGAAGACCTGCTTTTTACAAGCATATCATCCACGTAGACCTCCATGTTTCGGCCGATCTGCTCTTTGAAGATCTTGTTCACCAGTCGTTGGTAGGTTGCGCCTGCGTTCTTGAGGCCGAATGGCATGACCCTGTAGCAGTAAAGGCCGCGATTAGTGATGAAAGCTGTCTTTTCTTCATCTTCCGATGCCATTCTAATCTGATTATAGCCGGAGAACGCATCCATAAAAGTGAGGAGCTCATGGCCTGAGGTAGCATCCACCAGTTGGTCGATTCTGGGAAGGAGGTAGCTGTCCTTTGGACAAGCCTTATTCAGCTTTTTGAAGTCTATACGCATCCTCCACTTGCCGTTTGCTTTCTTGACCAAAACAACATTGGAGATCCACTCAGGATAATTGACTTCCTTAATAAATCCGGCCTTGAGAAGCTTATCCACTTCCTCGGCTATCGCCTTCTGCCTCTCCGGGGCATGACTCCGGATTTTTTCTTTTGTCGGCCGATGTTTCGGGTCGACTGCCAGATGATGTTCCATGACTTCTGTGTCGATCCCCGGCATATCCGTCGGGACCCATGCGAAAACGTCCGCATTCCTTCAGAGGAAATCAACAAGGCGTGTCCGCACCTCCTCCCCCAGGTTGGAGCCAATTAACACCACATGCTCCGTGCTCCCATCATTCATAGGGATTGGTATTAAATCTTCGATTGGACCGCCCCTCTCTTCAGTGAGGTCATCACGAGCATCCAATCCGTCGATCGGACAGAGGTCCGCTTGATCGCTTTTTTGCAAGGCGATGTTGTAGCAGTGTCTGGCCAGGGCTTGGTCTCCCCGGACCTCTCCGATCCCCTGGCTGGTGGGGAACTTCAATTTCAAATGGTAGGTCGATACGACAGCCCGAAGAGCATTGAGGCCGGGTCGACCAAGGATTGCATTGTAGGCGGATGGCGCCTTCACCACAAAGAAATTCACCAGGGCCCTAGACTGCCTTGGATATTGACCCGCGGCCACAGTCAAAGCTATCATCCCTTCTGTCGGAACGGTATCACCAGTAAACCCTATCAAGGGGGAGCAAATCGGTCTCAGATGACCGCCAAGAGTGGACATTCTTGAAAAGGCGTTGTAGAACAAGATGTCGGCCGAACTCCCGTTGTCGATGAGAATGCGACGGACGTCGTAATTTGCTATGTTCAAGGAAACTACGACCGCATCGTTATGAGGGAATTGGACTCCCTGGGTGTCTTCTTCGGTGAAGGTTATGGGTTCTTCAACTTTTTGCCGCTTGGGGGATGCAGCTGGTACGTTGGTTGCCTCCCGCCGGGATTCCCCCGAGACGGTATTGACGGAACCCGACAGAGGCCGGTCACCCAGCCACTCCTCATCGGTGACCATAGCCGGAGGCAGTTGTGCAAAGACCTCGTGAGAAGGAATCAGATGAGGGAAGGAGGAGTGGGTGTCGGAAAAGATAGTCGGAAGCGGATCCGTTGAGCACTCCTTTAAGAACAAGGGTACTGCGGAGGTTCAGCCCTTCCTCTAGCACCAATCCTGTTGGTGCAAAAATCTGCTTGCGCCGGAGAAGCTGGAGTCGGGGAAGTCACGGTCGCCACCGGGACCTGCAAAGGAGGTCTAAACCGGAGGTGGGGTTGCTCCGGCAAGACCCTCCGACGCTCAAGTCAGTTCTCTGCCTCAACAAGAATGGAGTGCTCGAATGGAGAATTTAGCAGAGTTTTGAAATAAGAAATGAGCTTATAGAATAACGTATCTGGGTCCCCCTTTTTATAGGCGGAGGAGGTAACGGATTGATGGCGACATTTGTAACCGTCTGGTAGTGGGCCGCTCATAGTCAGGAGGAATCTACTGCGAAGAGTAGTGGAGTAGACCCGTGGCCATCACTGGGGCGTGCCATGTGGAATCTGCCGCGGGAAGTGGGCGCGGATGCTATCGCATCTTGCCAGCGGATGGGAGAATTGTGCGATATCCGTTGCAAGAGGTGGAGCAGGATCGTGGCCGTTTATCGTGGCCTGTCAGGTAGTAATGGAGCCGCGTGGGCGTGGGATCCATCACAGGGAGTGGAGCAGTGTTGCGACCGTTACTGCGGCTTATCAGGGAGTGATGGAGCTGCACGGAGTCCGCCGCAGGAAGTGGAGCAGGATCGTGGCCGTGATTATGGCCCGGGAGTGCAGATCTGCTGGCTGAAGCTCGGCAGCGGTCGGAGTCCGGCTCCCGTAGGAGTCCGTACGGAGTCTGCTTGCGGTTGACATTGTCGGTGGAGTCCGGCTCCCGTAGGAGTCCGGACGAAGGCTGCTTGCAGCTGTTGGAATTGAGGACGAAGCCCGGCTCCCATAGGAGTCCGGGCGAAATTTCCCTGCAATTAAAGTCAAAGGAGAGGTTTGGCTCCCGTAGGAGTCCGGACGGGGGCTTACCACCGATCGGAGCAGGGAAACTCCGCCCAGACTCCTACGGGAGCCGGGCTTCGTCCTCAATTCCAACAGCTGCAAGCAACCTTCGTCCGAACTCCTATAGGAGCCGGACTCTGCCGACAACGTCAACCGCAAGCGGACTCTGCCCGGGCTCCTACGGGAGCGGGCTCCATCCTCAACTCCGATCGCTGGTAAGCCCCCGTCCGGACTCCTACGGGAGCCGGACCTCTCCTTTGACTTTAATTATGGGGAAACTCCGCCCGGACTCCTACGGGAGCCGGACTTCGTCCTCAATTCCAACAGCTGCAAGCAGCCTTCGTCCGGACTCCTACGGGAGCCGGACTCTGCCCGGGCTCCTACGGGAGCCGGGCTCCATCCTCAACTCCGATCGCTGGTAAGCCCCCGTCCGAACTCCTACGGGAGCCGGACCTCTCCTTTGACTTTAATTGCAGGGAAATTCTGCCCGGACTCCTACGGGAGCCGGGCTTCGTCCTCAATTCCAACAGCTGCAAGCAGCCTTCGTTCGGACTCCTACGGGAGCTGGACTCCGCCGACAACGTCAACCGCAAGCAGACTCCGTCCGGACTCCTACGGGAGCCGGACTCCGACCGCTGCCGAGCTTCAGCTAGCAGATCTGTACTCCCGGGCCACAATCACGGCCACGATCCTGCTCCACTTCCTGCGGCGGACTCCGCGCAGCTCCATCACTCCCTGACAAGCCGCAGTAACGGTCGCAACACTGCTCCACTCCCTGTGACGGATCCCACGCCCACGCAGCTCCATTACTACCTGACAGGCCATGATAAACGGTCGCGATCCTTCTCCACCTCCTGCAATGGATATCGCACGATTCTCCCATCCGCTAGCAAGATGCGACAGCATCCGCACCCCACTTCCCGCTGCAGATTCCACGTGGCACGCCCCAGTGATGGCCACGGGTCTACTCCACTACTCTTCACAGTAGATTCCTCCTGACTATGAGCGGCCCACTACCAGACGGTTACAAACATCGCCATCAATCCGTTACCTCCTCCGCCTATAAAAAGGGGGACCCAGATACATTATTCTATAAGCTCATTTCTTATTTCAAAACTCTGCTAAATTCTTCATTCGAGCACTCCATTCTTGTTGAGGCAGAGAACTGACTTGAGCGTCGGAGGGTCTTGCCGGAGCAACCCCACCTCCGGTTTAGACTTCCTTTGCAGGTCCCGGCGGCGACTGCGACTTCCCCGACTTCAGCTTCTCCGGCGCAAGCAGATTTTTGCACCAACACCTGTGAAACCTAAAATCCTAAAATTCTAATCTTAAATATTTTTGATCATGAGAACATTGAGTTGGAGATCGATATTTCAAAAAGACTGGCACATCCTATATACGCTCGACGAAGAGGATGACTGATCTCACTAGCTACTTGTGTGGGGACACTAATACAAGGATGTGAGCTCTCATTTGAAAATAAGTCCATTGAATTGACTCATCGATAAAGAATATCTTATGGAAACCTTACTTGCATTTCAAAAGATAGTTCTCTAAGTAAAAATTGTGTAAGTAATCCTTAGACTCAAGACTATCATGAAATCTTATGCACATGAACCCATATTTTGATTCATACCCAAGCATGATATTAAGACATGTACAGGATGTTCTGGATATGATAGTGTGTATGAGGTTGTGAGTCGATCAACATAGAATCGATCACTCCTAGGAGGAGATCGCATCTTGTGAATTCTCATCTCTAAACAACTCATAAAAGTCTTTTGGCCAAAAGTAGGATGGAGATTAGAAAGATTTTTTAATGCTTTATTATTGAAGCCATCAATGGCTGATTGAAATCAATATGAATATGTATTTGAGTTTGACATGATTCCATACTCATGAACATATTTAGGATGCAGGAATGATCAAAGGATTGAATTAGATGGTAACTTACCATTGAAGGGTATATTTGATATTTTTATTAGATTTCATATTTTCTGAGTAGTCATGATATATTGTTAGACATTAATCTTGACTTATAAGTTTGATCAAAAATAAAGAGTTTAATTTAATCATCAATTAGAAAGAATTCTAATTGTTGAACTCGAATTAGCTTATCTTGGACCTTAATCGATTAGGAGTTTAATCAAATTAGGTCAACTTACATCTGGACCTACCATTGGCTAGATATGAAACCCAATGGATCATACAAATAAAAAAATTGATCGAAGACCCTTTTGATAAGATTGATTGAAGTTTTGGGTTCAATTAGAATCTTTAGTAAGCATGCTAATGAAGGAAACCATAAACGATTTCATGCATGTATTTAAAAAAATAAAATAAAATAAATCACAGTAAAAAGCAACTAGATTAATTATATTAATTTAATATATATATGATCTGATCATTAAATCAATCTACTCTATGATCTATAACATGATACATGGCATATATGAAATTTGAAAATAAAATCTGCATGCATGCATGGATGCATAGAATCAACAGTAGATCAAATCTACATCTAATCTAAGTTCAGAACTTGATACCTAAGCATGGGTCAATGATTGTTGTTACTGATAAATATGGTAAAGAATATTCTCACTAGTTACTCATATCCACATAGGATGTCTGACCTTTATGAAAAGTCCACTCGAAGCCTTAATCTGATCAGCCTCTTCGGGAGTGCTAGCTTGCGCGAAGACCACTTTGTTGGCTGATCTAGATCTTTTCTTTAAATATTTTGAACACTTTCAGAGGTTGAAGAAAGATGCTAATAGAGGAATAAAAGAATACAAGAAACCCCTTCTTTAATTTCTCTTTTCTTTAAACCCTAGGAAGAAACCCTAAGGTCCCACACCCTAAGAGAGGAGACCCCTCTGCTCAATTTCTCACACCAAGAAGAAATCCCTATTTTGTTTTTTCATGTAAAAATCAGCAGCCCATCCATGTTTAAAACTCCCTTTTAAAGTGGCATTGCACTTGGGCTTTTAGGAGTTTGAGGGGCATCCAACTCTTGGATGCCACCTCCTAAAATCTAGGCATGTAAAAGAGCTTAGGGCCATGCCTTATTATTTTTTTTTCATACCCCAAGAAGAGTGCGACGCCCCTAGACTTCTTTTCTCATGATAAATTAGATCTTAATCTAATTTCCCATGCACACAGCACCACTTTTTGTTGCATAAAATAAGAGCTCCAAGAAAAGTAGGCATCCAAGGTAATTAGGTCATACCTATTTTAGATGAGATCCAATCCTTATCAAATAAGGATTCAAATTTAAAAGGAAACCACCAATCATTATCCATATTGGGTGTTTGAGAAAAGAAGGGCGACTTCCTACTTCTTTGGCATGGAATAGCTTCATGCAAAATCTGATTTTGCATGAAGACATGAGGGAGCGAGTAGGGTAGGCACAAGGAAGAGGCCAACCAAGTTTGGAGTCTAGGTTTTGGTTCAAACTTGGTCTCCTACCGAATCTAATTTAGTTAAATCTAAACAATAAATGAAACCCAATCAAATTAGGCTCATAAATATTTTAACAAATTTTATTCTAATTAGGAATTGATTAATCAGGTTAAATCTAACTGGATCTAATTTAATTAGATTTGATTTAATTCTCTTTAATCAATCAAATTGAGCTAATCAGTAATCTAATTGCTAATTAATTTTTTATTAATTCATTAATCTTTAGCAAACTAATTCTTCATAATTTTTGCTTAAGGTTAACCATCAATCGAAATGATGATTACACTCTTGAACTATTCTCAATCATTGATTAGTGACATAATCAGTCAGAAACTTTTTTTGAGTATGACCCCATAGGTTCAAACCTAAGCTGGTAGCATAGGAATAAAGTTTTGAACTAATCGATGTAACCATCTAATAATGGGAGCTGACGTCCGGATAGGTCGAATGATTACAAAGTAACATTCAAGAACCTACTGATGTATGGTTACTATATAATTCATCTCTTTAATCTTAATGCTCAAGGTGACCTAGGGTTTAACTGTTAACCTTAGAATAGTCATCCACATTATATTTCAATCTTTCAAATCTATCACATGGATTATCTGGGTCCAGATTTTACTAAATTGAAATACACTAATGCATTAACTCCTGAATCCGGAAGTATTAATCTCATTTTGACTTACACACCAACTACTATAAGTACTTGACTGTGTCCAAAATTTTTTTATCACTGAACTAGAAATTTAGATAGTTCGGCACCAAAGCATAGTGAGTTGCTTGTAAATCATCATGGTGATCTTAGGTCGGAGGGACACTTATATCCATACTCTTCGCGAGCTACTCTTGATAAAGAGTGCTCTGCAGTTGGTCATGTTCCATGATGATGTACTCCTATATCTTATCTGCATGCCATACTAGTGTCTCCACATCTTTTGGTTATGAGAATAAATAATGCATATAACACACAATGATCTACACTTGATAATCGCTATCACCCTAGTAATAACATATTATTTGGTCACGAACAGGTCTAAGGACTACGTGATAAATCCTTCTTTATCGATCAAAGTAATCTTAAGGACTTCATTACAATATAAGAGTTCTTAAGAAGATGTGACCTTATGATGAATGAGCCAAATAACTTTTATTAATAATCAATTCATATATATCTATAAGTAGAACAATCATCAAATGATTAGCTTTAGGACACAATTTCCAACAACTCCTACTTGGATTAAAGCCAGTCAGTACAATATCATCATATATCCATCTTCGATTTATAATCATCAAACTTCTTGATACTAAGGTTTTAGTAAATGGGTCGGTCCGGTTCTCTTTTTCATTGATCTTCTAAAGTTTGACGTTACCTTGATCCATAATCTCCTGGATAAGGTGGTAGCGATGTAGAATCTTTTTGATAAGCTGATGGGACTTTAGTTTTATGCTTGAGCTATGGCTCCAGTGCTGTACCATATAGCAGGACCATCAATAGAGGGTGTCACTCCGACCTTGCCAATGAACTGCCACAATCATATAGCTTTATTAGCAGCATCCAATACTGCAATGAATTCCACCTCGCAAATTAAATTAGCTACAGTATTTTGCTTGAAACTTTTTAGTAGATCACTCCATCAATTAGGATAAAAATATATCCTGACACGCTCTTGCTATCATTTTGATCCAACTGAAAATTAGAGTCTATAAATCTCATAAATTTTAAGTCAGATTCTTCATAAATGAGCCACTGATCCTTAGTATTTCTCAAATACTTAAGGATGACCTTCTAGTGGTTCTTATCCGAATCAAATTGGTATCTACTCTCTATACCTAGTGAGTATACCACATCCAGTCTCATACATATTATGGCATACATAATAGAATAAAGGGGACACATGCTAAAATAACAACAAAATTTTTTTTATTAAAATTAATTTAAAATAGAATTTAAAATAGGTTGTTATTTCAGTAAAAATCTGCAACAATAAGATTTTATTATAACAGATTTATAATACATCTTAACCAACCATTGATTAGGATCATAAAATCTAATCAAAATCAGATCATAAATTTTATTTAAATAGATCTAAAATTGATTTAATGTCTAACATAAAATTTTAATCACATAGCATATATAAATCAATTAGAAAAAATTAGTTATGTATCCATATATCAAAGCCTAGCTTTGAAATCGATTGAAGAAAAAAGGGGACACATGCCAAAAGATTGCCAAGAAACATCTAAAATTTTTTCTATAATAATCTAATAAAGATTTTATCTTTTATCTGATTTACAATGAAATAGGGATCAATCCCTAAAGAATTTTGAATCCAAAGCTTTGTAAAGGTTGGAACGTATAAACCCTCTACTTCACGCGCACGTCAGGCTTCGTAGGAAAAAAAGATGAAGCCATAGATCATTGTACCTTCTCAAGGCAACAAGGGAGGAAAGATTAGATCTTGGATGAGATGCCTCTCACCAAGGAACTGGATGCTCAAAACTTTTCATGCCAAGAAGATGTGGGATGCCCAAAACTCCATGCCAAAAGAGAAGGATCGGTCCTTCTCTTGCACGCCTCTTCTCTCTCTCTTTCTCACCTTAGCACATAATCCAATTATTATGCATTGATGGTTAGAGGTCCTCCCTAGTTATAGATGATTTTTCATGACCTAATAGACTAGGAGTCTAAATTCAAATCAGCTTTGAAATAATCTTTTCCTTATCTAACAAGGAATCCTGTTTAAGATAGGATAGGTGCCTAACTAGGTGCCCTCATGCACCCACGCCTACATCCAAGAGTGGGGCGGCAACAACCAGTACCCCACCCGCTTTGATCGGCCATGAGAAGAGAGAGTCCTAATAAAATTGGACTCTAAGGATCTAATCTAAAAATGGGACAAGTTGAATCCAATTTGAACCTGATTCAAACCAATTTCGAATAAACTGTCAATTCCAAACTATTTAGGATTTAGAACCAAGTCTAACTTGAATTTTTAACCCAAATAAGTTTAGTTAAATTAGATCTAATCTGAAATTAATTAGAACTCCAATTGAATCTCTCATAGACTCCTTGGATCATAGGTCAAATCTTGTTCATTCTCGAAATTGAACCTGAACCTCATGTCCAATGCTAGCTAGACATAGTCAACTATTTAATCACGTATAACCCATAACTTAATTCTTAATCAAGTTAATCTATTTAGTAAATTATGTCATATACTTTTAAATTGAACATATGGACTTAGATCAATTCTTTCCTATGTCTCTTGACTTTGTGCATGACTCCATAGATTCGAACACCAAGCCGGTAGCACAGGAACCGTTTCTATACTAATCAAAGTTACCATCTAGCAATAGTTTTCGACATCTGGATAGGTCGAATATTTATAACACAATATTCAAGAACCTATACATATGGTTACCACATAATTCATCTCTTTGACCTTGAATATGCTAGGATGATCTAGGGTTAAATTGTCAACCCTGAAAGATCATCCACATTATATTCCAATTTTTTAAATCCATCACATGGATTACCCTAGCTAAGATTTTACTCAATTAAAATACAGTGATGCATTAGCTCCTACAGTTTAGAGTAGTCAATTCCATCTTGATTCACATACAAATTTTGTAAGTACTTGACTGTACCCAGTAGCCTTCCATTACTACATTAAAAATGTAGATAGTCTGGCATCAAAGCACAGTGAGTTTAGGATTTCAAGGAAAATATGCACAGTGAAAGTATAATGGATTTCAAAAATTTAAATTAAAAAATTTTAAATATTAAACCCTTAAACTAGTATCTTCTTGATGATTAACAATCATATATAATATATACATAATAAAATTCAAGCTATTGAAGAATACCTGTAATGCTTATTTCAAAATTTTGGTAGAACCTCCACCAGCCGCCCAAGTATTCACCCTCCAATGGATCCACACAAGGCTATGATCAGGACACCAACTCCTTAGGATGATTCCTCCAAAATTCTCACTTTAAAAATTTTCTTGGGTAGCAAAATCTCAAGACCTTCTTTCTCTCCTCCTAGCCTTCCTATCTCTATCTTTTTTCTCTCCTTGTCTTCCTTATATCTCTTCCTAGGCCCTTGTCCTAAAATTGGACTTGTCCTTACTATTTTTGGACTTATCCTCACAAGAAAAGAAAGAGATTAATTAGATAATTGGGAGAGGATATAAGAAAGAAGAGAAGGAATTGAAAAACTGAAAGAACAAATCCCTGGTGCAGTCCCCTTTAAATAGTTAGCAACGGGATGCTCTCAAAATTACCTCACACCCTATCCATGTGTGATCTCGCGCCATCCAAAATTTCTCACACCCCATGACAAAATCCCACACCCATCTAGAAGCTTTTGACATATGGCAATCATCAAGAAAAAAATCCGAGAAATGCTTCGCACATAAAGACTCTTCAAAACATTTTTTTCGATGTTTCTCCGATGTATCGTGAGGCTTCTTTGGGCATAATTTTTCTCCACTGTAGATTAGTGCATCTTGGCCATCCAAGGGACCAAAATTGAGGCACTAACCTGGAGATGGTGTGGAAAAAATTTAGAGATTAGAAGTGGCATGAGTTAATTTTAAGAGTCCTTAACCGATTGGACTCTGTATTAGGTGCATGGATAGATTTGGCTAGGCTTCAAATTTTAACCAATTTTTTTATTTAAACCATGAAGTGTTTTAGCCACAGAAGGAGTTCTCTGTACCTACAAATAGATCAAAATTCTTTGAGTATTTTTCTAGCATGGAATAAAAGGGATAAGGATGAGGAAGGGGCATCCCATCTCATGGGACGCCACTTGGTCTTTTGCGCACAAAAACAATCCCATGCGCAAGAAAAAAATCTTGATGCATGGGGACTTGGTTATATGGTGCCTAATCCTTGGTTCATGCAGCCATAGGTTGATCCACTTCAAATTTAAAATTAGTTTGAATTAATTTAGATTTAATTAGCCCAATCTGGAATCAATTTCAAACTTGATTTGAAACAAGGAGCTAGGATTTGCAACATATGCTAGCATATTTATTTTGCAAGCATGATCTAATCCAATTAGACCTCTGATCAATTTTTTTTATGTGTGATCCATTGAGTTCCATATCTAGTCTACAGTGGACCTGAGTGCAAGTCGAACTGATTTGATTAGAATTTAATCTAACCAATCTAGGTCTAATCAAGCTAACCCAATTTTAGCAAGTAGAATCCTTTCTAATTGGCCATAGAATTAAACTCTTTAATTCGATCAAATTTACAAGATAAGATTGATGTCTAGCAATATATCATGTCTATCTAAAAGATATAAAATTTTGATAAAAATATCAAAAATATCTTTAGTGGAAAGTTACTATGCAATTCAATCCTGCATTCGTCCTGCATGTTGAATATGACTCTGGATATGGAATGATGTCAAATTCAATATCATATTCATATTTCTTTTAATCTTTAATAATGATTCGATTAATAAAATATTAAAAACTCTTTCTAATTTTCATCCTGCTTTGATCAAAGACTTTCTGAATCATCAATTGATCAGAGCAAGTAGAATGCGATCTCCTCTTACCAAGAATAATCGATTCCATGTTGACCTACTCACAACCTCCATTCACATTTCATCATATCTAGATCACCTTATACATAATCAAGTTATGAATGAGTATGAACCAAAATATAGATTATATATACAAGGTTCTATGGTAGTCTCAGGTCAAAGGATTATATGCACAACTCCCACTACAAGAAAATATTTTTTGATGGGTAAGTAGATTTCATAAGATATTTTTTAAATTGGATTAATTTAATGAACTCATTTCTAATGAGCACCCACATCCTTATATTAGTGTCTCACACAAGTGACTTATGAGACCAGCAACCCTCTCCATCAAGCATACATAGGAAGTGCCAGTCTATCCGAAATATTGATCCCCTACTCAATGCTCCTATGACTAAAATATTCTAAATCAGAGTTTTTAAGATTCTAGGTCTTATAGGTATAATCTCATCATAACCCTAAAGCCATTGTCCTGACTTATGCATTTCATCATAATCATTACAAAAGTAAGATACAGCATATGATCAAAAATAAATACCTTTTATTTATAAAATATCAATTATATGAGTTTGGAAGATTACAAAGAAAATCCATCAGAATATAAATTTCGATTGGCTTGTAGGGTATATCCTTTCAATCTTCCACTTATACTAAAGCCAATCGTCCTTATATTTTATCTCCATACAATCGAGGTGGCGATCAAACTGCTGCTATGGTAGAGTCTTAGTGAATGGTTCTGCTATATTGTTCTTTGTTTCTACTCGTTCAGTGACTACATCTTGTCTTTCGACTATTTCACAAATGAGATGGAAGCATCTTAGAATGTGCTTGGGTTTACGATGCGACTTCGATTCCTTTGCTTGAGCTACTACTCCAATATTATCATAGTAAAGTGGTACTGGATTCTCAATCTTAGGAATGACACCTAACTCAGTGATGAACTTGTTCATCCAGACAGTTTCCTTCGCAGCTTCAAAACTTACAGTGGTTAAGTCAGCTACAGTCTGCTGCTTAGAACTTTTTCAACTTACAGCTCTACCATTTAGAGTAAAGACATATCCTGAAGTGAACTTACTATCATCAAGATCTAATTAGAAACTAGAGTCAGAATAGCCTTCTAGTTTTAAATCAATCCTTCATATACTAAAAAAATATCTTTAGTCCTTCTAAAGTACTTAAAAATATTTTTCACTATTTTTTAATTATCCTCTCCTAGATCAGTCTGAAATCTACTAACTATGCCTAAGGCATAGGCAACATCAGGCATGGTACATAACATAGCATACATGATCGACCATACCACTGAAGCATAGGATATAGAACTCATTCTATTTCTCTCTTTTGATAGTTTAGGAGACATCCTTTTAGAGAGATGTATGTCTTGACTCATGGGTAAGTAACCTCTTTTACTCCTATCCATACTAAATCTTTTTAGCACTAAATCTATGTACTTGAATTGGGACAAGCCTAACATCCTCTTATATCTATCCCTATAGATCTTTATACCTAATATATAGGATGCTTTACCCAAATCTTCATAGAAAACTTACTTGATAGCTATGTCTTGATTGATTGTAACATTGGGATATCATTTTCAATAAGAAGTATATCATCTATATATAAAACTAAGACAACAATGGCACTCCCACTAGTCTTCTTGTATACACAAGGTTCATCCATATTTTTGATAAAGCCAAACTCTTGACTGTTACATCACAGTGGATGTTTCAACTCCTCGAGGCTTGCTTTAATCCATAAATAGATTTCTTAAGCTTGCATACCTAATTTATTCTCTCTTTTGAGATAAATCTTTTTGGCTGAGACATGTAAATCTCTTCTCAAGATAATCATTAAGGAAGACAGTCTTCACATCCATTTGCCAAATCTCATAATCATGGTATGCTGCTATTGCAAGCATAATCTGTATAGATTTGAGCATGATAACAGATAAAAATATTTCATCATAATCAATATCCTATTTTTATCTTAAACTTCAGCCACCAATCTGACTTTATAGGTTTCAACTTGGCCATCTGCTCAGTCTTTTTCTTATAGATCTATTTGCATCTAATAGGGGTCACACCCTCTAGTGCATCCACTAAAGTCCATGCTTGGTTGGAATACATAGAGAGTCCATTTCAGATTTCATAGCCTCTAGCCATTTGTTTGAGTCCCTACTCATGACGGCTTCCGCATAGGTCAAAGTTTCATCATTCATAATGATGTGGGCTTCATTATTCTCAATAACGAATCCATACCTTAGAGGTGTATTTCGTACTCTATCTGACCTTCGAAGAGAAGGTATATTTTATAGTTGTACCTCATCAATGGATACTTCTGGTTGAGGATTATCTTGTACTTCTATTTTGTAGGTCTTAAACTTATCCAAGTTCAATTTTCTTCCCATTGTCTCTTTCTAGGATAAACTTCTTTTCCATAAAAGTGACATGTTTATAGACAAACACCTTTTATTCAGTAGGATGGTAAAAGAGATATCCTATACTCTCTTTAGGATACCTATAAATAAGTATTTATCTGTCCTAGCACTTAGCTTATGTCCAAAGTTTTTTTTAATATAAGCTGGACAGCCCCATATCTTAAGATATTTAAGATTGACTTCTTTCCTCTCCATATATCATATGGAGTGCTTGGTATAGATTTTGAAGGTACTCGATTCAGGATATATACAGCACTCTAGGATATATCCATAGAAGAAAATAGACAAGTCTATAAGGCACATCATAGACCGTACTATATCTAATAAAGTGTGATTTCTCTTTTCTGCTACACTATTTAGTTGTGGTGTATAAGAAGGGGTCTACTCTGAGAGAATTTTATTTTCTTTAAGATGATCTAAAAATTTATTGGATAAGTATTCTCCTCCTCGATCAGATCGAAGGATTTTAATATTTTTTTTAGTTTATTTCTCGATCATTTTTTGATACTCTTTAAATTTATCAAGGCCTCGAATTTATGTTTCATAAGATACACATATCTAAACCTAGATAAATCATCAGTGAACATTGTAAAATAAGAGTATCCTCCTCTAGCTTCTATTGTCATAGGACCACATACCTCAGTATGTACAAGTCTTAATAACTCACTGGTCCTTTCTACATGTCCACTGAATAGAGTCTTGATCATTTTATCCAAAAGACAAGATTCACAAGTTCTTAATGATTCATAATCATAAGGATCAAAAAATTTTTCTTTGTATAATTTGTTAATTCTCATCTCACTTATATGATCAAGTCGACAATGTCAAAGTAAAGTATTATTTATTTCTTCTCTCTTTCACTTTTTGCTTTCATCAATACAAAAAATATTATCATTAGATAAAATTAGAAGAACATTATTAACAATGCCATGATAGAGAATTTTATTAGAAAAAAGAATTGAGCAACTATTGCTCTTTTCATTTATTTTAAAATCTCATTGCAATAGCAACAGTATAGAAATAATATTCCTAATGATCTTAGGCATATAATAATAGTTTTGTAGCTTTAAGATCTTCTCAAAAGGTAACTTCAACATATATATATCCCTACAGCCTCTGCTTACATAGACTCTTCTCCAACGCCATAGAGCTCAAAGTCAGCCTTCTTCAAAACTCCAATGTTCTACAGCCCCTACAATGACTTGCATATATGAGGACCGCAGATGGTATCCAATACCCAATAATTTGAATTGGAAAAACTTAATAACAAAATTGTATGTATCTCATACATACCTTTTGTTGGGTTTCGGTGGCACAGTGGAAGGGTTAGGTGTTCAAAATTTTCATTCAAAACACTCAATGCATCGAAAGCCCAAATGCCCAAAAACTCTTGACTATAATAATCAAAGCATAAGAAATATAAATTAGGATAAGAAGAATACCTATAGCACTAATCTCAATTTTTATAAGACGTCCAAGTGTCTGCCCTCCAATGGTGATCCACACAAAAATTGAACCAAAGACAGCGCTCCTTCTTCACCTTGCTTTAAGAGTTCTAGCCCCTAGAATTCGACTAGCCTTGTATCGGTCAAGTTTCTTTAAGAATCTGACCTCACCCTCTTAGAACCTCCTCTGAACTTCTAATTCTCCTTCTTTAGGACCCTTACAACCCTTGTTAGGATCAGATAAGGCTTTGTCTTAAATTCTAAAGCCTTGTTCTAAAACTAAGATAGGTTGTAAGAAAGAAAGGAGAGCAACAGGAGAAATTGAAAATTCCTCTTAGATTTTTTGGATACCGAGCACCCCAACCTATTTATAGCCACCAGAGGGATGCCAAAAGAGAGGGACATGCCTTATCCAAAAGGCATATCTGATCTGATTATCAGAGATAAGAGTTCCTTCAAGCAGAAGGACTCTTATCCATGATATGTTGATCAGCACCCTGGTTTGCGCGCATGCAACCAAAGAAGGGATATTTTTATATCCCTTCTTAAATCAAAAAAATCTTCAAAAATCCATGTGGATTGGGGATTTAATGTAGATTCTAGAAAATAAAAAATAGTGATAAAATTCTCACGAAAGGATACTATCCTTGCACCTCTTTATGCAAGTGCTGATCACCACATGCGCAGGCATCAAGACCAACTCATTGCATCCGTTTGGCATCTAAATAAGTCTAGAAAATATCTTATCAAGTGAAGAATGTCATAACCAAAAATCATTCCAATCTGAAAGCATTTGATGTGGGATAAGGACTCTCCAAATCATGGAGAGATGCGATGCTTCTGCGCACGTGCGAGACATCCTTCTTTTTCTAATTTTTTCTCTATCCCATAAATTCCAAAAAAAATATATCTTATAACTTTGAGATGTACATCAAAGGATGGAAGGTGATTTAAGCTACAACACATAATTCAATCCCATGAAAAAATAAATTTTTTCTTCTGCCCATGCCAACACTTGTAGGCAGAACCTGTTTTACACCAAGAGTCCACCACAACTTGGACTCTTCATATTTGGCATTAACATGAAATGTGGTGCCCGAATTTGGGATTCTTTCAGATATCACAACCTGACCCAAATGTCTACCAAATTGGACTAGTTAATTAGCAAGAGATGGGACCAAATTGATCTCCAAAAGAGCATGGGTTTCCACACGTGCTAGCATGCTTACTAAAACCCCGATTGAATCCAAAATTCCAATCAACCTTTTTCAAAAGGATCCTTAGCTAATTTTCATATGTGTGTGAGCCATTGGGTTTCACATCTAGCTGGAAGTAGGTTTGGGTATAAGTTGACCAAATTTGATTAGATTTCAATCTAATTGATTTAGGTCCAATCAAGCTAACCTGAGCTCAATAATTAGAATCATTTCTAATTAACAATCGAATTAAACTCTTTAATTTGATCAAAAATCTATAATTTAAGATTGATATCTAGCAACATATTATGACTATTCAGAAGATATAAAATTTGATAAAAATATCAAATATTTCTTTCAGTGGTAAATTATCGTATAATTCAATCCTTCAATCATCCTTGCACCCTGAATATGTTCATGAGTACGAAATCATGTCAAACTCAAACACATATTCATATCAATTTTCAATTAACCAATGATGACTCCAATGAAGAAGCTTAGAAACTCTTTCTAATCTCCTTCCTGCTTTTGGCCAAAAGACTTTTCTGAGTCATCTAGGATTGAGAATACACAGGATGCGATCTCCTCTTACTAAGAGTGATCGATTCCAATTGACCTACTTACAACCTTCATACACACTCCATCATATCTAGAACACCCAGTACATATCTTAATGCCATGCCTGGGTATGAACCAAAATATGGGTTTATGTGCACAAGATTCCATGATAGTTTCAGGTCTAAGGATCACTTGCACAACTCTCATTTAGAGAACCATCTTTGACATGCAAATAAGACTTCCATTAGATGTTCTCTTTCATCGAGTCAATTCAGTGGATTGAAGATTGAAGATTCAATCTAAATTCACATGGATTGAAGATTCAATCTAAATTCAAGAAAATAAAAAATAGTGATAAAATTCTCACAGAAGAATGCTATGCTCACACCTCTTCATGCGAGTGCTGATCACCATACGTGCAGGCATCAGGACCAACTTATGGCATCCATGTGGCATCTAGATAAGTCTGAAAAAATTTTAAAAAAATTATCAAAAATATCTTATCAAATTTGTAACGTTATCACCAAATATTGTTCTAATTTGAAAGCATTTGGTAGGAAGAAGAACTCTCCAAATCATAGAGAGACGTGATGCTTTTGTGCACGTGCGCAAGACATCCTTCTTTTTTCAATTTTTTATCTTTCCAAAAAATTCTAGAAAAAAAATATCTCATACTTTTATATGTGTATCAGAGGATGGAGGGTGATGTGAGCTACTACACATAATTTTAATCCCACAAAAAATAATATTTTTTCTTCTGCCCACGCCAACACTTGTACGCAGAACCTGTTTTGCACCAAGAGTCCACCACAACTTGGACTCTTCATAATTGGTGTTAACATGGGATGTGGTGCCCCAATTTGGGCTACTTCCAGGTGACATATCCTAACCTAAATATCTACTAAATTAGGCTAGCTAATTAGCAAGGGATGGGACCAAATTAGTCTCCAAAGGAGCAAGGGTTTCCACACACACATGCTAGCATGCTTACCGGAACCCTGATTGAATCCAAAATTCTAATCAATTTTTTTCAAAAGGGTCCTTGGCCAATTTTTATATGTATGTGACCCATTGGGTTCCACATCTAACCGGTAGTAGGTCCGGGTATAAGTTGATCAAATTTGATTAGATTTCAATCCAATCAATTTTAGACCAATCGAGCTAATCCGAATTCAATAATTAGAATCATTTCTAATTGGCAATCGAATTAAACTATTTAATTCGGTCAAAAACCTACAAGTCAAGATTGACGTCTAGCAATGTATCATGACTATCCAAAAGATATAGAATTTGGTGAAAATACTAAATATATCCTTCAGTGGCAAATTACCGTGCAATTCAATCCTTCAATCATCCTTGCAACCTGAATATGTTCATGAGTATGGAATCATGTCAAACTCAAACATATATTCATATCGATTCTCAATTAACCAATAATGACTCCAATAAAGAAGCATTAGAAACTCTTTCTAATATCCTTCCCGCTTTTCGCCAAAAGATTTTTCTGAGTCATCTAGGATTCAAAATACACAGGATGCGATCTCCTCTTACTAGGAGTGATCGATTCCATATTGACCTACTCACAACCTTTATACACACTCCACCATATCCAGAATACCCCGTACATGTCTTAATGCCATGCCTGGATATGAATCAAAATATGGGTTCATGTGCACAAGATTCCATGGTAGTTTCAGTCTAAGGATCACTTGTACAACTCCCACTTAGAGAACCATCTTTGACATGCAAATAAGGCTTCCATTAGATATTCTCTTTCATCGAGTCAATTCAGTGGACTCATTTCTCAAATGAGCACCCACATCCTTGTATTAATGTCTCACACAAGTGGCTAGTGAGATCTGCCACCATCTTTGTTGAGCATACATAGGATGTGCCAGTCTATCTGAAACATTGATCCCTGACTCAATGCTCCTACGACTAGGAATATTTAGGATTAAGATTTTAGGATTTTAGGTCTCATTAGCATGACCCATTCATATCTCCTAAAATTATTATCCTAATCTTTGGGATTCATCATAATCTTAGACATATTAAGATGCAGCTAATATGATGAATCAATGGCTCAAATAATAAATGTTATTTCATGAGTTGGAAAATTTTAAAAAAAATCCCATCACAACACACTTACGATTGACTTATAGGGCACTCTTCTTTCAATCTTCCACTTGTACTAAAGTCAATCACCTTTGTATCTCATACAATTAAGATGGCGATCATATAGCTGCTGTGGTATGGCCTTAATGAATAGATCTGCTATATTGTTCTTTCTGTCTACTCGTTCAAAGACAACATCTTATTTTTAACGAGATGGAAACGTCTGAGGATGTGCTTGGATCTATAATGAGACCTAGGTTCCTTATTTTGAATAACGGCCCCAGTGTTATCACTACAGAGTGACATCGGTCCTTCAATCTTAGGAACGACTCTTAAATCCATGATGAGTTTCTTCATCTAGACAGCTTTCTTAATGGCTTCACTAGCAGCAACATACTCTGGCTCAGTAGTTGAGTCAGCTACTATTTGCTATTTGGAACTCTTCCAACTCACTGCCCCATCAATTAGGATAAACACATACCCTGATATTGACTTGCTATCATCTGCTTTTCAATGATCCTTCCTTAGATCAGCCAATCTACTGGCTATGCCCAAAGTATAAGCTACATCAGGTTTGGTACATAGCATGGCATACATAATTGATCCCACAGCTGAAGCATAAGAGATTTCATTCATCCTTTTCCTCTCTTCTGGTGTCTTTAAGACATATTTTCTTAAAGAGATATATACCATAACTTACAGACAAGTAACCTTTCTTACTTGCCTCCATATTAAATCTCTTTAATATGAGGTCTATGTACCGTGACTGGGATAAGCCTAACATCCTTTTAGATCTATCTCTATAAATCTTTATACCCAGTATATAGGATGCTTCACCCTAGTCTTTTATGGAAAACTTATTTGATAGCCAAGTTTTGACCGATTGCATCATTGGGATATCGTTCCCAATAAGGAGTAAGTCACCAATATACAGAACCAAGAAGACAATAACACTCCCACTTATCTTCTTATATACATATGGTTCATCCATATTTTTGATAAAGCCAAACTCTTTGACTGTCATATCAAATCAGATGTTCTAGCTCTTCAAAATCTACTTCGATTCATAGAAGGATCTCATTAGCCTGCATACTTGATTTGCTCTCCCACTTGAAACAAATCTCTCTGGCTGAGTCATATAGACCTCTTCCTCTAGATTACTATTGAAAATTGGTCTTGACATCCATCTACCAAATTTATAATCGTAGTATGCTGCTATAGCAAGCAAAATCCAGATGGACTTGAGCATAGCCACTGGTGAGAAGGTTTCATCATAGTCAATTCCTTGCCTTTGATTGAAACCCTTCGCCACTAACCTAACTTTGTAGGTTTCTACTTGGCCATCTACTCTGATTTCCTTTTGAAGATCCACTTGCACCCTATTGGGGTCACACCCTCAGGTGCATCAACCAAGGTCTACACTTGGTTGGTATTAATCGAGTCCATCTCAGATTTCATAGCTTCCAGTTATCTGTTTGAGTCTCTATTCATGACAACTTCTGAATAGATCAGTGGATCAACATTCTAAATGATGTTGGTAGAATTGTTATTCTCAATGACAAAATTATATCTCAGAGATGCTTGACGCACTCTATCAGACCTTCGGAGAGAAGGTGTGTATAGTGGATGTACCTCATCCTTGGGTACTTTTGATTGAGGATCTTTTTATGGTCCAACCACCGGTATTTCTAGATCAGTTTATAGATCATGAACTTTCAAAAATTCAATATTCCTCCCACTGCCACTTTCTTGGATAAATTCATGTTTCAAGAAAGTGGCGTGCCTACTAACAAACACCTTTTCTTCAGTAGGATGATTGAAATAGTATCCATTAATTTTCTTAAGATACTCTACAAACATACACTTGTCTGATCTAGCACTAAGCTTATGTCCAAAAAATATTTTTGACATAAGTAGGACAGCCCAAAGTCTTAAGATGTTTATGATTAGGCTTTCTTCCATTCCATATCTCATATAGAGTGCTTGCAACAGACTTTGAAGGCATTCTATTTAATATATATATGTGGCAGTCTCTAAGACATTATCCCCAGAAAGATATTGGGAAATCGGTGAAGCATTTCATAGACCGCACCATATCCATTAAAGTGTGATTCCTCCTTTCTGCTACACCATTTAACTGAGGTATATAAGGAGGGGTCCATTCAGAGAGAATACCATTACTTTTAAAATGGTCAAGAAATTCACTGGATAAGTACTCTTCTCTTCGATCAGATAGAAGAACTTTGATATTTTTTTTAGTTTATTTCTCGACCATACCTTGATACTCCTTGAACTTATCAAAAGCTTTGAATTTATGTTTCATAAGATATACATATCCGAACCTTAATAAATCATCTGTAAAGATAATAAAATAGGAGTATCTTCTTCTGATCTGAATTGTTATCAGTCCATATACATCTATATGTACTAGAGCTAACAACTCACCTGTCCTCTCTCCATATCCAAAAAATGGAGTCTTGGTCATCTTACCCATGAGACAAGATTTATAAGTTCTCAATGATTCATAATCATTTGGGTCAAAAAATTTTTCTTTGTATAACTTATTTATCCTTGACTCACTAATATGACTAAGATGACAATGCCAGAAATATGTGACATTTACATTTTCTCTCTTTCTTTTCATATTTCTTTCAATATAAAAAATATTTTTATTGAGTACAAGAATTAAAAGATTGTTATCAATATAACCACTGCTATAAAATTTATTAGAAAAAAAAATAGAGCATCCATTTTCCATTAGCTTTATTTTATAACCTTGTTTTAATAACAAAGGTATAGAAATAATATTTTTAATGACCTTTAATATGTAATAACAGTCTTTTAATTCTAAAATTTTGTCCGAAGGTAAATCAAGCATACAGATTTTCACAGCCTCTATGCTAATGGACTCTCCACTTGCACCATAAAGCTTGAGGTTATCTCTTTTCAGATCTTTAATATTCTATAGTTGCAGTAATGAACTATAAAAGTGTGACCACTGATGGTATCTAATATCTAAATATCAGAGTCTGAATCACTTAATAAAAATAGGTCTGTATCATATACACATCTTTTGATGTTACACTTGCACCCTACTTCAAGCTTACAAGATTATTCTTGTAATTATACTTTCAATTTTCAAATTTGCCATAAATAATATCCATACAGACATCATTACCTTCTCATTATTACTGACCAAACTAGGGTCAGAAATATCCAGAATATCGGAGCTCTTTTCTGATATAAACCTAATTTGTAAGTTTCTCAATCAATCCACATAGTTGTATCAGTCAACATAGTTTTATTTATTATATCATGGGTGAAAATAAAAAAGCCATAATGTAGACTTAGATCTATATAAAATAATAGTATAAGCAGACCACTCATATTTGACATCCATAACTAGATGAGAATTTTTAAAACTAGTTATATCTCCCACTATTTTATCAGATACCATAGCCCTCTCCTATGGTAAACGAGATATATTTTATATTTATCTTAGTAGAATTGAGACCCTAATTTCTTATAACGATCTTGTGTTAACACAACAAATCTTTATGAGTTCATAGGTAAGAAACTCTTTCCAATTACATCTCATGCAATTATCAATATTTTATGTTGGCCTCTAAAATATTATTAGCCTTGTATTAACACAACAAGCTATAATATTTTAGTTAAGTAAGACCCTTCATTTCAACACAGTCAAAATCGAATATAACTACCCTTATGTTAGCACAACAAAGCAGTATATCCAAAATTACTGTAAGCATCTTTTATGCACCAGGATTATGTTATATCAATCCTTATGGTAACACAACAAACTAGCCATAGTTCATGATGTAACATTAACTTAGCATGAAGGAAGGCCCTTAGTAGTATTTAAAATACTAAGCTACCATCATTCAAGATTCGAACTAATCCAATTGGCCAGGAAAGTATTAAGATTGGTGGGGGTCCCAGATCAGCAACGGAACCAATTAAATAACCACCGCACTTGAAACACTCCTTAGAACTAATTAATTAATCGATTTAAGAAAATAGATCAGCTTCTGGTTCACAACACTACGACTTAATATGATTTTTATGAGGGCTTTAATGGTCTCAAACACATCTTAATTCACTCTATCACAAGAATGCACTATAATAGTTGTATCTTAATAATCATAACAACTAATTATGGCATCTTATCATATCTCTAAGATATGGAAGCAGAATTATACAATATGATTATAACTAAACATCTCAAGCATATCATATATGCATGAAGTTCTAATAATATGCATGAATATAACTCTTTTTTCGCAGTTCTTCTTTTTGAAACATCACAGTGACACCCCTACATGCCATAAGAGTATCCTATTGAATAGGAAGAGAGGGTCTTTGAACACTATTTGCTCTTAAGATCAGATGGCCTGGTGATGAACTCCAATTAGAGTACTAAGCTATTAAGAAAATTCTACACATACATCATGCATTTTATATTTAAAACATATCTCTAAGATTTTATAGGATTTGGATGTTCAATCGGGTTCAACTCTTGACCCAATTTGAACCAAATCAAAAACTCATGCTTGATCACAATCAAGATAATAATTTAATTTTTGATTACATAAATCAAGATAGGCTCTGATATCACTATTGAGTTTCGGTGGCACAGCGGAAGGGTTAGGTATTTAAAATTTTCATTCAAAATACCTAATGCACCGAAAGCCCTAATGCCCGGAAACTCTTGACTATAATAATCAAATCATAATAAATATAAATTAGGATAAGAAGAATACCTATAGTATTAATCTCAATTTTCACAAGGCATCCAAGTATCCGCCCTCCAATGGTGATCCACACGAAAATTGAACCAAAGACAGCGCTCCTTCTTTACCTTGCTTCAAGAGTTCTAGCCCCTAGAACTCGACTAGCCTCATATCGGTCAAGTTTCTTAAAGAACCTGACCTCACCCTCTTAGAACCTCTTTTGGACTTCTAATTCTCTTTCTTTAGGACCCTTACAACCCTTGTTAGGATCAGATAAGGCTTTGTCTTAAATTCCAAAGCCTTGTCCTAAAACTAAGATAGGTTGTAAGAAAAAAAGAGAGCAACAGGAGAGAAATTAAAAACCCCTCTTAGATTCATCGGATACCCAGTGCCCCACCTATTTATAGCCACCAGAGAGATGCCAAAAGAGATGGACATGCTTTATCCCAAAAGGCTTATCTGATTTGATTATTAGAGGTAAGTGTTCCTTCAAACAAAAGGACTCTTATCCATGATATGTTGATCAGCACCCTGGTCTGCGTGCATACAACCAAAGAAGAGATATTTTTACATCCCTTCTCAAATCAAAAAAATCCTCAAAAATTCATATAGATTGATGATTAAATCTAAATTCCAAAAAATAAAAAATAATGATAAAATTCTCATGGGAGGATGCTATGCTCGCATCTCTTCACGCGAGTGCTGATCACCATGCACGCAGGCATCAGGACCGAATTATGGCATCCATGTGGCATCTAGATAAGTCTGAAAAAATTCCAAAAAAATTATCAAAAAATATCTTATCAAATTTGTAACGTTATCACCAAAAATTGTTCTATTTTAAAAGCATATGATAGGAAGAAGGACTCTCCAAATCACAGAGAGATGCGATGCTTCTGCACGTGCGCACGAGACATCCTTCTTTTTCTAATTTTTTTATCTTCCCAAAAATTCTAGAAAAAATAGATCTCATACTTTGATATGTGTACCAGAGGATGGAGGGTAATGTCAGCTACTACACATAATTTTAATCACATAAAAATAATATTTTTTCTTCTACCCACGCCAACACTTGTATGCAGAACCTGTTTTGCACCAAGAGTCCACCACAACATGGACTCTTCATAATTGGTGTTAACATGGGATGTGGTGCCCCAATTTGGACTGCTTCCAGGTGACATATCTTGACCCAAATGTATACTAAATTAGGCTAGCTAATTAGCAAGGGATGGGACCAAATTGATCTCCAAAGGAGCAAGGGTTTCCACACGTGCTAGCATGCTTATCGGAACCCTGATTGAATCCAAAATTTCAATCAAACTTTTTCAAAAGGGTCCTTAGCCAATTTTTATATGTGTGTGACTCATTGGGTTCCACATCTAGTCGGTAGTAGGTTTAGGTATAAGTTGACCAAATTTGATTAGATTTCAATCCAATCGAGCTAACCCAAATTCAATAATTAGAATCATTTCTAATTGGCCATCGAATTAAACTCTTTAATTCGATCAAAAATCTACAAATCAAGATTGACGTCTAATAACATATCATGACTATCCAGAAAATATGAAATTTGATAAAAATATCAAATCTACCCTTCAGTGGCAAATACCGTGCAATTCAATCCTTCGATCATCCTTGCACCCTGAATATGTTCATGAGTACGAATCATGTCAAACTCAAACACATATTCATATCGATTCTCAATTAACCAATAATGACTCCTATAAAGAAGCATTAGAAACTCTTTCTAATCTCCTTCCTGCTTTTGGCAAAAGATTTTTTTTCTGAGTCATCTAGGATTGAGAATACACGGGATGCGATCTCCTCTTACTAAGAGTGATCGATTCATTTTGACCTACTCACAACCTTCATACATACTCCACCATATCCAGAACACCCCGTACATGTCCTAATGCCATGCCTGGGTATGAACCAAAATATGGGTTCATGTGCATAAGATTCCATAGTAGTTTCAGTCTAAGGATCACTTGTACAACTCCCACTTAGAGAACCATCTTTAACATACAAATAAGGCTTCCATTAGATATTCTCTTTCATCGAGTCAATTCAGTGGACTCATTTCTCAAATGAACACCCACATCCTTGTATTAATGTCTCACACAAGTGGCTAGTGAGATCTGCCACCATCTTTGTTGAGCATACATAGGATGTGCCAGTCTATCTGAAATATTGATCCCTGACTCAATGCTCCTATGACCAGCAATATTTAAGATTAAGATTTTAGGATTTTAGGTCTCACTAGCATGATCCATTCATATCTCCTAAAATCATTATCCTAATATTTGGAGTTCATCATAATCTTAGACATATTAAAATGTAGCTAATATGATGAATCAATACCTCAAATAATAAATGTTGTTTCGTGAGTTAGAAAATTTTAAAGAAAGTCCTATCGCAACAAACTTACGATTGGCTTATAGGGAATTCTTCTTTCATTTTGTACTAAGTCTAACTTAGATTTTGGATCCAATTAAGTCAAATTAATTCAGATCTAATCTAAAATTAATCAGTATTTAAATTTAATCTTTCATATACTCCATAGATCATAGATCAGATACTGTTCATCTCTGGGATTGAACTTGAACCTCATGTGTAGTGCTAGCTAGATATAGTCAACTCTTCAATCTCATTTGACCCATACCTTAATTCTCAATCAAGTTAGCTTATATATTCAATCAAATCAAGTACTTTCAAATTGGACACATAAATATAAGCCAACACTTTTCTACAATGTCTGACTTGTGTGTGTGACTTCATAGGTTCAAACATTAAGTCGGTAGCATAGGAACCAATTTCTGCACTAATCGAGATACCATCTAATAATAATTTTTTATGTTCGATAGGTCAAATTATCATAAAAAAATATTTCAGAATCTATACACATGGTTATTGCATAATTTATCCTTTTGACCCTGAATGCTCTAGAATGGTCTTAGGTTAACTGTCAACCGTGATTGCTTCATCCACATTGTATTTCAACCTTTGAAATCCATCTAATGGATTATCCTAGCCAAGGCTTTACTAAATTGAAAATAGTGATACATCAACTCTAATAATTTGGAGGGGTCAATTCCATCTTGATCCACATATAAACTTCGCAAGTATTGACTGTACCCAGTAGCCTTCCATCACTGTATTAGAAATTCAGATAGTCTGGCACCAAAGCACAGTGAGTTACTTGCAAGTCACTATGGTGATTTCAGGTCTAAATGATACTTATACCCATGTGCTTCATTATCAGCTCTTGACAGTAGAATGCTCAGCAAATGAGTTACCTGTTCAGTGATAATGTACTCCTATATCTCATTTGTATGTCATACCAGTGTCACCATACTCTTGGTTAAGAGGACAATTAATCCATATGGCACACAATGACCTCCACTCAATAAATATCATCATCTTGTAATGACGTATCATTTATTCATGAACATATTTAAGAACTATACGATAAATCCACTCTTTATCATACACTAACATAGTTTTAAGGACTTCATCACAGCACAAGAGTTCAAGGAATATATAACTTTGTGATAAAAATATCAGAATAACTATTATTCATTTATTAATAGTTCATATATAAAGATGAACTTAATCGTTACATGATTGATTTTAGAACATAATTTTCAATAATTTTCACTTGAACTAAAGCCAATCGGAGTAGTATCTTTATACCCATCTTCCATTTGAAGTCATCAAACTCTTTAATCTTGAAAACTTTAGTGAAGGAATCGGCTAGGTTCTTCTTTTCATTGATCTTCTGAAGCTCGACATCACCTCGATTCATGATCTCTCATACCATGTGATAGCTGCACAGATTATGCTTGGTGTGATGGTGTGACTTTGGTTCTTTCATCTGAGCTATGGTACTAGAACTACCATAGTACAGCAGGACAAAGCCATCAATGAAAGGGGTAACTCCCAACTCGATGATGAAATTTTGCAACCACATCACCTCCTTTATAGCATTCGATGCAGCATTGTATTCTGCTTCATATACAAAGTTAGCCACAGTATGTTGCTTGGAGCTTTTCCAGCAAACAGCTCCTCCATTCAGAGTAAATCATAGCCCGACACGTTTCTGCTGTCATTACAATCTGACTAAAAATTGAAATCAATATATCCCATAAGTTTCAAGTCAGTCTCTCCATACATAAGCTATTGGTCCTTAGTATTTCTCAAATACTTAAGAATTGCTTTTGCAAACTTTCAATACTTTTCACCTGGATCAAACTGGTACCTACTCACTACCCCTAGTGAATAGACTGCATCCAACCTCATACACATCATAGCATACATGATAGATCCTACTGCCAAAGGATAGGATATTTTACTCATACACTCTCTCCTCAAGAGTTGTCAGACAATTCTTCTTGAAAATAGTAATTTCATGGCCTATCGAAAGATAGCCTTTCTTGAAAAGAGTAATTCCATGTTGAGCCGCTTCAACAAGGTATCAATGTACATGATGTTGAAATTTGAGGTTTGGGGCATGCATGTATATTTCAAACTTTTATTTTTGAAACACTGTAGTTGAATATAAGATTAAAATACTTTTAATCTGAATCATGCATGCATAAAAACATAAAATCATAAGGATCTAGTTCATATGCTGAAATTGACATATGCTGAAATTTAGATAGTGATCAAATCGCATACCTGCTTCACAACTTTTTCTTCGAATCTGAATTTGAAAAAGAAGAGTTTTTCTTCTAGCCATATAAGTATCCGACCTCTACGGATATCCACTTGGGATCAGTCTAGATCAGTCCTCTTCAAATTAAATTTTTTTCTCTATAAAAATTCAGCCCGTTGAATTTGAACGAAATTTAGATCGCGATCAATACTTTATCTTTTTCCTTGATCTTCTTCTTTTCTTCTTCTCTTTTCTTTCTACCCTTGAATTATGCTTCTACCAGTAGGTGGAAACTAGCATGGAGGAATGCCCAACCAGCCTTGGCATCGAGAGAAGGGAGGATGCCCAAAGATGTGGGGGCTGTGTGTTGCCAAGGGAGAAGAGAGAGAGAGAGGAAGAGAGGGCGTGGGGGTCTCCAAGGGTAGCATGGGGCTACTAATTTGGATGCTCTAGAGACTTTAGGGGAGGTCTTTTTAAATAGGCATGAGGATTGAATCCTATTCAATCTCATAATATAAGTCCTACTTGCATTAGATTTTCTAATAACTTAAGTTATATAACTTATATTAGGAATCCTATTAGGCGCAAACTCTTGAAGCCCTTGCACCCAATTAAAAACATCCTCTTTTTCTCCCAAGGGATGCCCTATGTTAGATTAAAAGGCTCTCTAATCATAGGATATGCCCAACTTGATCCAATCAAGGTAACGCCCCATAATAACTATCAAGAAAATTAATAAAGAACTTGTACCCTTAATTCATATGTTTCAAAATCTTAGACACCCAACAATTATAGTCAAATAAATCTTATTCATGTAGGTTGTTAGCAGATAATTAAGTTTGAATTATCTTGTTAAATAATAAATTCAAATAAAAAAAAATTTTGGATCCAATCATATGCTAGCAAGGTTACTTTGAATCCAATCGAATTTTTCTAAATCCAATTGACACTTCATAAGCTAAATAGCTAATTCTAAGCCTAATTCCTTTGTTGTGTGACCCCATATATTCAATTCTATCTGGTAGTGAGATATACAATGATCTCCATCAAAGTATCATTGAAACTCTTTTCAATGGATCGGAATAATTCTACTCTAACTCATTAAGGATTGTCGATGCAGAACAACTCTAGTGAGCTCCACTAACCTCTTCCTGCCACCATCTTGGATAAACTATTATTTTAAGAATATGATGTTTTGACTCACAATCACATTGTGGTCTTGTGAAAAATAGAAGTAGTATTTTATGGATTCTTTAGGATACCCTATAAAGTGAGCTATAATAGATCTATCCTCTAATCTATCCATCACTGTCTCTTGACATGGGCCAGACATCTTCAAATCTTAAGATAACTTAGACTCGACTTCTTACTGAACCATATCTCATACAGTGTGGTAGGAATAGATTTTGATGGAATCTTATTCAACAGGTGAATTACAGTTAACAAGGTATATCCTCAAAGATATAAGGATAGATCGGTGAAGCTCATCATGGACTTGACTATGTCCAATAGGGTCTTGTTCCTTCTTTCGGATACTCTATTGAGCTGAGGTGTTCCGAGAGGCATCCATTGAGAGACTATGCCATTGTTCTTAATATATTCCAAAAATTTCTGACTAAAATATTCACCTCCTCGATCAGATCGAAGAACCTTAATGGGTTTACCAGTTTATTTTTCTACCTCATATCTAAATTGCTCGAATCGTTCAAAGACCCCAGATTTGTGCTTCATCAGATACACATATCTGTACTTAGACAAATCATCGATAAAGGTAATGAAGTAGCTATAAGCACCCCTGGCCTGCACATCAAATGGCCCACACACATCAGTGTGTACCAGGGCAAGTAACTCAATGGTCCATTCTCCATATCCTACAAAGGATAACTTGGCCATTTTTCTTCGAAGGCAAAATCCACAAGCTGGATACGACTCTAGGTTAAGAGAGCTAAAGATCCCATCCTTTTCCAGTTTGTTTATCCTATCCTTTCCAATATGGCTTAGTCTATGGTGCCACAAGTACTTCTGATTAATTTCATCTCTGAATCTCTTTTGGCCTACGGCACTCACTATTTGCTCGTTTAAGTTTATATTTATATCAACATACAAATGATAAAGACTGTCAATTAAAAGACTTTGTGCAACCAATTTATTTCATAAATAAATAGAATAAAAATATTTATTAAAACTAATTTTAAAACTTTTCTGTACTAGCACAAACATGAAAATTAAATTCTGACTAGCTACAAAAACATAATAACAGTTCTTTAAATCTAATCTAACACCAGACAGTAATCGAAGAGGATAAGTGCTTACAGCCTCTATAGTAATTTTTGTTCTATTGCTGATCTGAAGGATCATATCATCTTTCCTCAACCTCCTACTTTCTATCAGACCCTATATTAAGGTACATATATGAGCACTTGAGCCAGAGTCTAATACCCAACTAGAAATAAAAGAAACTGTAAGGTTAGATTCAATTACGAGCATATCTTCGAAAGGTTTATCATTCTTTTTGATCTTTAAGCTCTTTAGATATTTTGGATAGTTCCTCCTCTAGTAGCCTTCAGTATGATAGTAAAAATATTTTTCCTTTGCTTTGGCATTTTTAGAAACTTCCTTCTTTGGCCTGTTCTCCTTCTGCTTCTTAACGAATTTAATCTTCTTCTTCCCAGTAGACTTTTTCTTGAAAGATATCCGCTCCACAGCAAGAATAGTGTCTCTTGAACTCTTCAAGGTTCCCTCCGTAGTGACCAATATATTGATCAATTCGGGTATAGTGCAATTGAGCTTATAAAAATTTATTATAAATTGACTATATGAACTCGTAAGGGATTGAAGGATCAGATCCATCTGCAATTCTTTTTGCATTTCTAATCCGAGCTTCTCAAGCTCCTCAATGCCCTTGATCACTATCATACAGTGCTCATGGACTAACTGTCCTTCGTGCATCTTCAGATTGAAGAGTCTTTTAGATACTTTGAAGCACGCTGTACGGCTCTGCTCACCATATAACTCTTGCAGGTGAGTGATCATAGCCCTGACAGTAGGCATATGCTCATGCTGGCTTTGCAACTCATTTGATATAGATGCCAGCACATAACATTTAACTGATGTCTTCATCTGTCTACTTCTCAAAAGTATCCCTTTGCTCAGTAGTAGGACGGTTTGGTAATACTATGGGTTTTTGATCGAGTACATGACCTAACCTTTTAAAGGTCAAAATAATTCTAAGATTTTTGAGCCAGTCTTTGTAATTTATACTAGTCAAACGATTGGTTTCAAAGATGCGAACTAGAGGATTTGAGGCTGACATTGTTTAACTATGAGAGTAGAGATTCAAATTAGATTTTTGTACTTAATTGTTATATTTGCTTCTAGAGACTTTATGATGCAAACAATGACTCCCATTAATTTATCGAATCCCTCCACTCTCGGGGAAGGAAATAAAAATCCTAACGTGACAAAGGATTCCTAGTGGGTGCTGCGATCCCACCGATGCCATGCACCTGACCTAACAGTTATTGGTAACATGTACACTGATGCGTAAGCAACATTTTACCCAGATGCTTCTCTAAGCATATTGTAGTAACTTGGTCTCTAAGTCATGTGGACTCACCAAACAGTTATTGACCACACTCCTTAATTAAGCCCGACTCACCATTCATAAGCAGGTGCAAGGCCGTCATTGGATCTCTCACCTAACAATTATTGGGCCCAACCCAATCCTTACCCTAGAGCAACTCTTTGCTAATAGAGTGGTTGCATATTTTTGATGCAACTGAATCACTATGACCAGCTGAGAACAATCAATGCCAGTGGCACACCCGCACATCTACAATGGTGGAAGACCTATGGACTTAATATTTATGGAGAGGTTTAGGTTTAGATCTCATCAAATCAGTCATCATATGACTGATCTAATTGGCATGGACTAAGCCAAACTACTAAGCAACCCAATTTAAGACCCAATCTTCTAAATTGGCCAGGTAAATCGAGATTGGTGGGGGTGCCCACGTTACTTTTCTTAGACACCAATAAATTGGTCGAGTAAGCGAATGAAACCAATTAAATAACTATGTCTCAATTACTTGCCTTAGACACCAATAGGTCAATTGGTCCAAACAAGTTAACTCAAGCGAATCGGGCTCAAACCAACGAGCCGAATTAGGTCCTTAGGTTAATCAATTCTATATATGGGACTCAATCAATTTGATCAGCAATAATTGCATAATCATTTAATTTAATTGATCTGAGCCTAATCAATACTTGATTCGATTTGATCAATTACTTAATTGAATTAGATCCATATGACTTAAATCAAAAATTTTAGATGCAATCCTATTATATGATCTAATTTATGATTTTTTTTCTAACCAAAATCCTCATACACAAACACAAATTTTAGATTCTAAAATTAAATTTTAGAACTAAATTCTTTACATGTAAGTAAGTTTTAAGTTATAAAAATAATTTTTAGATTTAATATACAAACATATATTACATAAATCATGTAAAATTTAAAACTAAATAAAATTCAAATCTACTACATAATATCATATATCTCATATACTAATCATGGATCATATCAAAAGTAATTTTATGACCTTAAACATGCAATTACATATCTCATATATGAATTATAAATCAGATCATAAAAAATTTCAGGTTCATGCATGCATCTACATATCATGTGAACATGAACTAGAAACAATTCTAGATCAAAATTCAGATCTATGCATGCTTTGACATATCAACTATATGTCTTAAAATTAAACTCAAAATAAAATACTAGATTCAAAGATTAATCTATACTCATGTATCAAGAAAAAAAATCAGATTTTAAAATTGTTGGGTATAAAATACCCGCGGCCGAAATTCCCATCAGAAAGGCTCCGCCCGGACTCCTACGGGAGCCGGGCTCCACCTCCGACATCAGAACGGCTCCGCCCGGACTCCTACGGGAGCCGGGCTCCACCTCCGACATCAGAACGGCTCGCCCGGACTCCTACGGGAGCCGGGCTCCACCTCCGATATCAGAACGGTTCCGCCCGGACTCCTACGGGAGCCGGACTCCACCTCCGACATCAGAACGGCTCCGCCCGGGCTCCTACGGGAGCCGGGCTCCACCTCCGATATCAGAACGGTTCCGCCCGGACTCCTACGAGAGTCGGGCTCCACCTCCGACATCAGAACGGCTCCGCCCGGACTCCTACGGGAGCCGGGCTCCACCTCCGATATCAGAACGGTTCCGCCCGGACTCCTACGGGAGCCGGGCTCCACCTCCGACATCAGAACGGCTCCGCCCGGACTCCTACGGGAGCCGGGCTCCACCTCCGACATCAGAACGGCTCCGGACTCCTACGGGAGCCGGGCTCCACCTCCGACATCAGAACGGCTCCGCCCGGACTCCTACGGGAGCCGGGCTCCACCTCCGACATCAGAAAGGCTCCGCCCGGACTCCTACGGGAGCCGGGCTCCACCTCCGACATCAGAACGGCTCCGCCCGGGCTCCTACGGGAGCCGGGCTCCACCTCCGATATCAGAACGGTTTCGCCCGGACTCCTACGGGAGCCGGGCTCCACCTCCGACATCAGAACGGCTCCGCCCGGACTCCTACGGGAGCCGGGCTCCACCTCCGATATCAGAACGGTTCCGCCCGGACTCCTACGGGAGCCGGGCTCCACCTCCGACATCAGAACGGCTCCGCCCGGACTCCTACGGGAGCCGGCCTCCACCTCCGACATCAGAACGGCTCCGGACTCCTACGGGAGCCGGGCTCCACCTCCGACATCAGAACGGCTCCGCCCGGACTCCTACGGGAGTCGGGCTCTACCTCCGACATCAGAACGGCTCCGCCCGGACTCCTACGGGAGCCAGGCTCCACCTCCGACATCAGAACGGCTCCGCCCGGACTCCTACGGGAGCCGGGCTCCACCTCCGACATCAGAACGGCTCCGCCCGGACTCCTACGGGAGCCGGGCTCCACCTTCGACATCAGAGCGGTTCCGCCCGGGCTCCTACGGAGGCCGGACTCCAACCGCGGCCGAACCTCAATCGACAGATCCGCACCCCCTCGGCAGGTCGCGACAACAATCATGATCCTGTTCCAAGTCCTACAGCGGATTCTACGCGGCTCCAGCAGCGGACCCATTACTCCCTGACAGGCTGTAGCAAACGGCCACGATTCTGTCCCGCTCCCTGCGGCAAGTGCTGCACGATCCCACTACTCACTGACAGCTAGCGGCAACGGACGCCGCCCCACATCCGCAACAGGCCATACGTGGCAGACTATGACAACAGCCACGAGTCTACCCCACCACTCTCCGCAATTAATTCCCCTGACCGTGGGCGGCCCACTACCAGACGGTTGCAGGTGTCACCATCAATCCGTTGCCCCCTCTGCCTATAAAAGGGGATCCAGATACATTATTCTCTAAGCTCTTTTGCCTTATCTCAAAACTCTGCTAAATTCTCCGTTCGAGCACTCCATTCTTGTTGAGGCAGAGAACTGACTTGAGCGTCGGAGGGTCTTGCCGGAGCAACCCCACCTCCGGTTTAGACTTCCCTTGCAGGTCCCGACGGCGACCGCGGCTTCCTCAACTCCAGCTTCTCCGACGCAGGCGGATTTTTGCACCAACAGGATTGGCGCTAGAGGAAGGGGGCGAATCTTCGCAGCACCCTTGTTCTTAAAGGAGCGCTCAACGGATCCGCTTCCGGCCATCTTTTCCGACACCCAAGCCTCCTTTCCCGGTCCGATGCCTTCTCGCGGGGTTTCTGCACAACTACCTCTGGCTATGACCGCCGATAAAGGGTGGTCGGGCGACCAGTCTCCGCGGGATTCCGTTAATGTCGTCTCGGGGGAATCCCAACAGGAGGCGATCGGTAAATCAGCTGCACCCCCCAAGCGGCAAAAAGTCGAGGAACCCATAGCCTTCACTGAAGAAGATGCCCAGGGAGTCCAATTCCCTCACAACGACGCGGTCGTAGTTTCCTTGAACATAGCAAATTATGATGTCCGTCGCGTTCTCGTCGACAACGGAAGTTCGGCTGACATCTTGTTCTACAACGCCTTTTCAAGAATGACCACTCTTGGCGGTCATCTAAGGCCGATGTGCTCCCCCTTGATAGGGTTTACTGGTGACGCCGTTCCTACGGAAGGAACGATAGCTCTAACTGTGACCGCGGGTCAGCATCCAAAGCAGTCCAGGGCTCTGGTGAATTTCCTGGTGGTAAAGGCGCCATCTGCCTACAATGCAATTCTTGGCCGTCCCGGCCTCAATGCCCTCAGAGCCGTTGTTTCAACCTATCATTTGAAGTTGAAGTTCCCCACTGACAAAGGGATTGGAGAAGTTCGGGGAGACCAGGCGCTGGCCAGGCACTTCTACAATATTGCCCTGCAAAGAAGCGATCAAGCGGACCTTTGTCCAGTCGACGGGTTGGATGCACGCGACGACCTCACTGAAGAGAGGGGCAGCCCGATCGAGGACCTAATACCAATTCCTTTGAATGATGGGAATGCGGAGCACGTGGTGTTGATTGGCTCCAACCTGGAGGAGGAGGTGCGGACGCATCTCGTGGACTTTCTCCGAAGAAATGCGGACGTTTTCGCATGGGTCCCGACGGATATGCCAGGGATCGAGACAGAGGTCATGGAACATCATCTGGCGGTCGACCCTAAACATCGGCCAACAAAAGAAAAAATCCGGAGTCATGCCCCAGAGAGGCAGAAGGCGATGGCCGAAGAAGTGGATAAACTTCTCAAGGCAGGATTCATCAAGGGGGTCAATTATCCAGAGTAGATCTCCAATGTTGTCTTGGTCAAGAAAGCAAACGGCAAGTGGAGGATGTGTATCGACTTCAAAAAGCTGAATAAAGCTTGCCCAAAGGACAGCTACCCCCTGCCCAGGATCGACCAACTGGTGGACGCTACCTCGGCCACGAGCTTCTCACTTTTATGGACGCATTCTCCGGCTATAACCAGATTAGGATGGCATCGAAAGATGAAGAAAAGACTGCTTTTATCACTAGTCGCGGCCTTTACTGCTACAGGGTTATGCCGTTCGGCCTCAAGAACGCAGGCGCAACCTATCAGCGGTTGGTAAATAAAATCTTCAAAGAACAAATCGGCCGAAACATGGAGGTGTACGTGGACGATATGCTCGTGAAAAGTAGATCTTCCGGAAATCATGTTGCCGACCTCGAGGAAGCTTTTGGCGCTCTTCGAAAATACAGAATGAAGCTGAATCCGACCAAATGTGCTTTTGGGGTAACCTCAGGAAAGTTCCTGGGCTTCATGGTGTCGGGGCGTGGGATTGAGGCCAATCCGGAGAAAATTCGTGCCATCCAGGAGATGGCCGCCCCGTGGTTGATCAAGGAGGTTCAGTGCCTCACTGGGAGGATTGCAGCTCTTAATCGCTTTGTCGCGAGGTCGGCTGAGCGATGTTTGCCCTTCTTCCAAACCCTCAAACAGCCGAAGAACTTCTGTTGGACCCCTGAATGTCAACAGGCATTCGAGGAATTAAAGAGCTACCTTAGCTCACCTCCACTACTGGCAAAGCCCGAACCTGGGGAGGAGTTATTTTTGTACCTGGCAGTCTCTCCCACATCCCTCGCGGCAGTCCTTGTCAAAGAAGAAATAAAAATCCAGCGGCCGGTCTACTACATTAGCCGCGTGCTAAGGGACGCCGAGACCAGGTATACTAAATTAGAGAAACTGACCTACGCTTTGTTGATTGCAGCTCGGAGACTCTGACCTTATTTTCAAGGGTACACGGTGACGTTGCTCACCGACCAACCGATCAAAGCGGTTTTGCACCGAGCTGATATTTCTGGGAGAATGGCGAAATGGGCAATCGAGCTCACAGAATTCGACATCAACTACCAGCCTAGGCCGGCAATAAAGGCCCAGGTATTGGCGGATTTCATAGTAGAATGCACCGTCCCTGAGGAGGCCGAACCTGAGCAAAGCAAAATTGACGACCTGAAGACTCAACCGGACTCCTCCGACGAAGAAGCCAGTTCCTTCGATGGCTTTTGGACCCTCCACGTGGACGGATCTTCCAACATGGCGGGCGCTGGTGCAGGCCTGATCTTGACCAGCCCGGAGGGAGTCATCGCGGAGTACGCTCTGCATTTCGGATTCCCCGCAACAAACAATGGAGCAGAATATGAAGCTCTAATCACAGGATTAAGGGTCGCTAAGGAGCTTGGAATAAACCAACTCCGGGTGCACAGCGATTCCCAACTTATAGTGGGACAAGTCAGCGGGAGCTTTGAAGCGCGGGAGGACAGTATGGCCAAATATCTTGAGAAGGTGAAGGAATTCACCCCCGCCTTCAACAATTTCGACATCAAGCAAATTCCAAGATCGGAGAATGCCAGAGCCGATTTTCTCTCCAAGCTAGCAACATCGGCTCCGGCCGAATTGCCCAAAGGCATCCTCTTTGAAGTTTTAAAGCACCCAAGTACGGAAGAACCGCAGCTCGTAATGGATATTGACCACGAGCCCAGCTGGATTGACCCGCTGATAACCTATCTTAAAGATGGGATTCTCTCCCAAGACGCGAAAGAGGCCCGAAAACTCCGAAATCAGGCATCCCGGTACATCCTCTATGAGGGCAAATTGTACAAGAGATCGTACTCCTTGCCCCTCTTGAGATGTCTCCGACCCTCAGAAGCCGACTACGCTTTATGGGAAGTGCACGAGGGAGTTTGCGGAAGCCATTTGGGTGCCAGATCTCTATCCCACAAACTACTCCGCCAAGGGTACTACTGGCCCACAATGCATCATGATTCAATCGAATATGTCAAAAAATGCGATCGATGCCAAAGGTACGCCAACGTCCAGAGACAACCTGCTACCGAGCTCACACCCCTGAGTGCCCCATGGCCTTTTGCGCAATGGGGGATGGATATTCTTGGCCCCTTTCCCATGGCGTCCGGTCAAAGGAAATTCCTCCTTGTAGCAATCGACTACTTCACCAAATGGGTCGAGGCCGAACCACTAGCCAAAATCACAGAAGCGAAAGTGCAGGATTTCGTCTGGAAATCAATAGTGTGTAGGTTCGATTTACCTCGAACACTGATCACTGATAATGGACGGCAATTCGCGGGAGCCAGATTTGCTGAATTCTGTGAAGACCTAAACATCTCCCACAAGTTCACATCAGTGGCCCATCCCCAGGCAAACGGCGAAGCCGAGGTAACGAACAGAACCCTTTTGCAGGGAATCAAGATAAGGCTTGAAAAAGCGAAAGGAACTTGGGCGGACGAGCTTTACCATGTGCTATGGGCGTACCGAACTACCCGGAGGTTGCCTACGGGAGAGACTCCCTTTGCTCTAGCCTTTGGTACAGAAGCCGTCATCCCGATCGAACTTAAACTCCCGTCGGCACGAGTCGTGGCGTTCGACGAACCCCAGAATGCACAAAATCTCAGGGCCAACCTCGACCTACTGGAAGAAAGGCGGAAGATCGCTCAGGTCCGAATGGCGGCCTACAGACAGAAGGTTGCCCGATATTATAACGCCCGAGTCAAGAACAGGACATTTAGAGCGGGGGATCTTGTACTCCGACGAGCTGCTGTCTCACAGCCGCAGGCCCAGGGGAAGCTAGCCTCAAATTGGGAAGGACCTTATGAGATCAAAGAAGTAGTCCGACCTGGGACTTATTATCTTAAGGAGCTCGGAGGGGCCGACCTCCCGCGACCATGGAACTCAGAAAACTTACGGGTATACTACCAGTGATTTCATCCTAATCGAAAAATGTGTGCCCACTTGTCTAGGGACAATTCAAGCAGACGGTATCAAAAACGAGAACGCAATCTTACAAAAGTCGAAGGCCCGGTTTCTTTAGACCGGATGGGGGGAGAGGCCTCACAACGCCCATATGTGCCCCTACAGCCCTGTTAGGGACAGGAGGAGAACCTCGCCCTAACTTGAGCAAAGTCGAAGGCCCGGTTCCTTTAGACCGGATGGGGGGAGAGGCCTCACAACGCCCATATGTGCCCCCACAGCCCTGTTAGGGACAGGAGGAGAACCTCGCCCTAACTTGAGCAAAGTTGAAGGCCCGGTTCCTTTAGACCGGATGGGGGGAGAGGCCTCACAACGCCCATATGTGCCCCCACAGCCCTGTTAGGGACAGGAGGAGAACCTCGCCCTAACTTGAGCAAAGTCGAAGGCCCGGTTCCTTTAGACCGGATGGGGGGAGAGGCCTCACAACGCCCACATGTGCCCCCACAGCCCTGTTAGGGACAGGAGGAGAACCTCGCCCTAACTTGAGCAAAGTCGAAGGCCCGGTTCCTTTAGACCGGACGGGGGGAGAGGCCTCGCAGCGCCCATACGTGCCCCCGCAGCCCTGTCAGGAACAGGAGGAGAACCTCGTCCTGACATGAGCGGGGAGTAAGGCCCGGACTCCTACGGGAGCCGGGTCCCGCCACCAAAAGGTTTCACCCAGACTCCTATGGGAGCCGGGTTCCGCCACCAAAAGGTTTCGCCCGGACTCCTACGGGAGCCGGGTTCCGCCACGAAAAGGCTTCGCCCGAACTCCTACGAGAGCCGGGCTCCACCTTCGACATCAGAGCGGCTCCGCCCGGACTTCTACGGAAGCTGGACTTTACTTATGACTTTGATTACAGAAAGACTTTGCCCTACTTCTTATGAAAACTATGCTGCTTCAACTTCCAGGAGCTTCTTCGAACCTAGCCCCAACTCCAGCGGAGAAAGATCCCAGCAAACCTAACAAGTGGATATCTCCTAACGGCAGGAAAAACCGAAAAGAAGCCCGGCGAAGGACGACCCCACATGAACTGAAAAGGTCACCGACGGTCTTGGAACAGCATGACACAGGCAAAGAGAAGGAAAGAAGTTCGGCAGATAATTATTTGACACGAGAGGTAAACAAGGTACTGAAATCACTATTTTATTTGATAGAAGCACACGTTACAGGACCCGGCGGGTCAGGAAAAAGAGAAAAAGAAAATACATGTCTCGCAAAGCACGGTTCGGGCAGGATGAACCGGAGGCCGATCCAAGCTGCAAATTCCTCTTCCCGTCTCTGTTCTTCTCAGTCGCATTCTCCAGTGCGTGTAACATCTCTCGCCCCATCTCTCTTCATTCTATCCCCAAAGTTCCGACCTTAGCGAGAAAGGGGTGGGATTGATCTCCGAAGGCGGCGGGGGTAACAACGGCAGTAACGAAGACCTGTTTCAAGAAGAGCCGTAGCCATGACGGCCGCCACCTGAGACACTCCGGCAAGGTCGGCATGCGCTACTTCCACCGTCTCCGCAACAAGTTCTACCGCCCCGCCGTCGACCGTCTCTGTTCCCTTGGCCCCGACGGCGTCAAGGATCCCGTCATGACTTGTGACGTCTATTCTGCCCTCTTGACCGGTATTGCCCCGCCTTACTGCTCCGAAATTCGCGGGCAGAATAGCTTCTACAACAGCCCCCGATATTAAACCTCTGTTGTTGAAGGAATTCTTCCTTGGGCCCCCTCTGAGATGACAGAGATTCTCACCGACCGTCGTCCTCTTCCTCACCTTCCTCCGAGCCCTAACAATCCCCTCAAGAACAGCCTCCAGAGTTGAGGACATGGTGTGGAAACCCTCAGAGAAGGATTGATGGGCAAAAGGCGGCGAGAATTGGCACGAGGGGAGCAAGACTCTCAGGGGAAAAGAAGAACGCCAGGATGAGACCGTGAATGGATCGAAGGGTTTAAATAGCCGGCGGATCCTGGCGCAGTTATGACGGCGAGAATTCCTGGGCCAGATGGTGTGTGCCGCGTGTCGCACTTATCCGCTTCGTTGCTATCGAGGGTTGACCGCTCACAGATTCCCACAGAGCGACGCCTGGGATCGCATTTCAACGGGGGTTTCGAAAAGACTTTTCAAGTCGCCTTTGCCAAAAAATGGATTCTGACACGCGGACATTAAGTGGGGGCAACTGCGCACAGGGATCGAGGGGGCAATTTCGGCTGCGCATCTCTCTCTCTATGTACTTCCTTCGCTTGAAATTCAAACTTGGAAGTAGGGGGACTGGTGTTGGGTATAAAATACCCGCGGCCGAAATTCCCATCAGAAAGGCTCCGCCCGAACTCCTACGGGAGCCGGGCTCCACCTCCGACATCAGAACGGCTCCGCCCGGACTCCTACGGGAGCCGGGCTCCACCTCCGACATCAGAACGGCTCCGCCCGGACTCCTACGGGAGCCGGGCTCCACCTCCATATCAGAACGGTTCCGCCCGGACTCCTACGGGAGCCGGCTCCACCTCCGACATCAGAACGGCTCCGCCCGGGCTCCTACGGGAGCCAGGCTCCACCTCCGATATCAGAACGGTTCCGCCCGGACTCCTACGGGAGCCGGGCTCCACCTCCGACATCAGAACAGCTCCGCCCGGACTCCTACGGGAGCCGGGCTCCACCTCCGATATCAGAACGGTTCCGTCCGGACTCCTACGGGAGCCGGGCTCCACCTCCGACATCAGAACGGCTCCGCCCGGACTCCTACGGGAGCCGGGCTCCACCTCCGACATCAGAACGGCTCCGGACTCCTACGGGAGCCGGGCTCCACCTCCGACATCAGAACGGCTCCGCTCGGACTCCTACGGGAGCCGGGCTCCACCTCCGACATCAGAAAGGCTCCGCCCGGACTCCTACGGGAGCCGGGCTCCACCTCCGACATCAGAACGGCTCCGCCCGGGCTCCTACGGGAGCCGGGCTCCACCTCCGATATCAGAACGGTTCCGCCCGGACTCCTACGGGAGTCGGGCTCCACCTCCGACATCAGAACGGCTCCGCCCGGACTCCTACGGGAGCCGGGCTCCACCTCCGACATCAGAACGGCTCCGCCCGGACTCCTACGGGAGCCGGACTCCACCTTCGACATCAGAGCGGTTCCGCCCGGGCTCCTACGGAGGCCGGACTCCAACCGCGGCCGAACCTCAATCGACAGATCCGCACCCCCTCGACAGGTCGTGACAACAATCATGATCCTGTTCCAGGTCCTACAGCGGATTCTACGCGGCTCCAGTAGCGGACCCATTACTCCCTGACAGGCTGTAGCAAACGGCCACGATTCTGTCCCGCTCCCTGTGGCAGGTGCTGCACGATCCCACTACTCACTGACAGCCAGCGACAACGGATGCCGCCCCACTATCCGCAACAGGCCATACGTGGCAGACTATGACAACAGCCACGAGTCTACCCCACCACTCTCCGCAATTAATTCCCCTGACTGTGGGCGGCCCACTACCAGACGGTTGCAGGTGTCACCATCAATCCGTTGCCCCCTCTGCCTATAAAAGGGGATCCAGATACGTTATTCTCTAAGCTCTTTTGCCTTATCTCAAAACTCTGCTAAATTCTCCGTTCGAGCACTCCATTCTTGTTGAGGCAGAGAACTGACTTGAGCGTCGGAGGGTCTTGCCGGAGCAACCCCACCTCCGGTTTAGACTTCCCTTGCAGGTCCCGGCGGCGACCACGGCTTCCTCAACTCCAGCTTCTCCGGCGCAGGCGGATTTTTGCACCAACAAAAATCTTTTTTAAAACATGTATGACTATTTCAGTAATATGAAATCCGTGGCTCTGATACCATTGTTAGAATTTGAGGTTTGGGGCATGCATGTGTGTTTCAATTTTTTTTTAAAATATCATAGTGAAATATAAGATTAAAATATTTTTAATTTGAATCATACATAAATAAAAATATAAAATTACAAGGATCTAGTTCATGTGCTAAAATTGACGTATGCTGAAATTTAGATTGTGATCAAATCGCATACCTGTTTCGCAATCCTTTTCTTCGAATCTGAATCTGAAAGTGAAAAAATTTTCTTCTAGGTATACAAGTATCCATCCTCTATAGGTATCCACTCAGGATCAGTTTGGAATAGTCCTCTTCTAATTAATTTTTTTTTTCTAAAAAAATTCAGCCTGCTAAATCTGAACGAAGCCTAGATTGTGATCAACACTTGATCTCTTTCCTTGATCTTCTTCTTCTCTTCTTCTCTTGCCTTTCTCCCCTTGAATTAGGCTACTACCAATAGGTGAAAACCAGCAAGGAGGAACACCCAACCAGCCTAGGCATGGAGGAGAAGGGAGGATGCCCAAAGATGTGGGGGTGTGTGGGATGCCAAGGGAGAAGAGAGGGAGAGAGGAAGAGAGGGCGTCGGGGTCTCTAAGGGTGGTGTGGGGCTACTGATTTGGATGCTCTAGAGACTTTAGGGAAGGTTCTTTTAAATAGATATGAGGATTAAACCCTATTGAATCTCATAATACAAGTCCTACTTGCATTAGGTTTTCTAATAACTTAAGTTATGTAACTTACATTAGAAATCCTATTAGGCACCAACTCTTGGAGCCCTTGCACCCAATTAAACACACCCTCTTTGGCACCCATGGGATTCCCCATATCAAATTAAAAGGCCCTCTAATCATAGGACATGCCCAACTTTATCCAATCAAGGTGGCGCCCTATAATAACTATCCAAAAAATTAATAAGGGACTTGCACCCTTAATTTATAAGATTCAAAATCTTAGACACCAAATAATTGGAGTTAAATGAATCTTATTCATATAGATTGTTAGTGGATAATTAAGTTTGAATTATCTTATCAAATAAAAAATTCAAACGGAAAGAGAAATTGGGTCCAACCATGTGCTAACAAGGTTATCTTGAACCCAATCGAATTTCTCTAAACTTAATTGATACTTCATAAGCTCAATAGCTAATTCCAAACCTAATTCTTTTATTGTATGATCCCATAGATTTAATTCTATTTATACAATGATCTCTATCAAAGTATCATTAAAACTCTTTTCAATGAGTTAGAATAATTTCACTCTAACTCGTCAAAGATTGTTGATCCAGAACAATCCTAGTGAGCTCTCACAATCCAGCAGTGACACCTAGCAGTATGTAGTGGCAACTTAGTAGAACTAAAATGAACCTCTAGATGTAGTTAATGTATGATTTAGTCCCTCTATCATGAGTCCTGACTTGATGGCAGATCATGGATAAATCATCAAACCTCATCATCAGTCATATGATAGATTCAATCAGCTTAAGTCCAAATGTGATTCTTATGGAAACTCTTTTTCATCAATCACACTACTATGGCCATAGATTCTTAGATTTAGCCTTTCAAATCTCATAGAACTACTCCTCTGTATCAAAATTGAGAGATCTCATCTTGATGTGCACCCTACTTTTATAGTGAATCAACTGTCGTCAACATCTACTATAAGGGCTCATTGAGATCCATATTTATATGTCAGTCAAACTCCAGCAACTTCACTATGAGCAGTAGTACAATCTCAGATCAAAAGATTATTTACACAACTACAGCAACGAGACAATCACTGACTATTGAATAGAAATCCAAGTGATCTCTCATATGGTCATGCTTAGTACTAGTTGTTCTCTAACAACTATCCACACTCGTCGCCCAGTATCTCTATATTATAGATCAGAGACTCATCTATCCTGAAAGAAGCAATTTGTGCACCAGTCTATTCGGATCGATCATCATTCTTATGATGATTCTATGATCGAGAGTATTTAAGAATCAAATACGTATCTCTAATTCTCCATACTTTGAGAATATGTATCAAAAACTAATTACATGGATGATTCAAGGACACATCACACTTGAATAAAAAATAAACTTATCTTTTTATTGATCATATCAATGTATTAAGTACAAAATTATATCTTAGAGTTATTACAATGTGTCAGTCATATTGGCTTCTAGGACATACATCTAACACATGGATTGAGATAATTCAAGTAACCTTCTAGATCTATCCCTATAGATCTTCATCCCTAGGATATAGGATGCTTCTCCAAAATCTTTCATGGAGAACTGTGATAAAAATCACAACTTTACAATCTGTAAAGTCAGGATGTCATTTCCTAGTAATAGTATGTCATCCATATATAGCACAAGGAAGATGACTACATTATCAGAAGCCCACTTATAGATACAAGGATCTTCTCCATTCCTAATGAAGCCATACATTTTGATCACCTTATCAAAATATATGTTTCAACTCCTAAACGTCGGCTTAAGTCCATAAATAGACCTATTCAACTTGCATACTTTCAACTCATCTATGGATGTGAACCCTTCAGGTTGTATCATATACATCTCTTCTTCCAGCTTTCCATTAAGAAAAGTGATTTTGACATCCATCTGTCAGATCTCATAATCTAAGTGTGCAGTGATAGCAAGCATAATTCAGATAGACTTGGACATTACTACAGGAGAGAATATCTCATCATAGTCAATACCATAATACTGACGGTAACCTTCGGTAGCTAGACGGGCTTTATAGGTCTCTACCTTCCTGTCTGCTCCTCTTTTCTTTTTAAAAATTTATTTACACCTTATAGATTTATCCCTTTAAGCAGATCAACTAGTATCCATACACCATTGATCTCCATCGACTCATCTCAGACTTCATGGCCTCAAGCTATTTCTGAGAGTCGGGCCTTTGCATGGCCTCCATATAGGTGATCGGATTCTCATCAAGTTTAATGAAATCATCATCCTGGATCAAGAAATCATAGTATTTATCCAATTGATGCAGTACTCTACCGGATATCCATAATGGTGCCTCTACTGGCTCCGAATTTGATTCTCTAATCAAACCTAATTCTGTGTATGTTAGTCCTTCCACCTCATGAACTTTATCAAGTTCAATTTTATGGGCATTAGTTCCTTCACTAAGGAACTCCTTTTCTAAAAAGATTATCTGGCTACTAACATACACCTTTTGCTCTGCAATAAGGTAGAAGTAGTACTCTTTAGTTTTCTTTGAGTACCCTATGAGTAAGCATTTATCGAACTTCAGTCCAAGCTTATTTGTCTTTAAACATTTGACATAAGCTGACACCCCAAAATCTCAAGGTATGAGAGCACTAGCTTACGCCTAGTCCATATCTCATATGAAGTTTTATCGACAGACTTGCTCAGCATCTTATTCAAAATATAGCAAACAGTTTCTAGAGCATATCTTCAAAAGAAGATTGGCAGACTTGCAAAGCCCATCATGGATCGAAATATATCTAACAAGGATCAATTTCTCCTTTCAGACAACCAATTATGTTGTGGTGTTCCAAGAGGGATCCACTGTGAGAGAATCTCATTCTCTTGTAGATATGTCAGAAACTCACTAGTGAGGTATTCACCTCCTCGGTCTGATCGAAGGGTCTTAATACTCTTTTCAATCTATTTCTCTACTTCAGCATGAAATTGTTTGAACATTTTAAATGATTCTAACTTATGCTTCATAAGATAGACATACTCATATCTCGATAGGTCATCTGTAAACATAATGAAGTAGTAATATTCTCATCTGGTATTTATGTTCATTGATTCACATACATCAGTATGTATTACCATGTTAGCCAGGTAAGTGAGATCAGTGGGAGAGATGTACCCTTAACTCACTGGAGATGCATCTAGGTGGATAGCTTCCAATTAAAAATTACTTGATTGAATCTGCTAAACTTACCTTAAACACCAACTAGTTAATTAGTTTTGATTTGATCTACTAGAAGATTCAGTCTCAGCCACGAAGCCATGATCATGATCCATTTATTAGGGTCAAACACATGGACTTGATCAAACTTCAACTATTGAGATTAATTTAGAGAAATACTGATCTAATCTAATTCAATATTTAATTAGATTTAATCAATTTTTTTTACTTGATCCATCTGTGTTTCTAACCCTAGGTCTAACCCATTAGAAGGACCTGATTCAAGCTAACCCATTATCCATCAATTTATGTGGTATCTTAATGATCGTCAATTCTCAAATCTAGATCATTCAAAGCTTAATTCAAAATTAAGCATGTGAAACATGTGTTTCAGTCTGTATAACTATTCTATCAAAATTTTAGGTAAAGCATATCATATGTTTCAATTTATGAAAATAAATTTTTAAAATATGTTTAATAATTAAATTTATATAGGTATGATCTAAACTTCATACATACATCTCATGCATCATGATAACTTTTAGATCTATATGAATTACATTATATGTAATATGCTATTCAAATCTAAAATAATTTTATGTTTGAATTTTATCTTATTGTAATAAATTATAAATTACTTTAGATCTAATCTAAATATATTTATGATCAAAATAATTCATAAGAATCTGTTAACTTTTCTTCTTCATAAAATCAGATTACAATGACACTCTACATCATAAGAGAATCCATCGAATAGACAAAAGAGAGATTAATCTTTTTAATCTTCTATGATCGAATGGTGATCTCATTAATCCGAGTACTAGACTACTAAGATCTGAAATCTAATTTTATACGCAATCACATCAACATGTAATTATTGATAAAACTATTTTATGTCATGAACATATCCTTGATCTTATCAATTATGTTCTTCATCTAACCCAATTAGATTTGATGTATTATATATATATATATCATATCAGATTTGAAACAGATCTTATACTAATTATAAAATATTAATTTTAGATTTAATATCATATAGAAAAATAATTAGATGCAAACATGAATACATAAGGAATAAATTTTTGATAAAATCTATTTTCATGTAGTATTAAATTTCGATAGGATTCAGATCTAAATATCTATCAAAACAGATCCAATTCAGATGTAAAATAAGCTCTACTTCTTAATAAAAATAATAATATTAAAATTTTATTAAAATAAATTTAAAATAGATTTTAATTCACATTATTATTCCATCAAAAATTCAATAACAATAAAATTCTATTATAATAAACTTGTAACAACCTTAATCAATAATTGATTAGGCTCATCTAATCCAATCAAATGTAGATCAAAAATTTAATATAAATAGATATAAATTAGATTTATTGTCTAACATTAAATTCTAATTACATACAATATATAATTAATCCAAAAAATTTTAGATATGCATGCATGTATTTCAGCACTGCTCTAATACCAATTGAAGGGAAGAAAAACTATTGCTATTAGGATAAAATTTTCTATTAATCTACATGAATAAGGATAAAATTCTTACCTGATTAGCAATAAAATCAGAGATCAACTCTCTAAAAATTTAAAACAATCCTTCGTGGAGGTCTGGATGTGTAGACCCTCTATTTTGCATATACACCAGACATCACAGGAAAGTGGGATGAACTCCGATCAAATCATTTTTCCAATCCAATCAAATGAGGGAGGAGAGGTACTAGTGTGACACCTCACACTAGCAAGGAGGATGCCCACAAGAGGGCCCACGGCAAGGGAGGAGGGGCAGCACCAAAGGAGAGAGGCCAAGGAGAAGAAGAAGGGCTCCTCTCTTCTCACGCCTCTCTCTCTCTTCTCTCAAACTGATTTGTTTGCTATACATTCATAGGTAGAGACCCTCTCTATTTATAGATGAATCTCATGACCCAATAAGTATAGAATTCTTAACTCAAACATACTTTGAATCAGTCCAATACTCATGAAAGGACTCCTACATGAGATAGTATTACCATCACATATGATAACCACATTGCACCCAATCTCTTACCCAGATGAGATGCCCACAATGAGAAAGCTTCTAGATGTTGGTTGGCCCATAAGAGAGGAGAATTTTAGTATAAGTAGAATTTCTCATATCTCATCCAAAACAGATCCGATTCAAAGCTGGTTCGAAATAATTTCAAAAGGTTGTCAATCCCAAACTCTTTAAGATTTTTATACCAAGTCTAACTTAAATTTTGAACCTAATTAAGTCTAATTAATTTAGATCTAATCTAAAATTAATCAGTACTTAAATCCAATCTTTTATATACTCTATAGATCATAGATCATAGATCAGAAAGTATTTATCTCTAGAATCGAATCTGAATCTCATGTGTAGTGCTAGCTAGATATAGTCAACTCTTCAATCCTATTTGACCCATAACTTAATTCTCAATCAAGTTAACTTATATGTTTAATCAAGTCAAGTACTTCCAAATTGAACACATAAACGTAGGCAAATATTTTCTTACAGTGTCTTGCTTGTGTGTATGACTCCATATGTTCAAACACTAAGCCAGTAGCACAGGAACCGATTCCTACAGTAATAAAAATACTAATAGTAATGGTTTTCGATATCCAGATAGGTCAAATTATTATAAAAAAATATTTTAGAATCCATACACATGGTTACCACATAATTCATTCTTTTAACCTGAATGCTCTAGGATGGTCTCAGGTTAACTATCAACCATGATTACTTCATCTACATTGTATTTCAACCTTTTAAATCATCTCATGAATTATCCTGGCCAAGACTTTACTAAATTGAAATACAATGATACATTAACTCCAATAATCTGGAGGGGTCAATTCCATCTTGATCCATACACAGACTTTGTAAGTACTTGACTGTACCTAGTAGCCTTCCATCACTGCATAAGAAATTCAGATAGTCTGGCACCAAAGCATAGTGAGTTACTTGCAAGTTACTATGGTGATCTCTGGTCTAAACGATACTTATACCCATGTGCTTCACGAGTAGCTCTTGATAGCAGAACGCTCAGTAGGCGAGTGCCTGTTCAGTGATAATGTAGTCCTATATCTCACCTGTATGCCATACCAGTGTCACCATACTCTTTAGTTAAGAGGACAACCAACCCATATAGCACACAACGACCTCCACTCAATAAATATCATCATCCTGTAATGACGTATCATTTTGGTTACTGTTGGTGCAGAATTCCGCTGACACCGGAGAAGCTGGAGTCGAGGGGATCGCACCCACCATCGGGACCTGCAAGGGAAGTCTAAACTGGAGTTGGGGGTGCTCTGGCAAGACCCTCTGACACTCAAGTCAGTACTCTGCCTCAACAGAAATGGAGCACTCAAATGAGATTTTAGCAGAGTTTCGAGATAGAGTTTTGAGCTTAGAGATGAACATATCTAGGGGTCCCTTTTTATAGACGGAGAGTGTAACTCATTGATAGCGACATCTGTAACTGCCTGGTAGTGGGCCGTTCGGGGCCACGCGGAGTTTGTTACGGAGAGTAGTGGCGTCAGGGGGCTGTTCAGCGCCACGTGGAGTTTGTTATGGAGAGTGGAGTGGTGTCCGTTGTTGCGACTTGCCAGAGAGTGGTGGGGCCACGTGGGATCTGTTACAGAGAGTGGAGTGGGGTAGTGGCCACTGTCACGACTTGCCAGAGAGTTTGGGCCCAAAGGCTAAAGCTCGGTTGGGACGTCTGATGGAGCAGAATAGTTCTCTATCTCTGCAATCTAAGAGAAGCTCGGATGTTTCTAAGGTTGCTAATGAGTCTACTATTGTCGGGTGCCTTGGGCGCTGATGCTGCAGGTGGAAGTCATCTGCTATAGAAGCTCGGACGGGGGCTTTCTGTTGGAGAAGTCCGATAAGAGTCTGATTGCTAGAGGAGTCCATCTAGAATTTTTCTGATGTAGAAGCTCATCTGAGGACCGTCCGTCGGAGAGGGCTGGTTTCATGAGGAATCTGATAGTGGGTCGACCGACAATGGAGTTTGGATGGCGTTGTGGAGGTTCATCCGCTGGAGGAGTCTTGGGGACCTTGTGGAAGGTTGAACATTGGAGGAGTCTGAGATTCAATTCTGTCGTAGAAGTTCGGAAGGGGTCTGGCTCTTGTAGGAGTCTGGACAAGGTCTGCTTATTGTAGAAGCTCGGACAAAGATCAGTTGCCGTGGAAGCTCGGATGGAGACTTCTTATTGTAGAAGTCCCGCTGCTAGAGAAGCTCAATCATTGACGAAGTCTGGAAGAAGTTCGGAGTAGAGATCCGGCTGGTGAAGCCTGTCCGTCGTAGAAGTTCATCCGGGATTCATCCACTGTAGAAGTTCGGATGGAGTCCGGCTCTTGTAGGAGCTCGGATGAAATCTAGAAGGCAATCGACTACCATAGAAATTTGGATGGAGTCTGGTTATTATAGAAGTCCTGTTTGGGGAAGCTCGGACATTGACGAAGTTCGAAAGAAGTTCGGAGTAGAGTTGTTCATGGCTGGAAGAAGTTTGGAAGAGATTCAGAGAATAGTCAATCACTGTAGAAAATCAGCTGATAGTAAAGCTCAGAAAGCGTTTGGAGCAGCCCAATAGATGAATGGAGGAGCTCATTATCAGAGAAGTCCAGATGGTATTATGGAAGCTCGGATGGTTGAGAAAGTTCAGAAAGATGCCACACAAGGTCAGAAGCCGGAAGAGCCCTGGAAGGATCGACCTTTTACGAACTTCGATTGGGGGTATTTTATACCCAACACCCGTCTCCCTACTTTCGAGTTCGGGTTTCGAATGAAGGAAGTACAAAAAAATTTTCACAGCCGAAGTTGCCTCCCTCGATTTTCATACTCGATTGTTTCCAGATATTTTGACGTTTGGCGCGCTGGCATCAAAGCCTTTTCAAATCGAGGCGATCCGAAAAGATTTTTTCGAGATTTCCACTAGAGCATTGCTCTAGGTATGGCACAATAATGATTCTGTCAGTTGTCACCGCCTTTAGCCGCTTGCCATGATGAGTGGGCCATGCGACGGTTACAGATCGACCAGAGAAAATCTACGATCATTATTGCGTAGGACCCCATCACCTATTTAAACCCGCCCCCCTCCTTAAGGGATCCCACTTTGCCTTGAAGTTTCTTCGATCCCTCCTTCCTGAGAGTTTTGTTCTTCCCCAGCGTCCTTCTCGGCCTTAGGCATTCTTCGAGTCGTCCCCATCTCTGCATCTCTGCATTCTTCGGACCAGCCTAGGTTAGTTCCAGAACTCCCCCCCCCCTTTTTTTTTCTTGCTGTTTTTCTTCTATTTTTCCTCCTTTACATTCCACCTGTTCGGTTTTCCACGAGCATCCCGTTTCTTATTTTTTTCAATTTTTTAGGGATTTTTAGGGTTTTCACTTGATTCAAAATATCCTCCAATACTTCTTCCTCTAGCAGTTCTAGGAGTTCGTCCATTCCAGCCTCCCAAAATTTTAGTTCTGTAGATGAACCTTGTCCGGTCTTTGTACCAGACACCATCCCCAGCTCTCTGACTCTGGAGGAACTCTCACTGATTAGGATTCAGTATGGGGTTCCTCCAGAGTACGAACTGGAGCTTCCCGGACTAAACTGATCGGGCTAGCACTCCTTCCCCTGGCTGCTTCTATTTATACCAAGAAGCTTTCCGCGTCGGGCTTTAACTTTCGCTTCCACCTTTTGTTATTGCTCTCTTTCACTTCTTAAACATTTATTTAGTTTCTGTAGCACCGAACTCCTTTAGATTTCTGATAGGATTTCTTTCCCTCTGTAGTTTAGCTGAAGTTTGGCCGACCCTTTCTTTGTTTAGGAATTTCTATACCTTCAAGTGTCATCCCTCGGTAAAAAGACTGGTGGTACTTCTCTCCTCAATTCGATAGAAAGGGGTTGCTGAAAGGTGCCCCCTTTTCTATCCACAACTGGAAGGAGAGGTACTTCTACGTCTGATGTCCGACCTTGGAGCTAGGGTTGCCCTCCTAGGGCTCCCCGAGGGATTCCGTCCGCCAGGCTTCTAGCCTAGATCAGGATGACCTTGAAGCCTCCAATAAACTCGAAGCTTATCTAGCCCCTCTTCTCTCCAACCTCCTGAAGGAACAACTCTTGTTTAACGTCAGTCTAAGCCCTCTCAACCCCGCCGGTATTGTTATATATATATATATTTTTTTTTTTTTTTGTCATTCGCTGCTTCTCCTTTCTTCTTGTTCTTTTGTTAAGCTGTGTCGATCCTCATTCACTGTAGATATGGATGCCGACGCAGCTCGAATGCTAGCCCAGGGTCTTAAGACCCACAAAAGGAAAGGCGCAGCATCCTCGGGGGTGGTGAAAAGGGCAAGGGCAGAAGAGACCAGCTCGGCCACACCTATCCAAGTGGCCATTGCCGTCGACTCTCCCTCCTATGTCAAGCTCGCAGTCCCCTAGGCCTCTTCAAGGAGCGGGGTCGAGGTTCCCGCTCTAGAGGACTGGCCCGAAGAGGCACCGGGGGCCGAACGGAGAAGGAGAAAGAAGACATTGGCCCGCAAGAGCCACAGCAGCAGGGCTGCCATCGAGGGTGCTGATGGTACCGAAGAAAATCCCAGAGAAAATTCCTTCAATAATAGGGATCTAATAAAGAGATTGGTCGATGGGTGCCTGCCCGAGGTCGTCCACAGGATTGTTCACACCGATCCTGAGCAGTGGATCTGGGACTCTCTGGGATCCTTTCTTGAGGTAGGTCAATTTACTCCTTTCATCTTCTCGCATCTTTGCTTAGCTTATTCCTCAGCTTTTATATTGACTCCCTGGCCACTCTTGTAGACTAGACACCAGCTCATCGCCAACATCGAGGTGATGAACAATACTAAGAAGGAGGCCGCTCGGTGGAGGAAGGTCGCCTGGCCGAGGCCGCCAACCTCAAGGAGAAGATTGCCGAAGTCGCGAGTCTCCAAGAGGCGTTGCAGAAGGAGGGGCAGACCTCGGCAGACTTGAGGGCCACCTTGGAGGAGGAGAGGCCGAGGTTGTTAGGAATAGTGTCCCAAAGTCAATCGTCAGCCTGTTGACGGTTGTGCTCATTTTTTGTATTTGTACATGAATTATGAATTAATAAAAATTATTTTGATATTTTTTATCACAAAATGTTTCATCTTCTAATGAACTCTTATGTTGTGGTGAAGTCCTTAGGACTATTTAGACTCGACAAAGGAGGATTTGTCGTTTAGTCCTTAAATCTGTTCGCAACCAAATAATACGTTGTTACCAAGGACGACAACGTTTATCAAGTATAGGTCGTTGTGTGCCATATAGGTTGGTTGTCCTCTTAACCAATGAGTGTGGAGACACTGGTATGGCATACAGGTGAGATATAAGGGTACATCTGCACTGAACGTGACCAACTCCAGAGCTATTTCTGCTGTCAAGATTTACTCCGATGGAATATGGGTATAAATGTCCCTCCGACCTGAGACCGCCACGGTGACTTGCAAGCAACTCACTGCACTTAGGCATTGGACTACCTGAATTTCTAATTCAGTGACAGAAGGCTGCTGGGTGTAGCCAAGACTTGACTTGTCGGTGCATGTGTCAAGATGGGATTGACCACTCCAGTTCAGGAGCTGTGTACAGTCGTATTTCAATTTAGCAAAACCTTGGCCAGGGTAGTCTTTGTGAGGAGTCATAGGACTGTTTGAGTTGAGCACGATTCGGATGATCTGATCAGGGTTGACAGTTTAACCTTGAGTCATCCTAAACACAGAGGTCAAAAGGATGAATTATACAGTAACCATATTCACGTAGATTCTGAGTGTTGCGATTGTGACCATTCGACCTATCCAGTCATCGGGTACCATTGCTGGATGGTCACTTCGATTAGTATAGGAATTGGTTCCTATGCTACCGGCTTAGGTTCGAACCTGCGGGGTCACACACATTAGAGGTTCTTATCTGATCTGATGGTTGATGTAGAATCCTACATATTTAAGACTCAATGATCGAGAATTAGGATTCTCTGATCATGAGTTTCACATATTATGGGTACCGAGGTCAAGAGTCTCACTGGTTGAGATTTTTCGATCTGATTTACATATCGATGAATTCTGATGCCTGATTGCCCATCGAATTTGGACTCAGTATTTATGAGAGGTTTAATTAGTGATTTGATCACTAACTAACTCAATCTGATTGAGTAATTATTTTTAGATCAAGTCCAATTGAATTGGATTCAGTTGGGTTTGACCCGATTAGGTTAAGAGTTGACCTAATCGTCGAGATGGTTTGGTCCCTGATTTGATCAAGGGTTGAGCTTAGTCAATTCCTGATTTGATTAGGATTTTATTGAGCCTAATTAAGTTGGATTTAAATTAGTCTAATTGGACCTAACTTATTTGGTTCAATTAGGTTGGTTTAAATAATTAAACCACCTTGACCCAATCTCCATGTGCCACCTCACTTCCATTGCACCCATTTGGATTCATGAGAAAGAACTTCTCATGAATTTTTTTCTCACACCAAGCCCTATCCACATTCCACTTTAATGTGCCAAATGGATGGATAAGGATGATTGGTTGGCCATTCAAATTAAAAATAAAGTTTGAATTTGAATGGGCAATCAATCTTTGCACCTTATCCTTTTTTTTATGCTCTATTTATTACATGAGAAAAGGTTTCTCATGAAATCACTCCATACATAATTTAAGCCATGCCTCACGCCTTTAGTGGATAAGGGATGAGTTGGTGTCCATTTAAATTCAAAATTTAATTTGAATTCAAATGTGCAATTACTCATCTTTATCCTTTCTTTTGGATAAGACGTTTGACGTTATTATAAAAGGAGGAGAAGAGTGGGGCATGTAAGAAAAAGTTTTTTGGAGAAAAAATTTGGGGCATGAGAAGTCTTGTGCATGAGAAGGAAGTCCATATCCTTCCAAGAGAAAAAGAAAGGAAAGAAAGAAAAGTGGGTGCAAGGTTTCTGGTGAGTTTCCTAGAGTTTTAGCCTGAGGTTCGGAAAGTGAGAAAGTGAGCTACGAGTGTCGTGAGCCCACAAAATCTTAGCAAGATCTTTAACATCCTCTCAAGCATGTCTGTTGATGATCCAGAGTGTCCGAAGAATCGATAGACATTGATCGAAGGAGTTTGATCAGCATCCGCCGTCAAAAGGGCTCTACAACGAGCTAGCACTCGTGAGGAGTCGATCAGACCGGAAGCTTCGTGTGGACGATCCACAGAGGCCAGACACACTGTGTGGCTGCATCGTGATGATCAGACTCTCCCGACAGTGATCAGATTGCAGCGATCTACTATCCGCACAAAGGTATTGTGTTCTGAACACATTACAGTAAAGTGTTTACTGTTCGAATTTAAATTTTAAATTTAAATGAATGCATGCTATATATCATATTTAGATCCTACTGTAGGATAAATTCATGTTAATTAATTAGATTAATTAATATCTTTTCGCTGTAAAATCGTAATTTTGAAAAAGTTTTAAAATTACCATTTTACCCCGGCACTGAATTTTCTCCACAAATGGTATCAGAGCGGGTTCTTAGATATGATATATATATTTGCATGCGTAGATTAAGTTGTAATCTAAAAGTTTAAATTTGAAATTTAAAATTCAAAATTTGAAATTTGAATTTTGAAATTTGAAATTCAAAATTCAAAATTCAAAAATTTGAAATTTAAAATTTGAAATTTGAAATTTGGGTGAAATTTCAAATTTGAAATTCAAAATTTAAAATTCAAATTTTAAAATTCAAAAATTTGAAATTTGAAATTTATTTGAAATTTAAAATTTAAAATTTAAAATTTGAAATTTAAAATTTAAATTTTGAAATTGGTATATTTATACTTGATCTAAGTAGCAAGTAATCGAATTGGGTTGGTTGCCATGGCCATCCGATCATAGGAGAAAAGTAGGGTTTAAAGGCCCTCTCTTCTCATTCGATGAGGTCTCCTATGGCGGTAGGGGTGCCACTGCAATTATATCCCATGCAGATGAAGCAGCGAAAGGAATTAATTGTAAAGGTTCAATTGTGAAATTTATCATGAATATGTTAGATTAGATCTAAAAGAATATTCATGATTTATTTTGATTGAGTTATTTTCTGTTATGTAATTAGCAATAGGATTGCTATTTATGAAATGTGCTGATCTATCTGTGAAATGAGTCAACATATTTGGTGAACAAAAAATAAAACCTTTCAAATTTGAAAATTATTTTCAAAATGCCAAACCCTGACCCAACAGCCCAAATACTTAATTAAAAGAATTAAGAGTTGTCTAATAGGTCTAGAATTGTGAATTAAGACCTAAGATAATTGCATAAACTTGTGGATCAATGGGTTAGATGGATTAGGTCCATAAATGGGTTAAACCTAAGGTTAGCTTAAAGAAATAGACTAAATTAGAGTAATTGGTCAAATCTAATCAAAAGTTGAATTAGATTAGGTCAAGGATACTCTAGACTCAACTCCAATAGTTGTAGTTGAATGGGTCCATGTCTTTAACTAGACCAAGATGGACTTAATTCATGGCTACGCGGTGGAACCCTATTTAATAAGTTGATCAAATTAAAACTAATGAACCGGTTGGTGTCTAAGGTAAGTTTGGCATTTTGACTAGTGGTTTTTAAGCGGGAGCTACTCGCAGTGATTCGATCTCTGACAAGTTAATGGCTTATCCCCACCACTGATCTCACTTACCTGGCCAACCTGGTGAATTAGGTTTTGATTAGATCACTTGGTGATTAGGGCTCACCCATGTCATTAGGTAAATCAGTTTGACTGATTTAGGTGCTCCTAATGCTAGCTTTAATTAAATCCTTTTTTAATCTGACTTGGTGAAGTCAGTGGGAGGATTGAAATTGGCTGGATATTTTCTTCTCATCTATCCTTTAATAAAATCCTCAAAAATTATTAGATCCCTAAAAATGATTAAGTTATATTGATAACTAAATCATAGCCTCCCATTAAGTGAGTGATAATGAGTCCATTAAGTGAGTGATAATCATTGGAGGCCCAAAGGCCTGGTGCTTATTGACTAATGGAATTATCATTCATAATATGATAATTTGGTTTGAGTCTTTTTGATGGTGGTCAGGTTGGCCGGCCAAAGTCAGGCCTGATCATTTATTGGTCCGATTCACCAAATCAAATCATGTTAATGGTTGGACCTAACCGATCTTTTTAGTGGAGGCCAAAGCCTACTGATTAGGTTTTGGGGCAAAATCAATTACTAGAAGTTGTTTAGAGAAACAACTAGTTATGAACCTACCCATAGATGCACATGGATTGACCAACCAAAGTTGGGCTCGTGTGTAGTCTGTGTAGATTCTAATACCCACTAAGGAATTAAAGTAATTCCTCGAATTGGCGGTTGAGGCTACCAGTTCATAAACATATTGGGAGAAACTTTAGACTAAAGTCCAAGTCTTTAGTATTTATAATTTATGTACTAATAGAGGTCTGGTTTTCCTTTATGCAGCTATGGCCACTACCCTGTCCCTCCGGTCATTGTTAGATAATGACAAGCTCATGGGACCTAATTTCGATAGCTGGTATCAAAAATTAAAAATCATCCGTGAGCATGAGCAGATTCTTTATGTAGTAATAGATCCGGCACCTGAGGAGCCAGCCCCGAATGTTAGAGGGATGGTCCGAGACACTTATCAGAAGTGGCTCAATGATCGCACCACCGTTCGGTGCATTATGCTGGCAGCAATGAATGATGAGTTCAGCTGCAGGTTCGAGAACGCCCAGCCACAGGAGATGCTTCAAATGTTGAACGACTCCTTTGGCACACCTGACGACATTGAAAGGCACAAAACTAGTTATGCCATTTTCAATGCTCGGATGAGGATGGAGCCTGAGTCACTGATCATGTACTGTACATGATCGAAATGATTGAGCGCCTAACTAAAGTGGGCTTTCCCCTGCACGAGCAGCTCGGTAAGGATGCGATCTTTAATTCATTGCCCAAGTCCTTCCTCTCCTTCTTTACTCATTTTCAGATGACAAAGCCTGCAGTGAACTATCACGATTTGTTGGGGTTGCTGCAGAACTTTGAGAAAGATCACCAGCTCCATAAGGAGTCAGTGAATGTTGTGGGAGGGTCTTCTTCTGATCGTCGACCCTTTAAGAAAGGGAAGAAGAAGAACAAGAAGAAGAAGAATAAGAAGGTGCAGCTGCATGCTGGGACATCTGCACAGGGTCAAACCAAGAAGCGCCAGCCCGACCAGAGCCAGGCAGAGTGCTTCTTTTGCAAGAAGCAGGGGCACTGGAAGAGGAACTGTCCTCTATACATTGCTTTCCTAGACCCAACAGGCCGAAGAAGAAGCAAGGTACTTATATGATAACACCTTGCAACTTTTCCATTTGTGATACTACTGCCTGGGTATTAGATACCGGAAGCCCTTATCATATTTGCAATTCGATGCAGGGTCTGCAGGTCAGTAGGAGATTTGATGAAGGTGAGAGATTCCTGAACGTTGGAGTGGAAGCAAAGTGCCAGTTCTAGCATTAGGAATCATGAACCTTGTAATCAATTCTCGAAACATAATTCTGAGTGAATGTCACTATTGTCCAAGCTTTTTATTAAATATTATTTCTGTAGGCCTTTTGGCCATGAATGGTTATCAATTTTTAATAAAAAGAAATGTTTGCAATATCATTTTGAATGGTGTTACAATGTTTGTTGGACAACTTAATAATGGAATTTACTTTCTATCACAACCTGTGGTTCAAACCTACGGTAAATGCCCTAGAATAGATAATGTGTTAGAAGTCTACCTTTGGCACTGTAGGCTAGGTCATATCAATAAGAACAGGATAAACAGGTTGGCTCAAGAAGAAATTCTTGAAGTAGGTGATTGTGAATCACTTCCAACTTGTGAGTCCTGTCTTCTTAGTAAAATGATCAAATCACCTTTTACTGGAAAAGGTGAGTGAGCCAGTGAACTCTTGGGTTTGGTATATTCTGATGTATATGGACCCATGAGCTCAAGTGCAAGAGATGGATTTTTCTACTTCATATAACCTTCACAAACGACCTATCGAGGTATAGGTATGTCTATTTAATGAAGCATAAATCGGAGTCATTTGAAATGTTTAAACTATTCCGAAATGAGGTAGAAAAATAAACTGAAAAGTGTATTAAAACTCTTCGATCTGATCGAGGAGGTGAATACCTTTCCAATAATTTTCTGACATATCTTGGGGAGAATGGGATTCTCTCTCAGTGGACTCTTCCTAGAATACCACAACATAATGGTGTATCTGAAAGGAGGAATCGGACCTTGTTGGACATGGTTCGATCCATGATGGGGTTTGCTGGTCTGCCGATCTCCCTTTGGAGATATGCGCTCAAATCGGCTTGTTACCTTCTAAATAGGGTTCCGAGTAAGTCTGTAACCAAAATGCCATATGAGATATGGATAGGACGTAAGCCAATACTCTCGCACCTTAGGGTTTGGGGGTGTCCGACTTATATTAAACGTTTAATTTCGGACAAGCTTGGACCTAGATCTGACAAGTGAATTTTATAGGGTACCCAAAAGAGACCAAAGGGTATTACTTCTACCTAGCTGATGAGCAAAAAGTGTTTGTCAGCCTTAAGGCAATCTTTTTGGAAAAGGAGTTCCTTGGTGAAGGGACTGTTGCCTCTAAGGTCAAACTTGACGAAGTTCGACAGGTGGAAAAATCGACACAAGTTGCTGAACCTGAATCGGATTTGATTAGATCAGATCCGGAGCCCATTTTCAAGCACCCTTAAGGCGATCTGGTAGAGTACCACGTCAACTGGACAGATACTATTGTTTCTTGGTCCGGGATGGTGATCCTACCGAACTTGATGAAAATGATGAGGATCCGATCACCTACATGGATGCAATGCAGAGACCCGACTCTGAGAAATATCTCGAGGCCATGAAATTCGAAATAGAGTCCATGAAGGTCAATGATGTGTGGACATTGGTTGACCCACCCGAAGGAGTAAAACCCATAGGGTGTAAGTGGGTCTTCAAGAGGAAGAGAGGCACAGACGGAAAGGTGGAAACCTATAAAGCCCGTCTGGTTGCCAAGGGATATCGTCAACATTATGGTATAGACTATGACGAGACATTTTCTCTTGTGGCAATGCTCAAATCTATTCGGATTATGCTTGCGATAGCTACCCTTCTGGACTATGAAATCTGGCAGATGGATGTGAAGACAGCTTTCCTAAATGGAGTGCTGGATGAAGAGGTGCATATGATACAACGTGAAGGATTCACATCCATAGATGATTTTAAGGTATGCAGGCTACAGAGGTCCATTTATGGACTTAAGCAGGCATCACGGAGTTGGAACATACGTTTTGATAAGACGATCAAGACGTATGGCTTCGTTAAGAACGGAGAAGAGCCATGCATTTATAAGTGGGCTAATGGTCCAGTAGTAGTATTTCTTGTATTGTATGTTGATGACATTCTCTTAATCGAAAATGATGTCCCTGCATTACAGAGAATAAAGATTTGGCTGTCGTCACAATTCTCCATGAAGGATCTGAGAGAAGCTTCCTACATCCTAGGGATGAGGATCTATAGGGATAGATCTAAAAGGTTGCTTGGTTTATCTCAGTCCACGTATATTGATACTATGCTGAAGAGGTTCAGTATGGAGAATTCCAAGAAAGGCTATCTTCCGATAGGCCATGGAATTTCTCTCTCGAAGAGGAATCCGACAACACCTCAAGAGAGAGAGCGTATGGGTAGGATTCCATATGCTTCGACAGTGGGATCTATCATGTACGCCATGATAAGTACACAACCAAATGTGGCATACTCACTAGGGATAGTGAGTAGATACCAATCTGATCCAGGAGAGAATCACTAGAAGGTTGTTAAAACTATCCTGAAGTATTTAAGAAATACTAAGGACCGTGGCTTGTTTATGGTGAATCGGACTTGAGACTTATAGGGTTTACAAATTCTAGTTTCAGTCTGATCATGATGACAGTAAAAGTGTGTCGGAATTTATTTTTACCCTTAATGGTGGGACTATCTGCTGGAAAAGTTCCAAGCAGCACACAGTGGCTGATTCAGTTTGTGAGGTAGAGTATGTCGCTGCATCAGATGCTGCCAAAGAAGTGGTGTGGTTGAAAAAATTCATCACCAAGCTCGGAGTAGCACCCTCCTTGTTGGTCCAGTTCTGCTCTACTGTGACAGCTCTGAAGCCATTGCTCAGGCGAAGGAACCAAGGCACACCAGCGGACGAAGCATATTCTACGCCGCTACCATCTCATCTGAGAAATTGTGGATCGAGGTGACGTCAATCTACAGAAGATCAATGGGAAGGAGAACCTGGCTGACCCATTCACTAAAGCCATTACGGTGAAGGAGTTCGACAACTATAAGTCGAAGATGGGTATTAGATACTGCACCGATTGGCTTTAGGCCAAGTGAGAGATTGTTGGGAATAGTGTCCCAAAGCCAATCATCAGCCTGTTGATGGTTGTGCTCATTTTTTGTATTTGTACATGAATTATGAATTAATAAAAATTATTTTGGTATTTTTCATCACAAAATGTTTCATCTTCTAATGAACTCCTATATTGTGGTGAAGTCCTTAGGACTATTTAGACTCGACAAAGGAGGATTTGTCGTTTAGTCTTTAAATCTGTTCGCACCAAATGATACGTTGTTACCAAGGACGATAACATTTATCAAGCATAGGTCATTGTATGCCATATAGGTTGGTTGTCCTCTTAACCAATGAGTGTGGAGACACTGGTATGGCATACAGGTGAGATGTAAGGGTACATCTGCACTGAACGTGACCGACTCCTGAGCTATTTCTACTATCAAGATTTGTTCTGATGGAATATGGGTATAAATGTCCCTCCGACCTGAGACCGCCATGGTGACTTGCAAGCAACTCACTGCACTTAGGCACTGGACTACCTGAATTTCTAATGCAGTGACAGAAGGCTGCTGGGTGTAGCCAAGACTTGACTTGTCGGTGCATGTGTCAAGATGGGATTGACCACTCCAGTTCAGGAGCTATGTACAGTCGTGTTTCAATTTAGCAAAACCTTGGCCAGGGTAGTCTTTGTGAGGAGTCATAAGATTGTTTTAGTTGAGCACGATTCGGATGATCTGATCAGGGTTGACAGTTTAACCCTGAGTCATCCTAAACACAGAGGTCAAAAGGATGAATTATATAGTAATCATATTCACGTAGGTTCTGAGTGTTGCGATTGTGACCATTCGACCTATCCGGTCATCGGGTACCATTGCTAGATGGTCACTTCGATTAGTACAGGAATTGGTTCCTGTGGTACCGGCTTAGGTTCGAACTTGCGGGGTCACACACATTAGAGGTTCTTATCTAATCTGATGGCTGATGTAGAATCCTACATGTTTGAGATTCAGTGATCGAGAATCAGGATTCTCTGATCATGAGTTCCACACATTATGGGTACCGAGGTCAAGAGTCCCATTGGTTGGATTTTTCGATCAGATTTACATATCGAAGAATTCTGATGCCTGATTGCCCATCGGATTTGGACTCAGTATTTATGAGAGGTTTAATTAGTGATTTGATCACTAATTAACTCAATTTGATGGAGAGATTATTTTTGGATCAAGTCCAATTGAATTGGATTCAGTTGGATTTGACCCGATTAGGTTAAGAGTTGACCTAATTGTCAAGATGGTTTGGTCCCTGATTTGATCAGGGGTTGGGTTAGTCAATTCCTGATTTGATTAGGATTTTATTGAGCCTAATTAAACCAATTAAGTTTGGTTTAAATTAGTCTAATTGGACCTAAATTATTTGGTTCAATTAGGTTGGTTTAAATAATTAAACCACCTTGACCCAATCTCCATGCGCCACCTCACTTCCATTGTACCCATTTGGATTCATGAGAAGGAACTTCTCATGAATTTTTTCCTCACGCCAAGCCCTCTCCATGCCCAACTTTAATGTGCCAAATGGATGGATAAGGATGATTGGTTGGTCATTCAAATTCAAAATAAAGTTTGAATTTGAATGGGCAATCAATCTTTATACCTTATCCTTTTTTTACGCCCTATTTATTATATGAGAAAAGATTTCTCATGAAAATACTCCATGCACAATTTAAGTCATGCCTCATGCCTTTAGTGGATAAGGGATGAGTTGGTATCCATTTGAATTCAAAATTTGATTTGAATTCAAATGTGCAATTACTCATCTTTATCCTTTCTTTTGGATAAGACATTTGATGTTGTTATAAAAGGAGGAGAAGAGTGGGGCGTGTAAGAAGAAATTTTTTGAAGAAAAATTCTGGGGCATGAGAAGTCTTGTGCATGAGAAGGCAGTCCATATCCTTCCAAGAGAAAAAGAAAGAAAAGAAAGAAAAGTGGGTGCAAGGTTTCCGGTGAGTTCCCTAGAGTTTTAGCTTAGGGTTCGGGAAGTGAGAAAGTGAGCTACGAGTGTCGTCAGCTCACAAAATCTTAGGGAGATCTTCAACATCCTCTCAAGCATATCTATTGATGATCCAGAGCATCCGAAGAATCGACAGACATCGATCAAAGGAGTTCGATTAGCATCCGCCGTCAAAAGAGCTCTACAACGAGCTAGCACTCGTGAGGAGTCGATCAAATCGGAAGCTCCATGTGGATGATCCACAGAGGCCAGACATGCTGTGTAGCTACGTTGTGATGATCAGACTCTCCCGCCGGTGATCAGATTGCAGCGATCTACTATCCATACAAAGGTATTGTGTTCTGAACACATTACAGTAAAGTGTTTACTGTTTGAATTTGAATTTCAAATTTAAATGAATACATGCTATATATCATATTTAGATCCTAGTGTAGGGTAAATTCATGTTAATTAATTAGATTAATTAATATCTTTTCACCGTAAAATCATAATTTTGAAAAAGTTTTAAAATTACCATTTTATCCCTGCACTGAATTTATCCCCACAGAGGTCTCCGGGTTGAAGGTGCAGATCTCGACCCTGGTCTCGGAGGCAATGGTTCGGGCAGTGGAGGAGTTCAAAATCTCCTTCGAGATGAGGGATTTGAAGGTCGAGTTCGGCCAGACCGCCTTCATCAAGGGCTTTGAGCTCTGTCAAGAGAAGGTGGTCGGAAAATTTCCCGAGCTGGACCTCGACTTCCTGAATGAGGCTTCCAATGATGAAGCTGGGTCTTCTGAAGCTGCTGTCGGTCTTCCTCCAATCGAGACTTCCTCGACTGTCGTGGCCGACCTTCTGGGGGCACCGAGCTCCCCACTTCACCCCAGAGGTCCGAAACCTCTAATTTTGTATTCTTTTTTTTTTCTTTGTTGCAACTTTTTCTCGTTCTCTTGTACCTAAGAACCATTTAATCAATGAAATCGGATTCTTCTTTATAGAGGGCTCCTCTTTTTTACTCTGCATTCTTTTTCTTCTCTTTTGTTTTCTGACACTGATTTGTGTTGTAGCATTTTGTCTTCCAAGAACAGTGCCCCACCGAAGCTCTTCCCCTACTACAGGGGATTCCTCTGAAGTCGATGGTCCAGGACTTCAGAAGGGAAGTTCGTCACCTGATGAATAAATCAAAGAAGCTGGATGACGAACTTCACCGGCTGAGGAAGAGCCATTCGAAAGTCACTACAAAGGCTGCTCGCTTTCGGGACCTCCACAAAAAGGGCTTCATGGACTACACCTGGAGGAAGGCTGACTTCGTGAAGGAGCTTGAGAAACTCCAAAAACTTGCCAGCAACTGATCTTGGACTCAGGCTTCCAAGATCAGCTCCTTTGAGGTCGAGCTGGCGGTTGCACGGGAGAAGATCAGCCAGTTGGAAGGAAGCTCATCCTGGCTCACAACTCAGGCCGACCACGATCGAGACTGGTCGAAAAAATTTTCTGACCTTCAGAAGCAGCTATAGGACATCGAGGTGAACTACAACACCTACCGAGTCGGCTGGTGCGGGCAAGTAGACGACTACCGAAGGAAGTTCAAGACGGCGACCGACGAGGTTGCCCGCTTTCAGAGGTAGTTGTCCGAGAGAGTCCAGGCCATCTTTACACAAAGCTCCGACGAGCTCCGCTCCTTGAGGGAGACCATAGAAGAACTGTCCGTGGCCCTTGGGCAGGAGAAGGCCAAACTGTAGCGGCTAAAGATTCAGTTGGCCTATGAGCAGCAGGCAGTCAAGGATGCCGAGGTGGAGTCTGAGGTTCTGAGGAAGAGGCTTCGGGAGTCAGAGGGTAAAAATCGGCGGTTCCACCAAATGTACCGAGAGATGCTTTTAAGGAAGAAGAAACTGGAAGAAGAAGTCGAAAACTTAAAGCAATCCCTGACAATGACTGGGACCGAGAGTTCGAAGTCGAAAGAAGCCGAGCTTCCTTAGAGCTTTTTTACCTTTTGTTCTATGTATTCCTTTCTTTTCTTGTTGCATTTTTTTTTGGCCTCCAAAGGCTTTGTAACACGCACTTTACTAATGAAATGAAAAAGATTTTTTTTTTCATTACCTTGTTCGTTCTTGCATTAAGTTATCATTTATCGAGTTTTTTTTGTCTTTTATCTTGTTCGATATCGATGTTGTTTGAAGGTTCTTGATCGTCGCCATGTTGATTTGCCCTTTTTATTCATGATCGAAAGTCTTTTCGAGGCCACTCGAGTTTGATGCTTCCTCTCGGTGCTCGAACTTGGGGGCCCGAACTTCTCGCTACCTTGAGGAAGTCGATTTTCTCCTGCCAGTGTTGGGTTCTCTCTTTGAGACTGAGGGTTTTTGACAAGAGTCTCCTTCCTTGTTGAGATGAAGTTCTTTGAGTCTTTGATGTAGTTTATTTTTTCCTTATCACTGGCATAGCTCGTCGCTTTCCTTTTTTCTCTTCCCTTTTTATTGTATTTTTTTTTTTTGTGTTTGAGTGAGGATTTTCCTCTGCTCTTAACAGGGTTGTAGGGGTGTAGAGGAGCCGTTAAGGGAGACTTCCCCCTCATCCGGTCTTGAATGACCAGTTCTTCCATTTGTGTCAGGACGAGGTTCTCCTCCTGTTCCTGATGTAGTCAATTTCAGCTCATGTTAGGATTAGATTTTTCTCCTGTTCCTAACAGGACTGTGGGGGCACGTAAGGGCCGTTGCAAGGGTCTCTCCCCCATCTGGTCTCTAAATAATCAGGCCTTCGACTTTACTCATGTTAGGATGAGGTTCTCCTCCCATTCCTAACATGGCTATGGGGCGCATAAGGGCCATTTCAAGGCCTCTCCCCCCATCCGATCTCTAAATAACTGGACCTTCGACTTTGCTCATGTTAGGATGAGGTTCTCCTCCTGTTCTAACATGGCTGTGGAGGTGCATAAGGGCTGTTGCAAGGGCCTCTCCCCCCATCCGATCTCTAAATAATCGGGCCTTCGACTTTACTCACGTTAGGATGAGGTTCTCCTCCTGTTCCTAACATGGTTGTGGGACGCATAAGGGCCGTTGCAAGGGCCTCTCCCCCCATCCGATTTCTAAATAACCAGACCTTCGTTCGTGTAGGGATGAGATTCCTCCTCTTGTTCCTGAATGCTTAGTTTCGATTGTCTGAAAGAGCTACTCCCTGTCATTACAAGCTCATGCAAAAGAAAAGATATGCGAATATGAAAGAAATTTTTATTTAAGGCAAAGTTATTGGTAATACATTCGTAGATTTTTCGAATCCCATAGTCACGGAAGGTCTACTCCCCGTCGGGGTCTCCTAGAGATGGTGTGATGATCCCAATTGGAGGTCGATCTTCAGGCTGTTCCTCCCTCCTTGGTGGCTCAGTTGTGGTAGGGCCCTCGGCCGATCTTCCCTATCTTCAGGCCGACGTCGAATGAATCTGTCGAGCTGACCTCATCTGATGAGCTCTTCAATCTCGTCTCAAAGTTGAATACACTCCTCCGTATCATGGCTGTGGTCACGATGATAGAGGCAGAACTTGCTAAGGTTATGCTTCTCGAGGTGTGTGTGCATCCTTTCCGACCTTGGCAACTGCTCCTTGACCTCCATCAGCACTTAAGCTTTTAGAGCATTGAGGGGGGCGTAGCCTGTGAAATATTCCGGGAGGAGAGCTCCGTCGAACCCTACAGTCCGGGCTCCTCTGCCTATGAGCTTGCGGGGGAGTTCGGACATGCTTGTTTAGGGAGAGTTTGAGAATGTGGCCGAGCTTTACTCGCCCTTTTTCAACTGTGAGCTTGCTGGAGTCACCCGCCTGCCACTCTTTCACGGCCTCCTCGTGAGCTTGCTAGTTTCCTCTGCTCGGGCATATCCTTCGGCCCTAGCCAGCAGATCAGCGAAATCCCTGGGATACTTCTTTTACAGGAAAAACAGAAGATCATTCTTTTGAAGACCGCTCTTCAGAGTGGCCATTGCAACTGACTGGTCCAAGTTCTGGACAATCCAACACGGCAGTGTTAAAACGGTTAACATAAGTTCGGATGGATTCTCCCTCCTTCTGCTTGATATTAATGAGGGACTCTGAACCTCTCCGGGGATGCTGGCTGCTGACGAAATAATCAACAAATTGGCTCATCTGATCAATAGAAAGATAGTACCCGGCTTCAGTACTGAGTACCAATTTTTTGCTGCTTCCTTCAAGGTGGATAGGAAAGCTCGGCACAGGATGGCGTCTGGCATGCCATGGAGCAGCATCATTGTCCAGAAGGTCTCTAGGTGGTCAACCGAATCCAAGATCCATCGTAGCTCTTGAATTGGGGGAGCTTGAAGTTCGCAGGATTGGTTCCTGCATAATCATTTGAGAGAAAAGGAGTATAGATGTCCTCACCGTAAGTAGTGGGAGCATGACGGAGCTCTTCGATCCACCGGTTCATCTTCTGGAATCTTTGATCTAGGAGGTCCTCTCGACTGTGAATCTCGAGGGTCTTCTGGTAGAATGGAGGTAGGGATACTCTGGGTGGAATCGTGATTGGACATAGGGCTCTCCACCTTCTGCTCCCCTTTTCAGGAAAGACAGGGCGACTGGCCCAAGTGACCCGCCGGTCGTCGGATTCTGGAACTCCGGCAATG